>NW_027363137.1:0-600000 GCF_046119375.1 Phyllobates terribilis
GAATTGGTTCTATCCAGTGTATATACTGTATATACAGAATAATACATACACAGAGAATTACACCCAGTGTACAGGACAGGAGAATTGGTTCTATCCAGTGTATATACTGTATATACAGAATAATACATACACAGAGAATTACACCCAGTATACAGGAAGGAGAATTGGTTCTATCCAGTGTATATACTGTATATACAGAATAATACATACACAGAGAATTACACCCAGTAGTACAGGACAGGAGAATTGGTTCTATCCAGTGTATATACAGTATATACAGAATAATACATACACAGAGAATTACACCCAGTATACAGGACAGGAGAATTGGTTCTATCCAGTGTATATACTGTATATACAGAATAATACATACACAGGGAATTACACCAGTATACAGGGACAGGAGAATTGGTTCTATCCAGGTGTATATACTGTATATACAGAATAATACATACACAGGGAATTACACCCAGTATACAGGACAGGAGAATTGGTTCTATCCAGTGTATATACTGTATATACAGAATAATACATACACAGGGAATTACACCCAGTATACAGGACAGGAGAATTGGTTCTATCCATTGTATATACAGTATATACAGAATAATACATACACAGAGAATTACACCCAGTATACAGGACAGGAGAATTGGTTCTATCCAGTGTATATACTGTATATACAGAATAATACATACACAGGGAATTACACCCAGTATACAGGACAGGAGAATTAGTTCTATCCAGTGTATATACTGCATATACAGAATAATACATACACAGGGAATTACACCCAGTATACAGGACAGGAGATTGGTTCTATCCAGTGTATATACAGTATATACAGAATAATACATACACAGAGAATTACACCTAGTATACAGGACAGGAGAATTGATTCTATCCAGTGTATATACTGTATATACAGAATAATACATACACAGAGAATTACACCCAGTATACAGGACAGGAGAATTGGTCTATCCAGTGTATATACTGTATATACAGAATAATACATACACAGAGAATTACACCCAGTATACAGGACAGGAGAATTGGTTCTATCCAGTGTATATACTGTATATACAGAATAATACATACACAGGGAAATACACCCAGTATACAGGACAGGAGAATTGGTTCTATCCAGTGTATATACTGTATATACAGAATAATACATACACAGAGAATTACACCCAGTATACAGGACAGGAGAATTGGTTCTATCCAGTGTATATACTGTATATACAGAATAA
The DNA here is from genome assembly GCF_046119375.1 of Phyllobates terribilis. Lineage (NCBI taxonomy): Eukaryota > Metazoa > Chordata > Amphibia > Anura > Dendrobatidae > Phyllobates > Phyllobates terribilis. Next base: position 1,257 of record NW_027363137.1, read on the forward strand.
TACATACACCAGGGAATTACACCCAGTATACAGGACAGGAGAATTGGTTCTATCCAGTGTATATACTGTATATACAGAATAATACATACACAGGAATTACACCCAGTATACAGGACAGGAGAATTGGTTCTATCCAGTGTATATACTGTATATACAGAATAATACATACACAGAGAATTACACCCAGTATACAGGACAGGAGAATTGGTTCTATCCAGTGTATATACTGTATATACAGAATAATACATACACAGAGAATTACACCCAGTATACAGGACAGGAGAATTGGTTCTATCCAGTGTATATACTGTATATACAGAATAATACATACACAGAGAAATACACCCAGTATACAGGACAGGAGAATTGGTTCTATCCAGTGTATATACTGTATATACAGAATAATACATACACAGAGAATTACACCCAGTATACAGGACAGGAGAATTGGTTCTATCCAGTGTATATACTGTATATACAGAATAATACATACACAGAGAATTACACCCAGTATACAGGACAGGAGAATTGGTTCTATCCAGTGTATATACTGTATATACAGAATAATACATACACAGAGAATTACACCCAGTATACAGGACAGGAGAATTGGTTCTATCCAGTGTATATACTGTATATACAGAATAATACATACACAGAGAATTACACCCAGTATACAGGACAGGAGAATTGGTTCTATCCAGTGTATATACTGTATATACAGAATAATACATACACAGGGAATTACACCCAGTATACAGGACAGGAGAATTGGTTCTATCCAGTGTATATACTGTATATACAGAATAATACATACACAGAGAATTACACCCAGTATACAGGACAGGAGAATTGGTTCTATCCAGTGTATATACTGTATATACAGAATAATACATACACAGGGAATTACACCCAGTATACAGGACAGGAGAATTGGTTCTATCCAGTGTATATACTGTATATACAGAATAATACATACACAGAGAATTACACCCAGTATACAGGACAGGAGAATTGGTTCTATCCAGTGTATATACTGTATATACAGAATAATACATACACAGAGAATTACACCCAGTATGGAGGACAGAAGTGGTACTCTGCAATATATATATATACAGACACACACATTATACAGTATATACATATACACTGTGTTCAGGAATATAGAGTGGAGCAGTGTATATAATATATAATGTATAGATATGGCAGTGTATATAGTGTGGATTCCACACTATATACGCAGCACCATACTATCTAACCGTCTCTACACTATATACTGCATATAGTAGCATATATAGACCCTTGTAGCATCTGTGTACATGCACTTAATAGCCCTCTGTGTCCATACACATACTGGCTGGTGACCGGTTCATGCAGCGTTATGTGCAGACCCTATTTAGTGTATAATGGTTGTATCATACAGTATAAGCACATTTTATCATTTACCTTTCGTGTCTCCCTATTTCCTCATAGATTGTAGCTTGCGAGCAGCAGGGCCCTCACTCCTCTTGGTATCTGAGTTATGTGTATTCTGTAATGTCTTTATTCTCTGTACAAGTCCCCTCTGTAATGTAAAGTGCTTTTTTAATAAATTTGCAAAAATTTCTACATTTCTGTTTTTTTTTCAGTCAAGATGGGGCGCAGAGTGTACTTTAATGAGAAAAAAAATGAACTTTTTAGAATTTACCAAATGGCTGCAATGAAATATAGGAGGCCAAATGCATTGTATATGTCATATAGGAGGCAGAGAGTGCGGTCTGTTTGTCATATATGAGGTAGAAAGTGCGATCTATACATCATATAGGAGGTATGAAAAAGATAGCACTCACCAATGGATGCCAAAAAAAGATCCTTTTATTTCAGATTCAGCATACAGACTTTGCGGCTGGTTCAGGGGTGCGGGGGTGAACCATACTGGACCCGTGGTGGTGCTGTTTGTGCGCGAAACAGCCGTCGTCCTTTTTTCACCCCCGAACCCCTGAACCAGCCACAAAGTCTGTATGCTGGATCTGAAATAAAAGGATCTTTTTTTGGCATCCATTGGTGAGTGCTGTCTTTTTCATACTTCCTTGGACATTTGATTAGCACTGCTTATTTAGACATTGCACCTCCTGATGGGGATAGCCAAGGGCTAAAAAACCCGTCATAGAGGTTTTTTTGACTAAACAGGCAAGATTTGGGAACTGGTGCCGGCATACTTCACTTCTATCATCATATAGGCCCCACACATGACATATATCGCACTCTCAGCCTCCTATATGACGTACAGACGGCACTTTTGGTCTCCTATAATATATACTTTATATATCAGGCTGAGTGTGTTGTATACGTCATATAGGCCCGCACTCTCAGCCTTCTATATGACATACACTATATATGTCATAAGAGGCCAAGAGTGTGATCTATATTTCATATAGGAGGTAGAGAGTGTGATCTATTATGTCATATAGGCCCCATATATAACGTATACCGAACTCTTGGTCTCCTATGTGACATACAGACTCTCGGCCTCCGATATGGCATAGGGCTCTTTCACACACCCGGATATTTCCGGTACGGGAAAAAACAGTACCGGAGATATCCGTGTCTGTGTGGCATACGTGTGCTGCATCAGGATCACACATACCATACCGGCGCCTGGGAATCAGCAGTACAGTTTGTGCTGTTCCCAGGCACCGGGTGCTGAAGGAATCGCTCATCAGTGTCCCCTGCCGGTGCTGCAATCAGTGTTAGCAAGGGACAATGAAGAGACAATGTTGACAGTTGTATTCACCCTCAAATGTCTCCAAAACCTGTAAAAATAATACTAAAATAAAAAAAAAACATTATACTCACCTGGCTTGAAGTGACCGCACACGCTGAGGAGAATGACTTGTTGCAGTGAGCGGGCCCCCGACCTGTGCTGAGCTCAGTGAGCGATGTCCTGTCACTCAGTGAGCTCAGCGTAGGGGCCAGCTCGCTGCAGGGAGTCATTCTCCTCAGCGTGTGTGGTCACCTCAAGCCAGGTGAGTATGTTTTTTTTATTATATTTACAGGTTTTTGCGACATCGGGAGGTGAACCTACTACTCTCAATATTGTCCCTTGCTAGCACCAATGGCAGCGCCGGCAGGGGACAATGATGAGTGATTCCTTAAGCACCTGGGAACAGCATGAACTATACCGCTGATTCCCAGGAGCCGGTATGTGTCACACGGACGACATACGCATGTCATCTGTGTGTCATCAGTGTGCACGTGTGTGGGACGTTTTTTGGCCTGTGCAGTGTATAAAAAAAACTGACATGTCAGCATGTTTTGCCCATGGACACATGGCCCATTGAAGCACTAATATGTGCACAGACCCATTTATTTGAATGTGTCTACGTGTGTATGTGTTTCCAGTGTGGAAACTGTCACCACATGAACTAGAAACACAGATGTGTTAAAGACCCTTTATCGGCTATATATGTCTTATAAGAGGCCAAGAGTGTGATCTATATTTCATATAGGAGGCAGAGAGTGCGATATATAGATCATATAGGCGGTGACCCCATATATGACTTATACTGCACTCTCTGCCTCCTATAGTCTATACTTTACTTTATATAGGAGGCCGAGTGTATTGTACATCATGTAGGCCCGCACTTTAGGCCTCATATAAAATGTATACCGCACTCTTGGCCTCCTATATGACATATAGACTGTATATGTCATAAAGAGGCCAAGAGTATGATCTACATTTCATATAGGAGGCCTAAAGTGCAATGCATAATGTATAAAATAAATTATATTATTGTTGGCCAATGCTGGGAACACTCACCCATAAAATCTTTATTGAATATCTGGCACAGTGCTCTTGACTTGAAAGTGAAGCAGTGAGAGCTGTAGGCCTGCAGCCTTGTTTCCAATTCCAGGCCTGGTTGGAGAGTTGAACTGTAGAGTGCTGCAGGTCACCGTCCACATATCCAGCCCCGGAGCAGGTATAAAAAAGCCGAGTCAGAGCAGGAGAGAAGAGGGCGGTGCGCCGGTGCCGCCACCCGGTCCGGAGGGGAGCCGGAGTTGGAAGCAGGCCAGGGCAGGCAAGGAGCCTGGATGGGACCGTATAAGAAGCCCGGGAGCAGGGAGAGCAGAGCGAGACGTCGGCTTCGGTGGCGCCGGTGTATCAGAGGCCAGCCCTGGAGCAGAGAGAGAGCACTGCAGAGCGCGGCCGCGGCGTATCAGAGGCCAGGAGAGAGCGGCGTCAGCGTCACTTGACACCACACCACAGTCTGCCAGCCAGCGGGAAAGCAGAGCGCGGTGCGTGTCACCGCCCTGAAAGAACTTCCGTCCTCTCAGTGTCACGGACTCACGTGGTAAGTATGCTGCATGCACGTCACTGCAAGCCCGCTGTCACCAATGAATGTGCCGTGCGCGCGACGCTACATTTGCTTCAGCTGCACTTTTAAAGGGCCCCAGCCACCAATTTTCTCACTCTCATATCGGGGCCCACCGGGAAATTTCCCGATTTCCCGCCAGGCCAGACCGACCCTGATTATACCCCATAACAGAAAATAAATAAATCTGCAAAAAAAATTATAAACAAGTGATCAAAAGGTGTATACAACCCCTGGCAAAAATTATGGAATCACCGGGCTCGGAGGATGTTCATTCACTTGTTTAATGTTGAAAAAAAGCAGATCACAGACATGGCACAAAACTAAAGTCATTTCATGGTACCACATTTTTAATCTTGATTTCTTTTAGTGTTTCTTAAAGCCATAAAGTTGCCATTTGAAATGACTTTAGTTTTGTGCCATGTCTGTGATCTGCTTTTTTTCAACAACATTAAACAACTGAATGAACATCCTCCGAGCCCGGAGACTCCATAATTTTTGCCAGGGGTTGTAGAAAAGAAATATGGTGTCCCTGAAAATGGCACTTTGTCTTGCTAAGAATGAAGCACAACCCCCCTCACCCCACTCAGATTATTTATTTTTCTAGGTGCGGACAATTATACCCCATCAAGTCTCATGCACCTGGAGTAGAGAAAAGCAAGTATGTGGTAAAGTGCACTGAACTGTTCGGCACAACAAGGGTGCACCGAGTGCCTGCACTACATTGGAGCCGTCTTTTTTTGTCTTTATGACAGAATCCCTTTGCAGAGTTACTATCCTTTAGGCAGAGTGCACGTGGTTATAATAATAGTCTAGCCAATCCCATCCGTAGACATGAGTGATCGTGTGCTTCTCACACATGCCTAACATAGCTGTTTTGCTGTTTATTTACCCCAATTTGATCAATAAATTAATGCAGAATAATGTTTACTGCTCATTTCCAAGAGATCTTGGTGCAAGCCCCCCAAAAAATGCTTCTGTGTGCAGGCACAATCATTATTATTTAGATACGTCCGTTAGGCAAGCTATACTACTGTGCCCAGAAATCATGGACCTCACTGCAGCAACTCAGTTCTAGTCATCTCTGTAGTGAGACAGAATGGAGTTACTGTATAGAGAACATACTTATATTCCTTACAGTGCACAGACATCACGAGCCTCCATACAGTAACTCCAATCTAGTCACCTCTGTAGTGAGACAGCTAAAATGGAGTTAATGTACATAAGACGTCCTTATACACAGTACAGTACACAGAAATCATGAACCTCAGTACAGCAACTCCCATCTAGTCACCTCTGTACTGAGACATCTAGATTGAGGTTACTGTACAGAGGACGTCCTTATACACAGTACAGTGCACAGAGATCATGGACCTCAGTACAGCAACTCCGATCTAGTCACCTCTGTACTGAGACATCTAGATTGAAGTTACTGTACAGAGGACGTCCTTATACACAGTACAGTGCACAGAGATCATGGACCTCAGTACAGCAACTCCGATCTAGTCACCTCTGAACTGAGACATCTAGATTGAAGTTACTATACAGAGGATGTCCCTATAGACATTAATCCAAGCAAAGTGGTATCAAAGTTTAGTTAAAATATAACCTTTACTTAGTGCAATTAAAAGGGTACAATAATATGTCACCCAGTAAGGCTGTGTACCCACGATGCGACGCTTGGTAAACCTTCCCCCATGGTCTCCAATGCAATTCCACACTTTCAATGCCCATGCCGCGGATTTTTCCACAGCGTTTATGCTGCGCTCAAAAATCCGCAGCATGTCCATTAATTTTGCGGAAGCGCTGCGTTTTCGTCGCCATCGACTTGCATTAGAACGCGCCAATTCCGCAAGATGGCATCTGTACTTGCGTAATTGGCGCGTTCTAATCTGCGGATGGTACCCGGGTGTGGAGGACAGGAGACTCCCCTGCACACCCAGGTACCATTAAAAGCTGTAAAAAAAAAGAATAAAATAAAAAATAAAGATTATATTCACCTTCCGACGGCCCCCGGACTCCTTCCTTGTGCTTGCCGATAGATCGCGCAGGACTGAAGGACCTGCGGTGACGTCACAGTCATGTGACGGCAGGTCTTTCAGTACAGCGTACCGCGATCTGCCGGCAGCCAGCACAGGAGCGCAGCAAGACTGCAGGGGCCATCAGAAGGTAAGTATAGGTTAATTTTTTTATTTTTAACCATTCTCTCGGGTCACACTATATAAATCCATGCTGTTTGCATGGATTTATATAGTGTGACCTAGTTGTCAAGCACTTTTCAAGTGATGCTAAAATCGCTTGGAAAGCGCTTGACACCCGCATGCAGAAATGCATCCAAAAACGCTTCATTTCCCCATGTCCCTGGCAGGAAAAACACATGTACAATCCGCATGTACAATCCGCATGTACAATCCGCATGTACAATCTGCATGAACAATCCGCATGTACAATCTGCATGTACAATCTGCATGTACAATCCGCATGCGTTTTTTTCTGCCAAGGAGATGCAGAAACGCTCAGGAAAAAAACCTGAGCATTTCTGCATCGTGGGCACATAGCCTAAGACAAAAACTAACAGCATACAAACAAACTCAGAGGCAGTGGCGTACCGTCCATAGAGGCAGACCACGCGACTGCTATGGGGCCCGAGTGTTTAGGGGGCCTGGCGTCGGATGTCCTGTCCATAGACACGCCCCTCTAGATGGCTACGCTGCGTGCACAGCAGAGAGGAGCTGAGACTGAGCAGCCTGAGCGACCATCATTAGAGCTGCCTAGTGGAGGCAGAGGAGCCGGCCGCGCTGCAGGGTAAGTCTCTGACTGGCTGCAGAGGAGCCGGCCTGGCTGCAGAGTAAGTCTCTGACTGGCTGCACAGGGAGCCGGCCTGGCTGCAGGGTAAGTCTCTGACTGGCTGCAGAGGGAGCCGGCCTGGCTGCAGGGTAAGTCTCTGACTGGCTGCAGAGGGAGCCGGCCTGGCTGCAGGGTAAGTCTCTGACTGGCTGCAGAGGGAGCCGGCCTGGCTGCAGGGTAAGTCTCTGACTGGCTGCAGAGGAGCCGGCCTGGCTGCAGGGTAAGTCTCTGACTGGCTGCAGAGGGAGCCGGCCTGGCTGCAGGGTAAGTCTCTGACTGGCTGCAGAGGGAGCCGGCAGGGCTGCAGGGTAAGTCTCTGACTGGCTGCAGAGGGAACCGGCCTGGCTGCAGGGTAAGTCTCTGACTGGCTCCAGAGGGAGCCGGTAGGGCTGCAGGGTAAGTCTCTGACTGGCTGCAGAGGGAACCGGCCTGGCTGCAGGGTAAGTCTCTGAATGGCTGCAGAGGGAGCCGGCCTGGCTGCAGGGTAAGTCTCTGACTGGCTGCAGAGGGAGCCGGCCTGGCTGCAGGGTAAGTCTCTGACTGGCTGCAGAGGGAGTCGGCCTGGCTGCAGGGTAAGTCACTGACTGGCTGCAGAGGAGCCGGCCTGGCTGCAGGGTAAGTCTCTGACTGGCTGCAGAGGAGCCGGCCGCGCTGCAGGGTAAGTCTCTGACTGGCTGCAGAGGAGCCGGCCTGGCTGCAGAGTAAGTCTCTGACTGGCTGCAGAGGAGCCGGCCTGGCTGCAGAGTAAGTCTCTGACTGGCTGCACAGGGAGCCGGCCTGGCTGCAGGGTAAGTCTCTGACTGGCTGCAGAGGGAGCCGGCCTGGCTGCAGGGTAAGTCTCTGACTGGCTGCAGAGGGAGCCGGCAGGGCTGCAGGGTAAGTCTCTGACTGGCTGCAGAGGGAACCGGCCTGGCTGCAGGGTAAGTCTCTGACTGGCTGCAGAGGGAGCCGGCAGGGCTGCAGGGTAAGTCTCTGACTGGCTGCAGAGGGAACCGGCCTGGCTGCAGGGTAAGTCTCTGACTGGCTGCAGAGGGAGCCGGCCTGGCTGCAGGGTAAGTCTCTGACTGGCTGCAGAGGGAGCCGGCCTGGCTGCAGGGTAAGTCTCTGACTGGCTGCAGAGGGAGTCGGCCTGGCTGCAGGGTAAGTCACTGACTGGCTGCAGAGGAGCCGGCCTGGCTGCAGGGTAAGTCTCTGACTGGCTGCAGAGGAGCCGGCCGCGCTGCAGGGTAAGTCTCTGACTGGCTGCAGAGGAGCCGGCCTGGCTGCAGAGTAAGTCTCTGACTGGCTGCAGAGGAGCCGGCCTGGCTGCAGAGTAAGTCTCTGACTGGCTGCACAGGGAGCCGGCCTGGCTGCAGGGTAAGTCTCTGACTGGCTGCAGAGGGAGCCGGCCTGGCTGCAGGGTAAGTCTCTGACTGGCTGCAGAGGGAGCCGGCCTGGCTGCAGGGTAAGTCTCTGACTGGCTGCAGAGGGAGCCGGCAGGGCTGCAGGGTAAGTCTCTGACTGGCTGCAGAGGGAACCGGCCTGGCTGCAGGGTAAGTCTCTGACTGGCTGCAGAGGGAGCCGGCAGGGCTGCAGGGTAAGTCTCTGACTGGCTGCAGAGGGAACCGGCCTGGCTGCAGGGTAAGTCTCTGACTGGCTGCAGAGGGAGCCGGCCTGGCTGCAGGGTAAGTCTCTGACTGGCTGCAGAGGGAGCCGGCCTGGCTGCAGGGTAAGTCTCTGACTGGCTGCAGAGGGAGTCGGCCTGGCTGCAGGGTAAGTCACTGACTGGCTGCAGAGGAGCCGGCCTGGCTGCAGGGTAAGTCTCTGACTGGCTGCAGAGGAGCCGGCCGCGCTGCAGGGTAAGTCTCTGACTGGCTGCAGAGGAGCCGGCCTGGCTGCAGGGTAAGTCTCTGACTGGCTGCAGAGGGAGCCGGCCTGGCTGCAGGGTAAGTCTCTGACTGGCTGCAGAGGGAGCCGGCCTGGCTGCAGGGTAAGGCTATGTGCCCACGTTGCGGACCTGAAGCATATTTTTTACGCTTCTCCCTGGCGGGAAAATCGCATGCGGATATTACATGCGGTTTTCCCGGCAGGTAGAAGCGTTTGTGAGGCGTCTTTGCATGCATTTCCGCATGCGGGTTATCAAGCACTTCTCCAAGCATCACTTGGAAAAGTGCTTGACAACTTGTTCAGAATGGTAAAAATTAAAAAAATAAACTTTATACTCACCTTCCGATGCATTCTCTGCCGCGTCCGGAGTCTTGAGCGGCTCACGCTGTTGTGTGCAGGACCTGCGGTGACGTCATTGAGTCATGTGGTGGGTCACATGACTCAATGACGTGGCAGGTCCTTCAGACAACAGCGCGACGGAGGGAAAACATCAGAAGATAAGTATAAACTTTATTTTATTCTTTTTTTTCCTTTTTCTTTGGTACCCAGGTCTGGAGGAGAGTCTCCTCTCCTCCAGACCTGGGTACCATCCGCACATTGATTCCGCTGCGCTTCCGCAAAATTAATGAACATGCTGCGGATTTTTGACCGCAGCATATACGCTGCGGAAAAATCCTCAGCATGGGCATTGACATTGCGGAATGCCATTGGGGACCATGGGGTGCGGATATACATGCGTTTTTCAAGCCTTTACGCTGCGGAAATTCCGCAGCATATACGCTTGAAAAACGCTATGTGGGCACACAGCCTTAGTCTCTGGCTGGCTGCAGAGGGAGCCGGCAGGGCTGCAGGGTAAGTCTCTGACTGGCTGCAGAGGAGCCGGCCTGGCTGCTGGGTAAGTCTCTGACTGGCTGCAGAGGGAGCCGGCCTGGCTGCAGGGTAAGTCTCTGACTGGCTGCAGAGGGAGCCGGCCTGGCTGCAGGGTAAGTCTCTGACTGGCTGCAGAGGGAGCCGGCCTGGTTGCAGGGTAAGTCTCTGACTGGCTGCAGAGGGAGCCGGCAGGGCTGCAGGGTAAGTCTCTGACTGGCTGCAGAGGGAGCCGGCAGGGCTGCAGGGTAAGTCTCTGACTGGCTGCAGAGGGAGCCGGCCTGGCTGCAGGGTAAGTCTCTGACTGGCTGCAGAGGAGCCGGCCTGGCTGCAGGGTAAGTCTCTGGCTGGCTGCAGAGGGAGCCGGCCTGGCTGCAGGGTAAGTCTCTGACTGGCTGCAGAGGGAGCCGGTCTGGCTGCAGGGTAAGGCTATGTGCCCACGTTGCGGACCTGAAGCATATTTTTTACGCTTCTCCCTGGCGGGAAAATCGCATGCGGATATTACATGCGGTTTTCCCGGCAGGTAGAAGCGTTTGTGAGGCGTCTTTGCATGCATTTCCGCATGCGGGTTATCAAGCACTTCTCCAAGCATCACTTGGAAAAGTGCTTGACAACTTGTTCAGAATGGTAAAAATTAAAAAAATAAACTTTATACTCACCTTCCGATGCATTCTCTGCCGCGTCCGGAGTCTTGAGCGGCTCACGCTGTTGTGTGCAGGACCTGCGGTGACGTCATTGAGTCATGTGGTGGGTCACATGACTCAATGACGTGGCAGGTCCTTCAGACAACAGCGCGACGGAGGGAAAACATCAGAAGATAAGTATAAACTTTATTTTATTCTTTTTTTTCCTTTTTCTTTGGTACCCAGGTCTGGAGGAGAGTCTCCTCTCCTCCAGACCTGGGTACCATCCGCACATTGATTCCGCTGCGCTTCCGCAAAATTAATGAACATGCTGCGGATTTTTGACCGCAGCATATACGCTGCGGAAAAATCCTCAGCATGGGCATTGACATTGCGGAATGCCATTGGGGACCATGGGGTGCGGATATACATGCGTTTTTCAAGCCTTTACGCTGCGGAAATTCCGCAGCATATACGCTTGAAAAACGCTACGTGGGCACACAGCCTTAGTCTCTGGCTGGCTGCAGAGGGAGCCGGCAGGGCTGCAGGGTAAGTCTCTGACTGGCTGCAGAGGAACCGGCCTGGCTGCTGGGTAAGTCTCTGACTGGCTGCAGAGGGAGCCGGCCTGGCTGCAGGGTAAGTCTCTGACTGGCTGCAGAGGGAGCCGGCCTGGTTGCAAGGTAAGTCTCTGACTGGCTGCAGAGGGAGCCGGCAGGGCTGCAGGGTAAGTCTCTGACTGGCTGCAGAGGGAGCCGGCCTGGCTGCAGGGTAAGTCTCTGACTGGCTGCAGAGGGAGCCGGCCTGGCTGCAGGGTAAGTCTCTGACTGGCTGCAGAGGGAGCCGGCCTGGCTGCAGGGTAAGTCTCTGACTGGCTGCAGAGGGAGCCGGCCTGGCTGCAGGGTAAGTCTCTGACTGGCTGCAGAGGAGCCGGCCTGGCTGCAGGGTAAGTCTCTGACTGGCTGCAGAGGAGCCGGCCTGGCTGCAGGGTAAGTCTCTGACTGGCTGCAGAGGGAGCCGGCCTGGCTGCAGGGTAAGTCTCTGACTGGCTGCACAGGGAGCCGGCCTGGCTGCAGGGTAAGTCTCTGACTGGCTGCACAGGGAGCCGGCCTGGCTGCAGGGTAAGTCTCTGACTGGCTGCAGAGGGAGCCGGCCTGGCTGCAGTGTAAGTCTCTGACTGGCTGCAGGGTAAGTCTCTGACTGGCTGCAGAGGAGCTGGCCTGGCTGCAGGGTAAGTCTCTGACTGGCTGCACAGGGAGCCGGCCTGGCTGCAGGGTAAGTCTCTGACTGGCTGCACAGGGAGCCGGCCTGGCTGCAGGGTAAGTCTCTGACTGGCTGCAGAGGGAGCCGGCCTGGCTGCAGGGTAAGTCTCTGACTGGCTGCAGAGGGAGCCGGCCTGGCTGCAGGGTAAGTCTCTGACTGGCTGCAGAGGGAGCCGGCCTGGCTGCAGGGTAAGTCTCTGACTGGCTGCAGAGGGAGCCGGCCTGGCTGCAGGGTAAGTCTCTGACTGGCTGCAGAGGGAGCCGGCCTGGCTGCAGGGTAAGTCTCTGGCTGGCTGCAGAGGGAGCCGGCCTGGCTGCAGGGTAAGTCTCTGACTGGCTGCAGAGGGAGCCGGCCTGGCTGCAGGGTAAGTCTCTGACTGGCTGCAGAGGGAGCCGGCCTGGCTGCAGGGTAAGTCTCTGACTGGCTGCAGAGGGAGCCGGCCTGGCTGCAGGGTAAGTCTCTGACTGGCACTCTGTACTGTAAGTGTGAAATGTAAACGAGTTTCTTTTACTTTGTGTCCTGTTTTGGATGTGCGGGTGTTAAGGCAGGGGGGAGGGGTCGTGTTTGGAATTCTGCCAACTATCTAGGGTAACTGGGGAGGAGGGCTGCAAACAAATAAAAAGTCAGGAAGCCCCTCACACCAAGCCACTGTCTTGTGTCTGTCAGTCACCACAGAGATCCTGAACCTGGGACCGGAGGGTTGAAATAAACATTAGGACACCTGTGACAATGGAAGCCTATTAATAAATTGTTTAAATTACTTCTTTACACACATTTATCTGCACTGCAGATCATGCACTCCTAATGAAGGATTAACTGAAGGAGGAATGGACAGGCTGCAGAGTGCACAGCAGAGCAAAGGACACGGCTGTCAGAGTGAGTACATCTGACCCCAGACCATCACTAATCACTAGTATTGCTGCAGCTAGCCACACTGTATGTGCGCACAATGCATACCAGCCTGCGGCCCCAATGCTGCGGAATAGCTGCCGGCTATCAATTTGCAAATGAGCGGCGCCATTTTTTTTTTTAACCTGCAGACTTTCCTTTGACGCTGCGTAAACAGGCAGCGTCAAACCCACAGCGGCTCCGGATCGTGGGCACATAGCCTAAGGGTACGTTCCCACATTCAAGATTTGCTGCGGTTTTGACGCTGCATATTTATGCAGCGTCAAACCCGCAACAGCCAGATGTTACAGCATAGTGGATGTTCTTTTCTGTCCACTATGCATCTCTGTGCACCTGCGGATCACCAGCGGAAACTGAGATGCGGCGTGTCCTTCAGACCCCCAGCATGTCGATTTCTATTGTGGGTCCGCATGTAGACTTTCCTCATAGACTTGCTTAGTTGAGGAAGATCCGCATGTGTAAAAATGCGTGTCCAGTAATTTACATAATAAGTACAAAAATTCTGCGGCGTGAAAACCGCAACAAATCCTGAAAGTGGGAATGTACTCTTAAAAAAGTTATCCACTACTTTGACATTGATGCTCTATCCATAGGATAGGGCATCAATGTATGATCGGCCGGGGTCCCGGACGCCCCACCCCCATCGATCAGCTGTTATGGTGCCGGCGGCAGCGGCCACAAGTCCTTATCTGCGGTGCTTGGCCGTCCATCTGTAGTGGCCGCCGCTCGTAACTGCACATCCGCCTCCCATTCAATTGAATAGGAGGTGGATATACAGTTACAAGCGGCCGCCACTACAACTTGACGGCCAGGCACCACAGGCAAGGACTTCCGGCCGGCGGTCACCGGCACGATAACAGCTGATCGGCAGCGATGCCACGTGTGGGACCCCAGCCGATCATACATTGATGCCCTATCCTAAGGACAGGGCATCAATGTCAAAGTAGTGGACAACCCCTTTAAAGGGTTGTCCAGGCTTGAGATGAAAGTCTGCAATCACTCTATGACTGCAGACTTCTGAATCCTCAGAGCGCACACATCGCGTGCAGGCGGTCATGCCACCACAAGTATGTGATTTGTGTTATGATCTGCAACATGAACTAAGGAAAGATAGGGGAAGGCTGTCCCTACAATAAGACTAAGCTGAATCCCTACGATGTAGCGGGCTGCCTGTTCCGAGTGAACAGACCCGCCTTAGTCTTCAGCTAGTCTGAACGGAGACCTATAGCATAAAGGAGAGGGGTCCCTAAAAGAACTAAGGACTGGGACAAAAATGGGACACCTCCTAAACAGAGAAGTAGTTGCAGAACACAAAAATACAAACTGACAAAAGGGTACTAGAGGTCCCAGAAGGACCAAGCGAGCTGCCAGATAGGCACAGAAGCACCTGGCTAGAGAAGCAGTCAAACAACACTGAAGTCCAACAGAGCCAAAAGGGCGGAGCTGTAATATAAAGGCAAATGGTCACATGACCGCTATACACAGGAAGGAAAAAACAAACAAACAGGAGGGTTCTAACAATTTGCATGCTTCCAGTCACATTCTGACTAGACGTGTTCGTCCTCGATCAATACAAGGGAACTGAATGCGGCCGAGCACGTTTAATCGACACGTGACCACAGATATGCAAAACACATACTTGTACGTGACCAGCCACTCTTGCCACTGTCATCGAAGAATCCTGACAGCGTATGATGTGAGGATTCAGATGACCGTAGTCATATAGAGCGATTGTAAACTTTCAGCCCAAACTTGGACAACCCCTCTGTGTTTATGTATGTATATCGCCTCCAGACAGAATAAATTAAGTGTGAACAGGCGCTGCTGCTATCACTGCATAATAAAGAATACAGTCGCCTCTGTAAGCGTAGAGATATGGAAAATGAAGGTACTTGGTGCATAAATTGGCCAATTCATGGGAGCCCATCAAGAACGACAAGATGTACCATTCTTTCATAGGACTAACCAAATTTAAAGCGCAGGTAGGATCCACTACTAATTAAAAACAACCTTAGGACTCATTCACACTTCTGATTTTTCCACATACAAGAAAAATAGACCAATTATTCTGATCAGACTTTAATCAGAGTGTGACCTGAGTGTCATCCGTTGTTCTCGTATATGGAGAAATAAAAAAATAAAACAATTCTCCACCTTCTTCATTCTTACAGACCATAAAAATCGACTGCACTGAGATGTCATCAGAGTGCAGTCCGTTTTTTTTTTTCACAAACCCATTGACCTTGCATGGCCAAGTGTAATCTGACCCTTGGATCAAAATCGGGCATGTCTCTAAAATCACGGACATGTGAATGGCCTCATAGACTATCACAGGTACGAGTGCTATCCTTGAAGACGATGGATAGCACTCGTATGCAAATAGTGCATGTGTGATTGAGGCCTTAGGCTGATGGGAGATCATATACTATTGGAGGTGGTGACTGTCTCCATATCTGACTGATCCCCTCCCATCAGCCTAAGACCTCATTCACACATCCATATTTTTGATCAGATTCTCGGCAGGCCAGTCTGTTCTTCACAGCCAGCTGACGTTCTGAGTGCTAACACAGTGGAGTGTAGAGAGATGCGCTTTGCACAATCTTCACAGGTTACAACCCGTAAGGCTATATTCACACATTGTGTTTGCTAATTTTTTTTCCGCTGCCAAAACCTGCTCTCTTGGCAGTAGAGAAAAAGCAGGTTTTGCTGAGTTTTTTTCTGCGTTTTTGTCAGGGTACATTTGTTTCTTGTGCATGCTGATAAAGTTTAGTGCATAAAAAGAAACATGATTCAATTTCCTCAGGTTTTTGCACCAAAAACACAGCAAAACTTGATACCTGCGTTTTTGCTGCAATTTTGCGCTACCCATTGCTTTCTATGGGTGAAAAACGCTAAAAGAAGTGACATGCTGCTGTTTGCAAAAACGCAGCTCTTTGACAACAGTCAGGAAAAAAAAAACAAAGAGTGTGCATGAGATTTCTGAAATCTCAGACTTTGCTGGTACTGTAAAACGCAGCAGAAAATTCATAAATGCTGCAAAAACGCAACATGTGAACATAGCCTAAAGTTAGCTCAGTTTCTTATCAGGGGATTTCATCCACGATGTTGATATTTCGGCAAATGGACAAAGGTTGTCTTTATAAGTGAAGCTCTATACGTAATATGGACTTCACTATATATGTATGTGTGGCGCCCCTGAGGGTTCGACCGCCACAGGGATGCTGCACCTCTTTAATGGGGTGTAGTGTTCCTCCTCTGAGGTAACAACAGTGCGATGGTCAGGATTCTACCTCCACATCCAACACCACACTTCTCCCACCAGAGGGGGCTAGTAGGCACTAGGTGCTGCCCCTACTGGAAATCGGGAGACTGGGGAACCAAGAGATAGGGGAACCAATTAGTGGGTGAGGGTGGAGGATTCACAGTTTAGTGACACTTTAAATTTCATATTTAATACAAAGCCATCTTGGTTCTGGGTTCATTGATCGTTCTTTGATCGTGACCTTCCTCCCTGAGCGTGGATCCTGTGTGGACCTGCAGAGGATGGAGGCACGGCCCTCGTACCCTGACTTTGGGTCAAGGGGCAGGTTGCAGATAATGAATGTCTCAGCCCGGTCAAGGACCATGACCAAGAAGGCCCGGAGCTTAGGAGTGTAGCTCCATCGCAAATGGATCACAGGGGGATGCAGACGGAGCGGTATACGCCACCTATCCTCGCCAACCTGATTTATTCAGAGGGATTCCGGCTGCAAGAGGGGTACCGGCCCCCGACACCTGACCTTGCCACTGTACGTCCTGGTCAGGGAAGTCCGGTAGGCCCTGAGGACCCCATCGGGTAACGGAAGGAGCGGAGCTGCCACCCGTACCCTTTTTCTGAGTGAAGTTCAGAGGGAGACCCGGCCTATCTACACACACACAGACAGGTAAGGACCTGGTCTGAAGTCTAGGAACACTCTGGTGCTGAGTCCTGATTGAACACTGGACTTACTTGGAGGTTGTCGGACCCACCCCCCCCCGTCTCTGGTGACCGCAGAACTCTGCGAGGAGCAGGGAGAAGCCTTCCAACTGCAATCTCCACCGTGAATAAAAACCCTGGAAGTTAACCCCTATGGCCTCCGGACTCTTTATTCTGCATTACACCGCACTACGCAGTACCAGACCTCCTAGACTACAACCCCCTCCATCCTGTCCCTCTGCCCTGAGGCCCTGCTCCACCTGTGGGGAGTAGTAACAACAATGGCTACAATAACACCCTGCCTCAGCGGACTGTAGCGGCGCTGGTGGCCTTCACCAGGTGCCACAGGTGGCGTAGTCGAGATCAGCCACTCAACCCGGATAAGCCCATACCATCCTTTTTAATGTGACGGCCCTGGGCACGGAGCGGGTCCGGGCCACGGCTGCACCCCATCTACAACACAGGACCCCGAGTCCCCCATCTCCCAGGGTAGGGCTTACAGCGTCACTCAACTGGCGTAGTCAGCAGGATCGCGTGCCCGCAGCAAAGGAAGGAATTACCCATTGCTACCGGGTACTGTGTGCCTTACACCTTAGACTGTCATTTCCACTTAAAATGGCGCCCACCCAAGAAGAACAGATGCCATAGTCTATTGGAAAGACGGTCTTCTAACACCTCCTATCATGGGCCAGGCTCCCACATGGCGCCAAAAGTGTGGACCGCCCCTTCCATCAGAAACTGTCCGCGGGGTAATGCCCGTCAAAATGGATGGGCCAAACGAAGGCGTGGCTGTCAGCATACCACCCTGGAGCCGCCCCAAAAGAGGAGGAAAAAGAAAAAAAACAACAAGGTGCGGTTATTGCAGTTGAGGTTTGGCGGCCTTCAGGAGCGGACATGGACGCTGCTGGAGCGCAACAAACGGAACCTTCCTAACCTGGCCCAGGTCCTTCCCCCGGCAGGGAGCGAAGCGGCACAATACTTACAGTGGGAGATATTGAATTTCTCCACCAGTAAGCCCCGGGTCTTGCACAGAGACTGGATGAGGCCCAGAAGGCGGCGTCTGCTGCGTGGCAGGAAGAAATGCTGCTGCGCATACGAACCCGCCATCAAGGAGCCGAAGCTCAGGGAGAAGCGGTGACAAAGGTCGTGAGCGGCCCAGAGGCAGGTGAGTGTGCTTCACCTGCCCCGGCTGCTGAACCTACCGTGCCTGTACTGGACCTCATGGCCGAGTATCTCCTGCTTGGCGCGGTCCCCTGGGAGCAGGTCTTTGCCCCGGAGCTGCAAGCTTCTGCTATAGGCGGAGACCTGCACTGCCGTCCAACTCCTGATTCGGAAATACCTGAGGCTGCTGGGGTATCCACCGACCCCAACTCGGACCGGTCCGCACTTGCAGAGGACCCGCTGCAACCCCTGCTGACACCGCTACCCGCACCAACAGTCACCTGGCCGGCGGCTGAGGAGTGGGCCTGGGACAACCGGGGGGGGACCTGATGGGCTTCCCCCGGTAGACCCAGGCTGAAGCGCGCAGGAGGAGCGAGCTGTGCCGTCAGCAGATCCTTCAACTCAGCCGGGAGCAGCGCCAGAGGGAGATTCGCTGCGAGCGCCTCGAGGTGCGCGCCAAGGCTGCAAAGTCCCGGGCCCGCCAGGAGGAGAAGACCCGTCCAAGCCCCCGTGTGGAAGGGCAAGTTGTCCGCTTCCACCATGAGGCGGGGTGGGGATTCATTCGGAGTTCCCAGCATGAGCACGACGTCTTTGTCAGCCGGCGGGACGTCGAGCCGCTGCTGAAAAAGGGACACCCTGGCCGGAACCTCGTCCCGGGTGACATAGTCACGTACACCCGCCACCACGGGGTGCGGGGGTGGTACGCCCTGGATGTCCACAAGGTGTTCGGGAGCGATGCCCCCTCGCGCTCGGCCTTAGAGGACCGGTCAGCCTCCGTCAGGAGGAATGAGCCTTTTCCCCGGAGGGGACCCGAGAATTAAGCAGCCCCGGCGGCTGTAACTTGTTTAAAGTTGTAATGGTTGTGTTTATGTTTTAATTTACATTCCCGGTTTCTAGAGACATTTGGCCCTGCGGACTTGCAGCAGACAGACTCATACCCTGTAAATAGTTGCATCTCTTTAGGTGCTCCTTATATTGGTTTTATGTAAAACCGTGGCTATTTCTACCTCAGACCTCAGAAGAAAAACCTGTCTGGAGTGGCTCTCCTGGAGGTCCAACTCGGGATCTTCATGCCCTGCAGCCACCCCAGGGCCTACGTTGGGGGTTTGGGACAGGTCCCTCGTGCTTCTGAACTGCCTTTAAGTCCCTGCACTTTAACCCGTCTGTCTGTGCATAAATGTCTCTGGATGATTCTTGTACTTTTATATTTTTATACCTTTGTACTTTTATATTATATGCTGTTCGAAACGTTTAAGAAGAAGTGCCTCCCATAAAGGGAAGATAGTTTATTGTTCATATATATAAAAAAAAAAAAAAACTGTACCAGGTATTGCTCTTTTGCAGCCCGCGGACGTGCTGTGTTTCACCAGGGGGGAATGTGGCGCCCCTGAGGGCTCGACCGCCACAGGGATGCTGCACCTCTTTAATGGGGTGTAGTGTTCCTCCTCTGAGGTAAGAACAGTGCGATGGTCAGGACCCTACCGCCACATCCAACACCACACTTCTCCCACCAGAGGGGGCTAGTAGGCACTAGGTGCTGCCCCTACTGGGAAACGGGAGACTGGGGAACCAAGAGATAGGGGAATCACTTATTGGGTGAGGGTGGAGGATTCACATTTTAGTGACACTTTAAATTTCATATTTAATACAAAGCCATCTTGGTTCTGGGTTCTTTGATTGTTCTTTGATCGTGACCTTCCTCCCTGAGCGTGGATCCTGTGTGGACCTGCATAGGATGGAGGCATGGCCCTCGTACCCTGGCTTTGGGTCGAGGGGCAGGTTGCAGATAATGAATGTCTCAGCCCGGTCAAGGACCATGACCAAGAAGGCCCGGAGCTCAGGAGTGTAGCTCCACTGCAAATGGATCCCAGGGGGATGCAGACGGAGCGGTATACGCCACCTATCCTTGCCAACCTGATTTATTCAGAGAGATTCCGGCTGCAAGAGGGGTACCGGTCCCCGACACCTGACCTTGCCACTCTACGTCCTGGTCAGGGAAGTCCGGTAGGCCCTGAGGATCCCACCGGGTCACGGAAGGAGCGGAGCTGCCACCCGTACCCTTTTTCTGAGTGAAGTTCAGAGGGAGACCCGGCCTATCTACACACACACAGACGGGAAAGGACCCGGTCTGAAGTCTAGGAACACTCTGGTGCGGGGTCCTGATTGAACACTGGACTTACTAGGAGGTTGTCGGACCCCCCCCCCCCGTCTCTGGTGACCGCAGAACTCCGCGAGGAGCAGGGAGAAGCCTTCCAACTGCAATCTCCACCGTGAGTAAAAACTCTGGAAGTTAACCCCTATGGCCTCCGGACTCTTTATTCTGCATTACACCGCACTACGCAGTACTAGACCTCCTAGACTACAACCCCCTCCATCCTGTCCCTCTGCCCTGAGGCCCTGCTCTGCCTGTGGGGAGTAGTAACAACGATGGCTGCAATAACACCCTGCCTCAGCGGACTGTAGCGGCGCTGGTCGCCTTCACCAGGTGCCACAGGTGACATAGTCGAGATCAGCCACTCAACCCGGATAAGCCCATACCATCCTTTTTAATGTGACGGCCCTGGGCCCGGAGCGGGTCCGGGCCATGGCTGCACCCCATCTACAACACAGGACCCGGCTCCGAGTCCCCCATCTCCCAGGATAGGGCTTACAGCGTCACACATATGTACAAAAGAATGTCACTGTGTAAAATAGCTCTTACCATAGTACCAGTGGCATACCACTAATAGCGGCAGATCATATGGCCACATTTGAGCTCTTTAGGAGACCAGATGCTTAAAGGCTCCCTGCTGTACCATTCAGCCATGAGTCTGTGTCTCAGTGCACCAAGCATGATGTCACTATGTCACGTCTGCTGTGCATCGCCTCCGTTCACACGGTGCATAGAGCAGCTCATTGGGGAAACAGGGGTAGGTGATTAATTTTTATATATTTTTTTATCAGTCAGGACTTGTAGGGGGTTGTGGAGCCTTATACTGTGGAGGCGCCTACTGTGGGGTCATCACTTTGTGTGTGGGGTACCTGTGCAGGCTATTATACTGTGGCTACTTTCATCATATTGTATGGAGGTCCTGTGGAGATCATGATACAGTGGAGGACCTGTGGGCCATTATACTGTTTGGGCAGCTGTGAGGGCCATCATACAATGTGGGTCTGCGGGGACCATCATACTTCTTGGGAACCATAATACTGTGTGAGGGAGGGGAGTTGCTAGGGAGCCATCATACAGTGTGGGTATATGGGGGGCCATCATGCTGTGTGGGTGTTTGTGAGGGCATCATACCTTACTGGGGGGACTATGGAGTCATCTTACTGTGTGTGTGTCAGGGTTACTGTACAGGAATTTACTGTAGGGGGGTATAATACTGTGTGTTGGATGCATGTTTTGTTGTATTTAAATCAACAGGGTGATAAAAAGGGATGAGAACACTAAAGGACTTCAGTATGGGCACATTCACTATGTGCATGCCACAAGACATGTTCATTTCCCTGTCTTCAAAAGTTGAGCTATGCCCTTTGTGAAAGCACCTATATACTGCGATTCTACTTACACTGCAGAATTTATTATTATTTTTTACTGGTGGGGGGGCAATTTGGACTTTTGCTATGGGGCCCCATGATTTCTATGTACGCCCCTGGTTAAGGAACTTCCTTTCCAGGGTAAAGACTTGTGTATAAGGTAAAATAAATAACCAAAAACAAAAATGCTCCTCCACACCTTGGGCTATGTTCACAAGTAGCATTTTTTATGCGTTTTTGCACTTTTGTATTGCTTTCAACAGTGACAAATGCATTCACCGGGAAATGTCATTTTAACATTTTACAACCTTATCTGGCAATGTGCTGTGTGACACACGCATACAGTGCTGAAAAGACATGGGAATAGCATTGGTAAGATCCCTGGAAGCATCTCTGACACCCAGGTTACTACCTAAAAGTGTGCCCATCAGAAGTGATCCTTGCCGCATCAGAAGATGCAGACTTGCAACTATCCCCATGCAAATCCTTGTCCCAGGGCAGTGTTCAATTTGTACCTCCCCCATACCTTTCAATGCAAGCGCAAGTATGCAGCCTGCCACACACCCACCCCCAGGCTGCAATACCATACTGCTAACTTGCACTTGAAATGGGGCCTTTTAGTTTGGAGGAGGCCAAAGCTGGCCATTACCTCATGGCTGCTTTGGCAGCGAGGTATCCATACTCAGTCCCCAGCCGCCCGGCGGCCGGGTGTCCATAAACGGTCCCCAGCCGCCCCTATTTCTCCTTGGAAGTTCCCCCACACTTTTCTTAGCCCGGCCTGCTTTAGAGCAGCATTGGACGAGCCCACCAGAGAACCAGACTCCTCCGGTGGGCCCTGGCTTCTCCATCAGGGGAGTTGAGAGTGCCAAGGTGAGGAGCATGATGAGGATGATAGAAGTTAGCGTCTGCTTTGTTTTATTGGAATGCAAGCGCATGTGACTCGCCCCCTGGGCCGTGGGGCACTCGGATCCGGGCAATTAGGGAAACGATGGGAGTAGTAGTGGCAACCCGGTTCCGTGGCTCAGGGTGGTCAGGCCAGTGGTAGTCCGTTATGTGTTATTGATAATGTCCGACTACGCCACCCGTGGATTGCGGTTATTAGGAACCGCCGCTGCATGCAGACCGCTGGGGCTGATGAGGTGTGCAGCTAGGGTAGTGTGACTCCCCACGGGAAGAGTGCGGCCCCAGGGCAGTATAATGGATGGTGGGAGTGATGGTAGTGAGAGTCCCAGTGCTGATAGTGCTGGAGGAGCAAGGAGCACACAGACAACAGGTTGCAGTCCAGGGTCTTTACTAAACAGGTAAACTGACCCACAAACAGTCCCAGCTAGGAGGGGACCTGGATGTCTGAGAGCAACGGGGAAATTGGCCCTGGTCAGGGTGAGGGTGTAGGCCTACCGTGCTTTCTGCGCTCCTTCTGGCTATCTCCTACTGATAGGGTAACAGCCCACGTTTCCGAGCTTTCCGTGTATTCTCGCCTGTATGGCCTGCGACGTGGGTTCCTTTCTGCTCCCAGCCTTGTACGGCTTTACTGGTCCCTTCGGTTGTGGCAGGGCCTCCAGGCTTCTTAGGCCAAGGAATATACAGTCCCTTGCGGACTGGTTCTCTGCTGGAGGATGTAGAATCCTCCCAGCCTCAGACACCAAAGTCTGGTAAAGTAAGTCTTTTCTCTGCCAAGACAGGCTCACTGCGCCTCTTGTCTCTGGCTTGTGGCTCTCCTTCTGCCACACTTCCTCTTAGGTGCAATACAACTGTCCCTCCCTGCTCTGGGACCTGAATCATCAGATAGGTCGTCCAGTTCTCTCTAACTCTGCCCCCAGTACCAGCTTTTATAGGGGCAGCCAGCTCCCCCTACTGGCCTGAGACAGGAGGCATTGCATGCTAATGTTCCCCTGACTAGAGAACCTCCCCCTTGCTCTCAGACATAGCTTTAATTACACTTGTGGCATCCAGGCCAGGGTGACACATTCCCCCCTAGTGAAATTTAGTACTCCGGGACTAAACAATAAACAAAGACAATATGCATAACAATAAAACATTAATAGACAGACGACGCACAAATTGAGTTCTTAAGGTCACAGTGTGGCCTGTGACCGGGTGTCCATATCACCAACTCAACGGGGAGCCTTAACTAGGTGGGGGTCTGTCCTACCCCAAGTCCTTCACAGTCTTAGTTCATTCCTGGGTTAGGCTCCGAACGCAGTCCATACAAGGTCCCGGTTATAAAAAGTCCATAACCTGTGAGTCCTTACGGTAGCTGCAAGAAACTGAAACAGAGTATTACCAAACAAGCATGTAACTTGGCAAACATTTCAACAGTTGGTAACAGGGCTATTGACAATTTTAGTACACTCTATATTCTCCAGCGAGCGGGTATCTGTCCCTTTGTGCTCCTGGTTGACCTACGTAGCCCACTGTCTGGTGGTGGACCAACCTGGCTTTCCCCACTAGCGTTAGGGGTACAGCTACCAGCTGGGTGTACAGGTAGGGCAGGCAGCTGTCTGCGGGTCCTTTGGCTTACCGCAGGCATGGCAGGCTCACTGTCAGCAGAGGGTTGACTCTCCTGGGCTGCTGGTACAGGCTCTTCTGCCTCTGGAACCGCTTGCTCCTCTTCACCTTCCGGCTCTGGTGTTGGTTGTTGCTGTGCCGGTTGCAGGAAATGCAGGACAGGTACCACTATAGCATCATTTATGCGAGTCCAGGACTGAGGGAACTCTCCGAGAACGGTGCTGATCATTCCTTCCTTGTCCTCTGCGGGTTCAAGGTCACTCTGATCCTCTTCTGCACTACGGAGTTGCTCGGGGCACCTTTTGAGGTGGTCTCTGGAGACGACACTAGTGGTTTCTCCTCCGTCCTTGGTGATTACGCACACCTTTGGGTTGTCGTGGTCAGACTGCAGTACGGTGTAGGGTTCCCTTTCCCACTGGTCGTCCAACTTATGTAGCCTTCTCTTCCGCTTCAGGACTTGCTCACCAGGTTCTAGGGGACCAGCAGGGGCGTGTTGATTGAAGAGTTTTTCTTGCCTCTCTCTCACCTAGGCCAGGCTCTTCTCCACACTCTCCTGTACCTTCTTGTACTGCAGTTGCCTTTCCGTATCCCAGTCCGCATCCGGGGAGGTGTCCTCAGGTATTAGGACTCCCATCTCCAGGTCTACGGGCAGCTTACCTGGTCTAGCTCGCATCAGGTAAGCCGGGGTGCAGTTTGTAGCATTCACCGGGATATTGTTGTATAGGTCTATCAGGTCCGGCAGTTTTTCTGGCCACAGGCTGCGTTCCTCCAGGGGCAACGTCTTCAGGAGATCAATGACTATATTGTTCATCTTCTCACACATCCCGTTGGTTTGTGGGTGGTAAGGCGTTGTACGAATTTTCTTACAGCCATAGAGGTTGCAGAACTCCTGGAAGATTTCAGCCTCGAACGCTGGACCCTGGTCTGTCAGGACCTGTTCCGGATACCCGTGTGGACGACAGAAGTATTGCTGGAAGGCTCTGGCTGCTGTTTGGGCTGTCAAGTCTTTTACCGGGACCACCACGAGAAAACGGGAATAGTGGTCCACGATTGTCAGGGCGTAGATGTACCCTGACCGGCTTGGAGCCAACTTGACGTGGTCTAGAGCTACCAGCTCAAGAGGCTGCGTGGTGACGATGGGCCTCAAGGGTGTCTTCTGGCTGGTGCGGTCCTTCCTCCTTAGGTGACAAGGGCCACAGTCTCTGCACCACTTTTCTACAGCTCCTCTCATGCCGACCCAAAAGAACCTTCCTCTTAGCAGGAACTCCAGTTTCTTCCAACCGAAGTGTCCCGCTCTGTCATGGTAAGCTCCCAGGACCATAGCTGCATCCCGCCTTGGGACCACGACTTGCGAGGTCAGCTCGTGCGTCCGGTGGTTGACAATCCTTCTGCACAACTTGCCTTCGTAGAGGAACAGCTTGCTCTTCTCCTTCCACAGCTGCTTCGCTTCCTCTGGAGCATCCGGATCCATGCGGGCGTCTTCCTGGGTCAGCAGATCTTTCACCAGGCGGATGGCAGGGTCACTATCTTGGGTCTCGGCCCAGCTGTGGTGAGGTAGGGGATTGATCATCACAGTTGTTAGATCCTCCTCCTTCACACGGTGAGAGTGTTGAGCGGCTCCATACCGGTGAAACGCGGGGAGTTCTACCTCCTCCAGCTCTTCTGGGTCTTCGTCACCTTCAGGTAAGTGAGGCATCCTTGATAGGGCGTCCGCGTTGGCGTTGGTTTTGCCTGCCCGGTACTTGATCACGAAGTCATAGTTGGAGAGACGGGCCATCCACCGCTGTTCTAGGGCACCCAGTCTTGCATTGTCCAGGTGTGTCAACGGGTTGTTGTCCGTGTACACGGTGAACTTTGCGGAGGCCAGGTAATGCTTGAAGCGTTCCGTCACGGCCCACACCACCGCCAAGAATTCTAGCTTGAAGGAGCTGTAATTCTCCGGGTTCCTCTCGGTGGGCCTCAGCTTCCGACTGGCGTATGCGATCACCCGTTCTCTGCCCTGTTGGTTTTGGGACAGTACGGCTCCCAGTCCCACATTACTGGCGTCCGTGTGGAGAATAAAAGGCTGGCCATAATCAGGGTAGGCCAGGATCTCATCCCCTGTGAGGGCCATCTTTAGCTGGCGGAAGGACTCCTCTTCCGGTTTATCCCACTTGAAGGGTGGCTTCTGACTCCTGGACTTAGACTGTCCGATCAGGAGGTCCTGCATAGGAGCTGCCATCTTAGTGAACCCGGGGATGAACCTTCGGTAGTAGCCTACCAACCCGAGAAACTGTCTCACCTCTTTGATGTTCGAGGGGCTTGGCCAGCTCTTGATTGCCGTGACCTTGTCAGGGTCGGGGGCCACTCCTTTCGCGCTTACCACGTGCCCTAGGTACTGGACCTTTGGTTTCAGCAGGTGACACTTCGATGGTTTCACCTTCAGGCCATAGCCTGCCAGGGCTTCGAACACCTCGGCCAGGTGCTTGAGATGGTCCTCGTAGGTCTTCGAATAGACGATCACGTCGTCCAGGTAAAGGAGGACCGTCTCGAAGTTTCGGTGCCCTAGACAGCATTCCATCAGCCGCTGGAAGGTCCCTGGTGCGTTGCAGAGCCCGAAAGGCATACAGTTGAACTCACTCAGTCCCATCGGGGTGGTGAAGGCGGTCTTCTCCTTGTCAGCCTCTGCCACAGGAACCTGCCAGTACCCGCTAGTAAGGTCCAAAGTAGAAAAGAAGTTAGCAGATTTTAGTGCGGCTAAAGACTCCTCTATTCTAGGCAGCGGATATGCGTCTTTGTGGGTGATACGGTTGATTTGTCTATAGTCCACGCACATTCTCATGGTGCCGTCTTTCTTTTTCACCAGAACCAAGGGGGCTGCCCAGGGGCTACAGCTATCTCTAATGACCCCAGCTTCTTTCATCTCTCTTAGCATGCCCTTGGCGTTCTGATAATGTGCAGGGGGTACAGGTCGGTGTCTTTCTTTTATCGGTGGGTGGCTCCCAGTGGGGATGTGGTGTTCTATCCCTTTTACTCTGCCGAAGTCTAGTGGGTGCTTACTAAAGACTCTCTCGTACTCCTGTACCACCCGGTAGACTCCTTGTTTTTGGTGCAGGGGAGTGGAGTCAGCACCCACGTGGAGTTTCTGGCACCAGTCCTCTTTTTGTTTCTGGGAGCCATTACCCTCCGCCTGAGGAGATGGAGGCAAGGGTTCCACGGCCCTGATAGCTTTGTGTTCGACAACAAACAGTTTGGCGAGTGTAGCGTACCTGGGTAAGTGTACTTCCCTCTCCCCAATGTTGAGGATGCGGACGGGCACCCTCCCATGACGGACATCAACCACCCCCCGGGCTGTCAAAATGGTGGGCCTGCTGTCTGAGTACACGGGTTCTACCATGGCTTGGTAGTTTCTACCTCTCAACCCGATTGCAGTCCAACACCAGATCATCATTTCACTTTCGGGAGGCATGGAAATGGGGAATGGGTCACTCAGTCTTACGCTACCGATCTCACCACCAGACAGTTCTACCTGCTGCCGTCTCATCAGGGCTTTTATCTCCTTGTTGAGGACTCTCTGTTGGCTGGAACTAGCATTCACCGCCACCTGTTGTAAAATTACAATTACCTCTGAAAGACAATTTTCAATTATGTTAGTACCCACAGTTATTTTAGGGTGACTTTCATGACGGTCAATGTCCACAATAATCACTCCCTGTGCCGGCAGTTCAACTTTACCAATTTTAATGGTCATCTCCTTGAACCCCATCTGCGGCACGGGTAAGCCATTACTGGCGATGGTGCTCAAGTTACTGTCTGGATACCGTGTGATATCAGCATCAGTCCAATACTGCTTAAAAAGTACATAAGGGATTGTGGTTACTTGTGACCCAGTATCCAGCAAGGCGCTCATGGGGATACCGTCCAGCACCACGGGTAAAACCGGGCGCCCCCCAACGTACTTATCACGCCAATTATAAGGGCCTGGTGATCTTATGCCTGGGGGTTGGCCCTCTGCCCCAGGTTGGACCCGTTTAAATTACAGTACCTGGAAATGTGTCCGGGCTGGTTGCATCGACGGCAAATGGGCTGTCCATCCTCTGCGTAGCGGTCTGTGGGCCTCCCTCGGAACGACGGGATCCTCCTCTGTCGACGCCACGGGACATCCTCCGGACTTGAAGCCAGCTCGATGGGTCTTGACGGGTCCACTTGCAACGCCTGGACGGTCCTGGTCAATGCCGCGACGCTCCTGGTCAGCTCCTGGACTTGGTGGTGCAGGTCTTTCGACGGGGCTTGGTTCAGGGCCTGTGCATCAGCCCCCACGGGACCCATAGAGGAGGGCGCCGTCTCCTGGTGGTAGGTGAGAGCAGGGCGCCGGGGGATTATAGCGCCACTTGTTGCGGATTCACGGAGCACCCTTATGGCCCTGTCCTTGAATTGGGCAAAGGTCAGATCAGGGTTCTGAAAGAACATGAGGCGCAGCTGGGTCCTGTGGGCGCTAGACAGCAGACCTTCTATGAACTGTTCTGTTAGGAGCTTATCCGTATCCTGCACGCTGCCAGGGTCAGCTTGTTGGATGGCCCTCAGGGCTTCCTGCAGATTGAGGGCATAGTCTCTGATGCTGTCCTGTGCCCGCTGCTTACATCCATAGAACCTCATTTTAATCTCAGCGGAGGTACATGTGTCAAAGGTACCCCGCAGCCGGGCCAGAATACCCTTCACAGTCCTTTTCTCCTCAGTAGGCCATGATTTTACCTCCCTTTGGGCTGCTCCAGTTAACTGCCCTGTCAATATGCTGACCTTCTGTTCCTCTGTCAGGGGGTAAACCTGGAACAAACTGTACAGCCTTTCCTTGAAGTCAGTTAGGGCATGGGGCTCCCCTGAGTACTTGGGCAGCCAGGCCGCTCCAGGGATGTAGGGCAGGGAAAAGGGCATCACCGCTGCTGCAGCTGCGTTGGTGGTAGTGGGCGCCTCTGTGTCCGACATCTTCCTCCCCCCTAGTTAAGCGTGGCCTACCTTCCGACGATCCTCTTCTGTAGGCCGCGGCTCCGCTGCTGCTGCTATGGACGAGGACCTGGCGTCGCGTCCTGATGACGTCAGCGTCGCTCTCTCTCCCTTCCAGGACCTTGCGCAGCGTCGGTGCGTGGGGCGGAGCTTCGGATCTCGCGCGGTTTTGACGTCCACGCCCCTCTTCTTCCCGCGCGGCGTCCTGAAGATGGCGTCCGATGGCGGGAAGCAGCTGCGGATGGCGGGAAGACGGCAGAAGACGGCGGGAAACGGTCCAAGATGGCGTCTGATGGCGGGAATCGGCTCCAGATGGCGGGAAACGACTCCGGACGGCGGGAAACTTCGCCACAGGTAAGTTACAAAAGTCTTTTTCAGGCACGCAGTACCCGGTGGTTGCGGGCACGAAATCCTGCCGACTACGCCAAAGCTGACTCGCCCCCTGGGCCGTGGGGCACTCGGATCCGGGCAATTAGGGAAACGATGGGAGTAGTAGTGGCAACCCGGTTCCGTGGCTCAGGGTGGTCAGGCCAGTGGTAGTCCGTTATGTGTTATTGATAATGTCCGACTACGCCACCCGTGGATTGCGGTTATTAGGAACCGCCGCTGCATGCAGACCGCTGGGGCTGATGAGGTGTGCAGCTAGGGTAGTGTGACTCCCCACGGGAAGAGTGCGGCCCCAGGGCAGTATAGTGGATGGTGGGAGTGATGGTTGTGAGAGTCCCAGTGCTGATAGTGCTGGAGGAGCAAGGAGCACACAGACAACAGGTTGGAGTCCAGGGTCTTTACTAAACAGGTAAACTGACCCACAAACAGTCCCAGCTAGGAGGGGACCTGGATGTCTGAGAGCAACGGGGAAATTGGCCCTGGTCAGGGTGAGGGTGTAGGCCTACCGTGCTTTCTGCGCTCCTTCTGGCTATCTCCTCCTGATAGGGTAACAGCCCACGTTTCCGAGCTTTCCGTGTATTCTCGCCTGTATGGCCTGCGACGTGGGTTCCTTTCTGCTCCCAGCCTTGTACGGCTTTACTGGTCCCTTCGGTTGTGGCAGGGCCTCCAGGCTTCTTAGGCCAAGGAATATACAGTCCCTTGCGGACTGGTTCTCTGCTGGAGGATGTAGAATCCTCCCAGCCTCAGACACCAAAGTCTGGTAAAGTAAGTCTTTTCTCTGCCAAGACAGGCTCACTGCGCCTCTTGTCTCTGTCTTGTGGCTCTCCTTCTGCCACACTTCCTCTTAGGTGCAATACAACTGTCCCTCCCTGCTCTGGGACCTGAATCCTCAGATAGGTCGTCCAGTTCTCTCTAACCCTGCCCTCAGTACCAGCTTTTATAGGGGCAGCCAGCTCCCCCTACTGGCCTGAGACAGGAGGCATTGCATGCTAATGTTCCCCTGACTAGAGAACCTCCCCCTTGCTCTCAGACACAGCTTTAATTACACTTGTGGCATCCAGGCCAGGGTGACACACATGTATGTAGTAGCAGCTAGGCCTGAGGTGGTCAGCATTTTGGCGCATATCCTACCTCCTCCAAGGATTGCTGGATGTTTTCCTGCTACTATCCCAGTTCTATGACTCCGGTTAAAACAAAGCTTCAGGTGATGTGTAATAGTGGGGAAGGACGTAGCCTTCCTTTGGCACTGAAGTAGTTAAAGAAAGTGTTCCCGTAGTTAGACCTCTCTGAACTGTTGGTAGACCAAGCTAAGGGGTTAGCTTTAGTGGTCCAGTCAATAGAGTGGAGGGGGAACTTAGTGCCCAGATCAAGCCTTAAGTGATATAGAGCTTGTTCCTGACATAATTCCTTGTGGGCTGCAGTACCTGTAAACAGCCACAAGATGCCACTGTCCTGGGTGAAGATGTCAGGTTGAGTCTGCTGGCAGTGTTACAGACAGTGATGGGTTAATGCTGTGTGAAGACAGCTCACTGAGGGTGGGCACATTAGGAAAATCTCTTTAGTTTCCAGGATCAGGAAGTGATTCTTCAGTTAGAGATAGGACGGTGAACCGTACGGGCAGCCTGAATATATGGTGGCTTCTAGGGTAGACGGGAGCTCCATACCCTCAGACAGTGGGATCACTAGTGTGAAAGTCTCCCTACGCAAGAGCAAGAGTCCTGTTAGCCGGCTGGAGAAACTCATCAGAGGTAGTGAGGACCCGGGGCACTTCTAGTCTGCAGGAAGCAGAGGAAGATAAATACAGTCATATGAAAAAGTTTGGGCACCCCTATTAATCTTAAGCTTAATGTTTTATAAAAATTGGTGTTTTTACAACAGCTATTTCAGTTTGATACATGTAATAACTGTTGGACACAGTAATGTTTCTGCCTTGAAATGAGGTTTCTTGTACTAACAGAAAATGTGCAATCTGCATTCAAACTAAATTTGACAGGTGCATAAGTATGGGCACCTCACCAGAAAAGTGACATTAATATTTACTAGATCCTCCTTTTGAAAAAATAACAGCCTCTAGTCGCTTCCTGTAGCTTTTAATGATTTCCTGGATCCTGGATGAAGGTATTTTTGACCATTCCTCTTTACAAAACAATTCCAGTTCAGTTAAGTTTGATGGTCGCCGAGCATGGACAGCCCTCTTCAAATGATCCCACAGATGTTCAATGATATTCAGGTCTGGGGACTGGGATGGCCATTCCAGAACATTGTAACTGTTCCTCTGCATGAATGCCTGAGTAGATTTGGAGCGGTGTTTTGGATCATTGTCTTGCTGAAAGATCCATCCACTGCGTAACTTCAACTTTATCACTGATTCTTGAACACTATTGTCAAGAATCTGCTGATACTGAGTGGAATCCATGTGTCCCTCAACTTTAACAAGATTCCCAGTGCCGGCATTGACCACACAGCCCCAAAGCATGATGGAACCTCCACCAAATTTTACTGTGGGTAGCAAGTGTTTTTCTTGGAATGCTGTGTTTTTTGCCGCCATGCATAACGCCTTTTTGTATGACCAAACAACTCAATCTTGGTTTCATCAGTCCACAGGAC
The DNA here is from genome assembly GCF_046119375.1 of Phyllobates terribilis. Classification (NCBI taxonomy): domain Eukaryota; kingdom Metazoa; phylum Chordata; class Amphibia; order Anura; family Dendrobatidae; genus Phyllobates; species Phyllobates terribilis. Next base: position 33,101 of record NW_027363137.1, read on the forward strand.
CTTCTTCCAAAAAGAAATTGGCTTCTCCAAATGTGCTTTTGCATACCTCAGCCGACTCTGTTTGAGGCGTGCTTGCAGAAACGGCTTCTTTTGCATCACTCTCCCATACAGCTTCTCCTTGTGCAAAGTGCATTGTATAGTTGACCGATGCACAGTGACACCATCTGCAGCAAGTTGATGCTGCAGCTCTCTGGAGGTGGTCTGAGGATTGTCCTTGACTGATCTCACCATTCTTCTTCTCTGTTTTTCTGATGTTTTTCTTGGCCTGCCACTTCTGGCCTTAACAAGAACTGTCCCTGTGTTCTTCCATTTCCTTACTATGTTCCTCACAGTGGAAACTGACAGGTTAAATCTCTGAGACAGCTTTTTGTATCCTTCCCCTGAACAACTATGTTGAATAATCTTTGTTTCCGATCATTTGACAGTTGTTTTGAGGAGCCCATGATGCCACTCTTCAGAGGAGAGTCAAACAGGAGAACAACTTGCAAGTGGCCACTTTAAGTAGCTTTTCTCATGATTGCATACACCTGGCTATGAAGTTCAAAGCTCAATGAGGTTACAAAACCAAAAAAAGTCCTTTAGTAAGTCAGTAAAAAGTAGGTAGGAGTATTTAAAACAAGAAAATGATAAGGGTGCCCATACTTATGCACCTGTCAAATTTTGTTTGAATGCAGATTGCACATTTTCTGTTAGTACAATAAACCTCATTTCAAGGCAGAAACATTACTGTGTCCAACAGTTATTACATATATCAAACTGAAATAGCTGTTGCAAAACACCAATTTTTATAAAACATTAAGCTTAAGATTAATAGGGGTGCCCAAACTTTTTCATATGACTGTAGGACTCCCGGCTTAGATGTGGGGGAGAGATCGGATCCAGATCACTGTTGGTATTGCAGAAGAGTCTCTTGGGCTAGAGATTAGAGTCACAGAGATGCTTCACTTAAAGAGGGAACCAGGGCTGAAGATGTTGCCAGTGCCTGTGAGAGAGATAATAACCTGTCGGGCCATATCCATTATATCTGCCTGTAAATATTGTACATATTCCTCTTCCCCAAGTAAAGTTCAAGTTCTGGTTAAGAACTTCGTGTCCTCTGAATTTATTGCTGCCCTGGTCCCAGAAGAGAAATGCCTGGAGACAGCCGCGATCGGATGGTTTGAAGTAAGTGGAGAGCACCACATACACAGCCACACATCAGAGGGAGGACACAAATTGTCTGTAGGGTGTCAGAGCGAGAGGGGGCTACAGCTCGCCCACGACTACCTTGCTGGGGCACCTTACAGATGAATGATGGATGAGGTGGTGGCAAAGGAGAGAGCAGGAGGAACAGGGACCATTCACATCAATATCAGGCCAGTCAACCAAACATGTCTTGTAGGATATGTTTCTGTACCAAAAGGAGTGGTTCGGCTACACAGTTATAGGGCATACAGTGAGTGCAATGCCTACCAAAAATTTTGAGGCACTCCAATGCCCCTTGGAAATGACATGGAGGTCAGAGGGCATTAACTAAACCGTTTTTTCCATTTATAGCAACTGGGTCTCCTGTGCACTTTTGGCCTAAGCAGTGAATGGAAGGCTTTCCAAAAATTATGAGGAATTGCAATGCCCCTTGAAACAGACGTGGATGACAGCATACTAAAAACCTTCTACCCATTATTGGGGAGTGGGTCTCCCTTAGTGTTCACCTACGCATTGAAGAGCAAAAGTTGACTAAAATTAGGAGGAAATGCAATGCCCGTTGGAAGAATGGTGGAGGTCGCAGTGGAATAAAAAGACAATATCAATGGCCCTTGAAAAAGTGGTGGAGGTCGCAGTAGCTTAACAAGACGGTTTTATGCCCCTTGGAAGAATTGTGGAGGTCGCAGTAGCTTAACAAGACGGTTTTAATGCTCCTGGGAAAGTGGTGGAGGTCGCAGTGGAATAAAAAGACAATATCAATGCCCCTCGGAAAAGTGGTGGAGGTTGCAGTAGCTTAACAAGACGGTTTTAATGCCCCTTGGAAGAGACATGGAGGTCGCAGTGGAATAAAAAGACAATATCAAAGCCCCTGGGAAAAGTGGTGGTCGCAGTAGCTTAACAAGACGGTTTTAATGCCCCTGGGAAAAGTGGTGGAGGTCGCAGTAGCTTAACAAGATGGTTTTAATGCCCCTGGGAAAAGTGGTGGAGGTTGCAGTGGAATAAAAAGACAATATCAATGCCCCTGGGAAAAGTGGTGGTCGCAGTAGCTTAACAAGACGGTTTTAATGCCCCTGGGAAAAGTGGTGGAGGTCGCAGTAGCTTAACAAGACGGTTTTAATGCCCCTGGGAAAAGCGGTGGAGGTCGCAGTAGCTTAACAAGACGGTTTTAATGCCCCTTGGAAGAGACGTGGAGGTCAGAGGTCCTTAACTCTGACTGACATAGGGCCCACAATCCTCGGTGTGGGGAGGATGTGTTCCGTCCCAAGGTCCGACTGGGTTGCAGTGGAATAAAAAGACTATCAATGCCCCTGGGAAAAGTGGTGGAGGTCGCAGTAGCTTAGCAAGATGGTTTTAATGCCCCTTGGAAGAATGGTGAAGGACGCATTAGCTTAACAAGTTGGTTTTAATGCCCCTGGGAAAAGTAGTGGAGGTCGCAGTGGAATAAAAAGACAGTATCAATTCCCCTGGGAAAAGTGGTGGTCGCAGTAGCTTAACAAGACGGTTTTAATACCCCTTGGAAGAGACGTGGAGGTCGCAGTGGAATAAAAAGACAATATCAATGCCCCTGGGAAAAGTGGTGGAGGTCGCAGTAGCTTAATAAGACGGTTTTAATGCCCCTTGGAAATGACATGGAGGTCAGAGGTCCTTAACTCTGACTGACATAGGGCCCACAATCCTCGGTGTGGGGAGGATGTGTTCCGTCCCAAGGTCCGACTGGGTCTCGGCTTCCACTATGTTTACCCAGTGTGCCGTCAGGGAGATGTACCGTCCCTGGCCACAAGCACTTGTCCGTTGTCAGGTGGACTCTCCCAGTAACTGTGTTGTTGAGGGCACGGCAGATGTTTTGGGACACGTGCTTGTGTAGTGTGGGGATGGCACACCGGGCAAAATAGTGTTGGCTGGGGACCGAGTACCGAGGGACGGCCGCCGCCATAAGGTTGCGGAAGGATTCCGTCTCCACCAGCCTAAAAGGCAGCATTTCCAACGCAAGTAGTTGTGAAATGTGCGAATTTAGGACTGTGACCTGTGGGGCGTTGGCTGCGAATTTGCGCTTTCGTTCAAAGGTCTGGGATATGGACAATTGAACGCTGCGGTGGGACGTGGACGTTGATGCTGTTTCTTGAGAAACTGCCATAACAAGTGAAGACTGAGTATGCAGTATGGAGAGGGGATTGCCTTGCACGCACAACAGGGGGTTCTCTTACATGCACAACAGCGGAAGAAGCAGTGGTGACACCCACTGACACAGGTCGTGGACCCTGGGGTTCGCCCCACAAAGTCGGGTGCTTGGCTGACATGTGCCTGATCATGCTGGTGGTGGTTAGGCTGGTAGTTTTGTCACCCCTGCTGATGCTGGCATGGCAGGTGATACAAATGGCCTTTTTGGGGTTATCAGCAGAGTCTTTAAAAAAATTCCAGACTCTGGAAGACCTACCGATTGTACTGGAAACGTCCCTCGTGTTGCTGTTACGGGGAATGGTTGCCCGCCTTCTGTCTGCGGCCACCACACTGCTTCTTCTGCCTGTTGGGGTACTCTGCCTCCCTCCCCCTGTGAGCTGCTGGCCTCGCTCTGCGTGTCCTCCTGCCACGTTGGGTCAGTTACTAGATCATCCACCACCTCCTCCTCTTCCACTTCCGCACCACGGTCCTCCTCCTCACTTCGTGGCAATTGTGTCTCGTCATCGTCCACCTCTTGTGACAAATTGCCAGCGTCGCCTTCCTGTGGCCATAGCTGTTCAAATAGTTGGCCATCGCTACATGGGATCTCCTCTTCCACCACTTAAAGCGCAGCAGACGAGGGGCCCAAATATGGAAATGGACCAGTGAACAGCTCTTCAGAGTGTCCAACTGTGGGATCAGTTGCTGTCTGACGACACTCAGCATGGTGGGAGGAAGGTGCATCAGAGTGAAGAGGAGTATGCAGTTGATACTCACGGCTACTAACACTTGACCATGTGGAAGACAGACCGGAGGTGGTGGTGCCCAGGTGACTGGAAGTATTATCTGCTGTCCAATTAATAACCTGTTCACACTGATCAATTGGCAATAGTGGTGCTGTTGTGTGTTTCCCTAGTAATTCGGTCAAGAACTGGGAGCGAGAAGATGTGGCTGTTGGTTGTGACACATTTTCACCTTGGCCACGGCCCCGTCCTCTGCACGCACCATCACCAGAACGTTCAGTTCCACGTCCCTTGCCACGCACCTTGCCCATTGTAAATGAAGTAAAATAGCTTACACTTGCACTATCAATGGCAAAAGGGTAATAAAAAGGAGATTTGAACTGTGGAAGAGAAAAAACACAGTTCTAGTTCTCTGGCCTACACCAGAATCTTTTAAACAGATATATTTGTGTCTGAACAGTCAGCCAGACACTCAAACTTTTTTTTTTATGAAAAAAAGGCAAAAAAGTGGATAACACAGAGATTTGAACCGTGGAACTGCAAAACCACAGTTTTAGTTATCTGGCCTACACCAGATTCGTTTAAACAGATTTATTTGTGTCTGAACACTCACAGACACACTCAACTTTTTTTTTTGGGGGGGAAATACCAAAAGGTTAATAAGACGATTTTTGCAGGCTTTAGAGGCCCTACACTACCTATTTCGCAGTTTAAATCTCTCCCTAGCTCAGCAGCACTCTCCCTACACCGTCTGATCCGGAGCGACTGTGTCCAAGATGACGGCGCCCGGTTTTAAATACCAGAGGTGACGCTGTGCGGCCAGCCAATCAATGTAATGCCCACAACCAACATGGCTGCGGCATTACAGTGACTGGCTGGCAATCCCTGCATGTTCACTGGCTCTGTAAAGAGCGCCAAACGTGCAGGGCGGAGACCTGAGCTCCCGCCCGAGTTAACCGAAAATGCTCTGTGCTCGCCGAACATCCCGAGTAGTGAGATGCTCGGGCGAGTACTGAGCAGTGTCGAGCATGCTCGCTCAACACTAGTAATGACGTCACTACATCGCATCTGCTTTGCAGAGTGTGAGTGCACCAAAGATCTTAACAGAGCGTTGGGGGAGTGGGAACGAATTGAGTTTGTGTAGTTTTCTTTTTCATATTTATATGGGAAGAGTGTCTGTATACAGTGGCTATTTGAGGGCTCATACTGTTGTAAGAGGGTGTGACATCAAGGATGAGAATCCCCAGCGCTGTGTAGCATTTGTGAATGAGGACTGCTATCTACTGTCCAAACGGGACCCTGCGGGACAGACCAGAAGAGGGAGAGTTTCAGGAGGGCTGAGTTTAGATGGAGCACCCGATCTGGTGACCTTGATGATGCAGTTCCCGGGTATAAAAGGACAGCACTCCAAAACAGGAGGAAATTTGGTGCCTAGAGAAGGGATGGACAGGATGTGTGTCTTGGGAGATGCTGAGGGCAGGGTGCCTGGCCGTTACAGGAAGCGCGAACCTTGTGGCGCGTCTGGAAGCAAGACCTAGGCAGTCCCAGACAAGCCCCGGAATCCAGATGATGCCAGTCAAGGCCCAAAGACCAGACCTGCCCAAGGCAAGTTTCAAGTCCTAAAGATCAGACCCAAGAACCGGAGCCCAGACGACGCAAGTCAAAAGCCGAGGCCCAGCCCTCATCCCACCGGGTACGAGAGACATCCGCCGTTGGTCAATACCTGAAGATTTTGAGGAAACTACGCTTGGGGGTGCACACCTGTGTCAACAGGAGGCGCGAGTGAGCTGGGCCGTTGCTTCCAGCACTGACGTACGGTACAGCGGTCGGCCTAGGCCAGTGCAACAGAAAGGGAGAAGTGAAGGAGGCCCAGTGAGCCTTGCTAGACTTTGTCAGGAGTTCTTGCGGATTAGAGGGAAGAACTGGAAACGCCCGCTAATGCCTGTGCTAGAGGAAGAAACAGTACAGTGACTCTCGTTATCGGGAACACCATGCCTGCTAGAAGACTATACAAATACTGTATATAAGAAGAGACTGTTATAATAGAGTGGACCTGAGGATTCATTATATGATTGATATTGTATATTTCATGCTGTAATTACCCTGTTATTCATTATTTACTAGTGTTGAGCAAGCACTAAAATGCTCGGGTGCTCGAAGCTCGGGCCGAGCTCGCCGTGATACTCGGGTGCTCGACCCGAGCAACGAGCCCAATGTTAGTCTATGGGAGACCCAAGCATTTTTGCGGCAGCACCCCCGGCAGTCTTTTAAAAGCCTAACAAGTGCCCAAAACGATAGTGACAGTGCTCATATGACATGGGGACAGCATGGGGATCGCCCCAGGAAGCATTTCTGACCCCCAGGTCACTGCTGTCAACAACGTGGTCAGAGGTATAACCCATTTTTAAGGGCACACAATAAAACGTTCACAAACGAAACTGAAACTGCTTTTCTGTGAAATATGTTAAGGAAGTTCCTTTCTAGGGTAAAGACTTGTGTAAAAGGTAAAATAAATAACCAAAAACAAAAATACTCCTCCACACCTTGGGCTATGTTCACAAGTAGCATTTTTTTATGCCTTTTTGCACTTTTGTATTGCTTTCAACCATGACAAATGCATTCACCGGGAAATGTCATTTTAACATTTTACAACCTTATCTGGCCATGTGCTGTGTGACACATGCATACAGTGCTGAAAAGACATGGGAACAGCATGGGGAAGACCCCTGGAAGCATCTCTGACACCCAGGTCACTGCCTAAAAGTGTGTCCATCAGAAGTCATCCTGGCAGCATCAGAAGATGCTGACTTGCAACTATCCCCGTGCAAGTTCTTGTCCAGGGCAGTGTTCAATTGTACCTCCTCCATTCCTTGCAATGCAAGCGCAAATATGCAGCCAACCACCCAACTCCCCCCCCACCCCAGGGTGCAATACTATACTGCTTGCTTGCACTTGAAATTGGGCCTTTTAGGCATGTGGAGGCGGAATCTGGCCACCACGTCATGGCTGCGTTGGCGGCCTGGTATCCATACTTAGTCCCCAGCCGCTCGGCGGCCGGGTGCCCACACTCGGTCCCCAACCGCCAGGGGGCGGCCGGGTGTCCACACTCGGTCCCCAACCGCCAGGGGGCGGCCGGGTGTCCACACTCGGTCCCCAGCCGCCAGGGGGTGGCTGGGTGTCCATACTCGGTCCCCAACTGCCCCGTCGGCCGGGTGTCCACACTCGGTCCCCAGCCGCCAGGCGGTGGCCGGGTGTCCATACTCGGTCCCCAGCCGCCCCGCGACCGGGTGTCCATACACGGTCCCCAGCCGCCCCTATTTCTCCTGTCAACTTCCCCCCACACACTTTTCTTAGCCCGGCCTGCTTTAGGGCAGCATTGGACGAGCCCACCAGAGAACCAGACTCCTCCGGTGGGCCCTGGCTTCTCCATCAGGGGACTTGAGAGTGCCAAGGTGAGGAGCATGATGATGATGATAGAAGTTAGCATATGCTTTGTTTTCTTGGAATGCAAGCGCATGTATGTAGTAGCGGCTAGGCCTGAAGTGGTCAGCGTTTTGGCGCATATCCTACCTCCTCCGAGGATTGCTGGATGTTTTCCTGCTACTATCCCAGTTCTATGACTCCTGTTAAAACAAAGCTTCAGGTGATAAATGATGGATGAGGTGGTGGCAAAGGAGGAACAGCAGGAGGAACAGGGACCATTCACATCAATATCAGGCCAGTCAACCACATATGTCTTGTAGGATATGTTTCTGTAACAAAAGGAGCAGTTCGGCTACACAGTTATAGGGCATACAGTGAGTGCAATGCCTACCAAATATTTTGAGGCACTCCAATGCCCCTTGGAAATGACATGGAGGTCAGAGGGCCTTAACTAAACTGTTTTTTTTCCATTTATAGCAACTGGGTCTCCTGTACACTGTTGGCCTAAGCAGTGAATGGAAGGCTTTCCAAAAATTATGAGGAGCTGCAATGCCCCTTGAAACAGATGTGGATTACAGCATACTAAAAACCTTCTACCCATTATTGGGGAGTGGTTCTCCCTTAGTTTTCGCCTTTGCATTGAAAAGCAAAAGCTGACTAAAATTAGGAGGAAATGCAATGCCCGTTGGAAGAGTCATGCAGGTTACAGTAGCTTAACAAGACGGTTTTAATGCCCCTTGGAAAAGACGTGGCGGTCCCAGTAGCTTAACAAGACGGTTTGAATGCCCCGTGGAAGAAACGTGGAGGTCACAGTAGCTTAACAAGACGGTTTTAAGGCCCCTTACAAGAGCCATGCAGTATAGCATATTACAAACATTATTCCCATTATTGGGGAGTGTGTCTCCCATTGTCTTTGCTTATGCCTTCCAAGCAAAAGCTGCCAAAAATTAGGACGGAGGAACTTGCAATGCCCCTTACAAGAGCCATTCAGTACAGCATATTACAAACATTATTCCCATTATTGAGGAGTGTGTCTCCCATAGTCTTTGCTTATGCCTTCCAAGCAAAAGCTGCCAAAAATTAGGAGGAAATGCAATGCCCGTTCGAAGAGTCGTGGAGGTTAGAGTTAATTAAAAACAACATTTCAATGACCCTTGGAAGAGCTGTGGAGTTCAGAGTGGTTTAACAAGACGGTTTAATGCCCCTTGGAAAAGTGGTGCAGGTCGCAGTAGCTTAACAAGATGGTTTGAATGCCCCTTGGAAGAGATGTGGAGGTCACAGTAGCTTAACAAGACAGTTTTAATGCCCCTTGGAAAAGTGGTGGGGGTCGCAGTAGCTTAACAAGACGGTTTGAATGCCCCTTTGAAGAGACGTGAAGGTCCCAGTAGCTTAACAAGATGGTTTTAATGCCCCTTGGAAAAGTGGTGGAGGTCCCAGTAGCTTAACAAGACGGTTTTAATGCTCCTTGGAAAAGTGGTGGAGGTCACAGTAGCTTAACAAGATGGTTTTAATGCCCCTTGGAAAAGTGGTGGAGGTCGCAGTAGCTTAACAAGACGGTTTGAATGCCCCTTGGAAGAGACGTGGAGGTCCCAGTAGCTTAACAAGACGGTTTTACTGCCCCTCGGAAAAGTGGTGGAGGTCCCAGTAGCTTAGCAAGATGCTTTTAATGCCCCTTACAAGAGCCATACAGTACAGCATCTTAAAAATATTATTCCCATTATTGGGGAGTGGGTCTCCCACAGTCTTTGCTTATGCCTTCCAAGCAAAAGCTGACAAAAATAAGGACGGAGGAACTTTCAATAATGGCAACATGGACCACGGTCACCCTGGTGGTATAGTGGTGGTGGAGGCTGAGGATAAGGAGAAGAACATAAAACAGCCGAAATGAGGAAGCGTATACCCATGTGTGGGTGTGAAGCAGTGCATGTGATTACACCTCCCGAAATAACACAGTGGATTTGACTTTGTTACTCTGCTGTCATTTGGTGGTGATGAGAAGTCTGGCCCAATCCAGCCCTTGTTCATTTTGATAAGAGTCAGCTTGTCAGCATTGTCAGTTGACAGGTGAATGCGCTTATCAGTTATATTTCTCCCAGCGGCACTAAAAACACGCTCCGATAACATGCTAGCGGCAGGGCAGGCCAGGACCTCCAAGGTGTACAGAGCGAGTTCATTCCAAGTGTACAGCTTGGATACCCAATAATTACAAGGCACAGAGGAATGACAGAGAACGCTGGTACGGTCGGCAAGGTACTCCCTCACCATCTTTTGAAACTTTCCACTCTTTGTGAGAGTACCCCGCGCCTCAGGGCCTGTAAGCTTGGCGGGTCTGAGAAAACTGTCCCAGAACGTTGACAGTGTTCCCCTGCCTCTGCTGGATTGGAGTTGCCTCTCTCTTGCTTTTACGCCTTGGTTGGTCAACGAACTGTGACCTCTGCCGCAAGCGTGTTCAGATGGGAATTTTTTTAATAGTTCTGCAGCAAGGGCCTTCTGGTACTGCCACATTTTTGTAGACCTTTCCACCTCGGGAATAAGAGAGTGAAAGTTCTCCTTGTAGCGGGGGTCTAAAAGTGTCACCAACCAGTAATGACTGTCACCCAATATTTTGACAACGCAAGGGTCACGGTTAAGGCAGCGTAACATAAAGTCAGCCATGCGTGCCAGACTGGTAACGGGCAAGACTTCCGTGTCCTCACCAAGATGACGACTGAGCATGGTCTCCTCCTCCCCCCTGTCCTCAGGCCACCCACGCTGAACCGACTGTATGACAGTTGTACAGGTACTACCGTCTACAGCGCATGATACCAGCTCCTGTTCTTCCTCCTCCTCCTCCCTCCCCTCAGGCCACCCACGCTGAACCGACGGCATGACAGTTGTACAGGTACTACCGTCTACAGCGCATGATACCAGCTCCTGTTCTTCCTCCTCCTCCTCCTCCCTCCCCTCAGGCCACCCACGCTGAACCGACGGCATGACAGTTGTACAGGTAATACCGTCTACAGCGCATGATACCAGCTCCTGTTCTTCCTCCTCCTCCCTCCCCTCAGGCCACCCACGCTGAACCAACGGCATGACAGTTGTACAGGTACTACCGTCTACAGCGCATGATACCAGCTCCTGTTCTTCCTCCTCCTCCTCCCTCCCCTCAGGCCACCCACGCTGAACCGACGGCATGACAGTTGTACAGGTACTACCGTCTACAGCGCATGATACCAGCTCCTGATCTTCCTCCTCCTCCCTCCCCTCAGGCCACCCACGCTGAACCGACGGCATGACAGTTGTACAGGCACTACCGTCTACAGCGCATGATACCAGCTCCTGTTCTTATTCCTCCTCCTCCCTCCCCTCAGGCCCCCCACGCTGAACGGACAGCATGACCGTTGTACAGGTACTACCGTTTACAGCGCATGATACCAGCTCCTGTTCTTCCTCCTCCTCTTCCTCCCTCCCCTCAGGCCACCCACGCTGAACCGACGGCATGACAGTTGTACAGGTACTACCGTCTACAGCGCATGATACCAGCTCCTGTTCCTTCCTCCTCCTCTCCCTCATTGTCCCTCAATGCACGTTGGGATGAGATGAGGCTGGCCTGTGTGTAATCGCCCGCTACGGCTTCTTGATCCATCTCATCATACTCTGGCTGCAATGCCTCCTCTTTAATTCTCTGCAGAGAGCATTGCAAAAGACAGACAAGTGGAATGCTGACGCTAATGATGGCGTCATCGCCACTCACCAGCTTGGTGGAATCCTCAAAGTTTGTCAGGATGGTACATATGTCAGACATCCAGGTCCACTCCTGAGGTCTTATGTGTGGAGTCAGACCTAAATATCGACGGCCTTGTTGCAGCTGGTATTCCACAACTGCTCTCTTCTGTGGGGGCTAGAGTTCCAATGTGTGGGAACATCACACACCAGTCGGTGTGCCGGAAGCTGCAAGGGCGGCGGAAGCTGTAGCCGACTTGCGAAAATGAGTTGACAGGCGGCGTACTTTGACGAGCAGATCTGGCAACTCGGGGAACGATTTAAGAAACCGCTGAACCACGAGGTTAAGCACATGAGTCAGGCATGGTACGTGTGTGATCTCGCCTCGCCTCAGAGCCGCCACCAGGTTACGGCCATTGTCACACACGACCATGCCTGGATGTAGGTTCAGCGGTCTCAGCCACAGATCTGCCTGCTCTTTCACAGCTGTCCATAACTCACAAGCAGTGTGAGGTTTCTCACCTAAGCTTATGAGTTTCAGCACAGCCTGTTGCCGCTTGGCGGAGGCAGTACTGAAGTGCTTCCAGCTTGTAACTGATGTGGTGATATCTGAGATGGAGGCTGAACATGAGGAGGAGGAGGAGGAGGAGAATGATGCGTAGGAGCTGTACACTGTGGGGGCAACTCTGACTGACATAGGGCCCGCAATCCTCGGTGTGGGGAGGATGTGTTCCGTCCCAAGGTCCGACTGGGTCCCGGCTTCCACTATGTTTACCCAGTGTGCCGTCAGGGAGATGTACCGTCCCTGGCCACAAGCACTTGTCCACCTGTCCGTTGTCAGGTGGACTCTCCCAGTAACTGCGTTGTTGAGGGCACGGCAGATGTTTTGGGACACGTGCTTGTGTAATGTGGGGATGGCACACAGGGCAAAATAGTGTCGGCTGGGGACCGAATACCGAGGGACGGCCACCGCCATACGGTTGTGGAAGGATTCCATCTCCACCAGCCTAAAAGGCAGCATTTCCAACGCAAGCAGTCATGAAATGTGCGAATTTAGGACTGTGGCCTGTGGGGCGTTAGCTGCGAATTTCCGCTTTCATTCAAAGGTCTGGGATATGGACAATTGAACGCTGCGGTGGGACGTGGAGGTGGACGTTGATGCTGTTTCTTGAGAAACTGCCATAACAAGTGAAGACTGAGAGGAGGGGGCATCTTTGCATGCAGTATGGACAGGGGATTGCCTTGCATGCACAACAGTGGAAGAAGCAGTGGAGACACCCGCTGACATGGGTTGTGGACCCTGGGGTTCGCCCCATAAAGTCGGGTGCTTTGCTGCCATGTGCCTGATCATGCTGGTGGTGGTCAGGCTGGTAGTTTTGTCACCCCTGCTGATGCTGGCATGGCAGGTGGTACAAATGGCCTTTTTGGGGTTATCAGCAGAGTCTTTAAAAAAATTCCAGACTCTGGAAGACCTACCGGTTGTACTGGCAACGTCCCTCATGTTGGTGTTACGGGAAACTGTTGCCCGCCTTCTGTGTGCGGCCACCACACTGCTTCTTCCTGCCTGTTGGGGTACTCTGCCTCCCTCACCCTGTGTGCTGCTGGCCTCGCTCTGCATGCCCTCCTGCCACGTTGGGTCAGTTACTAGATCATCCACCACCTCCTCCTCTTCCACTTGCACACCACGATCCTCCTCACTTCCTGGCAATTGTGTCTCGTCATCGTCCACCTCTTGTGACAAATTGCCAGCGTCGACTTCCTGTGGCCGTGGCTGTTCAAATATTTGGGCATCGCTACATGGGATCTCCTCTTCCACCACTTCAAGCGGAGCAGGAGAGGGGCACAAATCTGGAAATGGACCAGTGAACAGCTCTTCAGAGTGTCCAAGTGTGGGATCAGTTGCTGTCTGACGACACTCGGCATGGTGGGAGGAAGGAGCATCAGGGTGAGGAGGAGTATGCGGTCGAGACTCACGGCTTCTAAGAGTTGACCATGTGGAAGACAGACCGGAGGTGGTGGTGCGCAGGTAACTGGAAGTATTATCTGCTATCCAATTAATAACCTGTTCGCACTGATCAGTTCACAATACTGGTGTTGTTCTGTGCTTCCCTAGTAATTCGGTCAAGAAGTGGGAGCGAGAAGATGTCGCTGTTGGTTGTGGCACATTTTCACCTTGGCCACGGCCCCGTCCTCTGCACGCACCATCACCAGAATGTCCAGTTCCATGCCCTTGCCACGCGCCTTGCCCATTGTAAAGGAAGTAAAATAGCTGACACTCGCACTATCAATGGAAAAAGGGTAATAAAAAGTAGATTAGAACCGTGGAAGAGGAAAACCACAGTTCTGTTTCTCTGGCCTACACCCTACTCTTTTAAACAATCTGAACAATCAGGGAGAAACTATTACTGTTTACGGAAAAAATACCAAAAGCTGGATAATAGAGATTTTTTACCGTGGAATGGCAAAACCACAGTTATTGTTTACTGGGGTATACTAGACTTTTTTAAATATATATATTTGCAGCTGAACAGTGAGCGATACACTCAAACTTTTTTTTTAGATATAAATGGCCCAAAAGTGGATAATACAGAGGTTTGAACCGTGGAACTGCAAAACCACACTTGTATTTCTCTGGCCTACACCACACTATTTTCAACAGATATATTTGTGTCTGAAAAATCAGAGACACACTTTTTTTTTTTTTTGGGGGGGGACACACCAAAAGGTTAATAAGACGGGTATTTGTACAGTGTGAAGGAGGAAAAAAAAAGAGGATTTAGATGAAAAAAAAAAGGATTTTTCCTGGCCCCCGAGACCTGGAGCTAAGTCCATCAATTTCAGCAACAGGAGCACACAGGACTGTAATGCAGCATTTGCTGGTATAAACACTGCGTCTCCTATACAGCCTGCCTGCCTGGTATCTGGGATGGATATTAGTCCTGAGAAGGACTGTTTGTTTGATCTGGCAGCCTTTACAGACCCTACACTAACTATTTCGCAGGATATATCTCTCCCTAAATCAGCAGCGCTGTTCCTACACTGTCTGATCCGGAGCGACTGTGTCCAAGATGGCGGCGCCCTGTTTTAAATACTCGAGGTGACGCTGTGCGGTCAGCCAATCACTGTAATGCCCACAAACAACATGGCTGCGACATTACAGTGACTGGCTGGCAATCCCTGCATGTTCATTGGCTCTGTAAAGAGCGCCAAAAGTGCAGCGCCGAGACCCGAGCTCCCGCCCGAGTAACCCGGAAATGCTCGGTGCTCGCTGAACATCCCAAGTAGCGTGATGCTCGGGCGAGTACCAAGCAGTGTCGAGCATGCTCGCTCAACACTATTATGTACCATTGCTATAGTTACCACAATTTCCAGCCACATTAGGGACACAAACAGTTTCATTGGGTACTTCCACCTTGTCCCTGCGCGTTGCATCTGGTCACCTGCTTACACTGTATGTAGGAGGCTGTGTGGGGGCTCATACTGTATATATGGGGCTGTGTGCAGGCTCATATGGTATATGGGAGGGTGTCAGCATACTTAATTCTGCTCAATATTAAGTGATACAATTAATATTAATATAATATAATAATTATAATTAATATGTTAATATTAATATTGAGCAGAATTAATTTTAGACTTCTGGTTCGGCATCCAGAATAGTAACTGTCTCTCATGTGGCCCCGCGGGAATATTAATTGCCCACCACTAAGAGATTATATTTTCAGTCGATGCTGGGAACTGTTGGGAGGGCATCGTCCATAGATCACTGCTTGCCCTCTTCTTTATGCTTTTATTGTATAATGCCAAACCAATACCAAAGCTCCGACAATTGTCTCCTACACATACTGTAACCATTAACTGACACTAGCAGAGTGGGCAACATTTCTAGAACGAGTGCACAGCAGACTGTGACACTGCCCTTGGCAATCCGTCAGAATCCATTACATGTCAGTAACAGAATTGCGTGTTTCTCTTAGTAATCATAAGAGCACTATGCCATTAGCTTCCCGCAGAGATTATCAGCAAGGTAGCTTTTCATGACTTGTTCAGAAACATTTTCAAAATTGTCCTCCTATTATTTGATCAATTAGTTTAGTATAATAGTGTACTTTTATGAAAAGAATGGGGAAAAGCATTGATGACTGTGAACCCATTTTGTCTCACCGTGAGTTAAAATGGTCGCTTGTGAGATAAAAGCTGCAATAACTACCAGAACAAAGCTGGATCCAGTCTAACTACTGTATTCTATCTGACTGAAGGGAGCTGCGAAGAGCGCGGGAGGGAAACAAGAATGTACTCTAAAAGGAAGAATCACATTAGAAGACCTAACAAATCCTTGGTAAAACATTGGAGATCTGGTTGACAACCTAGAGGAGAGCATAAGAAGAGTTAAAATACATATGGATCCATGTGCTGAACGTTTCTGATAGCGTTAAATGGGCATTGAAAGTTAGATAAAAGTCACCTAAACTCTATATTCAACACATTTTATAGAATCACTTGAAAATCCCTTAGATTGCTGTCTGTATTGAGAGGATGATGGGAGTGATGCTTCACGCAAGATTACGATGTAAGACACAGATGAAGTAATTCTTTCCTTATCTGGACATTTGGACTGACGCCCGGAAACTAGATTGTAACCTGTTTTTAGCTGTCTCAGTAACCTTCTACTGCTATGAATTAACACTTTTTATGAAACTTTCTTATTAACATTCCACTGTAATGAATCATTATTTCGCTGCTTGTAGAACAAAGGCATTTTACTGCGCATGTATGACAACAAACTAAGATTATTAGTATAAATAAAAGGGACAGCTCCAATAGAGGCAGGCGCGCTCAGGGGCTTCCCAGTACTTGATTATACACTACGTGTCTGTGTATTTCTTGTTACGGGGATACCCCGACTCCAACAAGGACCCTCCATGGCTGAATGATCCTAACATTTCCTGGCGCCCGAACAGGGACCCGAGGTCTGCGTATTCCTTCAAGTTCATCGACCGGCACGAGTAACCGCTGAGATTGGGACATCGGAACAGCAGATGACAAACCTGGCCAGGTAAGAGACACTGTTAGTTCTCTTACATCTGCTCTGCGATAGTCCGTAAATTTCATGCATATCTTGTGTTGGGATTGAGGAACTAGTAGAGAAGGATACCTATAGCTCGGGTCATTCATGTATATACTGTAGGATCTGCCGAAGGAGAGGTCAGAGAAGGTTATGAAACGGATGGTATGAAAGAGATGTGGATGTCGGGAATAGCCTCATAAGCCGCACTAAGGTAGATGACATAAGTATTACGGAGATTGCCTAACTGAGTCATAAGGTTGTGTCCTTTCGGGGAAACCTTCGCTCACGCTTAACTCCCGAACCTTTGTCCTCCTTTTTGACGGATAAGAGATTGACAGAATGAGCCCATGGAAGTAATGATAATACTCCAGGGACACGATATATAATGGAGACTGTATGGTTCATTTTATGTATTGTTGGTCTTGCCCTTGTTGCCATATATATATGTGTGTTAGAATTACTCTACACTTCAGACAAAACGGTCCAGAGAAACCGTTTCAGATACTGGCTCCTTAGGACAGAATAGGTAACGAGGAAAGGTAGAATATAGAATATATTTTATCTAACCCAAAAAGCCTCCTAAGGTAGGAATAGTCAGGAAAAATGGGCAACAAGATACTGGCTCCTTAGGACAGAATAGGTAACGAGGAAAGGTAAAATATAGAATATATTTTATCTAACCCAAAAAGCCTCCTAAGGTAAGAATAGTCAGGAAAAATGGGCAACAAACAGACTAAGACCACAAATGATGAACAAGATGTCTATACAATCGTGAAAGAAAGGTGTGGTGTAGAAGCAACTAAGAATTTAGGGAAAGTTTGCAAAACTTTTCAGGTAGCAAGGCATGACAGGTTTAACAGGAAACTATGGGAGGACATTCGGGCTAGAAAAGCAGGAGTGGTAAGAGACAAAGGATGGTAGAGTCCAAATTTTGGTGCCTGATGACCAAGAGTCTCTAGAAAACATTGTAAAAGTCCAAGCCTTAGAGGATGAGAAAGATCCTGCCCCTACCCAAATTATTTTAGATCTTTCTGAGGTACCAGAAAAATTATGGGCACAACATGACACCGATGTAGGACTAATGCCAATAGCTCCTGTAAAAGTCACTCCTGTTCCAGGTGTGACACTACCCCAATTGAGACAGTATCCTATTAGTGCCCAACAAGAACACGCCATAGGAGAACAGATAAAAGATTATCTAAAAACTGGAGTACTGATAGAAGTAAAGTCACCAGCCAATACACCGTTGTACCCCGTAAAAAAGAAATCTACTGAGGGGTCAGCTGCTAGGTACCGGATGGTACATGATCTAAGAGAGATAAATAAAATTTTGGAACCTATTACTCCTGTTGTGCCAAATCCACACACGTTGCTATCACAGATCCCAGCAACAGCACGAGTATTTTCTGTCATAGACTTATCAAATGCATTTTTTTCAGTACCATTACACCCAGACTGTTACAAACTGTTTGCATTTACATTTAAGAATAGACAATTAGCATGGACAAGATTACCACAGGGTATGATACATTCACCTACCTTGTACTCAGAAGCTATGAGATCAGTTCTTCAAAATTTCAAACCTACGGATGAGGTTGTAATTCTTCAATATGTTGATGACCTATTGTTATGTGCCCCTGCTCAAGAGTCCGCAAACAGCAACACAATAAGGTTGTTAATATTTCTAGCAGACATGGGCTGTAAAGTTAACAAGAAAAAAGTACAACTTTGTATGACTACGGTAGTATTTCTAGGACACTGCATTTCACAAGGTATTCGGCACCTCACCGCCGACAGACTAAAAATCATTAGAGATCTTGTTCCTCCCAAGAACTACAAAACATTAAGAGCATTTTTGGGAATAGTATCACACTGCAGACAATGGGTTATACATGCTAGTCAGCTTATGCAACCTCTATATGATTGTTTAAAAATCGAACCTTTCCAGTTAACTGAATCAGCGCTCATAGCCTTTCAAGACCTCAAGAAAGGTCTCATGTCAGCCCCGGCCTTGGGAATCCCAGACTACGCCAAACCATTCCAATTAATGGCTGCGGAAATGTCTAATCATGCTACAGGAGTACTAACACAGAAACATGAAAATAAACAAAGACCTGTCGCATACTATTCTGCTCAATTAGATAATGTTACCAAAGCTGCACCATCATGTGTCAGAGTAGTAGCAGCTGTCTCTCTTTTGGTAGAAAAAGCCTCAGAAATAGTACTAGACCATGCCCTAATAGTACAAACTACACATGATGTACATGGCATACTGAATCAGGTATTGCCAAAACACATTTCAATGGCTAGACATCTTAGATTACAATGCTCCTTACTAATGCCACCAAACCTCACTTTTCGCCGCATATTGTCTCTAAATTTAGCCACTCTGTTACCACTAGAGACAAAGGGGGGAGTGGAAGGAGGTCAGGAAGACGAAGATGAAAATTTTTTACAATACCACGAACAAGACAATATAATACATGATTGCTTACAGTGTATAGAACAAGAAACACAAGGGCTACCTAATGTACAGGACACCCCTCTTGACAATCCAGACCTACATATGTATATAGATGGTAGTAGGTATGCAGATGAAACTGGTAACTTTCACACAGGTTATGCCATTGTATCAGATCATGATGTTATTGAAGCTGAGCCAATGCAGGCCAGCTGTTCAGCCCAGGAAGCTGAACTATTAGCTCTAATACGAGCATTACAGTTAGCAAAAGAAAAAACCGCTAATATTTTTACTGATATGCATATGGTATTGTACATGATTTTGGATGTATATGGAGAGCTAGAGGTTATATGACAGCTTCAGGTCAACCAGTAAAACATGGACAAATGATTAGACAAATCCTAGAATCAGCTGCCTTAACCAAACAAGTAGCAGTAATAAAAGTACCTGCACATGTAAGACTCGACACCGAGATAGCTAGGGGTAATGACCGAGCCGACAAGGCTGCTAAGCGAGCTGCAGTAAAACCTCTGACAACTGACCACACTATTAGTGCAGTATCAGAATTTGACTTAATTACACGGCTCAAAGAAGCCCACCAGCAGGTGAGTAGAGAAGAAAAAGAAGAGTGGCAGAAACAGGGGGCAGAAGAAAAAGAAGGACTATGGAGAAAAGGAGATGAGCTTTGTCTCCCCCGAGCATGGTACCCTGTTGTGGTCAGTGAAGCCCACGGACCTACACATGTGTCTGCAAACGGTATGATACAGAGGGTCAGACAGAAGTGGTTAGCCCCAGGGTTCGGCCAGGTAGCTCGAGCAAAATGTGGTTCTTGTGAAATCTGTTTAGCCCACAATCCAGGACAGACTGTTAAGACCCCCCAGAAGCACCATGTAAGACCACTATATCCGTTCCAGAGACTTCAGATCGATTACATCCAGATGCCTAAGCATGGACACTATGAGTATGTACTGGTATGTGTGGACATGTTTTCGGGGTGGCCAGAGGCTTATCCAGTTCATACAGCCACGGCTAAAGTCACTGCAGTAAAAATAGCACATGAACTGGTACCCCGTTATGGTATCCCAGAAGTGATCGAGTCAGATAGAGGTACACATTTTACTGGAGAGATCTTTCAGAATGTAATGAAAATGTTGTGTATAAAAAGTGAACTACACACCCCTTACCACCCACAGAGTTCTGGTAAGGTTGAGAGAATGAATGGAACACTTAAGTTAAAAATACAGAAAGCCATGGCAGAAACACAGAAACCATGGACTGAGTGTCTCCCAATAGCATTGTATTCAGTCAGAAACACCCCCCAGGGAAAGAGCAAACTCACCCCCCATGAAATATTGTTTGGTAGAGTTGCCAATACAGGATTGTATTTCCCACAGACTTTAATGTTAGAAACTGAAAGCTTAACTGCTTATGTACAAAATTTATGTAAGCATGTGTCTAAAATACACTCTTTAGTGTTCTCTTCCATTCCAGATCCAGATTCCATTGAGGGAACGCACAAGCTGCAACCAGGAGACGAAGTCTACGTAAAAAGACATAACAGAAGAACGCTAGAACCCAGATTTGAGGGTCCATATCAGGTGTTATTGACAACTCCAACTGCAGTAAAATTGGAAGGAAAATCAGCATGGGTACATGCAAGCCATTGCAAAAAGAAATAGTGGTGATTGTACTTGTGTTAGATATAACGATAGATCAGGGAGACCTGTGGGATAAACTAAGTTCCCCAAAACCTACAGATAATAAATTTATAAAACATCATGAGACATTGGTAAACGGGCTGCTCGATGGCGGACAGAAAATAGCAGACTGTTGGATTTGTACGCATTCTCCGATATCAGCCACGAGCATACCCTTCCTGGCCGTACCCATGACCCCTGAGGAAGTGTTTACATGGACTAATTGCTCAGACAAATTAGCAAATAACCAAACCGTTAATTCTAGATTATGGAACACCACTGTTGCCATCCCAGTTGTGGGGTGGGTGGGATTTCCCTGGTGGCAAGGTAATATGACCGGAAAAATAGACAACTTACAATATTTAGCGTTTAAAGGAGGTGTATGGGTTCCTAGAAATAAGACGGGACTAACAGACTTAGGGTTAATTCCTACAGAAAATATACAACTCAGTTTTAGTAGCACAATATCTTCTTCTCAACCTTTTAAACCTGATATAGTAGAAAAATACATACACAATAATGGTTGGAAATATTCACAATTATTCCCCGATGGAAACAATGATACATGTTCAAAGATACCAGGTAATATATTATGTAATGAGTCAAGTGCATATGACCCAGGTACACCGACTTGTGAAAATCCAGATGCAGGATACTGTAGTCCATTAGGTCAAAAACCCCCTTGGTGTATACTTCAGAATGTATCTAAATTTTTAGATTTGGTACATAGGTTGGTGCTCCAACACTCTGCAATATGGGATCTGCCTGAAGGAACCTTCTGGATTTGTGGAAATGGAGCATACAAATGGCTCCCAGTAGGAATAAAAGGTACATGTACTCTAGGACGCTTAACACCGGCCACATTTATAGTTCAGAATCAGCAGGTAGATATGCAAGCAGTACCTAAACACACACTATACAAAAGAGCAGCCGACAACTCGCCTAGACCTTCAGGTAGGCCACATGTGGTCCAAATGGGAATTCCTAATAAAATATTCAGCACTTTCTTTGTGTATCCAATGTTGATGCAGATGTGGGATGAATATGACAGACACAATGACCAAAATAAAGATAGCTGGTGGTCAGACACCTTCTCCTTTCTCAACCCAAAGAACTGGTTTAAGGATATTGGAGGTTGGGTGGCTGGAATTCTGCAAGGTATATTACAGATTGTGCTAATTATAGTAGTCATATATGTAGTGTTTTAAATAGGATTAAAAATTATTTTAATATGCATAAATAAGCTTTGTAACACGGACTCAAGAATATGAAAGAAAAGAACTCCCGGACCAGGTTTTCTACCAAAAGTCCATAAGGAAGAATCAAAGGGGGGACTGAGAGGATGATGGGAGTGATGCTTCACGCAAGATTACGATGTAAGACACAGATGAAGTAATTCTTTCCTTATCTGGACATTTGGACTGACGCCCGGAAACTAGATTGTAACCTGTTTTTAGCTGTCTCAGTAACCTTCTACTGCTATGAATTAACACTTTTTATGAAACTTTCTTATTAACATTCCACTGTAATGAATCATTATTTCGCTGCTTGTAGAACAAAGGCATTTTACTGCGCATGTATGACAACAAACTAAGATTATTAGTATAAATAAAAGGGACAGCTCCAATAGAGGCAGGCGCGCTCAGGGGCTTCCCAGTACTTGATTATACACTACGTGTCTGTGTATTTCTTGTTACGGGGATACCCCGACTCCAACAAGGACCCTCCATGGCTGAATGATCCTAACAGTATTGTTGAGACGGTGTATTCATATACATGAGACAGGACAGGTGTCCATACTTGGAATCTTTTAAAAGGCTTCATTTCAGTTTTCAAGGTTAATTCATTGAAGGTTTTTACTTCATCGGTTAAAGCTTTTATGAAATGAATTTTTGGTCCACTCTTCTTTAAAGGCTTTAAAAGCAGTAAAATGATGACATCAGCCATAAGTAGTCCTTGTTCAATATGGACCATCTATGGTATTAAAACACTTATCTGAAAATTCATTGTTCCTGTCCTTAAAGGGAACCTGACAGCTGATACATGCTGCCCGGTCCACTGATACCATGCGTGTATCAGTCACTGGCTGTATTATCACAGCCAGGTATGTTTGACTCTGAAACGCCACAGCATTTACTTTAAAAGCTGTCAAGGACTGTAACATACCTGGCGGCGTCCTTGCATGGTGGTCCATTTCCCACTGTGCAAGAGAGCGCACTTGATCTCCTGTCCAGAGTGTCTCTCTGGCTTCCCTCCATGCTGTCTGTTTGTGTCTGTCTCTGCTGCTTAAGGGCGGCGCCCGATCACTTCCTGCTTTTTGTACCTGCTGTGGGTCACACCCCTTGTGCGTCCTCAGCCTATTGCTGTCTGACACTTGGTATATAGCTCAGCAGCTCCCTTCTATCCCTGCCTGAGCATAGTGTTTCCTTCAGTGTGTGCTTGCATTCTGAAGGTGCCAGGTCCCGTCTTTGTTTCCTTGTCTGCCTTTCCTGGAGGCTGTATTTCCAGGCCTGTCTGAACTTAGTCCTGTATGTCTCCTGCTTTGCGGTATCAGCTCCCGTGTCTGAACTGTGTCCTGTATGTCTCCTGCTTTGCGGTATCAGCTCCCGTGTCTGAACTGAGTCCTGTATGTCTCCTGCTTTGCGGTATTAGTTCCCGTGTCTGAACTGAGTCCTTTCTGTGTATCTTGTCTGTCCTGTCTGAACACGCTCCTAGCCTGTTCCTCCCGCCTTCTAGGGGCCGATTACCTAGACCCGCTCCTGTATCTTGTCTGTCCTGTCTGAACACGCTCCTTGCCTGTTCGTCCCGCCTCTCTGGGGGCAGTATTCCCAGACCCGCTCTTGTATCCCGCTGCAGTGTCGGTCTCCTCCGTACACTCAGTTTCAGTCTGAACTCTCTCCTATCCTTTACCTGTTTTGCCTCTATGTCCGTTCCCTTCCTTTTTCTGCAGAGTCTGAACTCGTACCTAACTCCTGCCTGTTGTCTCTGTACTCCCGTTTGTGAGTTTGTGGTCCACTCGCTACTTCACTGCAAGTACCCTGTGGGTGTCTGGCTCTGTCTTTCCCTTCCTGTCTGTTCCGTGTGAACAGAGTCCTGTCCTGCCCTGCTTCTGCCCGCTGCTCTGGCAGTCCTGTCCTGCCCTGCTTCTGCCCGCTGCTCCGGCAGTCCTGTCCTGCCCTGCTTCTGCCCGCTGCTCCGGCAGTCCTGTCCTGCCCTGCTCAGCCTTGTCTGCACTCTAGCTGTGCTTGCCTGTAACCCTCTGCCTGTATTGTTCCTGAGTCCCGGTGTGTACTGGGTCCTATCCCGCCTGTGTTCCTACCTGCTAGTGCCTCCCTGTCTGCACTCTAGCTGTGCTTGCCTTTACCCCCCTGCCTGCATACCCGCCTGCCTGCATACCAGTCGTGCCTGCCTATACCCACCAGTCTGTGTGCCAGCCTACCAGCCTGTTCCTGTATTCCCCTGTGTGGGTCAACAGCCGTGTCCGGGGTCTGTCCTGGAGTAGCACCTGGTCCCTCTGCTCGGTTCCTCCTTGGTGCACTGGCGTCGTATGCCGTCGTGCGACCCTGGTCGGATCGGGTGAATACTTAGTCACGCCCCTCCAGGCATTCACTCTCCGGCACGGTCCAGTGGAATCACTACAATCACACGCACACGCCGCTTAGCCCGGGCGTGTGCATAACAGCATGCTCAGGCCATGGTTCCCGTTGAGCCCCACGGCCTTCGCCCTCTGAGAAGTTTTCCAGCGAATATATGCATTAAAATAAATAAATAATTTTTTTTTCCCTTAGCTGAGTTCCAGGCGAATTACGCACCGTCCAGATGGATCTATCAGCTCTCGTTCCTGCGGATCCGCCACGTTACTATGGGGATCCAAGACAGTGTCGTGCATTTGTGGAGCAATGCATGCTACACTTTAAGGCCTACCCTCTTTATTTTCCTTCCGATTGGGCTAAAGTGGCCTTTATGATGTCTTACCTGGCGGGTGATGCCTTGGAATGGATCAACCCCCTATATGAAACACAGGATCCGATCCTCCGGGACCTAATGGCCTTCCTGGTGGCCTTTCTAATGGTCTTCGATGATCCTAACCCGGAGGCTCCTGCTGAAGCTTCACTTCCCAATATCCCGGAGCAGCCCCAATGGGTAATGTGTGTGGGTAGCGCAATAGTCCTCCAGCCCAATGAGACTACTGCCCACCCAGAATCCTCTCAGGGTGACTACGCTTTCCGGAATACTTCTCTCAACCTCAAGAGGCAGTCCAGACGTGCTAGACTTAGAGGCAAGCCGTCACGCCAGGGCCTGTCCTCCCTGAGACCTCCTGACCCCAACCTTGAAGTCCCTACTGAAGCTTCATCTCCCTGTATCCCGGAGAAACCCCAATGGGTAATGTGCGTGGGTAGTGCACCAGTTTTCCTGGCCGAAGAGACTTCTGCCCATCCAGACTCCACACAGGAGAACTTTCTGCACCCGGCATCAGATGCTTCTTTCTCCTTAACTGGTGTGCATGTCCAAGGATGCTCCAAAGCTGTGGTTACCTCAGAGTCTGTGCACCTCTACTACCTGGCGGAGGATCCCCTGTTGCCTCCTGAACCCTCCGGGTTACCACTCGATGACAAATGGAGAGAGACTTCTCTACACCCGGTACTCAATACTTTGTCCGCTTCGTCCTGTGAGCCTGACAATGGGTGCCCCAGAGTGGTAGTTACCTCCGAGTCTCTACACCCCTCCGACCAGGCGGAGGATCTCCAGTTGTCTCCTGAACCCTTCGGGGTGCTACCTGGTAGCGAAAGGACAGAGACTCTCCTATACTCTGTACCTGATACCTCGCTCGCTTCGTCCAGTGAGTCCAACTTAGTGTACTCCGAAGCAGAGGTTACTCCTGAGTCTCTACACCCCTCCGACCAGGCGGAGGACCTCCAGTTGTGTTCAGAATCCTTCGGGGTGCCACCTGGTGGTGAATGGACAGAGACTTTCCTATATCCTGGATCTGATACCTCGCTTGCTTCGTCCAGTGAGTCCGACCTAGTGTACTCTGAAGCAGAGGTTACCCGTGAGTCTCTACACCCCTCCGACCAGGCGGAGGACCTCCAGTTGTGTTCAGAATCCTTCGGGGTGCCACCTGGTGGTGAATGGACAGAGACTTTCCTATACTCTGTACCTGATACCTCGTTCGCTTCGTCCAGTGAGTCCAACCTAGTGTACTCCGAAGCAGAGGTTACTCCTGAGTCTCTACACCCCTCCGACCAGGCGGAGGACCTCCAGTTGTGTTCAGAATCCTTCGGGGTGCCACCTGGTGGTGAATGGACAGAGACTTTCCTATATCCTGTACCTGATACCTCGCTCGCTTCGTCCAGTGAGTCCAACCTAGTGTACTCCGAAGCAGAGGTTACTCCCGAGTCTCTACACCCCTCCGACCAGGCGGAGGACCTCCAGTTGTGTTCAGAACCCTTCGGGGTGCCACCTGGTGGTGAATGGACAGAGACTTTCCTATACTCGGTACCCGATACCTCGCCTGCTTCCTCCAGTGAGTCCGACCTAGTGTACTCTGAAGCAGTTGTTTTCTCTGAGCCTCTGCACTCTTCTGACCCGGCGGAGGACCTCCAGTTGTTTCCTGAATCCTCCGGGGTACCACCAGATAACAAAGAGACAGTGACTTTTCCTCATTATGTACCTGATAACCCGTCTATTTTTTCCTGTGAGCTTGACAAGATGTACCTCGAGGCAGAGATTACCCTCAAGTCTCTGTCCCCCTCCAACCCAGTGAACGACTGGTCCTCGAATTCCCTGCGGAAGATTCTGGCAGGCCTGAAGAAGAGGGGGCGTAAGGGGGGAGGTACTGTAACATACCTGGCGGCGTCCTTGCATGGTGGTCCATTTCCCACTGTGCAAGAGAGCGCACTTGATCTCCTGTCCAGAGTGTCTCTCTGGCTTCCCTCCATGCTGTCTGTTTGTGTCTGTCTCTGCTGCTTAAGGGCGGCGCCCGATCACTTCCTGCTTTTTGTACCTGCTGTGGGTCACACCCCTTGTGCGTCCTCAGCCTATTGCTGTCTGACACTTGGTATATAGCTCAGCAGCTCCCTTCTATCCCTGCCTGAGCATAGTGTTTCCTTCAGTGTGTGCTTGCATTCTGAAGGTGCCAGGTCCCGTCTTTGTTTCCTTGTCTGCCTTTCCTGGAGGCTGTATTTCCAGGCCTGTCTGAACTTAGTCCTGTATGTCTCCTGCTTTGCGGTATCAGCTCCCGTGTCTGAACTGTGTCCTGTATGTCTCCTGCTTTGCGGTATCAGCTCCCGTGTCTGAACTGAGTCCTGTATGTCTCCTGCTTTGCGGTATTAGTTCCCGTGTCTGAACTGAGTCCTTTCTGTGTATCTTGTCTGTCCTGTCTGAACACGCTCCTAGCCTGTTCCTCCCGCCTTCTAGGGGCCGATTACCTAGACCCGCTCCTGTATCTTGTCTGTCCTGTCTGAACACGCTCCTTGCCTGTTCGTCCCGCCTCTCTGGGGGCAGTATTCCCAGACCCGCTCTTGTATCCCGCTGCAGTGTCGGTCTCCTCCGTACACTCAGTTTCAGTCTGAACTCTCTCCTATCCTTTACCTGTTTTGCCTCTATGTCCGTTCCCTTCCTTTTTCTGCAGAGTCTGAACTCGTACCTAACTCCTGCCTGTTGTCTCTGTACTCCCGTTTGTGAGTTTGTGGTCCACTCGCTACTTCACTGCAAGTACCCTGTGGGTGTCTGGCTCTGTCTTTCCCTTCCTGTCTGTTCCGTGTGAACAGAGTCCTGTCCTGCCCTGCTTCTGCCCGCTGCTCTGGCAGTCCTGTCCTGCCCTGCTTCTGCCCGCTGCTCCGGCAGTCCTGTCCTGCCCTGCTTCTGCCCGCTGCTCCGGCAGTCCTGTCCTGCCCTGCTCAGCCTTGTCTGCACTCTAGCTGTGCTTGCCTGTAACCCTCTGCCTGTATTGTTCCTGAGTCCCGGTGTGTACTGGGTCCTATCCCGCCTGTGTTCCTACCTGCTAGTGCCTCCCTGTCTGCACTCTAGCTGTGCTTGCCTTTACCCCCCTGCCTGCATACCCGCCTGCCTGCATACCAGTCGTGCCTGCCTATACCCACCAGTCTGTGTGCCAGCCTACCAGCCTGTTCCTGTATTCCCCTGTGTGGGTCAACAGCCGTGTCCGGGGTCTGTCCTGGAGTAGCACCTGGTCCCTCTGCTCGGTTCCTCCTTGGTGCACTGGCGTCGTATGCCGTCGTGCGACCCTGGTCGGATCGGGTGAATACTTAGTCACGCCCCTCCAGGCATTCACTCTCCGGCACGGTCCAGTGGAATCACTACAATCACACGCACACGCCGCTTAGCCCGGGCGTGTGCATAACAAGGACCAAGCCACGCAGTGACTAGTCGAGAAGGCCAGTCCCCTGTGTGCATGCATAGAGAGAGACCAGTCACTCAAGGGGAGCAGGCAGGGGTGAGCTGCCAGGGACCCGCCTTTCTGACTAGTCACATGTGCAGCTCAGTCCAGGTGGCTTTTTA
Source organism: Phyllobates terribilis (assembly GCF_046119375.1). NCBI lineage: Eukaryota > Metazoa > Chordata > Amphibia > Anura > Dendrobatidae > Phyllobates > Phyllobates terribilis. The sequence goes on from NW_027363137.1 coordinate 61,055, forward strand.
AGTATCTTTTTCCCTGAAATGCTGCAGTGTTTCAGGTCAAACAAACATTGCTGAAATCTTACAGCCAGTGACTGATACATGCAGGTTACCCTAGGATTGGGCAGCATGTATCAGTTGTCAGGTTCCCAACATTTTTGGCAAGCACTGCAGTTAATTGAGTCCTAATAGTGTGTAATATTCTTGCCAATTCAAGTGGTCGCCATGTGACCCCAAGTATGGGATTTGCTTAGCTGCACTCACATGCCGACTAGATTCTCATCTGCTTCTCTCAGTGTTCTATTGAGAGTGTCAGGAAAAGAAACTAGTTGGCATGTGACATAAGGATACAAATCGCTAACTTGTGGTCAAGTGACGACTATTCAAATTGGCAAGCAGACTCAAACCCTAATTCTATATACAAGCAGAATTTATTTAGGAGCTTTTTTTTGCTTTTGCTTTCCAAAATTCCCATCAAAAACCTTTTCAAAAACACTTGGAAAACTCTCCCTATTCATTTCTGTGGCAAATCTACTTTGCTGATAATGAGATTTTTTTTCTAAAAAATTAAAAAAAAATCCTGGTCTAAAAAAATAAACTACATGTCACTTCTTTGAAGTGTGTCCTGATGGAAACTGTACCAAACTAGGCACTGTCCAATCTGAAGGCAGGAAATAATGCTTTAGGAAAAAAATTCTTCTAAAACCAAAAGGAAAAGAGAATACTTTGCTGAGCAATTTACCCTTGAAAAAGCTGTCGTTTTTTAACATCTCAAAAAAACTCATGCATAGCCTAACACTGTGTATATTACTCGCTTTTAAGGTTTGGCAAATTGCACTCGGCTGAACAACCCCATTAAGGTATAATCTTAAAGAGGTTGCGCAATATAGGAAAAAACATTTTTAACTCACGGATGGGCTTAATATAAAAAATGGCATTAGGCCACGTGCACACGTTCAGTATTTGGTCAGTATTTTATCTCAGTATTTGTAAGCCAAAACCAGGAGTGAAACAATGAGGAAAAGTATAATAGAAACTCGTCACCACTTCTGTATTTATCACCCACTCCTGGTTTTGGATTACAAATTCTGAGATAAAATACTGACCAAACACTCAGCGTGTGCACGTGGCCTTAAACTCACCTTTCGGTGCAGACACTGATCTAGTGCAGGTTGCAATAGAGGTCTCTACTGGCTCTGACTGCAATGCCTGCTCTTTCAAGAAGTAGCAAAATCACTTCAGTCTGTGATTGTTAGGCTGTGTGCCCACGATGCGTTTTTTAAGAGTTTCCGCAGCGGCAAAAATGCTGCAGAAATGCTTAAAAAACGCATGGTAGAAGGTCTGCCATGTTCCCCAATGATAATCCGCATTATTTTGCGGAAGCGCTGCGTTTTCGCCGCCATTGACTTGCATTGGAACGCATGGAATCCGCATCACTGCATCTGTACATGCAGAATCCATGCGTTCCAATGCGCGGATGGTACCCGGGTGTGGAGGACAGGAGACTCTCCTTCGAACCCGGGTACCATAGAACCTGTGAAAAAAATAATAAAATAAAAAATAAATGTTATATTTACCTTCTGATGGCCCCCGCTGCGCTCGTCCTCCCATGCCGGCAGATCGCGGTGGACTGAAAGACCTGCGCTGACGTCATAGTCATGTGACGGGTCACGCAATGCTGACGTCGGCAGGTCCTTCAGTGTACCATGATCTGCCGGCAGCCAGGACGGAGCGAAGCAAGACTGCGGGGGCCATCGGAAGTTAAGTATTGATTTATTTTTTTATTTTTAACCATTCTCTCGGCTCACACTATATAAATCCATGCTGTTTGCATGGATTTATTTAGTGTGACCAAGTTGACAAGCACTTTCCAAGTGATGCTAAAATCGCTTGGAAAGCGCTTGTCAACCCGCATGCGGAAATGCAAGTGAAGAACACTTTTTACATCCGCATGTCCCTGGCAGGAAAAACGCATGCACAATCTGCATACACAATCCGCATGCACAATCCGCATGCACAATCCGCATGCACAATCCGCATGCACAATCCGCATGCACAATCCGCATGTACAATCCGCATGTACAATCCGCATGTACAATCTGCATGTACAATCCGCATGCGTTTTTTCTGCCAGGGAGATGCAGAAACGCTCAGGAAAAATCCGGAGCATTTCTGCATTGTGGGCACACAGCCTTAGCAGCAGGCAAGTGACTAGCAGAGCCCACCATTAGTGAAACATATGATGACGTGCTCTTCTCATCACCTGACCACTGTGGCCAATCACAGGTTGTAGCAGTCCTTCTACTTACGAATGGCGCAAGCATCGTTTTCAGAGCTGGTGCAGACCTCCATAGTGATCTGCACTGGATCTACAGGAACGCTAGAAGCTGAGTATATCACCATCCAAGCCTTTTTCTATATTGGAGAATCAATGCTGCCCTACTGGCTAATTTATAAAACACCTGCAGGCAGCCTAACAATAAGATGGTCAGCAGCAGGGCCGTATTTGGCATTCATGCTGCCCTAGGCATGTTAAGTGGTCACGCCCCCTACTAATCAGTCAGACTAAGGCCGGTTTCACACGTCCGGATATTTCTGGTACTGGGAAAACCCATACAGGAGATATCAATGTCCATTTGTGGCACACATGTAGCAGCTGTGCGCCGCATCAGGAGCAAACGTACCGGCGCTTGGAAATCAGTGGTACAGTCAGCGCTGTTACCAAGCGCTGGGTGCTAAACGCTGCTCTCATTATGGTTCCCTGCCAGCGCTGCGATCAGCACCAGCAGGGACCATGATGAGAGTAGTAGTGTCTGCTCCCGCAGTGTCCGACTGTAAGAATAAGAATAGAATAAAAAATCCTTATTCTCACCTGTCTTAAGTGTCCACCGCAGTAATCCATACGGCCGCTCAGGCAGAGGAGCCGGGGAGAATGACTCCTGCAGCAAGCTGGCCCCAGAACTGTGCTCAATAAGCGGTGTCCTGGCACTAACTGAGTGAAGCGCAGCTCCGCGGCCTGCTCACTGCAGCGGCTCATTCTCACCAGCTCCTCTGCTGAGCGGTCACATGGATTACAGCGGTGGACACTTACAGTAGAACAGGTGAGTATAAGGAGTTTTTATTTTATTCTTATTCTGACAGTCGGACACTGGAGGAGCAGACACTACTACTCTCATCATGGTCCCCTGCTGGTGCTGATCGCAGCATTGCCAGGGAATCGTGATGAGGGCAGCATTCAGAACCCGGTGCTTGGGAACAGCGCTAACTGTACTGCTGATTCCCAGGCGCCGGTACGTGTCACACAGATGGCATCTGTGTGCGGTATGTGTTTACACGGACCCATTGACTTGAATGGGTACTTGTGATCCGCGCTGCTGTCATCCAAAAACGGACATGTCAGCATGTTTTGCCCATGGACACACGGTCTGTGGAAACACATTGACATGTGCGCAGACCCATTAATTTGAATGGGTCTATGTGTGTCAGTGTCTCCGGTACGTGTGAAAGAGACTTAAAGGGGTTTTCTCACTAATGAAAGTTGATTTTAATCAATAGATCTTGGAATAATAATAAGTTCCACAATTGGATGTGTTTAAATAAAATGTTCCTGTGCGGAGATAATCTTATAAATGTTCCCCTGTGTAATGGCCGTGTCTGACCGTGTATGGAACATGGTCTGATCATTCCACAGCTACTGGGCAGGGGAAGAAGGAAAAGAGTATACAGACATTACAGCAGGGAACGCAGCTGATTCATTTTCTGAGGTAAAACATTTCCCTGCCTGTTTTTAAACAATGTTTTACTTCTAAGAAAGAATCAGCTGTGATCCCGTCCTGTAATGTCTGTATACTCTTTTGCTTCCTCCCCTGTCCAGGAGCTGTGGTATGATCAGACCATGTTCCTGCACGGTCAGAAACAGTCATTACACAATACAGAGCAGAGGCACATTTATAAGATTATCTCAGCACAGGAACATTTTATTTAAATACATTCAATTGTGGAAATAATTATTATTCCAAGATTCATTGATTAAAATTAACTTTTGTTTGTGGGAAAATCACTTTAAGACACGTCAAACTCTACTATATTTGGCCCGCGACGCTGGGGACTATGTGGGGCCCATTACACTGTATGGAGGACTATGTCGGGCCATTTTACTATATAGAGGACTAAGTGGGGCCCATTATACTGTACGGAGGACTATGTGGGGCCCATTATACTGTATGGAGGACTATGTGGGGCTCATTATACTGTATGAACGACTATGTGAAGCCCACTATACTGTACGGAAAACTATGAGTTGGCCCATTATTCTGTATGGAGGACTATGAGTTGGCCCATTATTCAATATTGAGGACTATGTGGAGCCTATTATTCTGTATGGAGGACTATGTGGGGCCCATTATACTGTATGGAGGACTATGAGGTGGCACATTAAACTGTATGGAGCACTATGTGGGCCCATTATTCAGTATTGAGGACTATGTGGGGCCTATTATTCTGTATGGAGGGCTATGTGAGGCCCATTATTCTGTATGGAGGACTCTATGGGGCCCATTAAACTGTATGGAGGACTATGTGGGGCCCATTATACTGTATGGATGAATATGTGAGGCCCAATATTCTGTATGGAGGACTCTATGGGGCCCATTATACTGTATGGAGGACTATGTGGGGCCCATTATACTGTATGGATGACTATGTGAGGCCCATTATACTGTGTGGAGGACTATGTGGGACTCATTATACTGTATGGGTGACTATGTGAGGCCCATTATACTGTATGGAGGATTATGAGGGGCCCATTATACTGTATGGAGGATTATGAGGGGCCCATTATACTGTATGGAGCACTATGTGGGCCCATTATTCAGTATTGAGGACTATGTGGGGCCTATTATTCTGTATGGAGGGCTATGTGAGGCCCATTATTCTGTATGGAGGACTCAATGGGGCCCATTATACTGTATGGAGGGCTTTGTGGGGATCACAGTTGCGGCATCATATTGTGTTGGGGTCACAGTAGGGTCATCATATCGTGTGTGTGGAGGGTTACCATGGAGGAAATCACTGTGATGGTATCATACTGTGTTTGGGAGGCACTTTTTTTGCATCATACTTTATTATCTGTATTATTTATTAAGTCAAAGTTTTTTATCCTTTGTTATTACATATTTAAATTAGGCCATTGGGCCATTTGCTTTTTACTGCTCTTACATAACATTATATTATTCCAGTATGCCCTTTTTGTGATTGTGTTTTATTCTAAGATCTATTAATTAAATGTACTTTGTTCGTGGCACAACCCCTTTAAGAAAAGTATCATCATTATATTTGATAAGGAAAAACGTCTGCAATTCTAGACATTTTTTTAAATATGAACATTAGCCTGCGACTTTGTCTAAGTTTTTAATTTTGGCCATCTGTGTATTTGAGTTTGCCATCCCTGCCATAAATCGTCTGATCGCTGTGTTGTGCGGGTCGTTATAGGTACAGGAACACATATGTCCATGGTATTTGCTGATTTGTGATGTTTATTATCTAAAAAAGCTCAATGAAAATGCCATTATTGTAATTGTTTTTCATTATTTTTTAGTAATGTTATAGGAAAAAAATCTTTTAATTTCCCTCTATAATACAGGGACAAAAAATACACTGCTATGTATAGATGTATCTCTATGTATCAGTAGCATTTGCCTGTGGGTTCAGAGTGTGCAAATATCGAAAATCCTCCCAGTGATATCAGCAGAGGCTGTTGCTCATAGCTTTAGTTGTTACCGGCAATGATAGCGGTTGTGAGTTTGATTCCCATGGAGACCAGAAAATGGTTTATTTCATTCATGTAAGAACAAAGCAGAGATGCAGACCCCACCCAAAGGAGCATGTGCTGACACCCATTGGACAAAAAGTGTAGTGGGTTTTATTTTAACCCCACCTAGAAATGAGAATTTCTGATGAGCCCAAAAGGGGGCAGGGTTAGGGACGGAACATAAAAGTCCCCATAAGAAAAAGTGATCCCCAATGATAAGAAGACTGAAAAGCCCTGATCTAAGTGATCAGGAGATTGAGATTGGATCTTCAAATCCCCTATAGATTAGGAAAAAAAAACATTTTTCTTCGGTCTTGGTGTTGGAGCCATAGCTGTTGCTAGAGACTATAAAGATATCTATCCTTCCCACTTAAAAAAATAAAAATACTTAAAAAATGTATCAATCATTTGTATATATTATAGGTGCTGTTTATGCTGCCAATCAATGGGATATAAGGTCCTGATCCCAGCACCTATTGGTCAAAAGACCACTCTGAAGTGCGCAGCACCTGCATAAGCTGTGTGGGGGCTCAATGGTAAGTCCTTGTGTCCGTACACCGCTCTCAGAAAAAAATCACATCATGCAGAAATCAATGGGGTCGCTCTGCTCCCATCTGCATCAGTTATTAGACAACCCCTTTCTATTAGGACAGAGCAGATATCCATCACTGCTTACTGTTGGGAAAGAGAGCCTGATGAAGGCATTAACACTGCCCCCTGCTGGATGATGTCTGGGGCGTTTCCTAGAGCAGAGCACATCCATCATGAATAACAAGTTTTACAATAACTGTCGCACTATAAGCCATTTGTCTGCAGCCCGGGCCTATGGCGGCAGGATGAAGACTACAATGAAGCTCTGTGTGGGCAGGGCTGCACTAACTACTGAGCTACTGTGTCAGCCAATCACTGAGCTCCATCAGTGACATATGCAAATGAGCTTCTGGGAAAAGGGACAGAGGCAACGTGTATTCAGGGTAAATCTCCTAAATTTTCGCCGTAGTTGAGCTTTCTATAGCAGGAGGGTGTTCAGCAGGGGCGGCTCATTATATTAGCAGAAAAAAAAGTTTCTCTCCCTAAAGTCAAAGTTTCTCATTTTACGGACTATAAATACAGTATAGGTCGCAGGAATATATTGGAGGTGAGGGGTAGTCTGCACTAAAGAAAAAAAAAAAAAAAAAAAAAGGAATACATATCGTATATAAAAAAGTGATGTGACGCCTCAGTGTCTGCACTAAAGAAAAAAAAAATAAAAAAAGAGATATACATATCGTATATAAAAAAGTGATGTGACGCCTCAGTGTCTGTACTAAAGAAAAAAAAATAAAAAAAAAAATAAAAAAAGAGATATACATATCGTATATAAAAAAGTGATGTGACGCCTCAGTGATCCACCACGTGCATCTGAATGAAGGTTAATGGACTTGTGCCAATTATCCGTCATGAATCAGATATTTTTTTAGAATTTTTAATTTATAGAGATACTACCATTAATACTACACAATATATCAACAGGCCATAACCGCATATCACCAGCACTACAGTACTGACTATATACTGATCATTGACAAAACTGCTGTACAAAAACCAATATTCCCACCATACGGTGAGCATAAAGTAGTAGATACCAGTCCTACAGGGGCGCTATGTAGAGCACACGTGTCACATTCTGGCCCACGGGCCAAGTCTGGCTCTCAGGGTGATTGAGTTTGGCCTGCGACGCTGGGGACTATATGGGGCCACTATACTGTCTGGAGGACTATGTGGGGCCTTTATACTGTATGGAGGACTATGTGGGGCCATTATACTGTATGGAGGACTATGTGAGGCCATTATACTATATGAAGGACTATGTGAGGCCATTATACTATATGAAGGACTATGTGGGGCCAATATTATGTATGGAGGACTATGTGGGGCACATTATTCTGTATGGAGGACTATCTAGGGCCCATTATTCTGTATAGAGGAATATGTGGGGCCCATTATTCTGTATGAAGGACAATAAGATGGCCCATTATTCTGTATGGAGGACTATCTGGGGCACATTATAATGTATGGAGCCTTATGTGGGCCCATTATTCAGAATGGAGGACTATGTGGGGCCTATTATTCTGCATGGAGGAAGATATGGGGCCCCGTATACTGTATGGATGACTATGTGAGGCCCATTATACTGTGTGGAGGACTATGTGGGGCCCATTATACTGTATGGGTGACTATGTGAGGCCCATTATACTGTAAGGAGGATTATGAGGGGCCCATTATACTGTATGGAGGATTATGAGGGGCCCATTATACTGTATTAAGCACTATGTGGGCCAATTATTCAGTATGGAGGACTATGTGGGGCCTATTATTCTGTATGGAGGACTATGTGGGGCCCATTATACTGTATGGAGGACTATGAGGTGGCACGTTATTCTGTATGGAGCACTATGTGGGCCTATTATTCTGTATGCAGGAATATGTGGTGCCCATTATTCTGTATGGAGGACTATGTGGGGCCCATTATACTGTATGGATGACTGTGAGGCCAATTATACTGTATGGAGGACTATGAGGTGTCACATTATATTGTATGGAAAACTATGTGGGGCCATTATTGTGTATGGAGGACGGTGTGGGGCCATTATTCTGTATGGAGGACTATGTGGCACCCAATATTCTGCATGGAGGACTATGTGGGGCCATTATTCTGTATGGGGGACTATGTGGGGCCATTATTCTGTATGGAGGACTATGTGAGGCCCGTTATACTGTATGGAGGACTATGAGGTGACACATTATTTCATATTGAGGACTATGTGGGGCTTATTTTTTGTAAGAAGGACAATGAGTTGGTCCATTATTCTGTATGGAGAACAATGTGATGCCCATTATTCTGTATGGAGGACTATGTGGGGCCCATTATACTGTATGGAGGACTATGTGGGGCCCATGATTCTGTATGAATGACTGTGTGAGGCCCATTATACTGTATGGAGGACTATGTGGGGCCTATTATCCTGTACGGAGGACTATGTAGGGCCATTATACTGTATGGAGGACTATGTGGGGCCAATATTCTGTATGGAGGACTATGCGGGGTCCATTATTCTGTATGGAGGACTATCTAGGGACTATTATTCTTTATGGAGGAATATGTTGGGCCCATTATTCTGTATGGAGGACAATGAGTTGGCCCATTATTCTGTATGGAGGACAATGAGTTGGCCCATTATTCTGTATGGAGGACTATGTGGGGCCTATTATTCTGTATGGAGGACTATGTGGGGCCCATTATTCTGTATGGAGGACTATGTGGGGCCCATTATATTGTATGGAGCACTATGTTGGCCCATTATTCAGTATGGAGGACTATGTGGGGCCTATTATTCTGTATGGAGGAAGATGTGGGGCCCATTATTCTGTATGGAGGACTATGTGGGGCTCATTATACTAAATGGGTGACTATGTGAGGCCCATTATACTGTAGGGAGGATTATGAGGGGCCCATTATACTGTATGGAGGATTATGAGGGGCCCATTATACTGCATAGAGCACTATGTGGGGCCTGTTATTCTGTATGGAGGACTATGTGGGGCCCATAATACTGTATGGAGCACTATGAGGTGGCACATTATATTGTATGGAGGACTATGTTAGGCCATTATTCTGTATGGAGGACTATGTGGGGCCATTTTTCTGTCTGGAGGACTATGTGGGACCCATTATTCTGTATGGAGGACTATGTGGGGCCCATTATTCTGTATGGAAAAATATGTGGGGCCAATTATTCTGTATGGAGGACTATGAGGTGGCACATTATTCAATATTGAGGACTATGTGGGGCCTATTTTACTGTAAGAATGACAATGAGTTGGCCCATTATTCTGTATGGAGGACTATGTGATGCCCATGATTCTGTATGAATGACTGTGTGAGGCACATTATACTGTATGGAGGACTATGAGGTGGCACATTATATTGTTTGGAGGACTATGTGGGGCCATTATTCTGAATGGAGGACTATGTGGGGCCCATTATATTGTATAGAGGATTATTTGGGGCCATTATTCTGTATGGAGGACTATGAGGGGCCCATTATTCTGGGTGGATGACTATGTGGGGCCCATTATTCTGTACGGAGGACTATGTGGGGCCCATTATTCTGTATGGAGGACTATGTGGGGCCTATTATTCTGTATGGAGGAAGATGTGGGGCCCATTATTCTGTATGGAGGACTATGTGGGCCCATTATACTGTATGGATGACTATGTGAGGCCCATTATACTGTGTAGAGGACTATGTGGGGCCCATTATACTGTATGGGTGACTATGTGAGGCCCATTATACTGTATGGAGGATTATGAGGGGCCCATTATACTATATGGAGGATTATGAGGGGCCCATTATACTATATGGAGGATTATGAGGGGCTCATTATACTGTATGGAGCACTATGTGGGCCCATTATTCAGTATGGAGGACTATGTGGGGCCTATTATTCTGTATGGAGGGCTATGTGGGGCCAATTATACTGTATGGAGGAAGATGTGGGACCCATTATTCTGTATGGAGGACTATGTGAGGCCCATTATACTGTATGGAGGGCTATGAGGTGGCACATTATATTGTATGGAGGACTATGTGGGGCCATTATTCTGTATGGAGGACTATGTGGTGCCCATTATATATTATCGAGGACTATTTGGGGCCCGTTATTCTGGGTGGATGACTATGTGGGGCCCATTATACTGTATGAAGGACAATAAGTTGACCCATTATTCTGTATGGTGGACTATGTGGGGCCCATTATTCTGTATGGAGGAGTATGTGGGGCCATTATTCTGTATGGAGGACTATGTGGGGCCCATTATTCTGTATGTAGGAGTATGTGGGGCCATTATTCTGTATGGAGGACTATCTAGGGCCCATTATTCTGTATGGAGGAATATGTGGGGCCCATTATTCTGTATGGAGGACTATCTAGGGCCCATTATTCTGTATGGAGGAAGATGTGGGGGCCATTATTCTGTATGGAGGACAATGAGTTGGCCCATTATTCTGTATGGAGGACTATGTGGGGCACATTATACTGTATGGAGGACTATGTGGGCCCATTATTCAGTAGGGAGGACTATGTGGGGCCTATTATTCTGTATGGAGGAAGATGTGGGGCCCATTATTCTATATGGAGGACTATGTGGGGCCCATTATACTGTATGGATGTCTATGTGAGACCCATTATACTGTGTGTTGGACTATGTGGGGCCCATTATACTGTATGATTGACTATGTGAGGCCCATTATACTTTATGGAGGATTATGAGGGGCCCATTATACTGTATGGAGGATTATGAGGGGCTCATTATACTGTAGGGAGCACTATGTGGGCCCATTATTCAGTATGGAGGACTATGTGGGGCCTATTATACTGTATGGAGGACTATGTGGGGCCCATTATACTGTATGGAGGACTATAAGGTGGCACATTAAACTGTATGGAGCACTATGTGGGCCCATTATTCAGTATTGAGGACTATGTGGGGCCTATTATTCTGTATGGAGGGCTATGTGGGGCCCATCATACTGAATGGGTGACTATGTGAGGCCCATTATACTGTAGGGAGGATTATGAGGGGCCCATTATACTGTACGGAGGATTATGAGGGGCCTATTATACTGTATGGAGCACTATGTGGGCCTATTATTCAGTATGGAGGAGTATGTGGGGCCTATTATTCTGTATGGAGGACTATGTGGGGCCCATAATACTGTATGGAGCACTATGACGTGGCACATTATATTGTATGGAGGACTATGTTGGGCCACTATTCTGTATGGAGGACTATGTGGGGCCATTTTTCTGTATGGAGGACTATGTGGGTCCCATTATTCTGTATGGAGGACTATGTGGGGACCATTATTCGGGATGGAAAAATATGTGGGGCCAATTATTCTGTATGGAGGACTATGAGGTGGCACATTATTCAATATTGAGGACTATGTGGGGCCTATTTTACTGTAAGAAGGACAATGAGTTGGTCCATTATTCTGTATGGAGGACTATGTGATGCCCATTATTCTGTATGGAGGACTATGTGGGGACAATTATACTGTATGGAGGACTATGTGGGGCCCATGATTCTGTATGAATGACTGTGTGAGGCCCATTATACTGTATGGAGGACTATGAGGTGGCACATTATATTGTATGGAGGACTATGTGGGGCCATTATTCTGTATGGAGGACTATGTGGGGCCCATTATATGGAATAGAGGACTATTTGGGGCCATTATTATGTATGGAGGACTATGAGGGGCCCATTATTCTGGGTGGATGACTATCTGGGGCCCATTATTCTGTACAGAGGACTATGTGGGGCCCATTATTCTGTATGGAGGACTATGTGGGGCCTATTATTCTGTATGGAGGAAGATGCGGGGCCAATTATTCTGTATGGAGGACTATGTGGGGCCCATTATACTGTATGGATGACTATGTGAGGCCCATTATACTGTGTAGAGGACTATGTGGGGCCCATTATACTGTATGGGTGACTATGTGAGGACCATTATACTGTATGGCGGATTATGAGGGGCCCATTATACTGTATGGAGGATTATGAGGGGCTCATTATACTGTATGGAGCACTATGTGGGCCCATTATTCAGTATGGAGGACTATGTGGGGCCTATTATTCTGTATGGAGGGCTATGTGGGGCCCATTATACTGTATGGAGGAAGTTGTGGGATCCATTATTCTGTATGGAGGACTATGTGAGGCCCATTATACTGTATGGAGGACTATGAGGTGGCACATTATATTGTATGGAGTACTATGTGGGGCCATTATTCTCTATGGAGGACTATGTGGAGCCCATTATATTTTATCGAGGACTATTTGGGGCCATTATTAAGTATGGAGGACTATGAGGGGCTCATTATTCCGGGTGGATGACTATGTGGAGCCCATTATACTGTATGAAGGACAATAAGTTGGCTTGTTATTCTGTATGGTGGACTATGTGGTGCCCATTATTCTGTACGGAGGACCATGTGGTGCCCATTATTCTGTACGGAGGACTATGTGAGGCCTATTATACTGTATGGAGGACTATATGGGGCCCATTATTCTGTATGGATGACTGTGTGAGGCCCATTATACTGTATGGAGGACTATGAGGTGGCACATTATATTGTATGGAGGATTATGAGGGGCCCATTATACTGTATGGAGCACTATGTGGGCCCATTATTCAGTATGAAGGACTATCTGGAGACTATTATTCTGTATCTAGGACTATGTGGGGCCCATTATACTGTATGGAGGACTATGAGGTGGCATATTATACTGTATGGAACACTATGTGGGCCCATTATTCTGTATGGAGGACTATGTGGTGCCCATTATTCTGGATGGAGGACTATGTGGGGCCCATTATTCTGTATGGATAACTGTGAGGCCCATTATACTGTATGGAGAACTATGAGGTGGCACATTACATTGTATGGATAACTATGTGGGGCCATTATTCTGTATGGAGGACGATGTGGGGCCATTATTCTGTATGGAGGACTATGTGGGGCCCATTATTCTGTATGGAAGAGTATGTGGGGCCATTATTCTGTATGGAGGACTATCTAGGGCCCATTATTCTGTATGGAGGAATATGTGGGGCCCTTTATTCTGTATGGAGGACTATGTGGGGCCCATTATTCTGTATGGATGACTGTGAGGCCCATTATACTGTATGGATGACTATGAGGTGGCACATTACATTGTATGGATAACTATGTGGGGCCATTATTCTGTATGGAGGACGATGTGGGGCCATTATTCTGTATGGAGGACTATGTGGGACCCATTATTCTGTATGGAGGACTTTGTGGGGCCATTATTCTGTATGGAAGAATATGTGGTGCCCATTATTCTGTATGGAGGACTATCTAGGGCCCATTATTCTGTATGGAGGAATATGTGGGGGCCATTATTCTGTATGGAGGACAATGAGTTGGCTCATTATTCTGTATGGAGGGCTATGTGGGGCACATTATACTGTATGTAGCACTATGTGGGCCCATTATTCAGTATGGAGGACTATGTGGGGCCTATTATTCTGTATGGAGGAAGATGTGGGGCCCATTATTTTGTATGGAGGACTATGTGAGGCCCATTATACTGTGTGGAGGACTATGTGGGGCCCATTATACTGTATGGAGGATTATGAGGGGCCCATTATACTGTATGGAGCACTATGTGGGCCCATTATTCAGTATGAAGGACTATCTGGAGACTATTATTCTGTATCTAGGACTATGTGGGGCCCATTATACTGTATGGAGGACTATGAGGTGGCATATTATACTGTATGGAACACTATGTGGGCCCATTATTCTGTATGGAGGACTATGTGGTGCCCATTATTCTGGATGGAGGACTATGTGGGGCCCATTATTCTGTATGGATGACTGTGAGGCCCATTATACTGTATGTAGAACTATGAGGTGGCACATTACATTGTATGGATAACTATGTGGGGCCATTATTCTGTATGGAGGACGATGTGGGGCCATTATTCTGTGTGGAGGACTATGTGGGGCCCATTATTCTGTATGGAAGAGTATGTGGGGCCATTATTCTGTATGGAGGACTATCTAGGGCCCATTATTCTGTATGGAGGAATATGTGGGGCCCTTTATTCTGTATGGAGGACTATGTGGGGCCCATTATTCTGTATGGATGACTGTGAGGCCCATTATACTGTATGGATGACTATGAGGTGGCACATTACATTGTATGGATAACTATGTGGGGCCATTATTCTGTATGGCGGACGATGTGGGGCCATTATTCTGTATGGAGGACTATGTGGGACCCATTATTCTGTATGGAGGACTTTGTGGGGCCATTATTCTGTATGGAGGACTATCTAGGGCCCATTATTCTGTATGAAAGAATATGTGGTGCCCATTATTCTGTATGGAGGACTATCTAGGGCCCATTATTCTGTATGAAGGAATATGTGGGGGCCATTATTCTGTATGGAGGACAATGAGTTGGCTCATTATTCTGTATGGAGGGCTATGTGGGGCACATTATACTGTATGTAGCACTATGTGGGCCCATTATTCAGTATGGAGGACTATGTGGGGCCTATTATTCTGTATGGAGGAAAATGTGGGGCCCATTATTTTGTATGGAGGACTATGTGGGCCCATTATACTGTATGGATGACTATGTGAGGCCCATTATACTGTGTGGAGGACTATGTGAGGCCCATTATACTGTGTGGAGGACTATGTGAGGCCCATTATACTGTATGGAGGATTATGAGGGTCCCATTATACTGTATGGAGGATTATGAGGGGCTCATTATACTGTATGGAGCACTATATGGGCCCATTATTCAGTATGGAGGACTATGTGGGGCCTATTATTCTGTATGGAGGACTATGTGGGGCCCATTATACTGTATGGAGGACTATGAGGTGGCACATTAAACTGTATGGAGCACTATGTGGGCCCATTATTCAGTATTGAGGACTATGTGAGGCCCATTATTCTGTATGGAGGACTATGAGGTGGCACATTATTCTGTATGGAGGACTCTATGGGGCCCATTATACTGTATGGAGGACTTTGTGCAGATCACAGTTGCGGCATCATATTGTGTTCGTGTCACAGTAGGGTCATCATACCGTGTGTATGGATGATACGGTGGAGGAATTCACTGTGAGGGTATCATACTGTGTTTGGGAGGCACTTTTGTTTGCATCATACTTTATTATCTGTATTATTTATTAAGTCAAAGTTTTTTATCCTTTGTTATTACATATTTAAATTAGGCCATTGGGCCATTTGCTTTTTACTGCTCTTACATAACATTATATTATTCCAGTATGCCCTATTTGTGATTGTGTTTTATTTTATTCTAAGATCTATTAATTAAAATGTACTTGGTTCGTGGCACAACCCCTTTAAGAAAAGTATCATCATTATATTTGATAAGGAAAAACGTCTGCAATTCTAGACATTTTTTTAAATATGAACATTAGCCTGCGACTTTGTCTAAGTTTTTAATTTTGGCCATCTGTGTATTTGAGTTTGCCATCCCTGCCATAAATCGTCTGATCACTGTGTTGTGCGGGTCGTTATAGGTACAGGAACACATATGTCCATGGTATTTGCTGATTTGTGATGTTTATTATCTAAAAAAGCTCAATGAAAATGCCATTATTGTAATTGTTTTTCATTATTTTTTAGTAATGTTATAGGAAAAAAATCTTTTAATTTCCCTCTATAATACAGGGACAAAAAATACACTGCTATGTATAGATGTATCTCTATGTATCAGTAGCATTTGCCTGTGGGTTCAGAGTGTGCAAATATCGAAAATCCTCCCAGTGATATCAGCAGAGGCTGTTGCTCATAGCTTTAGTTGTTACCGGCAATGATAGCGGTTGTGGGTTTGATTCCCATGGAGACCAGAAAATGGTTTATTTAATTCATTATAGGCATATGGAATTATACTCTATGGTTGGGGCCCAATTATACTTTATCGAGATCTATGGGTTGCATTATATTATATGTACTGTATGTTTGGCTGCATTATACTATAGGGAGGCTGCATTATACTCTATTAAGGACTGAGGAGAAAGCATTATACTATATGAAGGACTATGGGGAGTGCATTATACACTATGAAGGACTATGGAGAGTGCATTATACTATAGGGAGGGCTATGGGGAGTGCATTATACTATAGGGAGGATTATAGGGAGTACATTATACTATATGGAGGACTATGAGGTGCATTCCATTATATGGAGGACTATGGGGAGTATATTATACTATATGGAGGGCTATGGTGAGTGCATTATACTATATGGAGGACAATGAGGTGCATTATACTATATGGAGGACAATGAGGTGCATTATACTATATGGAGGGCTATGGGGAGTGTATTATACTATATGGAGGGCTATGGGGAGTATATTATACTATATGGTGGGCTATGGGGAGTGTATTATACTATATGGAGGACTATGAGGTGCATTATACTATATGGAGGGCTATGGGGAGTGTTTTATACTATATGGAGGACTATGAGGTGCATTATACTAATATGGAGGGCTATGGGGAGTGCATTACACTATATGGAGGGCTATGAGGTGCATTATACCATATAGAGGGCTATGGGGAGTGTATTATACTATATGGAGGAATATGCGGTGCATTATACTATATGGAGGACTTTGGGTAGTATATTATACTATGTGGAGGGCTATGGGGAGTGTGTTATACTATTTGGAGGAATATGGGCCACATTATACAATATTGAGCGCAGTGGGGCACATTATACAGTATGGAGGACTATGGGGAGTACATTATATTATAGGGAGGGCTATAGGGAGTGCATTATACTATATGGAGGGCTATGGGAAGTGTATTATACTATATGGAGGACTATGGGGAATGTATTATTCTATATTGAGGAATATGGGTCACATTATACCATTTGGAGGGTTGTGGGGCACATTATACTATATGGAGGACTATTGGGAGTGCATTATACTATATGGAGGGCTATGGGAAGTGTATTATACTATATGGAGGACTATGGGGAATGTATTATTCTATATTGAGGAATATGGGTCACATTATACCATTTGGAGGGCTATGGGGAGTGTATTATACTATATGGAGGACTATGAAGTGCATTATACTATATGGAGGGCTATGGAGAGTGTATTATACTATATGGAGGGCTATGGGGAGTGTATTATACTATATGGAGGGCTATGGGTAGTGTACTATACTATATGGAGGACTATGAGGTGCATTATACTATATGGAGGGCTATGGGGAGTGTATTATAGTATATGGAGTAATATGAGGTGCATTATACTATATGGAGGACTATGGGTAGTATATTATACTATGTGGAGGGCTATGGGGAGTGTATTATACTATTTGGAGGAATATGGGCCACATTATACAATTTTGAGCGTTGTGGGGCACATACAATATGGAGGACTATGGGGAGTACATTATATTATAGGGAGGGCTATAGGGAGTGCATTATACTATATGGAGGGCTATGGGAAGTGTATTATACTATATGGAGGACTATGGGGAATGTATTATACTATATTGAGGAATATGGGTCACATTATACAATATGGAGGGCTGTGGGGCACATTATACTATATGGAGGACTATTGGGAGTGCATTATACTATTTAGAAGGCTATGGGGAGAGTATTATACTATATGGAGGACTATGAAGTGCATTATACTATATGGAGGGCTATGGGGAGTGCATTATACTATATGGAGGGCTATGGGGAGTGTATTATACTATGTGGAGGGCTACGGGGAGTGTATTATACTATTTGGAGGAATATGGGTCACATTATACAATATGGAGCTCTGTGGGGCACATTATACAATATTGAAGATTTTGGGGAGTGCATTATACTATAGGGAGTGTATTATACTATATGGAGGGCTATGGGGAGTGCATTATACTATATGGAGGGCTATTGGGAGTGCATTATACTATATGGAGGACTATGGGGTGCATTATACTATATGGAGGAATGTGAGGAGCTTTATACTATATGGAGAACTATGAGATGCATTATACTATTTAGAGAGCTATGGGGAGTGTATTATACTATTTGGAGGAATATGGGCCACATTATACAATATGGAGGGCTGTGGGGCACATTATACAATATGAAAGCCTATGGGGAGTGCATTATACTATATGAAGGACTATGGGGAGTATATTATACTATATGGAGGTCTATGAGGTGACTTATACTATATAGAGGTCTATGAGGTGCATTATACTATATGGAGAACTATGAGGTGCATTATACTATATGGAGGGCTATGAGGTGCGTTATACTATATGGAGGACTATGAGGTGCATTATACTATATGGAGAACTATGAGGTGCATTATACTATATAGAGAGCTATGGGGAGTGCATTATACTATTTGGAGGAATATGGGCCACATTATACAATATGGAGGGCTGTATGGAGGACTATGGGGAGTATATTATACTATATAGAGGGTTATGGGGAGTGCATTATACTATATGGAGGGCTATCGGGAGTGTATTATACTATATGGAGGACTATGGGCCTCATTATACAATATGGGGGGCTGTGGGGCACATTATAAAATATGGAGGACTATGGCATGTATTATACTAAACAAGCAAAATGCTGCCTATTCATCGAGTAATTGGATTGTTTATGCCAGAACAAAAATCCTTGTTCTCAGCAGCACATCGGCCGGTGTAACCTGCAGATGTGCTGCTGATAACATGATGCTGTATGGGGACAGATTGATCTATTAGTGATTGTTCTGTATCCATCATTCTTCCTCAGCTGGTGTAAAGAGGTCGGGAAACAAGCGTCGAACGGCTTCAGTATTGTGGATTGCGCTCGTTTAGCGGCCTGATCTCAGCGCATGTACATACAAGCTAAATGTTTGTGTGGTGCTGTATGTCAGCATTTGGGACCCCACTTTAAACTTTTCCCCAGGGCCCCACTTTATCTAAAATCGGCCCTGCACCCATTTAAATGGTTCCCGTCCGCTGCACAGACTGGGAGAGAGAGGGGAGACTATTTGTGGCTTATGTAGTGGCGCTCAGTTTTGTGGACATCGGAGGGAAAGTTTTCTTTTAATTTATGAAATTCAATTCATGTGATAAATTTAAAAAAATATTAGGAACAATTCAACTTTATTTTAATCCTTAGGTTATGGGTGAGGATCTTTTGGCAGAAAGAACAGAGGAAGGACAAATGGACACAAAAACCACTCAGACATTGGCCTCTTACATAATGCCGTCTGACGCCGAGTTCAGAGTCAAATGGTTTCAGAAAGCGACCACTTTCCTAATGAGCAGCGAGTAAAGATGATCAGCTCTCCGCCATCACTGACTGTCTGCAGACTGGAGCTTGTCCATCTCTAATCATTCCTGCTCAATGGGGCCACAATATTTTTACTTCACAGTAATCACTGACATCTTTTCGGAGTATATTGTATACATAGTGATCTTTATACGGCTGGAGCACTTACAGTAGCCAATCAGATGGCATGCAGGTAGCGTTGTGCGAGATCCAGTATGCCGTCCTGCTTCTATCATTAGAGGGTCCTGCTAGAGAGCAGCTGCCACACTATTATACTGTGTCCAGAGTTACAGGAGTCGGTCAGATGTGGACTGCTACGTTGCAAAAAATGCTTAATAAGTTATTTTTTTTCAAACTGGATTGATATGCAAAATATTTTTAATAAAATCATTTTCTTATACTTGCAGGGTTTCTGTTTATTCAGTAATGTTGCAGCTGTTTTCTCTCACGCTGTGGATGATTGTAAATGAATACAGTTTCCTACATAATCATTGCAGCGGATCAGTTAAAAACGGGTGCCGTATGTGTTGTACCCAGGGCCGGCATCACCACCCGGGCAAGTGCCTGGGCCCTGAGCGAGCAGGGGGCCCACTCACCCTCTGGGACACCAGCGCGCTATGGGGCCCATGAGTCAGCGGAGCCTGATGCCAGCGAATGGGCACCTGCACTGGGCCTTCCCCAGTGCTTTACACTGTTTGCAATACTTACCTCTCCCTGTTCCTCTTCTGCTCCTCTGTCTTCTGCGTCTTCTTACTCTGTGACATCTCAGGGCAGAGGGAGCGATGACGTCACTACAGAGCACCCTCTGCTGAGCAGTCCCAGTGCAGAGAGTCAGAAGACGCTGATGAGACAGGCCTGCTTCCAGCAAGGAGCGGTGAGTATTTGATTTTTTTTTTTAATGTAATGAGTATTATATGGGGCTCATTATCTATTGAACAATATATGGGGCCCATTATGTATGGAGTATTATATAGGGCTCATTATCTATTGAACAATATATGGGGCTCATTATGTATGGAGTATTATATAGGGCTCATTATCTATTGAACAATATATGGGGCTCATTATGTATGGAGTAATATATGGGGATCATTATCTATTGGACAATATATGGGGCTCATGTATGGAGTATTATATGGGGCTCATTATCTATGGAACATTATATGGGGCTCATTATGTATGGAGCATTATATGGGGCTTATTATCTATTGAACAATATATGGGGCCCGTTATGCATGGAGTATTATATGGGGCTTATTATCTATTGAACAATATATGGGGCTCATTATGTATGGAGTATTATATGGGGCTTATTATCTATTGAACAATATATGGGGCTCATTATGTATGGAGTATTATATGGGGCTCATTATCTATTGAACAATATATGGGGCCCATTATGTATGGAGTAATATATGGGGATCATTATGTATGGAGTAATATATGGGGATCATTATCTATTGAACAATATATGGGGCTCATTATGTATGGAGTATTATATGGGGCTTATTATCTACTGAACAATATATGGGGCTCATTATGTATGGAGTATTATATGGGGCTCATTATCTATTGAACAATATATGGGACTCATTATGTATGGAGTATTATATGGGGCTCATTATCTATTGAACAATATATGGGGCCCATTATGTATGGAGTATTATATAGGGCCCATTATCTATGGAGCATTATATGGGGCCTATTCTTTATGGAGCAATATATTGGGCCCACTATTTATGGAGCAATATATAGGGCCCATACTGTATGGAGCAATATATGGGGCCCATACTGTATGGAGCAATATTTGGGCTCCATTATTCTGTATGGAGCATTATATGGTACCCATTATGTATGGAGCAATATATAGGGCTCATTTTACTTTATGGAGTAATATATGGGGTCCATTATACTGAATGGAGCAATATATGGGGATCATACTGTATGGAGCATTATATGCGGTCCATTATTCTGTATGGAGCAATATATGGTGCCCATAGTACTGGATGCAGGACCATGTGCTGCCCATAATACTGTATGGAGGACCATGTGGTGTCCATAATACTGTATGGAGGACCATGTGGTGTCCATAATACTGTATGGAGGACCATGTGGTGTCCATAATACTGTATGGAGGACCATGTGGTGCCCATAATACTGTATGGAGGACCATGTGGTGTCCGTAATACTGTATGGAGGACCATGTGGTGCCCATAATACTGTATAGAGGACCATGTGGTGCCCATAATACTGTATGGAGGACCATGTGGTGCCCATAATACTGTGTGGAGGACCATGTGGTGCCCATAATACTGTATATGGAGGACCATGTGGTGCCCATAATACTGTATATGGAGGACCACGTGGTGCCCATAATACTGTATATGGAGGACCACGTGGTGCCCATAATACTGTATGGAGGACCACGTGGTGCCCATAATACTGTATAGAGGACCATGTGGTGCCCATAATACTGTATGGAGGACCATGTGGTGCCCATAATACTGTATGGAGGACCATGTGGTGCCCATAATACTGTATATGGAGGACCATGTGGTGCCCATAATACTGTATATGGAGGACCACGTGGTGCCCATAATACTGTATATGGAGGACCACGTGGTGCCCATAATACTGTATATGGAGGACTATGTGGGGCCCATAATACTGTATATGGAGGACCACGTGGGGCCCATAATACTGTATATGGAGGACCACGTGGTGCCCATAATACTGTATATGGAGGACCACGTGGGGCCCATAATACTGTATATGGAGGACTACGTGGGGCCCATAATACTGTATAGAGGACTATATTGTCTGGTCTGAACTGTGCGCTGGGAGGATTCGCCGGTTTCTGAGCTGTTGTAGACTTTACAATAGATATCACTCATGTAATGTGAGAAGTCAGTGAAATCTTTAGCATTGTACTATACCTATATTTCTGTGCATCATGAATCGTGGTAGGTGTGAAAGGGGCCCACTGAGACTTTTGCCCGGGGCCCATGAAATCCTGGAGCCGGCCCTGGTTGTGGCATCTATTTCTTTTTGTACTGGATGCATGAGTTTTAATGGCGAATTTCTTTCAAAAAACAGTGGGATAAACCGTCATCTGAACTTGTCCCTTAACTTACATTGGTCTGTGAGGTGATCTGAAAGCAGAAAATCCAATGCTGACTTCTAGAACATTTGGGGTAACTTTCCCGCATTGGTCTCTACATAATCTGTGAATTCAGGGAACTGCTAGATCTGCGGCAGATAAAAGAGGGATTATATCAAAATGGCATCATGCAGACCAGCAAGTGACACATCGCTGGGATAAGGTCCTCTGCCCCGACTTGTTGCTTTTAGATTACATAGCAAAAACCTGATGACAGTTTCCCTGTAATAAAATCCCAGAGCTTCTCCCATGGGAGATCCAGCGGGTGGCAGATACTGGTCTGGAATCCTGCAGATACACAGCACTGCCGTCGCCTATACACTGCATTGTGAAAGGATTTGGCCCCCTTGAACTTTTCTACCTTTTGCCACATTTCTGGCTTCAAACATAAAGATATAAAATTCAATTTTTTGGGGAAAGAATCAACAACAAGTGGGGCACAATCGTGAAGTGGAATGAAATTTATTTGCTATTTTAAACTTTTTTAACAAATTAAAAACTGAAAAGTGGGGCGTGCAATATTATTCGGCCCCCTTGAGTTAATACTTTGTAGCGCCACCTTTTGCTGCGATTACAGCTGCAAGTCGCTTGGGGTATGCCTCTATCAGTTTTGCACATCGAGAGGCTGAAATTCTTCCTTGCAAAACAGCTGGAGCTCATTGAGGTTGGATGGAGGGCGTTTGTGAACAGCAGTTTTCAGCTCTTTCCACAGATTCTCGATTGGGTTCAGGTCTGGACTTTGACTTGGCCATTCTAACACCTGGATATGTTTATTTTTGAACCATTCCATTGTAGATTTTGCTTTATGTTTGGGATCATTGTCTTGTTGGAAGATAAATCTCTGTCCCAGTCTCAGGTCTTTTGCAGACTCCAACAGGTTTTCTTCCAGAATGGTCCTGTATTTGGCTCCATCCATCTTCCCATCAATTTTAACCATCTTCTCTGTCCCTGCTGAAGAAAAGCAGGCCCAAACCATGATGCTGCCACCACCATGTTCGACAGTGAGGATGGTGTTTTGAGGGTAATGAGCTGTGTTGCTTTTACGCCAAACATATCGTTTTGCATTGTGGCCAAAAAGTTCGATTTTGGTTTCATCTGACCACAGCACCTTATTCCACATGTTTGGTGTGTCTCCCAGATGGCTTGTGGCAAACTTCAAACGAGACTTTTTATGGATATCTTTGAGAAATGGCTTTCTTCTTGCCATTCTTCCGTAAAACCCAGATTTGTGCAGTGTACAACTGATTGTTGTCCTATGGACAGACTAACCCACCTCAGCTCTAGATCTCGGCAGTTCATCCAGAGTGATCATGGGCCTTTTAGCTGCATCTCTGATCAGTCTTCTCCTTGTTGGAGATTAAAGTTTAGAGCAGTGTTTCCCATACTCCAGTCCTCACAGACCCCACAGGTCATGTTTTCAGGATTTACATAGTATTGCACAGGTGAGAGAATTCCTGATGCCTTGATGATACTTCCATCACCTATGCAATACTAATGAAATCCTGAAAACACGACCTGTGGGGGTCCGTGAGGACTGGAGTTTGGGAAACACTGGTTTAGAGGGACAGCCGGGTCTTGGTAGATTAGCATTGGTCTGATACTCCTTCCATTTCAATATGATCGCTTGCACAGTGCTCCTTGAGATGGTAAAACTTGGGAAATCTTTTTGTATCCAAATTCGGCTTTGAATTTCGCCACAACAGTATCTCGGACCTGCCTGGTGTGTTCCTTGGTCTTCATGATGCTCTCTGCACTTGAAACAGAACCCTGAGACTATCACACAGCAGGTGCATTTATACAGAGACTTGATTACACACAGGTGGATTCTATTTATCATTACCAGTCATTTAGGACAACATTGGATCATTCAGAGATCCTCACTGAACTTCTGGAGTGAGTTTGCTGCACTGAAAGTAAAGGGGCCGAATAATATTGCACTTTTCATTTTTTATTTTTTTTTAACAAGTTTAAAATATCCAATAAATTTCATTCCCACTTGTTGATTCTTCCCAAAAATGTGAATTTTATATCTTTATGTTTGAAGCCAGAAATGTGGCAAAAGGTAGAAAAGTTCAAGGGGGCCAAATCCTTTCACAATGCGCTGTATCTACCACTCGCTGACCTCCCTCTGTGAGAAGCTGATGGTTATTAATGATGGAATACAATGTTTTATTATAGCGGTGAGTGCTGCATTCACTTCTTACACTCATTCATGTGGATTTGTCTGATTAGTGACCTGCACCAGCTTATATCATGGGGCTGCTCAAAGTATAAACATTTACCAAAAAGGTGTGTTCTGTTTATTTTCTTTTGGTTTCCATTTTTTTTTACTTTTTTTTTTTCTTTACGTGGATCTTTCTGTAAAAGAGAAATAAAAAATAAAATATAGTCAACCTCTGGTATGCTCTACTACCATGAGATCCCCATAATAAAGGCAGAATTTAATAAAGGGTTACACATTTATCCAAGACATTGAAAGTTATGGTTAAAAAGGTAAAAAGACTTTTCTTTTTTTTGCAGCAAAATTGGCTACAATTGCCCAGACAGGTTATATTTGCCCACAGCGTTGGACTGGGGAGACTGGGGCCCACCCTACAGCTAGATGCAGATACCTGTTAGCCGTTATCCCCGTTCTAGTGGGACCTCGACTGTAAAACACAGGCGGCTCCTGCACATCTACTGTGCGCACAGCACAACTGGGATGGACAATTACGGTCGTTTGCATTAAAGGGCTTCTTTGGTGAAAACAAGTTATCACCGATCCATGGGCTCCTCAGGATTGGTGATAACTTAATGATCGTTTGGGTCCGACCATTGGAAACCGCACTGATCAGAATTGGGAAGTTTTATCCCTGACAGGACACTTTTATCCCCATTTTAAAATGCAGCGGCAGGTGGGATGTCTGACCGCAGATCCATTCATTCTCTTTGGGGCTTCCAGAAAAAAACAAGAGCAGCGCTCGCAGCCATTGAGGGAATGAATGGATCAGTGGTGAAGTCGCACATGCTGCTCCAGTCTAGTGGGGATAAAAGCTCCACATTCTACTAATCGGTGCGGGTCCCAGCAGTCAGACCCCCACCAATCAATACCTTATCACTTATCCTTTGGAAAGGTGATTACTTGTTTTCACAGTAGAATTCCTGTAAGTGCATCTTGTTCCAAGTATTTAATCACAAATCTAAATAAAGATTATTCTCCTAATTAATATCAGAGAGAACAATTCACTGATATACACAACACAATCCACTTTTTCAAGACCAATAACACCACATTCAAGGGAGAACTAAGGTGACACTGTGACCAGACCACATATTACCAGCATAAAGCGACCGAATAATCCCACGTAGAAGGGAGAAATACAGCCACACCGTGACCAGACCACATATTACCACCACATAGTGACCGAACAATACCTCAGACTGTAAAAGGGAGAAATATCGCCACACCATGACCAGACCAGATATTACCAACATATAGCGACCAAATAATTGCACATACAAGGGAGAAATACCACCACACCATGTCCACACCACATAGTGACCAAATAATAACACATACAGGGATAAATACCACACCATGCCCGGACCAGATATTACAACATAGTGACCGAATATTACAATACTGATCATTAATGAAATGTCCTCGGACGCACATTCAGTTGAAACCAGTGGGCCCCCTCTACATCCTGCTCAGGGTCCTGCCAAGGACCCTGGCCCACCGGATAATCGTCCAGTGTCCCGGTGCTCTAGTCAGACCCTGTTTGCCCACCAAACTCATCCATTTAAATGTCTGATTTTAGAGTTTGCATTGTGTTCCTTTTCTTTGCTTATAAAAACATAATAATTATAGTCTATGGACCTTTTCTGATGCTGATGGTTCACAAAAGAAATTTGAGACATGTTTGATTGTAATCTGATTTGCAGATAAAACTGGCCCATTCAAATGATTGGATTGCCAAAAAAAGATCCATTTGCATCCTTGTTCTGTATGTTTTTCACTGACTAATGTTAGAAGTTTGTAAATCTTCATCACTTTTTTTCTCTCATCAATAGGTGGCAGAAAATGTCATTTTTCAACATGAGGAGAGAAAACTTCATCCCATCACTTTACCTGATGGGCCCATGTGTCAGATCAGCACAGAAGCAAATAGGCAGCAATTGCTCATTTTTAAGTCCTCTTTAGCTCATAATGTGGAGTAACATTGTGTGGATCAGATACACAAAAACTCTGTTCAAAGGTCGGCTTAGGGTTTACTTCATGTACACACAAATTGCCAAAGGAAAATAGAGATCCCTTAATAAAGACCTAAATATAAAACATAACTTTTATTTTGATTATTAGATATAATAACGGAAAAGATAACACACACTTAAAATCACACAGTACTGGATGTTTCTGATAATTCAGCGATGGGTTCTATGAGCCAGGACTATTAAAGTGCTTGTGCTTCTGTTATGGCAGTTGTGTATCGAGGGCTTATCTGTCTAATATATTATTCTTCAGAATAAATCACCACCAATAGTGAGTCCTCAATATAATCCTACTCGGTATACACTACTCACTTTATTATCAGGGCTTATTTATCAGGAAATTGGATAAAAGGGATTATGCTATACGTAGCAAGAGAGCTTATATGTACAACTAAACTGGTCATCAAGGTGTTCAGCCGTCTCTCCAGTTTCTATAGATAGAAAACTATTTGGATCACAATAGATATCTTTTCATATCCAAATGAGCCTTATTCGGCAATATTTGGTTTCATTCATTAGTGGGCAGTGAGGTAAATGCTTCTACTGCCGCCCTTGTATCTCATCTATTAGACTTAGGAGCTGTAGCACTTATTTATCATTGTAGTGCTTTTCAGTTGTCATTAGTGTTGAGCATTCCGATACTGAAATATCGGGTATCGGCCGATATTCGCGGTATCGGAATTCCGATACTTAATTCCGATACTTTTGCAATATCGTATACCAGAATCGGAAGTTCCCATAATGCAATGAGCCATTTTCATTTTATTCAGCCAATGAGGATCCTAAGAAGTGTGTTCACATCCTGTTAGGCATGTAGGCATCTTAACTAATGGCATGGCTGTGATTGGCTGCTGAAATGATGTCATGATGCACTATAAAAGCCGCCGCCGCCATTTTGAGCTCACTCTGCTGTGAATTCAGTTAGGGATAGGATGCTGTTGTTCTGAGGGACAGTTTTAGCTACCTATTTGGTCTATTCTGCTTTACCCAAGCTACTTTATAAATCGCTGTGCCTTGCAGTGCTAGTGCACAGTTCTCTGTACTGTTCACCGCTGTCTGCAAGGTCTGTGTGTGTGAGTGCAGCTCACCCTGTAGTGTGTGCTTCAGCCACGTCTGGTTATAGTGCACTCAGTGTGTGTCACTGCCTCATACATTGTCCTTTTTTGCCAATTCATAATTTTTCCTGATTTCTCCTATTAGTGTGGTGGTTCCATCCGTATTCAGCTAAATTGGTTCCAAACACACTATATAGGAGTAGTTAGAGGAGCCTTTCTGCAGCATTGGGCCCTGCAGCCCCAGCCAGATTAGTATTAGCCTATTTTTTGTAGCCTCATCTATTGCATTGTAGGTTACCTTCCTACATTGTAATAGCTACAAAAAGTTTGTGATACTATCGTTATTACACCTTTAGGCACATCCAGTGTCTTTTTGTGACAAAAAAAACCTAAATAAAGTTCACCAAACACTCCACTTTACAGTTGTGTAGGCCACATTAGCTCATATTAAAGTCTAGTCCACACTTTATAAAATTAGTGTTTCTTATACCTGTTAGCAGCTGTTCAGGAATAAGCACACTAAGCCCTTAGTACTTTTCTGCCTATCTTTATCAGTCTACCAAGATGAAGAAGGCAGGGAGTAAGGCATGTGGTCGTGGGCGTGGAGTTTCTGCAGGGAGAGGACGTGAGGATTCTGTGCCTGCAGGGAGAGGACGTGGGGATTCTGTGCCTGCTGCGGGCACCAGTGACTCAGCATCCCCCAGTTTTACCAGGGAACAGTCCTTTATGCGCAGCTTTGTAGGAGCTAGCCGTACCCCACTGCTGCGGGAGGACCAAATTGAAGCCGTTGTCGGATGGATGGCAGCTAACGCATCGACTTCAATTAGTTCCAGATCCTCTCAGGTCCTGAG
Organism: Phyllobates terribilis; assembly: GCF_046119375.1. NCBI lineage: Eukaryota > Metazoa > Chordata > Amphibia > Anura > Dendrobatidae > Phyllobates > Phyllobates terribilis. The sequence goes on from NW_027363137.1 coordinate 90,076, forward strand.
CACTGAAGAGCACCCATCTGTCTGTTCACCACCTGCCAAATTGCCCAGGCAGTCAGAGAGCCCTGGACAGGAGCCATCTCTACTTCTGTTCTCTGAATCTCTTGGCTTGGAAAGAGGGGGCCAGCCAAGCAGAATTCGAGAATTTGAAGAAGAGGTAGTATGCAGTGATGCGCAACCGTTTTGTCTCTCTGAATCTGAAGAGGCGGGTGGGCCAGTGCTTATGGTCAGCAGCACACCTCAGTACGCATCTGATGATGAGACTCAGGTGCCACTTTCTGGTGCGTACTGTGCTGTCGAGACTACCCAGGAGAAGCAGTTGTTTGAAGAGGGTGGTGTAGATGATGAGGTCCTTGACCCATCATGGCGTGAGGGACAGGAAGGTGGTGGGAGCAGCTCTGAGGAAGAGATTCCCCGAACAGCCCAAAAAGGAGGGAGACGGAGGGGGTAGACTTGGTTGCCTGTAGCCTCCACTTCGGCACCCATTAGGAGCATGGCTCTTCCAAAATCCAAAGCGGGCACTCCCAAGACTTGCAGTGCCTGGTCCTTTTTTGACACAGTTGCAGATGACATTTGCTTTGTCAAATGCAAGCTGTGTAATCAGAAGGTGAAAAGAGGGAAAAGTGTCAGCAACCTCAATACCACAAATATGTGGAAACATGTGCGGACCAAGCACGTGGTGGAGTTACAAAAACACACTGAAGACCTAGGCCAACCTACAGCGCCACCTACCACCTCTTCAGCTCGTGTTGTAGCCTCTTCCTCCAGCTCACACACAGCTGGTTCGGCTTCCTCACAGGATCGCCATGGAAGAATCTCTAGCACTTTTGTACAGAGACACAGTGTAATTCCACCCACAGCACCACTTTCCCAGTCATCCTCACACTCCCAGGCCAGTCTACAGCCATCGTTAGCACAGGCATGGGAGAAAAGGCGCCCATACTCGGCAAACTACCCCCGAGCACAGGCTCTGAATGCTGGCATTGCTAAACTACTGGCCCTTGAAATGCTATCATTCAGGCTGGCGGAGACTGACACATTAAACATGCGCTACAAAACGCCGTCAGTAGCAAGGTCCACCTGACCACCGATGCGTGGACCAGTAAGCATGGACAGGGACGATACCTTTCCCTCACTGCCCATTGGGTAAATGTTGTGGAGCCGGGTACAGATCTTGAGAGTGGCGCTGTACGTGTTCTGCCAACTCCAAGGATTGCAGGAATCCAGTCTGTACACATTGACTCCTCCTCATACTCCAGTTCCTCTGAATCAGCGCTGCAGGAGCCGTCACGGTCTGCCTCCACATCGACCCGTGAACGGGTTACCTGTTATGGTGACCAATATGAGCACAGCCGTGGCCAAACGTCAACAGGCCGTATTAAAATTAATTTCTTTGGGGAATCGAAGCCACACAGCGCAGGAGCTCTGGGATGCCATCAAGCAGCAGAGCGACGTATGGTTTGTGCCAGCGAATCTCCAGCCAGGCATGGTAGTGTGTGACAATGGCCGAAATCTGGTGGCAGCTCTGGGCCTAGGCAACCTCACTCACATCCCATGTCTGGCACATGTGCTCAACTTGGTCATGCAGAGTTTTTTGAGGGACTATCCGGATCTTGATGCACTGCTTCACAAGGTCCGCATAGAGTGCGCTCACTTGCGGCGTTCCAGCAATGCAAGATCACGCATTGCAGCTCTGCAGTGCCCATTACGTCTTCCGGAACATCGCATCATATGTGACCTACCCACCAGGTGGAATTCAATGTTACATATGTTGGAGAGGTTGTGTGAGCAGCAGGCAGCAGTAATGGAGTACCAGCTGCAGCAGGCGCAAACAAGTCGCAGTGCGCGCCGTTCACACTTCACCACCACTGAGTGGGCCTCTATGAAGGACATTTGCCACGTTTTGCGTGCCTTCGATTATTCCACGCGGATGGCGAGTGCAGATAATGCACTAGTCAGCATGACTATCCCCCTTATCTGCCTGCTTGAAAAAACACTGCAAGCACTAAGGGACGAGGTTTTGGAAGAGGTGGAGGATGAGGAGTCACAAATGCCATCTGCTTCTCTACAGTCTGCGCAACGTGGTTCCTCACAAGGGCCTAGGCAGGGGACACTTTGTGAGGAGGATGAGGAGGAGTCAATGGATGAGGAAGACATCTGTCCAGAGGAGGGAGGTACACAATGCTCTAGTAGTCAGTATCTAGAGCGAGGGTGGGGTGATGCAGAGCAGGCAGAGATCACGCCTCAAGCAGGGGACAGCGTTTCTTGGCCAGTTGGCAGTCTGCAGCACATGGTTGATTTCATGCTGCAGTGCCTGAGAAACGACCGCTGCATCGCCCACATTCTCAACACGGCTGATTATTGGGTGTCCACCCTCCTAGATCCTCGCTACCGGGACAACTTACAAAGCCTCATAACACCGTTGAACTTGGAGCGTAAAATGCGGGAGTACCAAAACGCACTGGTGCATTCCATCATGTTCTCCATTCCAACCGAGAGCAGTGCTGCTAGTGCTTTACAAAGCAGCTCAGTGCGTCGAGGCAGTGGAGGAAGCTCTGCACAAAGAGGGAGCAGAAGCAGCGCCTCAGCACAAGGCAATACCAGTACGCCTCAGCACAAGGCAAGACCAGTATGGCCGAAATGTGGCAAAGTTTTGTGTCCCCGCCGCCACAAATGTCTACACCATCACAGACGGCTCCAGTCAGTAGGAGGCAACGTTTCCGTCAGATGGTGACAGACTACATGTTTTGCCCTCTTAGTGTACTCCCAGACGGCTCTTCTCCCTTCAAGTTTTGGGTCTGTAAGCTGGATACATGGCCAGAGCTTAGTCAGTATGCATTGGAGGTGCTAGCTTGCCCTGCTGCTAGTGTATTATCGGAACGCGTCTTTAGTGCCGCAGGTGGTGTACTAACAGACCGTCGCATGCGACTATCCTCCGATAACGTTGACCGGCTTGCTTTTCTCAAAATGAACAAGGCCTGGATCTCTCATGAATTTGCCAGTCCTCTTCCAGAATAAATAATTGGTTGGCAACAGTATCCAGGTCTCCTGTTCTGTTCATGTTTCTACCACCTGAACTGTAATCCCTGAGCTCCAACACCGCCAGTTGGCGCTCGGAAGTGCCGTCTGCACAGTCAACACTTGCTGCCGTGTCATTGGGGTTCAGTAACGTCAGCTGTTCCCCGGCTGTGCGGACGGCAATTTCTCCTGCTCTGTCCACATTCTCACTACTACAGATTTTAAAGTTGCTCCAATTACACCTCTGGCTCCTCTGTTTTTAGTATATACCCTGAGCTCCAATACCGCTAGTTGCTGCTCAGAAGTGCCGTCTGCACAGTCAACGCTTGCTCCAGTGTTATTGGGGTTCAGTAACGTCAGCTGTTCCCCTGCTGTGTGTCCGGCAATTTCTCCTGCTTTGTCCACATCCACTGTACTACTGATTTAAAACTTGCTCCAATTACACCTCTGGCTCCACTCTGTTTTTAGTATTTACCCTGGGTTCCAGCACCGCCAGCTGGTTCTCGGTAGTACCATTTGCTCTTGTACCTTCTACTACCCATCCGGGTTCCAGTACAGTCAGCTGGTTCTCGGCAGTGCCTTTGGATTAGGTGCCTCCTTCTCGGTATCCAAGTTCCACCAACGTCTGCTGGTCCTTGGTAGTGCTTTCTGGCACAGGTACCTCCTGCTTAGTAACCGAGTTCCAGTACCGTCAGCTGGTCTTCGGCAGTTCCATTGGCTCTTGTACCTTCTGCTACCCATCCGGGTTCCAGTACCGTCAGCTGGTCCTCGGTAGTTCCATTTGCTCTTGTACCTTCTGCTACATTTCCAAGTTCAAGCTTTTTGAAATGGTTCTTGGTAATCACTCTGGATCTCCCTGACGAGGACCCTGAAGACGAGGACCCTGAAGACCACCCCGAAGAAGACGAGGACCCTGAAGACCACCCCGAAGAAGACGAGGACCCTGAAGACCACCCCGAAGAAGACGAGGACCCTGAAGACCACCCCGAAGAAGACGAGGACCCCGAAGACGAGGACCCAGAAGACCAACCCGAAGAAGACGAGGACCCCGAAGACGAGGACCCCCGAAGACGACGACCCTGAAGACCACCCCGAAGAAGACCAAGAAGATGACCCTGAAGAAGTTGACCAAGAGGACAAAGAAGAGAAGACAAGCACCAAGATACAGAAGAACAAGAGACAGAAAACCAAGAAGCAGAAATACAAGAAGCTGCAGAACAAAAAGCGGAAGAACATTAAGCATAAGACTAAAAATCAGAGCAAAAGATAATATCTAAATTATAAGCAGAAGATGACTAAGCAGTGTATGGGGGTGAGTCCGTTCCTCCTCGTGGTGCCCCTGGAAAAGACCTGCTGCTGAACGCGGACAAATCCTGTTGTAAATCTTTTGTGACGTGCAGAACGAAAGGTGTAATGTCCAACCTTTTATAGATAACAACTACAGGAATGCCTGTCACAAATAAGAATATGATGAAGAAGAAGAATATGAAGAAGTAGAATATGAAGAATGAAAAAAAAAGAATAATACGAAGAAGGTGAAGAAGAAGAAGAAGATGAAGAAGGTGAAGAAGAAGTGGATGAAAAAGATGCTGAGGATGATGAAGGAGAAAGTGTGGGAGAAGTAAAAAAGAAGGTGAAGAGCATGGAAGTAGTGAAACATAAATATCTGACAAAATATAAAAATACTTAACATAGTCAATATTTCCGTAACTCAGAACGTCTTAAAAAAAATATTAATTCCTGCTATTCCATTTGATTGGGCTAAACCTCTATGCCTTTATTGTCTCCCCCACCTCCCCCAATACATTCTACATTATTCTTAGTTGTTTTCCTTCATGTAGAATTAACCTACAAGGAAAGAAAGGGTTTATTTTCATTCCGATATTTCTGTCCCATTGACTTGCATTGGTTTCCAGTATCGGAATCGGCGATATCCGATACTTTTTCGGTATCGGTCCGATCCAATCCGATCCGATATTTCCCGATATCGGAAGGTATCGCTCAACACTAGTTGTCATACAATAGGGCTTCTTGTAGCATGCATTCTTACCTGTAGCAGCTAATCAAAACCATAACATTTACAGATTTTTATCAATTGTATATAAAGCGGAAATCATACTGCTCCTGTTATTCAGCCCTTGTATTTTGATCAACAGCTACTAATACAATATGATGTACCACACGGCCCGGCACCTAGAATGACATCCCCACAAAGCCTCACTACACAGTATTATGTCCTCACAGAACGATATGCTCACACAGCCCCTTTACACAGTATTGTCCCCACAAAGTTCCCTTAAACAGTATTCTGCACCCTGTGACAGAGTCACCGGTGTTACATGCAAGAGGAGGTATGTGTCACTCCGGCTGCTAGCTTGTGTGGACTGAAACCTACAAACTTTCCTCCAGCATGTTATATGTTGGGGGTTAATTCCTAAAGGGTGTGGTTTTATGTGAATGGCAAGGTCATTCACCCTACGTCCCCTCAGGGTGTAACTGAGCAAGCTTAAATGCTCAGTCACTATTTTTTTTCTGTAGTGTGTGGTCTGGAGAGTGAATTTTCCAGGCTGTGTTTGCCAGAGAACAACACCGAAGGACTGGTGTTTGGGGCACTTCACTGTGCTACTTTGAGTGGGCAAAGCCTTGCTAATGGACTCTGCTATACTTTATCTTTTGTTTTCCCGTTAACCCAGAGAGGGCCTGTTTATTTTTGTGGAACGCTGCTGGAGTTTATGCCATACAATAAACCAGCAGGAAGTTAACCCGAACCGTGTGTCCTGTGTCTGTCTCTGGAGAGCCGAGCAAGTCAGTTTATCACAACCCATACAGTCTTGTTGCACAGTATTATGTCCCCACACAGTTCCCTTGAACAGTATTATGCACTCATACAGTTTCCTTGCACAGTATTGTCCCCACACAGCACCTTACTCAGTTTTATGTCCCCCCCTTCCCTCGTAGAAAGATGTTGAAAAAACTTACTCTCCTAACCCCATTCTCCCACTGCTCCAGTCTGCGCTGTCTACTGAGGCACTGCTGGCGCCATGTAGTGACGTCATCACACCTGCAGCGCTCTCAAGTGCACAGGCTCAGTGATGGGACAGGGAGCTGCACAGTGAGGATGAAGATATCAGCGAATGTGAGACGGAGGGTGGCGGAGTGGTTTGGGAGACCAATACATAAAACTCTTTGGCTGCGTGCTGCTGTTTGCCCAGGTCTGGCATAGTAGGCAGTGCTATGTGCTGAGTACATTGCTGCACATTTTTATTTAAAATTTGACATATATTTCTGATCAGAATCCACATGAATTCTACTCACAAGTCATATCCTACTGATCTCAGTAAGAAATCCATGTTGCTGTTCATTTGGTTTTGGATGTGAAAAATGCTTTAATAAGTGAAAAATCTCTTATTGAAGCAGTTTCTCCCTGGAAAGCGCAGCAGGTAGCCACTGTCAGACTTGCCCAACTGAATGACACTAACCCGCGTGGGGACCCACAGCAGGAATATGAGGGTCTGGCTTGAATTTCTGAAACATAGATTCAAGTGCAAATACAAGTCAGATTTTTCCATGAAAAAAATCACCGAATGTAGACATACTCTAAGGCAGGGGTCTCAAACACGCGGCCCACGGGCCGCATGTGGCCCCTCCGGCTGCTTCTTGCGGCCCGCAGGCACATAGACCCCATAACGATCGCAGCTCTCTCCAGCAGCCGCCGACATCAGCGCTGTAGTGTAGTGTATTGCTGCGCAGAGACCGGCTTTCTGCACAGCAATACCAGTGGCAGCCGCCGGCAGGGCCAGCCCGAACGTATAGGCGAACTAGGCGGCCGCCTAGGGCGCCGACCCTAAGGGGGCGCCAGAGAAAAAATAGAAAAAATTATAAAAAAATCTTTTCAAAAGGCAAAAAGTTGTAGGGATGGAAAGAAAAATGTACATAAATTTTTTTGCCATAAATTTAAAAGAAAAACCATTGAGCTTCAATTTACGCACAGAAAGGAGGCGCTAAACTACGGACGTGAGTCGTTTGCATCGTCTGCTGACAGGTGTTTGATCCCGCGCGTTTATTTTGCTCCTAAGTTTTCAAATGTTGGCAAAGCAAAGCAAACAACCAAAAATGCACACACTACACTAAGGGGGCGCCCGAGAGAAAAAAATACGTATACTTAAAAGGTAGGTGTACCATATGGCCTATTTATACGTAGTTTGGACTTTAGGTACTAGTTGGCGATTATATTGATAGATGTCATCAGCAGTCGATGCGGCTAGTGGGAGGAGTCTGTTTTGACGCATTGGCGTAGACTGCCTGGACTGCCAGTCAGGCCAGCTAAGGCAAGGGAGATAGTATCTACATTTTTTGCATATCGGCGCGCGCGATTATAATATTTTCGAGGTATGTCTCTACTGTTTGCATGCTTTATCATGTGAGCCATTGCTGTTATTTTGTATATTCATTAGATTCATTGTTCCATGAGGTTTCATGAATGCAAATAGAAAATAAGAGGTTTTTAGTAAATTTTTGGCCTAGGTTCTAAAGTGTTAGGCGCTGCGAGGTAGGTATACTGTTTTGATTTTCAAAAATATTGGAAACATTGGAAATTGTTAAAGAAATTTGTGGTTTTTGTCTTAAAAGTAAAATCGTATTATATAATGTTTAGATAACAATTTTAATCGGCGCGTTAACTTTTAGGTAAATGCTGTGTGTTGTAACGAGTCATGGATGATAAGAAGAAAAAACTTTCGGGGTTTCAGAACCGTAAAAGAAAAGCTGAGGAGGAGAAATCACTATCAAAAATCAAAGGGTAATTTTTAAAATATCTAAGCAATAGAAATGAAGACGCGGAATTCCAAACGTTGGAACAACAGGCTTCTGTTGCCTCGGAAATATCGAATGTGGAAATAGAATTTGTTTCTCATGCTGAAAATAGTGAACTACAACCATCAATATCTGGTGGTAGATCTGATCAAAGTACCAGTACTGACATGGAGGCTGGTACATCTATAGAAATACTATTCGGACGATCCCGCTACGTGGACCGTAATCAATGATGACTTACGCCTAGATGTAGTAAAACTCGGCCCCACACAAGTTAAAGATTTCGATTTTCCTTTGGACACTAATCGTAGAAAATTTTCTTGTGTTCACTATAAACGTCGTCTTGTCAATAGTGAAAGTCTTGAACGCATTTGGCTAACGTATTCTATTCAGAAAAATTCAGTTTTTTGTTTTTGCTGTACGTTGTTTCCAGACTCATCACTTCAACTAGGAATCATCAAACGCTCAGCCTTAGGTACTGATGGTGTAAATGACTGGAAAAACATATCTGCTATTTTAGCCAGCCACGAAAAAAGCAAAGATCACATGATTAGCTTTCAAAAATGGAAGGAACTCGAAAATAGACATAAGATGAACAAGACCATTGACGAAGAACACTTACGCAAAATTGAAGAGCAAGAAAAATACTGGCATCAAATTTTAGAAAGGTTGATAGCTCTAGTGAGGGTACTAGGTACGCAAAACTTAGTGTTCCATGGATCAAATGATGCATTGTTTGCATCTAATAATGGGAACTTTTTGAAATTTGTGGAGTATTTGGCTATGTTCGATCCCGTCATGTGTGAGCACATTCGGAAAATCCGGGACAAAGAGATTCATGCACATTATTTGGGAAAAACAATACAGAATGAGATGATTCAACTGCTAAGTAATGGTATTCAGGAAAAGATTCTTGACGATGTCAAAACTGCAAAATACTTTTCTGTAGAGCTGGATTGTACTTCTGACGTGTCTCATGTTGAACAAATGACTATCATTGTTCGGTTTGTTTCCACATCAGAAGACAAAAAGTTTGAAATTAAAGAGCACTTCTTGGGATTCATTCCTGTTTCTGATACAACTGGAGGTGGTTTGACAGCCGCTGTCTTGAACAAATTTGAAGAACTGTCGCTCTCTGTGGACAACTCACGAGGGCAAGGCTACGACAATGGGAGCAACATGAAGGGAAAAATCATTGGACTACAAAGACGAATTTTGGACATAAACCCACGTGCATTCTTTGTGCCTTGCAGCTCCCATTCTCTAAACTTAGTCGTCAACGATGCCGCTAAATGTTGTTTTGGAGCGACAACTTTTTTCCTGTTAGTTCAAAATCTCTACGTATTTTTCTCTTCGTCAACTCAGCGTTGGGAAGTACTCGTGCGTCATTTGCCATCTCTGACTCTAAAACCTCTAAACGAAACAAGGTGGGAAAGTAGAATTGATGCTCTGGCCCCCCTCCGTTACCAATTGAGCGAAGTCCATGATGCCCTAATGGACATAGCAGAAAATATTAGTCTCACAGGAAGCTCTGGAAATGTCTCCCGGCTAGAAGCTCAAGGTCTTGCTAAACAAGTTGGAACCTTTTCTTTTGTTACATCTGTTCTAGTATGGTTCAACATTTTGTACGAAATCAATTTGACAACAAGTAAATTACTTCAGTCACAAGAATTCGATTTAGCTGCTGCTTCTCAACACCTTGACAAAACAAAGAAATACCTGCAATCATTAAGAAGCAATGAAGAGTTTGAGAAGCTGTTAGTTGATGCGAGGGAAATCGCAGAAGAGCTTGGCATACCAGCTAATTTTGAGTCAAGTTCTGCGCCAAAACAAAAAAAGCAGCCTCACCGTGTCCTATTTGTATAGCTCAGTCCGTTTTGCAATGCTGTAGGTCTCCAACCAATAGCCGTGACTTAAGGCTTCACATAAGAAAAATAAATAAAAATAAATTTGGTGAGTCCCAAGAATAATTAAAATCCTCAATTTATTAGAAAATAATTAAAAGATCATACAGGTTGGGGATACATCTCAACGCGTTTCTGGCAAAAGCCCTTATTCTCTGAGATACAGATTCCTTATGATACATGGTATAAAAACAAATGGTGACCAACCATTGATCAATAAACACATATGTTAGCAATCAATCACATTTGAGAATAATCAGCATAATCACAAGGCTAAATCCAAGAAAGCCAGAGAAAAAGAAAGAGAGAAAAAAAAAAAACGACATTCAATTCTCTAAGATCTAATATAGATAAAGGGTATCATTCCTATAGTTCATGCCATTGGGGTATTTTGTATCCAGTTTAATAATCCAAAATAACTCTCTTAGGAGGAGTTTTTTCCTCCAATCCCCTCCTCTAATAGGAATATCCACTTTTTCTAACCCATAGAAAGAAAAATTATTTAATTCCCCTTTATGTCTCTCTACAAAATGTTTGCAAGCTCCTGAATAGGATGCATTTTTATTTTTGATGTTGGTGACATGTTCTGCCATCCTTTTCTTTAATTTGCGTATTGTGCAGCCAATGTATTTAATTTTACATTCTTTGCAAAATATGCAATACACAACATAGTTAGTATTGCAATTAATAAATCTTTTTATATCATTGGCTGCATCAGTTTTTTGAGTTTGCAATGTATATTGGCACATCGTACATTTGGAACATGCACATTTAAAAAAACCTTTACAACTGAGCCAGATTTTTTTATCACTTTTTTGTGGCCTGTATAGACTTGGGGAAAGAGTAGCACCTAATGATCTCCCTTTTCTCGGCACACATACTAATCCATTTTCCAGGATTTTGTTTAAATCTCGATCCTGAAATAATATAGGGACATATCTGTGTACAATATTTCTTATTTCCTGAAATTGGCAGCTATATGGGGTACTGAAGATGGTTTTTTTGTCCATATTGTTTGGTTTTTTTGTTATTAGTTTCTGGCTGTTATTAATACCATCATCTCTGTTATTTAAATGAGTGTTTCTTGCAAGAACTTTTTTTAAAGCTGAATCAATATGTTTTTTCTTATACCCCCTTTCCATTAATCTAGATGTTGCTACCTTTGCTTGTTCATTGAATAGTGTGATATCAGAGCTATTCCTATAAATTCTATTTAATTCCCCATAGGGGATTGAATTCACAGTATGGGCGGGGTGGCAGCTGTCTGCTCTAAGTGTAGTGTTCCCACTGACAGGTTTTCTATAGTTGCGATATTTAACCCTTTGTTGTTTTACATCCCCCATGAGATACAAATCCAAAAAGCTAATTTTATCCTGCGGTTCAGTATAAGTAAATTTTAAATTTACATCATTAGCATTGATATAAGATAAAAAGTATGGAATTTTTTCCACTTCTCCGACCCATATTAGCAAAACATCGTCCAAATATCTAACATATAGTTCAATGTCATTTTTGAAAGGATTTGTATCTGTAAAAATAGTACTTTCTTCCCACCATGATACAAAAAGTATGGCTAAGGATGGGGAGAAACATGAGCCCATTGGGCAACCTTTGATCTGGAAATAATATTCTTCATTGAACATAAAAAAATTATGCTTCAGAAGATATTCAATACTCCGGATAATCATTTCTTTTGTTTCATCCGTATAGCCACTATATTTTTGCAGATGGTGGAACACAGCAGTTAATGCCAGATTATGTGGAATTGATGAAAACAGATTTACCACATCACAAGACAGAAATTTAGATTTTTCAGACCATTTTACATTTTTCATATAATCAATCACTGATGACGTGTCTTTTAAATAACCCGGTGTTCTGGGAATTAATGGCTGTAGATAAAATTCTACCCACCGACTTAAATTTTCGTTCAAAGAAGAAATACTCGATATGATGGGGCGTAAAGGTGTAGGAAATTCTAGTTTGTGGGTTTTAGGGAGCCCATGAAAAATTGGTGTCGTCGGATTATCAGGTATTATATTATAACTCATTTTTTCAGTAAACACCCCTATTTTAACTCCATCTTCAACCAATTTACTCAAGATTTTCCTGCATGATTCTGTAGGATTAAATTGTATCCTTTTATACGTCTCATTATCATCCAGGATATCATAAACACATTTTTCATAGAGTTTCTTATCCATAACAACAATACAGCCTGTTTTGTCGGATTTTTTAATCACCAGGTCATCTCTCTTTGATAAGCTGGTGATTGCTTTTTTCTCATCTATGGTGAAATTATTATTATTATTATTATTTTTTTTTATTTGATACATTCTGTTTAATTTTTTGAGAAAGTTCTATCAAATCTCTTTCAATTAAAGACTGAAAAGTTGAAATGCATTCAGCCTTAGAATCTTTTGGATAGAAAGATGGATTCAAAATATGAAAATCCTTAGTATCAACATGTATAAGATCAACATCACCTGATTCACCTTGTAAATCCTCCAAAGCAAGCCGTGTACATTGTTCATCAAACGTCAATTGTGCAAGGGTTTCACAATTATCCTCCTCCTTATACAATTCCCCAGGGACATTGAGATCATTATAAAAATGCTTTTTTACTGTCAATAATCTGGCTAGTTTATTTATATCTAGAATCGTTTGAAATAAATCAAAATCCTGATTCGGAACAAAATTTGTCCCTTTACTTAAGATACTGATCTCATGTTCAGAGAGAATTGTTGGGGTAAGCACGATAACACTGGACCATAGGTTGTCTACTTTTTCTTGCCCCTCGTATTGAAACTTGGGGGATCTGGAACATTGATGAACAATGTGCACGGCTTGCTTTGGAGGATTTACAAGGTGAATCAGGTGATGTTGATCTTATACATGTTGATACTAAGGATTTTCATATTTTGAATCCATCTTTCTATCCAAAAGATTCTAAGGCTGAATGCATTTCAACTTTTCAGTCTTTAATTGAAAGAGATTTGATAGAACTTTCTCAAAAAATTAAACAGAATGTATCAAATAAAAAAAAAATAAATAAAAAATAATAATTTAACCATAGATGAGAAAAAAGCAATCACCAGCTTATCAAAGAGAGATGACCTGGTGATTAAAAAATCTGACAAAGCAGGCTGTATTGTTGTTATGGATAAGAGACTCTATGAAAAATGTGTTTATGATATCCTGGATGATAATGAGACGTATAAAAGGATACAATTTAATCCTACAGAATCATGCAGGAAAATCTTGAGTAAATTGGTTGAAGATGGAGTTAAAATGGGGGTGTTTACTGAAAAAATGAGTTATAATATAATACCTGATAATCCGACGACACCAATTTTTCATGGGCTCCCTAAAACCCACAAACTAGAATTTCCTACACCTTTACGCCCCATCATATCGAGTATTTCTTCTTTGAACGAAAATTTAAGTCGGTGGGTAGAATTTTATCTAAAGCCATTAATTCCCAGAACACCGGGTTATTTAAAAGACACGTCATCAGTGATTGATTATATGGAAAATGTAAAATGGTCTGAAAAATCTAAATTTCTGTCTTGTGATGTGGTAAATCTGTTTTCATCTATTCCACATAATCTGGCATTAACTGCTGTGTTCCACCATCTACAAAAATATAGTGGCTATACGGATGAAACAAAAGAAATGATTATCCGGAGTATTGAATATCTTCTGGAGCATAATTTTTTTATGTTCAATGAAGAATATTATTTCCAGATCAAAGGTTGCCCAATGGGCTCATGTTTCTCCCCATCCTTAGCCATACTTTTTGTATCATGGTGGGAAGAAAGTACTATTTTTACAGATACAAATCCTTTCAAAAATGACATTGAACTATATGTTAGATATTTGGACGATGTTTTGCTAATATGGGTAGGAGAAGTGGAAAAAATTCCATACTTTTTATCTTATATCAATGCTAATGATGTAAATCTAAAATTTACTTATACTGAACCGCAGGATAAAATTAGCTTTTTGGATTTGTATCTCATGGGGGATGTAAAACAACAAAGGGTTAAATATCGCAACTATAGAAAACCTGTCAGTGGGAACACTACACTTAGAGCAGACAGCTGCCACCCCGCCCATACTGTGAATTCAATCCCCTATGGTGAATTAAATAGAATTTATAGGAATAGCTCTGATATCACACTATTTAATGAACAAGCAAAGGTAGCAACATCTAGATTAATGGAAAGGGGGTATAAGAAAAGACATATTGATTCAGCTTTAAAAAAAGTTCTTGCAAGAAACACTCATTTAAATAACAGAGATGATGGTATTAATAACAGCCAGAAACTAATAACAAAAAAACCAAACAATATGGACAAAAAAACCATCTTCAGTACCCCATATAGCTGCCAATTTCAGGAAATAAGAAATATTGTGCACAGATATGTCCCTATATTATTTCAGGATCGAGATTTAAACAAAATCCTGGAAAATGGATTAGTATGTGTGCCGAGAAAAGGGAGATCATTAGGTGCTGCTCTTTCCCCAAGTCTATACAGGCCACAAAAAAGTGATAAAAAAATCTGGCTCAGTTGTAAAGGTTTTTTTAAATGTGCATGTTCCAAATGTACGATGTGCCAATATACATTGCAAACTCAAAAAACTGATGCAGCCAATGATATAAAAAGATTTATTAATTGCAATACTAACTATGTTGTGTATTGCATATTTTGCAAAGAATGTAAAATTAAATACATTGGCTGCACAATACGCAAATTAAAGAAAAGGATGGCAGAACATGTCACCAACATCAAAAATAAAAATGCATCCTATTCAGGAGCTTGCAAACATTTTGTAGAGAGACATAAAGGGGAATTAAATAATTTTTTTTTCTATGGGTTATAAAAAGTGGATATTCCTATTAGAGGAGGGGATTGGAGGAAAAAACTCCTCCTAAGAGAGTTATTTTGGATTATTAAACTGGATACAAAATATCCCAATGGCATGAACTATAGGAATGATACCCTTTATCTATATTAGATCTCAGAGAATTGAATGTCGTTTTCGTTTTTTTTCTCTCTTTCTTTTTCTCTGGCTTTCTTGGATTTAGCCTTGTGATTATGCTGATTATTCTCAAATGTGATTGATTGCTAACATATGTGTTTATTGATCAATGGTTGGTCACCATTTGTTTTTATACCATGTATCATAAGGAATCTGTATCTCAGTGAATAAGGGCTTTTGCCAGAAACGCGTTGAGATGTATCCCCAACCTGTATGATCTTTTAATTATTTTCTAATAAATTGAGAATTTTAATTATTCTTGGGACTCACCAAATTTATTTTTATTTATTTTTCTTCTGCGCCAAAACGTTTAAAGAAAAAAAACAGACAGTTCTCTTATGAATGGAAAGATGAGCCCATAAGAGATGAGAAACAAAGTTTCAAAATTAACTTTTACTTTGCAATCTTAGATACTGCTATAAATTCAGTTGATGAGCGGTTCACTCAGCTGAAAGCAATGGAATTGAAATTTGGATTTTTGTACCACATCCATTCACTTGAGGGAAAACCAAGCAAATTTGTTCTGGAAAAGTGTAAAGCTCTGGAAAAGTCTCTTACACACAACGAAGTAAAAGACATCGATGCCATAGAGCTATGTGGTGAACTGTAGGCAATGTCAAGACGTGTTCCAGAAGATTCATCACCAAAAGACGTTCTTGAACTTTTGCTTAAATCTGACTTGAAAGAAAGTGTCCCCAACCTGCTGGTGGCTCTAAGAATTCTTTTGACTCTGCCTGTGTCCGTGGCCTCAGGAGAGAGAAGCTTCTCAAAACTAAAGCTAATTAAAACATATTTAACGGCAAATATGACGCAAGAGAGGTTGGTTGGGTGGGCAACAATTTCGATAGAATCTGAAGTTGCTAAACAAATTAATCTCGGTGACTTAGTGTCATCCTTTTCAAAAAAAAGGAAAGGAAACAAAAATTTTAATTACCTATGGTCGTTTTTGTTTTGTGTTATTGATTACTTTGTATATATTTGTCCTATACAACTTCTCAGAAGATTAAAGAGTTAGGAGAGAGTTAATTAATCATTGTTGTTGTGGTTTATTTTGCTCCTAAATTTATATCCCAAGTTTTCATCTACTGCCAAGAATAGTAGGGGCGCAACAAAATAGTTTCGCCTAGGGCGCCGTAATCTCTCGGGCCGGCCCTGATCATCAATCATAGGCTTCCTCATTAAAATGGTGTAAAGAAAATCGAGTTGTCTTTTTTCAATAATATACTTTTTATTAAGGGATGTTTTACAAAAGAAGGGAAAGGGAAAATAAAATATGATATAAAGACAATATAGTAGTATTACAACAGTTACATCATCCTAACAAAACTTTTAACTTGGAGGAAAAATCTGGAAAAGGATAGCCGGAGAGGAAGAAAGGAAAGAAAGGAAGGAAAGGGAGAGAGGAATGGGATGGGGAAAAAAGGGAAGGATGAATGAGGAAAACAGGGGAAAGGGAGGTGAAAACAAAATAGATCATCTATAGTATAAATCCTTGTTATGGCATCACAGGATTTCAGTTTAATTATGTTAAAATAATAAATGATTTGTATACTTTCTGGCTAAAAGATGTTATTTGTTTGGAGAGGTATTCTTATTCAGGGAAAAGTATCCAGTATCCAGATCCAGAAAGACCATATAGAATAGTATTTCTTAAGAGAGCTGTTTCTTAACACATAAGAATGTTCTAAAGAATTGTGAACTAACATTTTATCTATAATTTCTGAGATAGTAGGAACATTAACTGACTTCCATTTAGATTCAATAAGTAGCTTTGTTATAGCCAATATATGAATGGAAATATGTTTTATCTTCTGTGGGAGTAAATTTGAGTCAAGAGATAGAAGGGCTAGTTGTGGTGAAATTTTAACTGTAGAGTTGTTGATTTTATTCAACAATTTAAAGATCTCTTTCCATATTAATGCAGCTTTAGAACATGTCCAAAAGATATGAAATACCATATTTTTCGGACTATAAGACACACCGGACCATAAGGCGCACCTAGGTTTTAGAGGAGGGAAAAAAAAAAATGTAAGCAAAAAATGTGTTCATGATGCACTTTTAAGGGGGAGGGGGTCTTCTGCTGACACTGGTATAGGGGTAATGTCCCCCAATTCTGACAATATCCCCCATCCTGGTATATATGTCTCTCCCCTTCCTTTTATACGTGGTCCCCATCCCCATCCTGGTATGCCTGGCATCCCTCCATCCTGGTATGCATGGCACCCCTCATCCCTATCCTGGTATGCATGGCACCCCTCATCCCTGTCCTGGTATGCATGGCACCCCTCATCCCTGTCCTGGTATGCATGGCACCACTAATCCCTATCTTGGTATGCATGGCACCCCTCATCCCTATCCTGGTATGCATGGCACCCCTCATCCCTATCCTGGTATGCATGGCACCCCTAATCTCTATCCTGGTATGCATGGCACCCCTAATCCCTATCCTGGCATGAATGACACAGCAGTCCCCATCCTGGTATGCATGGCACAGCAATCCCCATCCTGGTATGCATGGCACAGCAATCCCCATCCTGGTATGCATGGCACCCCTAATCCCTATCCTGGTATGCATGGCACCCCTCATCCTTATCGTGGTATGTATGGCCCCTCATTCTAATCCTGGTATGTATGGCCCCCTCATCTTTATCCTGTTATGTATGCCGCCCTCAGCGTTATCCTGGTATGTATGGCCCACTCATCTCTATCTTGTTATGTATGGCCCCCTCATCTTTATCCTGTTATGTATGCCCCCCTCAGCATTACCCTGGTATGCATGTCCCCCTCATCCTTACCCTGGTATGTATGGCCCCCTCATCCTTACCCTGGTATGTATGGCCCCCTCATCCTTATCCTAGTATGCATGGTCCCCCTAATCCCTATCATGCTGCACAATAAAAAAAACACTCCTACTCACCTTTCTTCTCTCCTCCAGCGCTTCGTCCTGCCTGCCCACACTGATCTCTCCATGTGAGCCGCGCATGGCGTCACTACCATGCGCAAGGAGAGATCAGCTGCCGGAAGTCACTGCTCCCCACGCTGGTACTGTGTACACGGGGAGCAGTGACTTCATGCTCCTTCATAGCCGACACACAGCGTAGCCGCGCTGCGGCTCCTGCTGCTGCCGGGCTACCGCGTGTGCCCGCTTATTGAAGGGCATGAATATTCACCCCCTCTCCATGCCCATGGGCATTTGAATATTCATGCCCTTTAACAGCGGGCACAGGCGATTCCGGCAACAGCAGGAGCCGCGCTGCGGCTACACTGTGTGCTGCTATTAAGGAGCGTGGGGAGCGGTGAATATTCATTTTCTTTAGCAGCGGGGACAATGTAGGCTGCAGCGGGCGGCTGCTGCCTCCTGTTCCCCGCTCCTTCACCGCTACTGCTCCCCCCAGACCCCACATATATATACACCCCCCCTCCAACATTCGGACTATAAGACGCACCCCCCATTTTCCTCCAAAACTTTGGAGGATAAAAGGGCTTCTTATAGTCCGAAAAATACGGTAAGTTTGCTTTTTGTCCACAGTATCTCCAACATGAATCAGAGTAGTCCACCAAAGCTTTCTTTAGTCTGGCTGTACAATTCCTCTTCTGGAAGATTATGAAAAGTTTTTAGGGAGAGGAAGTTTATAATTGATTCGTTTTCTGCTATTTTCTGCTTTGAATAATAATATTAGCTTCAGAAGAAGCCTGGATATTTGGTAGGGCAATTCCCCCTTTTATTTTTGAATAATAACATTTTTGCAATTCTCTGAAACTTTTTTTGCCATCTATAATTTGACAGTTGTTTATGAAGAGATTTAATCCATATTTCTGGGACTAGGATAGGAATTGTTCTGAAAATATACTGTAATTTAGGTAGTATAATCATTTTGTAGATAGTAATCCTACTCATCCACGAAGTGTTAGATTTATCAAAGTTACCAATGCTTATTTGGATTTGCTTTTGCAATATGTTTAAGTTCTCATCTAGGATTTTATGTAAAAGGTTAGCGAATTTGATTCCAAAATAGCGATTATGGGATTTTTCCATTAATTTTGTAAATTGATAATCTAAGAAAAAAATTAACATTTTTGATTTTTTTGGCATTTATTTTATAATTGGAAACTGCTGAAATTTCTTTGATATTTTGGGTAATAACTCTTAGTGAGTTGATAGGGTCAGTAATGGAAATGAACGTGTCAACCGCAAATAAACTAATTTTATGTTGTCTAAAATTAAGTGGGATTCCCTTTATGAGGTCGCTGGTTCTGGTAATTTCAGCAAAGGGTTCCATTATGAGATCAAACAGGGGGGGAGATAATGGACTTCCCTGACGTTTACCATTAATAATAGTAAAGGTTTTAGAGAGTAAATTGTTAATTTGGATCTTTGCTGAAGGGCATGAATAAAGAGCAGTAATAGTTTTAAGAATTTGTTCTTGAAATCCAAATTCGTTTAAAGTGGCGACCATGAAATCCCAGTTGATGCGAACAAATGCCTTTTCGGCTTCTAAAGATAGTAGTATGGAAGACAATTTTTGTTTTTCCACATATATAAGTAAATTTAAAAGTCTTCTTGTGTCATCTGAGGCTTGTCTTCCCTTAATAAAACCCTACTTTATCAGAATGAATTAGTATAGGCATAATTGTAATTAATCTTTCAGATATTAGCTTAGCGTATATTTTCAATGTCTGTATTTAGAAGAGATATCGGCCTTTGGTTCGACATCTCCTCAGAATTACTATTTTGTTTAGGTATAACAACAATGGTGGCTATTAGGGATTCATTTGAGAATAGGCCATTGTTGGTCGCTTGATATAACAGAAGTTAGGGGGTTAGAGAGATGATGTCTAAATAATTTATAATATTCGGTGGGTATTCATCAAGTCCGGGGGATTTATTTTCCTGCAATTTCTTGATGGCAATATCAGTTTTGTTAGTAGAGAAAGGGGAATTTAATAATTTAATTTGCTCTGAGTTTAATTGCGGGAGTTCTTCTGAAAGGAAATTATTTATTCATTTAATATTTAATTGGGTAGTTTCTTTATCGTCTTTCAGATTGTATAGGGAAGAATAAAATGTAGCAAATTGTTCCACTATAGCTTGCGGGTGTATGTAGTTGATTCCATCTTGGATTTAAGTTCAGCTCTAAGACTTATTATGGCTAAGTGAGTTTTTTTCCGTCGGATTTTGTTGTTGTTTTGCCACTGCCTTGCTAATCTTTTGGGTGATTTTTTTTATATATTTTCTTTTGTTTTCCTTTTGTGTTGTGCATTGAGCTGGATAAGGATCCCTCTAAGTACTGCCTTATGGACATCTCAAATACTAGTATTTGAGCAATAAAATAATGATGTAGCCACTTATGGTTAGACCTTTAAAATGAATTTACTCTGAGGGGTCTACTTTTCTTCCTTGTTCTGGATTATGACCATTCTCAGACATATTCCGTCCATCCTTTGGGTCTTGAATAAGGTTGGCTTTTCCATTGAAGAAGACTATGAGTCTAGCAGAAAAACACCACTATACGAAATGTTATTCGCTCTTAAGATGCTAGTTATGCCAGCAAAGGATTTTCCTAGCATATCTCTTTTGAGAAGTCCAGAAATATTTTTATTGACTGGTAAGGAGGAGGTAGATATTAATTTTTCTTTAGATAGTCCAGAAGGCGACCGGTCCTTAGTCTGGAAGAAATGTATTCTCGCATTCGCTTCTCTTGAAGTGTCTCCTGACAGAAAACTAGGTTTTGGTAGCCTATGGGCTCTGTCTGTTGTTAGTTCTGCATTAGGAACCGATGGTAGTGTTTTATATATTAAGTCTTTAATATATGGAGCCATTTCTGACGGGGAAACATTCTCAAGTATTCCCCTAAATTTTAGATTGTTCCGCCTGTTGCGGTCCTCTAAATCTGTAAGTTTTACTTTTAATGTTTTAACTTCGCTTTTAAGTAAACAATGATCCTTTTCCAAAGCGTATTGTCTGCCAGATATGGGGATTTTACTTTTTTATTTGTGTCATTGATTTTCTGATTAATATCTTTTCAGTGTTGTATTTAGGCTTTGGAATCCATTGACCATAATTATGTTCAGTTGTTGAAAGAAAGATGAATGGAGGTCTAGCAAGTATTTTTCTGATGGAGAAAGATTAACAGGTTTCTCTTTTATTAAAATTGTGTTTGCGTTGTCACTATATCTATTAATGGGTATCAGAATAGGAGACATATCAGGAGAAGTTGTATGGTCCCTTTTAGCTCTATGTTTAGAGGGGGTCAAATTGGGAGATATGTCCTCTGAACCATCATCTGTTTCAGATGAGTGTAAGTCCTTTTTATTATCATTGTTACCCTTTATGCCACTTGCCTGCTTCTTTCTTTTATTCCTTGTATGAGATCCACCTAATGTGAACGATGTGTCCATATTAATAGGGGCAGTACGGGAAGTATATGTAATAATATTATCAGACAGTTCCTCATCTTTGCCTGTCATCATTTATCTTGGAGCTGCGCTGTATGCTCAGTATCCAGAAACTCTGCTATTAAACAGCGTGATTGCGGCGCGTTGCTATTGTCTGTCAAGAGGGATTCCCCAAGTGCAGGGACGTCTCCTGAGCTGGTAAGTAGCCCGGCTTCTGAATGACATTGGCGCTGCCCGCTCTGTTGCTGGCACGGCGCTCCGTGTCATTAGTGAGGCGTGCGGTGCTGCTCCGGGGTAGAGGGAGTTTACTCACTGCTGCTCTTCAGTGATTCCTGTCAGCGCTGGGCTTTTGCTTCCCACGGTGAGTTCCTTTCTTTTTACCTCAGGTGGAGGTAGTGGTCCCATTGGATCTTGATGGTGGGCTTCAGAGGTGGGTCCAGGAGTATCTTGAAGGTCCAGGGGGTTCTTCTTTTCTTTGTACAAGAAACAGTTGTTGCTCTAAACATTCTCTATCCATTTTTATTCCAGATGGATGTCAATGAAATTAAGAAATCTCTACAATCCAAATGAGAACAATGGATGTGTCACAGCCCACATCAGAAGTCCTACAATCATGAACTTTTCTTCCCTCCAAGGCCAAAATACTTTTGGTGCCAAATGATCTAAAATTTGCCTCAAATGCGACAAGCACAACAGCCGTTCACCTACCAAGGACGCCCTGGTGACTTTTCTAGCTCTCACCCACGTGAATATCGGTGGACTCCACGTTGCGCTCAAGTGTTCCTCCTCGAAACTGCGCATGAAGGAAACTCCGGCAGTTTTACTTCAGAGTGGTACTTTTTTATGATATTTTTCCATGAATAAAGAGTATTTCCAATTGTCTGTTTACAAGCTTTATAATTTTATGGTTGTTTTTTCTTTCCTTTTTTATTACGTCTTTTATCTTGGATTTTCTGAAATCTCTGTGCAGCTGAGTAACCCTTTCTTGTCCTTTCTGTTACCTTCTGAGACATACTATATGGGTTTGGATCTCTGACTGTGACTGGAAACGTTCATGTGCAAAGTACTGTTCATACAATGTGATGAAACGCTTTGCTTTTCACTGTACTTTACGAATGTGTTCCCTAAGAGAGAAAAGTATGGCGTTTAACGATAATTTGTGTCTTTTTTTAATATTTGATTCCTGCAGAAACATAGTAGTTACAAGTTGGCCCTAACTACATTGGTGATCGGACCGACCAGACGAAGCTTGTAGGGTAAGAACGCCCTTCTCCGGACGTCACCTGAGACAGGAGGTTAATAGGACTGTTATAATAATAGAAAATGCAATAAAATAACTTAAAAAATAAACTTTATCATTTAGGAAGTACGGTTACATTTATTTTAAAGAGACAGGATGCAAATTAAAAATACAAAAAAAACGATTATCATTCTAGTAATGGAGGAGGAATTATAGATTTATGCTAAAAGTAAAATAAAGATGCAAATGGTTGGTGAGAAATAAGTGACCACATTGAATATTTCTTTAGATTCAGTAGTGATGGAATTCTAATTGGACAATACTTTACAATAGTTAAGTATGCATTACAAGGGATCGTAAATGTATTTTAGGATAGGGCTTTGGATTAGTTTACATTATCTTTCCAAGCAATGAAATAATAAGAAGCAATGAAGAAAGACAATGATTGTGAAAGCCAAGGCGTCCCTTGTTTACAAGCAGCTGAGATTTCTGAATTTCACTCTAGTGGTGACGTTTGGTACTGCGTGCAGCGTATTTGAAGCCACTGGATAGAGTACAACAGAGACCTCTAGTGGTACAAATTGTAAAAGACATGTTATACGAATGGCTATATTTTTAATTGCATGGTGCGCAAATGTTTAAATTAAAAACCGCAATATAAGTATATACTGTATTGATGTCCAACATGTTATAGAAAAAATGTATAACAAAGCCCAAAAATAAGCATTAATAATCATATTTGTAGACAAACTGGTTAAGATTCTACTCAAAATAGCTTCTTGTGTTGGAGGCGACAATTGTGTGGATTATTGGTGTTGCCATGAGGTCGGTGGCTGCACTTGTATTATTAGACTTGCCTCTTTAGGTTGCAAGAATGAAGAAGATGCTGAATATGTCTCATTTTCTGTCATCCTCGAGTGAACGCAAATGGGAAAGTATAGAAGATAAATGTAATGTGACATGTCTCTCCCATATTTATATGTGACGTTGCCCTTTCTCAAGCTGCACCCCACATGGGGTCTAAGAACCAGGACAAACACCTAGAAATCTGGGTGCTTGAGTGTTGTATGTATATATACAATAAAATGTCTTTAATTCAGCTTTGATGGGACCTGAGAGGTGACAGATGAACTAATACACTGGATTATTGGACTGTCATGTATATGTTGCGGATGAACTCTACCTAGAGAATCTCTAGGAAGAAAGTCCAATGTACAGGTCAGATGCCAGATAATCAGAACTTCTGGACTATCGGATGCCCGATTAAAGGGATTTTGCTGTATATATATATTTAATAATTTGTATGTAAAGTTAATGTGCAACCAAGTGATCTCAATGAGAGCAGTGCATGGGGTTATAAGGAATTGGTGACATTTATATAGATGTAACCCATTTTGTATATCACGGTAAAACGACGCACTGGTTTTTGCCGTCACTCGCTGTTTCCGTAATTGGCAAATACCACAAGTCAGTGCAGACGATGTGAAGAGGTGGAAGATGACATTACTGCTGAGAGAGTTACGCTAGTTTCTCATAGCATGGAATGAATGTCCCATCATTACAACATGTTATACTTACAGGAACGTCATTGTGTTACCAGTGTATGTTCCTTATTATAAGTTACCACTTCACTGGAATTTATACTCATCACCCAAAACTAAGTGTGAATTATGTTTTACATTTTTTGCTCCGCTTCTCCTATTTTGAGCAAATAAAAATACAGTCTCTTGGCGCGTACAATAGATTCCCTGCATATTTAGTGATGTTGTTTTTAACTTGGATTTTGATAATATCTCTGGTATTTATGTCTTGTCACTTGCCACTCTGTTGTAAGCTTCATAATGAAACAGAATGTTTTTATATGGATGTGCTGTCATTGTGTGATTTATTTCTTCCATGAGCCGTGATGTGTCCAAATAGAATATCCAAACTATTCAGAAAGTGGCCGGACAAGGGGATTTGGAGGATGGTTACTAATACAGAATGTAGATGATAGATAGATTAACAAAAAAAGGAGCTGGAAAAGCCTAAATAAAGGCTCCAGCACACAGACTGCAAACCACCAAGCTATGGCACATAAGTAAGCGAAAAAGAGGGCAGCACTTTATAGAAAATTACATCAAAAATGGTGTATTTATTGGCCCGTGTGAACAGGTGGAAATGCGTCAGCTCAAAAGCAAGTGGATTTTCAACGTAACTAAACAAGCCTCATCGGGTCTAAGAAATCTATTTAATAACTAGATGGTGGCCCGATTCTAACGAATCGGGTATTCTAGAATATGTATGCGTCCGACCGGGCGCGACTAATCAGCGAAGCAGTGTTTAAATGGG
Organism: Phyllobates terribilis; assembly: GCF_046119375.1. Classification (NCBI taxonomy): domain Eukaryota; kingdom Metazoa; phylum Chordata; class Amphibia; order Anura; family Dendrobatidae; genus Phyllobates; species Phyllobates terribilis. The sequence goes on from NW_027363137.1 coordinate 114,820, forward strand.
TTGTGCACTACTTTAAATTAACTGCCAAATGTATCCCCCCGGGGCCTCTAATGAATTTTGGAGGACCGGGGAGCGAGGCCGCCGGTGGGGGTACTTCTGCTGCAAGCAGCCGGGAGATGACCGGCTAGCACAGGGTGAGCGTGTGAGGGTGAGCATGTGAGGGTGAGCGTGGGAGCGTGTGAGGGTGAGCGTGGGAGCGGGTGAGCGTGGGAGGGTGAGAATGTGAGGGTGAACGGGTGAGGGTGAGCGTGGGAGCGTGTGAGGGTGAGCGTGGGAGCGTGTGAGGTTGAGTGTGGGAGCGTGAGAATGTGAGCGTGAGAAGGTGAGCGTGTGAGGGTGAGCATCAGAGCGTGAGCATCAGAGCGTGAGCGTATGAGCATGAGCGCGAGCGTGTGAGCGTATGAGCGTATGAGCGTGAGCGTATGAGCGTGAGCGTCCGAGGGTGAGCGTCCGAGGGTGAGCCGCTAACGGCCGCCATCTTGTTCTGAAATCCCGCGTCGCTGATTGGCCGTGGCCTGACCAATCAGCGACGTGGGATTTCCTGGACAGACAGACAGACAGACGGGATAAGACAATTATATATATTAGATGTGAACAGCTTGTATTGTGGAGTCTGCTCCACTTCAGAGTTATCACATATATTGGGAATAACCCTTTCCCGTCTAAGGTAGTTTTCACCTTCCTGACCAGGCCAAATTTTTTAAACCAATGTGCTATTTTATGTGGTAATAATTTTTTTCTTGACACGTTGTATTTTATGTTAGTGGTAGATTTAGGTTAATATGATTGGCATTTATATTAAAGAAATAGAAATTTGATGCATATAGTTTGAAAAAATCTCCATTTTTGAACTTTGAAATTTTTATGTCCCTAAAAACTTTATTTTTGTGCCATACTGCAGAATTTTTTTAAATAAATAACATTTACCATATGTCTACTTTAAATAAGCTCTATTTTTAATTGATATTTTTTTGTTAGGGTTAAAAGTTTAGCAGTAATTTTTCTTTTTCTCAATGAGATTTCCAAACTCTTCTTTTTTTAGGGGCCCTTTACACATTTGACGTGATTTTGAGGGGCCTATGTCACGTGTACCCCTCAAGATATTCAAAACTGTATTGAGAAATTTTGTATACCCCACAGGGCTTCATGCTGTTAAATGAAAAATTACTTTTCATGCACAAAAATGTTACTTTAGCTCCCAATTTTGTCATTTCAGTAACGGAGCAGAAGAAAATAGACAATTAATTTTGGGCCAACACCCCACATGTGGCTGGAAGATACTTTTTGGAAAAACGGCAGGGCTTGAAAGGCAAGGAGCAAAATTTTACATTGGAGCACAATTTTGGCTGGAATAGATTCCATATGCCATGTCACATTTGCAGAGCTCCTGAGGTGCCCAAAGAACGGAAAGCCCCTATAAAAGGCCCCATGTTAGTTACTGCATTCCTCAAGGAATTCAACTAAGGCTATGCTGGCCATTTTAGATCCAAAGATGCTTCACAAAAGTTTATAACATTGGAACAAGAAAAATGTTTTCTATGAAAATGTTACTTTAGCCCCAAATGTCTCAGTACACTGAAATCCCATAAGAGGCTGAAACCTATTTTTGGGGCCCATAGCTGGGTTCAGAAGGAAAGGAGCGCTATTTGGCCTTTGTTAAGCTATTTTGGAAGAGATAGGCTATAAACATCATGTTACATTTGCGGAGCTCCTGAAGTGCTAAAATCCAAAACCTCCCACAATTACCCAAATTATAAAAACTACACCCACTATGAATTCATTTAGGGGTGGGGTGAGCATCTTGAACCCACAGGCATTTCAGAGAATTTTATAACACTAGGCCGTGAAAAAGAAAAAAACATTTTTTTCCACTGAGATGTTGAAGAAGCCACAAATTTTCATTTTTACAAGGGTAACGTTGAGTACATCAATACTCCATATGTGGTCGGAGACTACTCTTTGGGCTCAGAAGGGAAGAAGCGCTATAAAACTTTTGGCTCACAATTTTACCTGGAATAGATTGCAGATGACATGTCACATTTCAAGAGCCCATAAGGTGAGAAACCCACAAAAACTCCCATAATTTAACCCATTTTGGAAACTGTATCCCTCAAGGAATTAATTTCTGGGCGTAGTGAGCATCTTAAACCGGGTGACAAGTCACTAAACACTTGGAGGTGAAATTGAAGGATGACGTTTTTTCAACCAAAACGTTGGTTTAGCCCTAACGTTTTGCAAGGACAACAAGAAAAATTGGACCCTATAAATCATAATACAATTTTCTCCTGAAAATACAAATCTCCAGTATGTGGCCAGAATGGGTTGGGGTGCCATGTCACATCAGCAGAACGCCTGATGTACCAGAAAAGCAGAAACCCCCAAAGTGACCACATTTAAAAAAAAACTGTACCCTTCAATGAATTTAGAGGTATAGTGCACATGTTGACACCACATGTGTTTCACTGAATTTTATTAATTTATCAGCAGGAGATTATCACAGCCTGACTAGGTCTCATGTGCAGGCCAGTCAGGTTAATCTGTGTAACCCCGCCCCTACCACTGATTGGCAGTTTTCTGAAACTGTACAGTGTACATAGGAAGCTGCCAATCAGCGGTGGGGGAGGGGTTACATCGAGCTCAGCATTTATAGCGCTGCTATATCAACAGCAGATAAAGCATGGATTATATCAAAACTGTACCAAGCAGTCCAGTCAGTGATACATTGCTTGAATCAGGCTTTCTTGCCCTATATTATGCTGCTTTCAGATTACATAGCAAAAACCTGCCGTCAGATTCCCTTTAATAGTGTATATAAGTAATAAGTTGCTTGTAAACTAAAATTTGCTTATACTTTTTTGTTGGTGCCTTAAGTTTTATTCAGTTGAGGTTTCTCTGTGTACATTTAGAAGCACATTCATTTAGACTGGCATTACGCACATAAGTTTTAATGAAGGGGCTTGCTGGAGTACAATGTGCCTTATTCATTAAGTAGAGTATGACTCTTAATGGACTAGGTGTATCTGATAACCAGCATGCGCTGTAGCCAAACGTGTCCTCCAATTAGTGACTGGAGTACACTTCTGGAGTAAGCTACACCACTAGAGTGGCATAATGTATCATGATTTGAGTAGCCGCGCCCAGTCCATATCCTGCACATTCTATCTCATAATAGTGGAGCTGGCGTTTATGCTAAACATTGCAACTTATTAAGGAGTAGTGATGAGCGAGCAGTAAAATGCTCGGGTACTAGTTGCTCGAATCGAGCAATTTGGAATGCTCGAGTGCTCGACCCCAGCAACGAGCCCAATTTAAGTCTATGGGAAACTCGAGCATTTTTTCGGCGGCACCCCCCCACCCCGGAGGTCTGCAGGGGGCCAAAAACTGTCCAAATCAATAGGAACAGTGCTCAAATGGCATGGGAACAGCATGGGGAAGACCCCTGGAAGCATCTCTGACTCCCAGGTCACTGCTGTGAACAATGTTGTCAGAGTATTACCCCACTTTTACGGATTCACAATGAAACATACAAAAACTAAACCAAAATGGATTTTCGTGGGAAAAATGTCAAGGAACATCCTTTCCAAGGTAATGACTTGTATATAAGGCAAAATAAATAACCAAAAACAAAAATGCTCCTCAATGCGCCCTTGTGAATAGCTTCACTGACACACTGCTACAAACTGTAAATGGAAGACAATATTTTACACGCTCGCTACAAATGGCTGGATTTGTACCGCAGTTATATGTGATATGTCTGATGGACGCCTACTGTTTTAAATAGCGGGCTTGTAGTTTCCTATTATTCACAGCGACCACGTGTGAATAGCTTCACTGACACACTGCTACAAACTGTAAATGAAGGATAATATTTTCCACGTTCACTACACATTTCTGAATTTTTATCGCTGTAATATGGGATCACGTCTGATGATGGAAAAGATCTGGCTGTATTCTGCAGTGCTAACAAGCAAATGGAGAAATAAAATGGTGTACTCTGGATTGCTTTTTTAAGCAAATGATCAGGATTAACATAAAAAAAAAATAGCTCTGGCCCCTGATATCTGGGGCTATGTCTACGGATATCTGTAACAGCAGGAGCAGACAGAACGTGCAGTGGACCCTCTTGTGCTGTGTACACTGCCACAAACCCTGCCTGCCTGCCTAACTCGTGCTATCAGGATTAATATATGCAGCTGGATTAGTCCTCAGAAGAACTGTTAGTTCAGATGGATATATATATTTATATATATATATATATATATATACTCCTGGAGTACCACTACCTATATGTAACTATTACACCGCCAATTCTCTCCCTCACACAGCAGGACCTCTCCTTACTCTGCCTGTTTCCGGGATAGACTTTGATGAGCATAGCATCGCCCGGTCTTATATAGACTCGATGACGCTATTTGGCCAGCCAATCACTGTAAAGCCACAACCAACATGGCTACGACATTACAGTGTGTGGCAAACAATCCCTGCATGGTCATTGGCTCTCTAAAGAGAGCCAAACATGCAGGGCGGGGAACAGAGCTCCCGCCCAAGCAACCCCGAAAATACTCGCCGAGCAGGTCGAGCAGGGTGATGCTCGGGCGAGTACCGAGCAGTGGTGAGCACGCTCGCTCCAACATAAACCCCTTAATGAATCAAGCCCTTAGTCTATATAAGGGTTGTCTACTACTAGGACCAACCCTTCTCAATTACTGTTTCCACGAAGTAAAGTAATAGCAGCTATACTCACCTCCGGTGGTGGCGCCATTCCAGCTGGATCACTGAGGGGCTCCCGCAGGAACTGAGCAGTCAATGTCTTTGATCCTAGCTGTTATCTTTAATTTCCCTCTTTGATGCCGCAACCTATAGTAACAGTGGCATCTAGGTTGTTAAATAAAGTTAGGGGGCTTTCTTAGTCAATAAACCTACACAATGGCCCCCACAGCTGCAATGTTAAATCATGCCTCGCAGCATCGCGCAATGAAGCAACCAGGTTCACGTTCTGTATAGGGACTAAAATAAAAAAAGTAAAACAATAAAATAAAATGTTTATAAAAAAAATAACATACATCCCTGTTCTTTGATGTGGACTTGGGAACTGAGCTGGCAGATGACGGCTGTGTTATTCAGCTATCATCTGCTTCTAACAGTAGTGAATGGAGGGAAGCTGCACCTGCGGCTGCTACACCCCCCCAGCATCTTAGTGCACGCTGCCTTAGATCTTATCTTTATGGCACAAGGTAATGGAAATCTTTGACAATGATGATATCTTTTATACTGTAACCTCTGAATCTATTGTCTATTATTACCTTTTCTTGTTATATGTTATACCTACTATTGTCACTGACTTACCTTATAAGGTTATTACCTTGAAAGCCACATGTTATACCTACCTTTGCTATCAATGCTCCTTATGTGAAGGTACCTTTTGATACGATCTATGCTGGGTTTTTTACCATTATATTACCTGGCCGGCAGCTTACACTCACATTTGTGATACAATCTATGCTGGTTTAGGGATGTTAGTCTCCTTGCAGGATCTTTACCATCTCATCCTGCCTCTATGGCTGTCCTCTCCTATCCCCAACCCCTCCCCTCCTTTCCTTATTTATTGTCTTTGTATAACTTTAAATATCATTCAATAAAATTTATATTTTATGATACAAAATCCCTTTTATGTAATTTTGGGTCTACCAACAGGCGGATTGAGATACAAATAGGGGAGATTCTCCCCCTATATTTAACCTCTTCTTCCCAAGATAGATGACATGTAGGGTTGCCATGACAGCCTTGGGTCTGCTGAACACGCCAGTGCTTGTCATGACAGTACTCCTTTGAACACCAGCCTATGGAGAGTAGGAGACTGTGATTTTTGATATATAAAGAACCAGGGCTGTCATCAGGAATTTCAACACCCCATTCTGGCAAAATTTTCGAGCCCCTTTGAAACTCCACCCCAGCTCCGCCTCCATCTCTTGAATCTTTCACACTCCCACCACCCAATCTTGGAAAAACTCCACTTCTGCACCACGTCCTTACCAATCACACATTAACAGTTCCCATCAAACACTATATCACATACATAGCCAGCAGCTTTTGTTTTGGCCAAAAGATTTTTTAAGCCTGCCACCACGACAAGGTACACTCCTTTGGCAGGGCCCTACTCTACTCTAACCTATTAAACATTTCTTAAAATATCCAATACTCTGTTTAGTGATATTTTTCTTTATTTTTCTTTAAGGGAATGTGTCACATACATTTTTAAACTAATTGAAATCATAGTTACATAGTTACATAGTTTATAAGGCTTAAAAAAGACAAGCGTCCATCCAGTTCAGCCTATTTCTTGTGCACTGCAGCTATTCCGCAGCGTTGATCCAGGGGAAGGCAAAAAAAAAACATGCGGTATAGGCCAATTTACATGATTGAGGAAAAATTCACTTCCCGACACCAATCTGGCAGTCAGATTAAATCCCTGGATTAATTAACTAAGCATAAGATGTAATTTTATTGTTCTCAAGAAAGGCGTCCAGGCCTCTCTTAAACTCATTAAGTGAGTTGGACATCACCACTTCCTCTCCCAGAGAGTTCCAGAGTCTCACGGCTCTGACCGTAAAGAATCCCCTTCTATGCTGGTGCAGGAACCTCCTTTCCTCCAGACGCATAGTGTGCCCCCTCGTCTTTGTCACCATCCTTGGTATAAACAGGTCATGGGAGAGATCTCTGTACTGCCCCCTGATGTATTTATACATGTTTATGAGGTGTCCCCTAAGCCTTCTCTTTTCCAACGTAAATAGGCCTAATTTTGACAACCTCTCTGGGTATTCTAGTCCCTCCATTCCCTTTATTACCTTAGTCACCCTCCTTTGTACCCTCTCTAGCTCCAATATGTCTTTCCTGAGCACCGGAGCCCAGAACTGTGCACAATATTCTAAGTGCGGCCTTACCAGCGCTTTATACAGAGGAAGAACAATGTTCTCATCAAATGCCCCTATTCCTCTTCTGATGCATGCCATGACTCTATTTGTCTTCGCAGCTGCTGCCTGACACTGGGCACTCCAATTTAATTTGCTATTAACCAAGACGCCCAGGTCCTTCTCCATGTCAGATTTCCCCAACGGTTTCCCATTTAATATGTATGGGTGACTGCTGTTTTTCTTTCCCATGTGCATGACCTTACATTTATCGGCATTGAACCCCATTTGCCATTTTTTGGCCCAACTCCCCAATTTATCTAAATCCTCCTGTAGCTGTGCCCTATCCTCATCTGTATTAACTACTTTACAAAGTTTAGTATCATCTGCAAATATTGCTATTTTACTATGCAACCCTTCCACTAGATCATTAATAAATATATTAAATAATATAGGGCCCAAGACAGACCCTTGAGGCCCCCCGCTAGTAACCCTGACACACCCTGAGCTTACTCCATTGATAACCACCCTCTGCTTTCTATCACTCAGCCAGCTATTTACCCACTTGCACACATTATCCCCCAGACCAAGCATTCTCATTTTATATACCAACCTTTTGTGTGGCACGGTATCAAACGCTTTGGAGAAGTCAAGGTATACAACATCCACTGACTCTCCCCGGTCAAGCTGTGAGCTCACCTCCTCGTAGAAGGCCATCAGGTTTGTTTGGCAGGAGCGATCCCTCATGAATCCATGTTGATATGGAGTTAGACAGTTATTATCATTAAGATATTCTACAATAGCATCTCTAAGAAATCCTTCAAACAATTTACCCACAACAGACGTTAAGCTGACTGGTCTATAGTTCCCAGGGTCACTTTTAGACCCCTTTTTGAATATTGGTACCACATTTGCTTGACGCTAGTCTAGTGTAACAGTCCCTGTCCATAAAGAGTGCTTGAATATAACATACAGCGGTCTGTCTATCACATTACTTAATTCTTTTAGTACCCGGGGGTGTATGTCATCTGGGCCTGGTGACTTGTCTATTTTGATATTATTTAGGCGTTTCTGAACTTACTCCTGGGTTAGGTGGGTGATATTTAGCGGAGGGTTTACTTTATCACTCTGCATTTCCTCCGATAAATTGTTTTCTTTTGTGAAAACAGTGGAGAAGAAGCTATTGAGTAGGTTTGCTTTACCCTCATCGCCCTCTATGATTTTACCCAGGTTATTTTTCAATGGGCCAACTCCATCAGTTTTAATCCTTTTACTGTTTATATAGTTAAAGAACAGTTTGGGATTCGTTTTACTTTCCTTGGCAATTAGTCTCTCTGTCTCCTCGTTTGCTATTCTTATTTGTTTCTTACAGATTTTGTTTTTTTCCCTATAAGATATTAGCACTTCCTCGCTGCCTTCTTGTTTAAGTTTACCGAAAGCCCTTTTTTTGTTTTTCATTGCCCTCTTGACTTCCTTATTTAGCCACATTGGCTTCCTCCTATTCCTAGCCCTTTTATTCCCATAAGGTATGTACCTTCTACAGTGACTATGTAGGACTGTTTTGAAAATTTCCCATTTTCTATCCGTGCTCCTATTACTAAAGATACTATCCCAGTCTATAAGGTGAAGGGCATCTCTTAGCTGATCAAACTTTGCCCTCCTAAAGTTCAGTGTTTTTGTGACTCCCTTGCTGGGCACCCTACTGAAGCACATGTGGAATTGTATAATGTAGTGGTCACTATTTCCCAGGTGCCCCCCGACCTGCACCTCAGTTATTCTGTCTGGCCTGTTAGTTAATATTAAGTCTAAAAGGGCCGTCCCTCTAGTTGGTTCCTGCACAAGTTGTGACAAATAATTGTCTTTGATAATTGACAGAAACCTGTTTCCTTTCTGAGATCTACAGCTTTCGGTTTCCCAGTCTATGTCGGGGTAGTTGAAGTCCCCCATAATAATCACCTCGTTATTTTTTGCTACTTCGTCTATTTGTCTCATTAATAGACTTTCCGTGGCTTCTGCTATATTTGGTGGTTTATAACAGACTCCTATGATAATTTTATTATTGTTTTTTGCCCCATGTATCTCCACCCATAAGGACTCGACCTCCTCATTTCCCTCCCATACATCCTCCCGTATTGTAGGCTTTAGACACGTCTTTACATATAGACAGACTCCACCCCCTTTCCGATTTCTTCGATCCCTTCTAAACAGACTGTAACCCTGTAAGTTAACTGCCCAGTCATAGCTTTCATCTAACCATGTCTCGGTTATTCCCACTATGTCATAGTTACCTGTAGATATTTCTGCTACCAGTTCATCCATCTTGTTTGTCAGGCTTCTGGCATTTGCTAGCACGCAGTTTACACGATTTTGTTTTGTTCCAATCTTCTCCCTGTGGATTGTATTAGAAATTTTCTTACCTCCCTTCCAAGTATCTTGTCTTGGAACTTCTTTGTCGCACTTCATATCTTTCATTAGTATGTTCTCTGGTTGCATGTTCGTGTCCGGCGTTTTTCTTCCCATCCCCTCTTCTTCTAGTTTAACGCCCTCCTGATGAGTGTTGCGAGTCTCCTGGCGAATGTGTGTTTCCCGGGTTTGTTGAGGTGTAGTCCGTCTCTGGCAAGGAGTCCGTCATAGAGGTAATTCACACCGTGGTCCAGGAATCCAAATCCTTGTTGTCTGCACCATTGTCTCAGCCAGTTGTTCACATCAAGGATCCTGTTCCATCTCCTGACGCCATGCCCGTCTACTGGAAGGATAGAAGAAAAAACTACCTGCGCATCCAGTTCTTTTACTTTCTTCCCCAATGCTTCAAAGTCCTTGCAGATTGTCGGTAGGTCCTTCTTTGCCGTGTCATTGGTGCCAACATGTATCAGAAGAAATGGGTGGACATCCTTGGAACTGATGAGCTTCGGTATCCTATCGGTAACATCCTTGATCTTAGCCCCTGGGAGGCAGCATACTTCTCTTGTGGTTATGTCCGGTCTGCAGATAGCTGCTTCTGTTCCTCTCAGTAGTGAATCTCCCACCACCACCACTCTTCTTCCCTTCTTGGCTGTCCTTTTTCTTGTCGCTTCTGGGTGTTTCTGGGTGCTCTTTTCTTTTTTGCTTGCTGGTAGTTCCTCATCCTTAGGTGTGCCATCTTCATCTTCATCCTCCACAAGTCCTTAAGCTGCCAGGATCAAGGTTGGCTCCACTGTCGGTGGCTGAGGCAGGAGCAGGACTGTGTTATACAGCCACACTTCTGCCGCAGATCTTGTAAGAGCCCTGACAGGACCTGCCTGATGATAATGTGTCCTATAGAGCAGGTCTTGGTACCGGACTGGCCTGTACATATTTACCACTAGCTGGGAACCAGTTACTTACTGTTACGGGTCTGGGTGGTGGAACCTCTGTGCCGAGGTGCAAGGAGGGACCCAGAGGGGCGTGACTAAGTATCCACCCGAACCGACCCTGGTCACACGGCAGCAAACGACACCGTGACCAGGGAGGATCCGGGCTGAGGGACCAGGTGCTACTCTGGGGACGACCTTGTAAGAGAGCAGGTGGCTCCCACGGGTCAGATGGCTGGGACTGACTGGTATGGCGGATGGACACGGCAAGCAGGCGGAAGTCTCTGGTAGCAGACAGGTGGTCACAGTTCGAGGAAGCAGGGCAAGTAGCAGTCTTTAGGTTTACCAGGAAGGTGGTCACAGCAAGTGACGGCCGGGTCTCCAGGCAGGCTGGCAGGAAACAGGCAGGTGCTCCCAGGTGAGCAGGCAGACAGACGAGGCGGGTACCTGGTGGGTAACTGGTGGGCGCTCCTAGGTGAGCCGGCAGACAGACGAGGCAGGTAGCTGGCAGGTAACAGGTGGCCACGGCAAGTGACGGCTGAGCGGGTAAGAGTCTCTTGGCTGGCAGGCAGGTGGTCACGGCAAGTGACGGCTGAGCGGGTAAGAGTCTCTTGGCTGGCAGGCAGGTGGTCACGGCAAGTGACGGCGTAGCCTCCAGGTAGGCTAGCAGGCGGGTAGCAGGTGAGTGCTCCCAGGTGAGCAGGCTAGCAAGTACGGCAGGTAGCAGGCAGGTAACTGGCAGGTGCTTCCTGGTCCGCAGGTGGACTTGCCCATAGACAGACTGGCGGATGCAGGAGACAGACTGTCGGGCTGAAGGGAAGACACGCAGGCAGACAGAACTGGTAGTCAGGCTGGAAACGGGACCTTAGGGCTGAAGCAGAGGTGAGTATGCTTTGCAAAAACTTTGCTCGGGCACCTCCATTTTGGAGAAGGTGCCTTATATATGGGAGGTCCTCCGCAAATTGGCCGGGGACTCCTTAGGACGGCGCGCGCGGTCCCTTTAAGAGAGGGGGAGCACGCGCGCGCGCCCTAAGCACACTGCCGGGGAAAGAGCGCGCGACCGGCAGCAGCGGGGAGAGAAGCGCTGGAGGACGCCGCGCCAGGAGTGGGGAGGTGAGAGGGAAGGCGTCTCTGCCTAGCAAGGGGCAGAGACGCCGATGCTACACTTACAAGGTCTAGTTTCGAATGTGTTTCCAGGATCTGTAGTTATCAGCATTTTATCCTTAAGGCCGAGTTATAATATCACTGTAACACTCTCGCCCTGTACCTGTATACCTGCCCTGTGTGCTGCACAAAAGTATATAACAAAATGTGTGTACACAGATATCTATCTCCTGAATGGTATTACTGCTAGATCTCCTGTACATAGAAATATGAGGTTCTTAGCGCACATTTTGAGCAAATTGTGCGAGCCCATCTGCCAACGTCAAGGCGACCTCTTCAGATGGGTCCCTACACTAACATTACACTAACTTACTAACTGGGACTAGTTTTTTGTATTATTATTATTACCACCATTTTTGCTATTTATTATTATTGCATTAATGCAATTAATTGTAACTGTTCTAAAACTAATTAAAAAAATGTAATTCTAATTTTTTTTTATTATTCTTGTGATTCTAATAATGGTATTGCTAAAATCCCTATGCCTAAAGCTGTTGATCCAGAAGAAGGCAAAAACCCCAGGACACCTTCAGCCAATTTGTGTCACAGGGGAAAAATTCCTTCTTGACCCCGGGAAAAGGCGATCAGTCCTAGGACCTTGGATCAAACCTAATAATGTTATTACAAGTTATATAATATTACACTAATTATTGTACTACTGGAGTTATTTTAATTTGTTTTTATAAATCTATTTGATATGGTTATTATTACATTGTGCTATCTTATTACAGTATTATTCTTCTTTTCTATCACTACTAATACTGCCCTATACCTACAGTGTTGATCCAGAAGAAGGCAAAAACCCCAGGACACCTTCAGCCAATTTGTGTCGCAGGGGAAAAATTCCTTCTTGACCCCGGGAAAAGGCGATCAGTCCTAGGACCCTGGATCAAACCTAATAATGTTATTACAAGTTATATAATAGTGCACTAATTATTGTACTACTGGAGTTATTTTAATTTGTTTTTATAAATCTATTTGATATGGTTATTATTACATTGTCCTATCTTATTACAGTATTATTCTTCTTTTCTATCACTACTAATATTGACCTATACCTACAGTGTTGATCCAGAAGAAGGCAAAAACCCCAGGACACCTTCAGCCAATTTGTGTCACAGGGGAAAAATTCCTTCTTGACCCCGGGAAAAGGCGATCAGTCCTAGGACCCTGGATCAAACCTAATAATGTTGTTACAAGTTATATAATATTACACTAATTATTGTACTACTGGAGTTATTTTAATTTGTATTTATAAATCTATTTGATATGGTTATTATTACATTGTGCTATCTTATTACAGTATTATTATTCTTTCCTATCACTACTAATACTGCCCTATACCTACAGTGTTGATCCAGAAGAAGGCAAAAACCTCAGGACACCTTCAGCCAATTTGTGTCACAGGGGAAAAATTCCTTCTTGACCCCGGGAAAAGGCGATCAGTCCTAGGACCCTGGATCACACTGCTATTCTACCTACTACTATTACTACTGTTATTTTATTACTTTCTTACTATTATCACTAGTATTATTACTCATATTACACTAATACGGATATACTACCACTATATTACTACCATCCCTTTCCCCCTAGGGATCTTAAGGTGCAGTTCTGTCCTCCTCTTCCTATTCTGTCCTCCTCCTCTTCCATCCTCCTCCACTTCCATCCTCCTCCTCTTCCGTCCTCTTCCTCTTACGCCCTCCTCGTCTTCCGTCCTCCTCCTCTTCCGTCCTCCTCCTCTTCCGTCCTCCTTCTCTTCCGTCCTCCTCCTCTTCTGTCCTCCGCCTCTTCCGTCCTCCGCCTCTTCTGTCCTCCGCCTCTTCCGTCCTCCGCCTTTTCTGTCCTCCGCCTCTTCCGTCCTTGTCCTCTTCCGTCCTCTTCCTCTTACGTCCTCCTCCTCTTACGTCCTCCTCATCTTACGTCCTCCTCATCTTTCATCCTCCTCCTCTTCCGTCCTCCTTCTCTTCCATCCTCCGCCTCTTCCGTCCTCTGCCTCTTCCATCCTCCGCCTCTTCCGTCCTCCGCCTCTTCCGTCCTCCTCCTCTTCCATCCTCCTCCTCTTCCGTCCTCCTTTTCCGTCCTCCTCCTTTTCCGTCCTCCTCCTCTTCTGTCCTCCTCCTCTTCCGTCCTCCGCCTCTTCCGTCCTCCGTCTCTTCCGTCCTCCGCCTCTTCCGACCTCTTCCTCTTCCGTCCTCCTCCTGAGACGTAATAAATAGCATTAAAGCTGCAGTAATTGTTTATAATATATATATATACACTGCTCAAAAAAATAAAGGGAACACTCAAATAACACATCCTAGATCTGAATGAATGAAATATTCTCATTGAATACTTTGTTCTGTACAAAGTTGAATGTGTTGACAACAAAATCACACAAAAATCATCAATGGAAATCAAATTTATTAATCAATGGAGGCCTGGATTCGGAGTCACCCCCAAAATTAAAGTGGAAAAACACACTACAGGCTGATCCAACTTTGATGTAATGTCCTTAAAACAAGTCAAAATGAGGCTCAGTATTGTGTGTGGCCTCCACGTGCCTGTATGACCTCCCTACAATGCCTGTACATGCTCCTGATGAGGTTGCGGATGGTCTCCTGTGGGATCTCCTCCCAGACCAGGACTAAAGCATCCGCCAACTCCTGGACAGTCTGTGGTGCAACATGACGTTGGTGGAGGGAGTGAGACATGACATCCCAGATGTGCTCAATGGGATTCAGGTCTGGGGAACGGGTGGGCCAGTCCATAGCTTCAATGCCTTCATCTGGCTGGAACTGCTGACACACTCCAGCCACATGAGGTCTGGCATTTGGCACAACCCCCATCTGTGGACGTCTGGCCCTCATCCCACTCTCATGGAGTCGGTTTCTAACCATTTGTGCAGACACATGCACATTTGTGGCCTGCTGGAGGTCATTTTGCATGGCTCTGGAAGTGCTCCTCCTGTTCCTCCTTGCACAAAGGTGGAGGTAGGGGTCCTGCTGCTGGGTTGTTGCCCTCCTATGGCCCCCTCCACGTCTCCTGGTGTACTGGCCTGTCTCCTGGTAGCGCCTCCAGCCTCTGGACACTACGCTGACAGATGCAGCAAACCTTCTTGCCACAGCTCGCATTGATGTGCCATCCTGGATGAGCTGCACTACCTGAGCATCTTCTGTGGGTTGTAGAGTCCGTCTCATGCTACCACGAGTGTGAAAGCACAACCAACATTCAAAAGTGACCAAAACATCAGCCAGAAAGCATTGGTACTGAGATGTAGTCTGTGGTCCCCACCTGCAGAACCACTCCTTTATTGAGTGTGTCTTGATAATTGCCAATAATTTCCATCTATTGTCTTCCATTTGCACAACAGCATGTGAAATTGATTGTCAATCACTGTTGCTTCCTAAGTGCACAGTTTGATTTCACAGAAGTTTGATTTACTTGGAGTTATATTCTGTTGTTTAAGTGTTCCCTTTATTTTTTTGAGCAGTGTGTATTTTCTCATGTCCATGTATTTACTACTAAAAGTAATTTTTTACATTTAGGTTTCATTAAGTGTTTTTCACCGGCTATTACAGACTTATTGCTTCCCTGCACATTCAAGTTTTGTGTTTTCTTTGGGCATAGATCAGCTAAAAGGCACTCAGGAAAAAAAAAACAGATGAAAGATCTACAAACTCTCCCTTAAGACTAAGGAGCTCACTGATAGATTCTCAGTTAGCTAATTTTGCAGCCAGGAATAGACAGTGCAGCACAGATGCTACAGAAGGCAACATTTTTAATGAAACTCAATAACGGAAATCAATTTTAGCCCCAAATACTTGCATTAAAGTAAAAAAAACAAATGGCCGCAAAGCAGGACAACCGATTTAACTCCTTACCAACATCTGCCGTACATGTATGGTATAAGTCAGTAGCGGGTGTATGGAGCAGAGTCAGCTCGCCCCGTACATGGCAGATAATGGCGGTGACAAACAACCAGGACCTGCCTCTAAGAGCTGCGAGTGGAGCGAAGATCTGCCCACCGCTGTTAACCTGTTCAGTGCTGCTGTCAATCTCTAACAGCAGCATTAACAGCGCGCCGGCTTTGGGACGCATCGTTCCATGCGCCCACCGGCGCTCCTGTGACGCGATCACAGGGCGCAGATGGACTGCTATGACATCCGGGGGTCTGCTGAAGCCTCCGTGCCTGTCATCATAAAGCTTCATTTGGGCTGTAAAGAAGACCGTGATTTTGCTATATGGAGCATTACTGTGGTATCGCTGTATATAGCACAAGCAATCAGATAATGTATACAAATGCAGTGAAAATTAAAAAAAAAAAAAAAAGTTTAAAATATTAAAACCCCACACGTTCAGCTCACCTCCCACTAAAAATAAAGATAATAAAAATATACACATTTGTGGTATGGTCTCTTTCAGAGAAATACAATCTATCCAAATATAAAAAACAAACGATCAGTGAACACAGAAAAAAATTCAAAAAGACAAAATTACATTTTTTTCGTTCGCCACAATACTACAGAAAACCCTGTAAGAAGCGATGACCATGACATATGTGTCCCAAAATGTTATCAATAAAGTCCTCTTGCCCTTCAAAAAATAAGCCCCCACACAGCTCCATCACAGGTGAGATATCACAGGCTGGTGGATACTACCTGCTCCATCGCTGGCAGAGTAACCCATCCCCATGGTGGCCGCTGATATCTTCTCTTGTAGAAACGGATCCAAAATCTATAAAACATGGGGAACAGTCAGCAGAGGGTTTGGTGATTGGCTCATATTGGCGATATACCCAGGGGCATTACTGGGCACAGGGAAGATTGGGAATGAATAGGATTGGCTGTTAGATATGTGATCTCTTCAATTAAAGGGGATGTCTAGTTGGAACAAGTTCTCACTGATCTCTGGATAGGTGATGACTCTTAGATCGGTGGGTTTGGCCGCTATAACCCAATCAGCAGAACAGCACTTATAGATAGAAGTGAGCGAAGTGCAAATGTTCAACCGCCGGTCCGTTCAATCTCTATGGGGGGCGCTGTACTCAGCTTTCTCCTGCATAGAGAATGAATGGAGCGGTGGCCGGGGAGGGTCTAGCAGGGATTAGTTGTGTTCCCAGCAGATCTAGAAGTTGTCACTTATCATGTGTTGGGGAATAATGACTTATCCTCTGATAAATGTGCTGATTCCTGTCAGTTGTGGTCGCTGAGTGCGTGTGATGGGATGTGGCTCCGTCCGTTATATTATATCACGTCTTATACCTATAATCTCTCGCTGATCGCAGGTGTCTGTCTTCACACTCAGATGAGATGGAACAAACTGACCATATAGAACTTTTTTTTTTTTCTTCAAATTCAAACCGAGCAATCCTATTGGCTGAGTATGAATGCAGTTACCATGGTGACAGAAGTAGCTGCAGATTTAAAGGGACAAGATACTAATATTGTACTAAAGTGTATTTTATTATATACTTCACATAACTGACTGGGTACACCTTGGTGCTGGTGGGATGGCTTTTTTTTAATCAAAAACCATGTTTACTAAGTACCCTATATTATATATATTTCCTATTGCTTTTTACTTACTTATAGCAGGGTATATGTTCATATTGTTTCTATCCTAAGTTTGTCTATTTTCTAATAGATGGTGGCAAACTTCTTCCTCGCCTTTGAAGCACAGCTTTCAATTATTCCTGTCATAAACAAGGTAAAAAGCTTCGAGCCGAGCACGATCAGACTCCTTCAGTCCCGCAGCAGGTAAATCTGTGACCATCGCCGGCACTCCTGCTGTTCCTAGTACCGATCCCTCTATGAGCGGCTGTGCAGTAATGAAGGCAGGATTCACCCCAAACTTGCTCGTCTTTTTTTTCGATTTCCAGTTCTGGTAATTAGTGATACACATGTGTATATCCAGTGGTCAACTCAAAACCTATGTATGGAAAATCAATTGTTTGCTGTATGCATCTCATTTGTAGGATGCACACTATTCATTTCAATATGGAGCGGAGTAGGAGGAGACTTTCATTACTGTCGCCCTTTACTTCCTCCCTGCTGATAGGAAATGCCATGCTGTTTGCTTGTGTAGTGAGCTGGCAGGCTCTGGCTGTTCTGTGATCATTGAAATGGAGTCTATTACAGAAATGATTACGCAGGATGATGTTGCCACCTTGTGGCCAGAGGTTGCACCTGCGCAGGGTGTGATGACAGAGAAAAAGACTGAGCCTCCTGTGTCCGGCCCTAGAGAGTCACGTGACCAAAGTGGGAAGCAGAAAAAAGCGCAAAGAGAGTTTGCTGTGGTCTGTGAAAAGAGCCAGGACGGTGTGCAGGCCCTCGTGCGTGGCGCAGGAGAGACTCTCAACGGGATTTCTTTTACCTGACACCATATCCTCGGGGCCTTCCCCAGCTTCTTCACTGCTGAGGGATTCAGCTATTACACTCCCTGCTACTGGAGTGTGGACTGCATAAGGGATCCACCAAAGCTGCTATCCGGATCAGAGAGACTGTAAGCGGGTCCTCTGGCGAGAGGCCGAAGTATTCCCTCCTTTCAGCGTAATTTGTTGTTCCTGTTTTTTTCTCCGGCTGGGACCCCTCCTGCAAAGACAGACAGGCCTGCGACGGGGGACACATCCTTCTGGAGTAAAGGACTGGTAACGTGTGAGTAGGGACAGTGAGGGTCAGCTTATCAGTACACGTTATTACTGTGCATATTTACGGTTGTCATTTATTGTTTTTTTCTTTGCTGTGTTAAAAATGTATACGAGTAAAGATACGGTTATCAAGATGGAGTCTGTGTGTGGGGATCTTGCTTGGCCAGATCATAGATACCAATGCGCGGCCTTGCCCGCGGTCACTTCATCTGTGTCCTGTGATTACAGCAGCCTGCAACAGTTTTCAGCGTGCACTCCCCGGCTCAGGCATCAAGCAGTAAATGATAACATTAAAACGCTGCTACCCCTTTGTTAGTCACTTTTTTATCTTCTTCCCCTTCTACGAATGCTATAGTCCGTTATTCTAGAACTGCTCTGAAAATGGTTCTCTCTGGAGTGTTGGGATGGGTTTAGGGTGGGTTATGGGAATTGAAGTTCAGATACTTTGTTCATATTTTTACTATGGAATTACTATGTCATGTATGTTATTTGAAAGATGGAATATTTGTAATTGGAGTTTTTCAATAAAAATGATTTGATTAAAAAAAAAATATGAAATTAAAATTCCTCCCGTTCTTGAGAAAGCATAGGATTTTTACTAAGAGGTAAATTGCACGTTCCTTGTTTTCCAGGCACTTTACATTTTTGCTAGTTTTGTACGATTACACAATCCCTTTTATAGGCCAGTGCCAGCTGTACATCTCTCCCTAAACTCTTGTTCACACTATATTTTAAGCCAGTTTTCTTATATGGTTTCTAGATGTTGTCCAGCTTTGATAAATAATTAGTATTTATACTTTTGCTTTTAGATAGACTTGAAGAATGCAGATCCGGAAAGGGTGGAGAAACAAATTGAGAAGATGTTTGACGTTCCCGCTAGTGACTGTATCCGGGTACGATGCGCTCCAGATCAAAATCATTCCTGTAGGCAAATTTAACTCCGCTGTCTGTACCTTGTCTTTTTATTTTTTTCTACAAAATGTGGCTGGAAAAGGGGCAATGTAGCGAGGAATTTACATCAATTTTTGGTGTTAAAAAAAACAACCTTTTGTGACGCATCATTTTTGCGCAAAAATGTGCAGCTTCCTATTTTACAGCACTCTTGCCACTTTTAGAAATTGGGCTTGGTAAGCTACACAGGTCTAAGAACGACGGGTGACGTTAAAAGTGGATAAAGATACACGGTGGCTCAGTGGTTAGCATTGTTGTTTTGCAGCACTGGGATCCTGGGTTCAAATCCCACCAAGGACGACATCTGCAAGAAGTTTGTATGTTCTCCCTGTGTTTGCGTGGGTTTCCTCCGGGTTCTCCCGTTTTCTCCCACACTCCAAAGACATACTGCTAGGGAATGTAGATTGTGAGCCCCGATGGGGGCAGTGATGATAATGTCTGTAAAGTGCTGTGAAATTAATGGCGCTATATAAGTGAGTAAAATAAATAAAGATAGATGGAAGTGCTACATAAACATTTATCAAACATCGCGCAACACTTTGATACATTTGGCACAAATAATGGTAACACAACCACAAGCAAAACTGACCTGAGAAAGTCCCTTTATGATACATTTTTCGGAAAGAATTTGAAAGATTTAAAGCGTTAGAAATGAAGAAGATTATCCAATATCCCAGAAAAAGGAAAAGTCTCCAGATGTCTTTATGCCGGATGCCGGTCTGTGTCCATACCTAAAGAAGAGCTGCCAGAAGAATGGGAAAGGAATCCTTTAGTAAACATAAATATCCATTGGGGTTTTAGGTGTTAAAAAAATGATCATATGAAAGATTTTGTGATCTGCGGTTACATGATTGTAATAACAACATTAAAGCCCCATTCAGATGTACAGGTTTTATCCATGAGAAACTGAGCAGAACGATATATAGGTTTGTGGGAGAAGATTCCGTATAAATTGTAATTTATTCATTAGATTTGAGAGTCCTCAGTGGTTGATACCTTTAATGGCTAACTGAAAAGATGGTAACAAATTGCAAGCTTTCCAGACTACTCCAGCTTCTTCATCAGGCAGACCTGAGACCTGAGTAGTCTGGAAAGCCTGCAATTTGTTACCTTTTAATGGCTAACGGAAAAGATGGTATCAACCACTGAGGACTCTCAAATCTAAATACTCTTCTATCTACTGGCTAATACGGCACAAAGATAGATGTTTTTCCTGTATCAATTTATTCAGTGGAATCCTGCTGTTTGTACAGATGAGTCCAGTGGGCGGTCCTACTAGTGATTGACAGCTATCTTTGCCTGCATGGTCATACAGGGAACTGTCAATCACTTAGTAGGACCGCCCACTGGACTAGTGTACATACGGCAGGACTTTTCACTGCATAAAATGCCAGTTTTGCTGACTCTCTTCCCACAGATATGTCTATCAGTCTGATCAACTTCTCTGCTCTACAACATCCCCCTACAGATCTTATACCATTTCAGCATGACAGGTTCCTTTAATCACCTGCAGATGACATAAGTAGCCATGTTCTGTGTGGCTTACGGAGGGGCTTGATTGCTTGTCAGCTTCAAACAGGTTTCATTTCTTCTGATTCGTTGTAGCCGAGTTCTAAACTGTATTAAGAAATTCATTTCTCTGTTTATTTCTATTAGATGTCGGGGAAGCTTGGAACAAATGTGGAAAGTGTTCTTCAAGAAGTTGTCAGGAGGCTTCCACCGTGAGTACGGACTAATGCGGCTCTATCCATCTTCTCTTTATTAAAGGGAACCTGTCACCTTGGAAAATGCTATGTACCTGCAGGTATAGGGTTAATCTGCAGATAAATATTGTTACAATGCTGCCCGGCCGCCTTATTGATAGTGTAGGTACCGGGAGAAAATTAACTTCTTTCCTCCCTGCAGCCGCCGGCCTTCACTCATCGTTGTGCACGGAGCGGCTACAGTCTTGGATCACAGCACCGCTCGCTATATCAGGGGCGACGGCTGTAAACCCGGCCCGGATTTTGATTGACAGCTTGCTCTGCACAGATGCGCTGCAGAACCACTTAGAATCTGAGTGAAGGAGTAGTATGTTCACAGATAGAGAATATGGCTCATCCACGTGCAGATCTGCTCCACGTCCGATTACATATTTGTGGGAGAAACCCTAGTGGCAGCCTCATATTTCTGACATGGATCCTCTAGCACTATTTGTGAAACTGCGGCTCCCAGCATAACTTGATGAGAGACTGTCAGTCTGCTGGGACCTGTAGTTTCACTACAGCAGGAGTGTCACAAGCTGCGGACCTCCGCTCACTCCAGCACTGGTCGGCATTTTCAGCACGTGAACGTACGCTATGCTTTCCGGAGACACAAGGGTGTAGATAATTTTATCAAACCCTTGACTGTAAGTTTGCTGAACCCTAAGTGGATTATATTGTTCCCACAGTTTCAGTTTTGGACCATTTAAGGGGAATTTAAAGGGTTCTGGCCACTGATTTTCCTTAAAGGGGATCAGTATCCCTGTATGTCTTTGTATATACTTGATAAAGACCTATAACAGGTCGAAACGTTATGTGATGGCGGAATAAACTTTGTCTTTTGGAATTCATCACTCTGGACTGAACGCGGTTTACTTACCTTTATCCCCCTTAACACGATGTCTTATTTTTGTGTTTTACTCCCAAGATTGAAAAGGGCAGCCCTCTTAAAGCCCTGCTGTTTGACTCAACGTTTGATCACTACAGAGGCGTCGTAGCAGCATCGCCCTGTGTGGAGGTGACGTGTGTAAAGGCAATAAAATCGTGTCTGCCCACTCTGGCAAGTGCTATGAAGTCAATGAGGTTGGCATACTGACCCCAGAGGAAGTGGCAGCCGAAAAACTAAGTTTTTTTTAATAATTTTATTAGCCTTTCCCTCTGTCTTCACCAATCAGCCCTCTGTATTGATGATCAGATCAAAGATGTAGACAGGGATTGTCTCACGCTGCATCTCCTTCCTGATTGTATCACTGAGAAGACAGAAGCTGCCCCATCCCATTCTCCAAGAAATGCAGAACCCAATGCATCTGCTGTCCGTGATCCGCTTATTGTCAGAGGACATCATTAGGGACTGCATTTTCTCATTGCTTAAGAAATTGTTGGGGGATCCTGCTAATTGCTGAATAATAAAACTGCAGCACCGCTCCATTTAAAGCAGTGTTTCCCAAACTCCAGTCCTCATGGCCCCCAACAGGTCAGGTTTTCAGGATTTCCTCAGTATCACACATGTGATGAAAGTATCATCAAGGAATCAGGAATTCTCTCACCTGTGCAATACTATGGAAATCCTGAAGACATGACCTGTGGGGGGCCGTGAGGACTGGAGTTTGGGAAGCACTGATTTTAAAGGGACTGTCAGCACAGAATGACTGTTGAAACCAAGTACAAGCGCTCCGTGGATCACGGCGTGGGCCAATTCTTTATACACACCTTCCCACCTGCTTGTTTTACCTCTGTCTCCTTCCTTCTCTGGTTCTATGAAGCCAGAGCTGTCAATCAAAGAAGAGGAGGGTGTGGATAGAGGGCAAACAAGCAGGTGGGAAGGTGTATATAAATGATTGGCCCCGTCATGAAGCACCGAGAGTTGGGACTTAGTTTGAACAGTCATTCTGTGCTGACAGTCCCTTTAGGTGGATGAGATCCAGATGCATCTCATTTCACCGCGAAAGGCTGTGTGCCCACTATGCGTTTTTTAAGCGTTTCCGCAGCGGCAATTGCACCGCAGGAACGCTTAAACGCTTGGTAGAAGGTCTGCAATGTTCCCCAATGATAATCCGCATGTGCTGTGCACATGCTGCGGAAATTTCCGCTGCGGATTATCATTGCGGAAAAATCCGCAGCACTACCAATTATTTTGCGTAAGCGCGGCGTTTTTGCCGCCATTGACTTGCATTGAATCGCTTAATATCCGCATGACTACATGTACACATGCGGATATTAAGCGATTCAATGTGCGGATGGTACCCGGGTCTGGAGAAGAGGAGACTCTCCTCCAGACCCGGGTACCATAGTACCTGTTAAAAAACAAAGAATTTAAAATAAAAAATAAACCTTGTACGCACTTTCTGATGGCCGCCGGTCTCCTTAGTGATGCGTCCTGGCTCCCCGGTGGCTCGCGATGGTCTAAAAGGACCTTTTCATTTAGTCATGTGACGGGTCGCATCGGATAAGGAGACCGGGGGCCATTGGAAGGTGAGTATAATGTTTTTTTTTTTATTTTTTACCATTTTTATTCTTTTTTTTAACTAACTTGGTCACACTATATAAAATCCATGCCGGTTGCATGGATTTATATAGTGTGATCAAGTTGTCAAGCACTTTTCCATGTGATGCTAAAATCGCTTGGAAAGCGCTTGACAACCCGCATGCGAAATCGTATGCGCAAAACGCGTGACAAACGCTTGTCCCTGGCTGAAAAAAACACATGTAAAATCCACATGCCAGGGAGATACAGAAACGTTCAGGAAAAAACCGGAGCATTTCTGCATCGTGGGCACATAGCCTTAGAGTGCCGCTGTGCAGGCAAAGACAGCATCCCCCTCTTTCTGAGAATCAGTGGGCTTGAAGGGGTACGGCTCCCCATCAGTTATAAAGCCATGTCATGTCATCAATCATATGAGTGTTATGTGGCAATGGCATTGTCTTGACAGCCAAGGATCCTACTGAAGGCCTCCATGTCTTCCATGATTGTACAACTATGAAGCCCATCCCATAACTGGGATTAATATCAGATTGGTCATTTTACTCTACACTGGAGCGGTAAAGCGATTGGATGTTTTCGGTAACCTGAGCCTGCAAAGTTAAATTCTCCCGTTACATCATTTTTGGCTTCACCACATCTGTTCGTGTTAAAACTAAAAAAAAATATCTTCTAGAAATCCTATCGAGTGGATGATGGAATGAAAAAGAAAAAAAAAGATGAAATTACACAGTGAGTGAGTGTATTGTGTAATTTACACTGGCTGGCTGCCACAGTCACTGGCAGCCGGCCCACAGTAATAGGACAAGCCCTCCGCTCGGCGGGATTCTCAGAGACAGGAAACAGGGGAGGCAGGCAGCGTGCTACATCAGCACGCCTCAGGAGTCAGGACCCTGATCAGGTGACATGCGGCGTGCTGTGTCACTCAGCATGCGTTAAAGGTAATCCCAGCCGTACCCCATGCAGGGACACTGTGCAGTTCCGGCCGCCGGGTGCAGAGCAGAGCAGTCACCTGAGGCCGGCCGCAGAGGGAACTTTCGCTGGCCGCGACCTCCGGTGATCTAAGTGTGTGTGCGGCAGGACCGGCTCCAGGTTTTTGTGGGCCCCGGCGAAAGAGTCTCAGTGGGCCCCTTTAACACATACCACGATTCATGATGCATAGATACCACAGAGAAATATATATATAGTACAATGCAAAGATTTCACTTCTTACATTACATGACAGATATCTATTGTAAATTCCACAATAACTCAGAAACCAGCGAATCGCTCCACACAGTATACTGGCCCCCATAAAATGCTCCATACAGGATACTGGCCCCCATATAACGCTTCATATGGAATACTGGCCCCCATATAACGCTCCATACAGAATAATGGCCCCCATAAAATGCTCCATACAGAATACTGGCCCCCATAAAATGCTCCATACAGGATACTGGTCCCCATATAGCGCTCCATACAGGATACTGGCCCCCATATAACGATCCATACAGAATACTGGCCCCCATATAACGCTCCATACAGAATACTGGCCCCCATATAACGCTCCATACAGAATACTGGCCCCCATAAAATGCTCCATACAGGATACTGGTCCCCATATAGCGCTCCATACAGGATACTGGCCCCCATATAACGATCCATACAGAATACTGGCCCCCATATAACGCTCCATACAGAATACTGGCCCCCATATAACGCTCCATACAGAATACTGGCCCCCATATAACGCTCCATACAGAATACTGGCCCCCATAAAATGCTCCATACAGGATACTGGTCCCCATATAGCGCTCCATACAGGATACTGGCCCCCATATAACGATCCATACAGAATACTGGCCCCCATATAACGCTCCATACAGAATACTGGCCCCATATAACGCTCCATACAGATAACGCTCCATACAGGATACTGGTCCCCATATAACGCTCCATACGGAATACTGGCCCCCATATAATGCTCCATACAGAATACTGGCCCCCATATAACGCTCCATACAGAATACTGGCCCCCATATAACGCTCCATACAGAATACTGGCCCCCATATAACGCTCCATACAGATAACGCTCCATACAGGATACTGGTCCCCATATAAGGCTCCATACGGAATACTGGCCCCCATATAATGCTCCATACAGAATACTGGCCCCCATATAACGCTCCATACAGAATACTGGCCCCCATAAAATGCTCCATACAGGATACTGGTCCCCATATAGCGCTCCATACAGGATACTGGCCCCCATATAACGATCCATACAGAATACTGGCCCCCATATAACGCTCCATACAGAATACTGGCCCCCATATAACGCTCCATACAGATAACGCTCCATACAGGATACTGGTCCCCATATAACGCTCCATACGGAATACTGGCCCCCATATAACGCTCTAGACAGAATACTGGCTCCCATATAACGCTCCATACAGGATACTGGCCCCCATATAATGATCCATACAGGATACTGGTCCCCATATAACGCTCCATACAGAATACTGGCCCCCATATAACTCTCCATGCCGGCTGTTCCCCACACATAATGCCTCACGCAGGCTGTTACCCCCACATAATGCCCCACGCAGGCTGTTGCCCCCACATAATTCCCCATGCAGGCTGTTCCCCCCCATATAATGCCCCATGTAGGATGTCATCCCCCTTATAATGCCCCATGCTGGATGTCACCCCCCCCTCCCTTATAATGCCCCATGCAGGGTGACACACACACCCCCTCCCTTATAATGCCCCATGCAGGATGTCACACACCCCCTCCCTTATAATGCCCCATGCAGAATGTCACACACACTCCCTCCCTTACAATGCCCCATGCAGGATGTCACACACCCCCCTCGGTTATACTGCCCCATGCAGGATGTCACACAACTACCCCATATAATGCCCCATGCAGGATGTCACACACCCACACCTCACCCCCCTACCTTACTGTATAATGCCCCATGCAGGATGTCACACCCCCCTCCCTTATAATGCCCCATGCAGGATGTCACACCCCCCTCCCTTATAATGCCTCCTGACGAAACTGTCGCAGCGGTGAAACGCGAGTCGAGATAACAAGTGAGCCATCTAAGACCACATCCCTATGTCTACAGGTAATATACCTTTCCTTATTGTATACTCTGACATTGCCTTTATAATATTATCAATAGTATTATCTCTATTGGACCTAATATAGAGACTATAAGGAAGGAATTTACTAACTTTTCTATACTAAAAAATATTGTCTATTCTGAATTATAGATCTAGGGTAGAAACAAAATAGTGGTCTGGCTAATAGGTCCCTTCTAATAAACCTCTTGTACTAAAGTTTATGTCCTGTATCCATATGTATGAGAATATCTATACCATAACATATTTTAAAACTTTTGATAAAATAAACTTTTTCTGATATATAAATTACTGTTATCTATTGCTCCCTCCTTGCCTCTATAAGTACTTATAATGCCCCATGCAGGATGTCACCCCCCCACTTATAATGCCCCATGCAGGATGTCACCCCCCCTCCCTTATAATGCCCCATGCAGGATGTCACACACCCCCCTCCCTTATAATGCCCCATGCAGGATGTCACCCCCCCTTATAATGCCCCATGCAGGATGTCACACACACCCCCTCCCTTATAATGCCCCATCCAGGATGTCACCCCCCCTCCCTTATAATGCCCCATGCAGGATGTCACACACCCCCCTCCCTTATAATGCCCCATGCAGGATGACACACACCTCCCCTTCCTTATAATGCCCCATGCAGGATGTCACCCCCCCCTTATAATGCCCCATACAGCAGGATGTCACACCCCCCCTCCCTTATACTGCCCCATGCAGGATGTCACACAACTACCCCATATAATGTCCCATGCAGGATGTCACACACCCCCACCTCACCCCCTCCCTTATAATGCCCCATGCAGGATGTCACACACACCCCCTCCCTTATAATGCCCCATGCAGGATGTCACACACACACCCCCTCCCTTATAATGCCCTATGCAGGATGACACCCCCCCCCTTCCTTATAATGCCCCATGCAGGATGTCACCCCCCTTATAATGCCCCATGCAGGATGTCACACACACACCCCTCCCTTATAATGCCCCATGCAGGATGTCACACACACACCCCCTCCCTTATAATGCCCCATGCAGGATGTCACACACACACCCTCCCTTATAATGCCCCATGCAGGATGTCACACACACACCCCCTCCCTTATAATGCCCTATGCAGGATGACACCCCCCTTCCTTATAATGCCCCATGCAGGATGTCACCCCCCCCCTTATAATGCCGCATGCAGGATGTCACCCCCCCCTTATAATGCCCCATACAGGATGTCACCCCCCCTCCCTTATATTGCCCCATGCAGGATGTCACTCAACTACCCCATATAATGCCCCATGCAGGATGTCACACACCCCCACCTCACCCCCTCCCTTATAATGCCCCATGCAGGATGTCACCCCCCCTCCCTTATAATGCCCCATGCATGATGTCACACACACACCCTCCCTTATAATGCCCCATGCAGGATGTCACACTCTGCCTGGCTTTAAGCCTGGGAAACCCATGGTGTTTGCAGGTGAGTTGAACCCTAATACAAATTAAATGTTCCCTGTACTTGATCTCATTCGATAGATAATGTGCAAAATCCCTTTATAAAGTTCAATTAAGTTGGAGTTACTTTTCAGGGGTTAGATAATCTAAAAGTGTCAGCCGCTAGGGTCTCCCTTCTGTCTAAGTGTAATTTGTCTCTATCAGCAGAAACCCCCCTATATGGATTACCGGAAGTGGGGCTTGGCCTTTGTCTGTTTGCTCCTGCATGTCAAGCTGTATATGCAGGCATAACAGAGATGCAGCCTTTCAGTTAATTGTAGGCATCTCATTAAGCAGTTTCGGAAGCAATGCATGCTGAGTAATGAGAGAAAGGATGTCCTGGGACCTATAGTACTGACAGAATGCTGATAACGAGGAATCGTCCACTCCAAAAGAGTGGATGGCAAGTTACAGAGCATGTGTATTGGTACTGTTCCAGGACATACTGTTTTATCTACAGTCCATTTAGAATCAAAACTCTGTTCTACATAATATTGTACATGGAACAGAGTATTATGCCAATGTAACTGCAACACGCATCGAAGTCAAAATCTCAGCAGAATTATACCTATAGCCCCCTCAGACTATGCAAAACACCAATTGAGCTTTAACAACTTCAGCTCAAGTGCTCAAAAACTGTGTAACGGGGTCGGAAAGCTATTGTACAGTATACAGTATATATTTTATTAGCGTAATATTAAAACCTGTATTACAAGAGCACTTAGTTCAAGATTCAGCCTCCAGGTGGCGTGACATCAGAGATTAGACACATCTGCAAGAGCGTCCTCAGCAATGAATATATAGTCAATCACAGGGACTAGACGTGTAATGTATTAGTACAACAGTATAACGAGTGTTGTGTAGAGATGAGCGAACCCGAACTGTAAAGTTTGGGGTTCATACCGGACACCTAGTGTCCAATGCTGAACTCCAAACACTGACAAGTCCGTTTTAAGAGTGAGAGACCTCCTAGCCCTTACTACAACCATTTTACAGCATAAAAAAGTTTGTGTCTCTATTGACTTCTATGGGGTTTGGGTTCTGGTACCCGAACCGAACTTTGGACTAAAGTTTGGTCGAAACCGAACATCCACTGGGTTCGCTCATCCCTAGTGTAGTGTAAATTCTACATAGTTTGCGCCTGAGTACCAGCAATGAGGAGATCCTTACCCATTATGTGCCTGCCACTCTCCTAAACACGCGTTTCACTTTTTTAGCTTCTTCAGAGGGACACAGTGAATAGAAAAGTCAACACACATTAAACTGGTAAACGAAAACTGCAACAGCCGGGGGCTGCTTTAGACCTCGGGCTCTCTCCTGGGAAAAGGCTCGTTCCTGAGGCTGAGCGCGGGGTGGCATCGCTCCCAGACACTTTGTGCACGTCCAGGGCGTACCACCCTCGCACCCCCTGGTGGCGAGAAAAGGTTACCGTATCGACGGGAAGAGTTTCCGGCCAGGGTGTCCTTTCTTCAGACGTGGCTCGACGTCCCGCCGGCTGACGAAGACGTCGTCCTGGTACTGAGGACATCAGATGAACCCCCACCCCGCCTCATGGTGGAAGCGGATGACTTGGCCTTCCACTCGGGGACTGGGACGGGTGGCCTCTTCTTGACGAGCCCGGGATTTGGCAGCTTTGGCCCGTACCTCGAGGCGCTCGCAACGCTGCTCCCGTTGATGCTGCTCCCGAGCGAGCTGGAAAATCTGGTCGCTGCACCTCTGGCTCCTCCTCCACACTTCAGCCCGGGTCTCCCGGGGGAAGCCCATCAGGTCACCCCCCTGATTTTCCCAGGCCCACTCTTCCGCCTCGGGCCAGGTTACTGCTGGTGCGGGTAGCGGGGTCAACACAGGTTGCTGCGGGTCCTCTACCGGGTTGGAGCCGGTGGATTCCTCTGCAGTTTCAGGCACCTCCGATTCAGGGTTTGGGCGGCATCGCAGATCCCCACTCATAGCTGCCGCTTGCAGCTCCGGAGCCAAAGCCTGCTCCCAGGTGGCCGCGTGGGGAATTAAATACTCCGTCATGAGGTCCAGGATTGTCACGGTAGGCTCTGCAGCCAGGGCAGGGGTTGCACACTCACCCGCCGCTGGGCCGACCTCGACCTCTGTCACGGCGTCACTTTGTCCTGGGATCTCAACTCCTTGGCAGCGGTCCCGGATATGCAGCAGCATCTCCTCCCGCCACGCAGCCGTCGCCGCCTCCTGGGCCTCTCTCTGCCTTCTCAAGAGTCCCGGAGCTTCCTGCTGGAGAAATTCAAAATCTCCAGATGTGAGGATACTGCTGCCTCGTTCTCTGCCGGGTGAAGGGCCTGAACCGGGTTCAGAAGGTGCGTGGGTTTGCTCCCCAGAAGGGTCCATGTCTGCCTCTGACGAATGCCAAGCTCCGACTGCAATGGCCGCACCTTGTTGCTTTTCTTCTTCCTCTTCTTTCAGGGAGGTTCCTGGGCGGCATGCTGACAGGCCCACCTTCGTTCAGTCCATCCGGTTTGACGGGCATTACCCCGCGGACAGTCTCTGATGGAAGGGGCAGTCCACATTTTTGGCGCTAAGCGGGAGCCCAGCCCATGATGGGTGGCGTTCAAAGACAGTCTTTTCACAGCATTATGGCGCCTGTTCTTCTTGGGCGGCGCCATTTTAAGTGTAAAACAACAGTTCAAGGTGTAAGGCACACAGTACCCGGTAGCAATGGGTACTTCCTTCCTTTGCTGCGGGCACGCTATCCTGTCGACTACGCCAGGTTGTGATGCCTCATGCTCGAAAAAAGCCCTTTAGTTTACCCTGGGTGATGGGGGACTCGGAGTCGGGTCCTGTGATGGAGAGATGGGGTGCAGCCGTGGCCCGGACCCAACCCGTGCTCAGGGCCGTCACATTAAAAAGGATGTTGTGGGCTCGTCCGGGTTGAGCGGCTGATTAACGACTACACCACCTGTGGTGCCTGGTGAAGGGCCACCAGCGCCGCTGCAGTCCGCTGAGGCATGGTGTTATGGCGGCCAGAGTTATTACTACTCCCCACAGGCGGAGCAAGGCCTCAGGGCAGAGGGACAGGAGGATGGGAGTAGTAGTAGAGGGAGACGGGCGCCGCATCTCGCGGTGTGGCGCAGAATAAACAGTCCGGAGGCCATAGGGGTGAACTTCCAAGGCTTTACTCACTTTAGAGATGGCAGAAGGAAGGCGACTCCCTGCTCCCTGCGGAGTCCTGCGGTCTCCGAGTAAGTCCAGCATTCAGTCGGGACCCTACACCAGAGTGTTCCTGAACTACAGACCGAATCCTTTCCTGTCCGTGTGTGTGCAAATAGGCCGGGACTCCCTCTGAGCTCCTCTCAGAACAAGGGCACAGGTGACAGCTCCGCTCCGTCCGATACCCGGTGGGATCCTCTGGGTATCGGACGTAGAGGACGTAGAGTAGCAAGGTCGGTTGTCGGGGGCCGGTACCCCTCTTGCAGCAGGAGTCCCTCTGAATATATCAGCATGGCGAGGACAGGTGGCGTACACCGCTCCGTCTGCATCCTGCCTGGGATCCATTTGCTATGGAGCCACACTCTTTAGCTCCGGGCCTTCTTGGTCCTGGTCATTGGCCGGGTTGAGACATTCCTTGTCTACAACCTGCCCCTCGTCCCAAGGCTAAGGTACGAGGGCTGTGTCCCTTACCGATGCAGGCCCACACAGGATCTGCGCTCCGGGAGGGAGGTCACAGTTAGACACAGTATATGACAGCACAGAAGAACAGCCGAAAGACCAAGATGGCTTTTTGTTAAATATGAAATTTAAAGTGTAACTAACTTGTAAGTCCTCCACCCTCACCCACTAACTGGTTCCCCTAACTATTGGTTCACCAGTCTCCCTGTAACCAGGGGAGCAGCACCTAGTGCATACTAGCTCCCTCTGGTGGAGAAATGTGGTGTTGGATGCAAAGGTTGGGTGACGACTATCACACTTTTCTTACCTCAGAGGAGGAACACCACACTCCATTAGAGAAGTGCAGCATCCCTGTGGCGGTCGAACCCTCAGGGGCACCACAATACCAAACACTGCCCCCCAGGCACCAGATGTAACCCACTGTATCAATTCCTTTAAGGCTAAAGTTACAGCTATAGAATAGATTGACCTTGACAATTCAAGTGCTTTCTTGTGGGAAGTATGTGCACCTCCCGATCATTTCAGTGGAGAGCGACCATTCCCAGCCACCTCTATTGAGAATCCATGACAGACACAGGCGCTGTACCCTCGCCTGTCACACTTTAGAAATCCTACTAATTCCTTGTAACAGCCAGGAACGCCTCCATGATTGGATTAGGAACGGTGATCACAGAGTAGATAAATGCCAGAGAACCTTTATTCTGCAGCCGCATCTTTCATCCCATTAGACTCGGCCTATTTTACAGAAGCCGAGATAATTGAGGAGAGATGTAAGGAAGGAACCTCACGATCCTCCAGGACTAGTCAGCTCAGAGCCGTGACGTGTGGACAATTCAGCTGCTTACAAGCTGTATACAGGATACACACAAGCTGTATACAGGATACACACAAGCTGTATACAGGATACATACAAGCTGTATACAGGATACACACAAGCTGTATACAGGATACACACAAGCAGTATACAGGATACACACAAGCTGTATACAGGATACACACAAGCTATATACAGGATACACACAAGCTGTATACAGGATACACACAAGCTGTATACAGGATACATACAAGCTGTATACAGGATACACACAAGCTGTATACAGGATACACACAAGCTGTATACAGGATACACACAAGCTGTATACAGGATACACACAAGCTGTATACAGGATATACACAAGCTGTATACAGGATACATACAAGCTGCATACAGGATACACACAAGCTGTATACAGGATACACACAAGCTGTATACAGGATACATACAAGCTGTATACAGGATACATACAAAACATATACAAGCTATATACAGGATACACACAAGCTGTATACAGGATACACACAAGCTGTATACAGGATACATAAAAGCTGTATACAGGATACACACAAGCTGTATACAGGATACACACAAGCTGTATACAGGATACACACAAGCTGTATACAGGATACATACAAGCTGTATACAGGATACATACAAGCTGTATACAGGATACACACAAGCTGTATACAGGATACACACAAGCAGTATACAAGATACATACAAGACACATACAAGCTATATACAGGATACACACAAGCTGTATACAGGATACACACAAGCTGTATACAGGATACATACAAGCTGTATACAAGATACACACAAGCTGTATACAGGATACACACAAGCTGTATACAGGATACATACAAGCTGTATACAGGATACACACAAGCTGTATACAGGATACACACAAGCTGTATACAGGATACATACAAAACATATACAAGCTATATACAGGATACACACAAGCTGTATACAGGATACATACAAGCTGTATACAGGATACATACAAGCTGTATACAGGATACACACAAGCTGTATACAGGATACATACAAAACATATACAAGCTATATACAGGATACACACAAGCTGTATACAGGATACACACAAGCTGTATACAGGATACATACAAAACATATACAAGCTATATACAGGATACATACAAGGAGAGATGTAAGGAAGGAACCTCACGATCCTCCAGGACTAGTCAGCTCAGAGCCATGACGTGTGGACAATTCAGCTGCTTACAAGCTGTATACAGGATACACACAAGCTGTATACAGGATACACACAAGCTGTATACAGGATACACACAAGCTGTATACAGGATACACACAAGCTGTATACAGGATACACACAAGCTGTATACAGGATACATACAAGCTGTATACAGGATACACACAAGCTGTATACAGGATACACACAAGCAGTATACAGGATACACACAAGCTGTATACAGGATACACACAAGCTATATACAGGATACACACAAGCTGTATACAGGATACATACAAGCTGTATACAGGATACACACAAGCTGTATACAGGATACACACAAGCTGTATACAGGATACACACAAGCTGTATACAGGATATACACAAGCTGTATACAGGATACATACAAGCTGCATACAGGATACACACAAGCTGTATACAGGATACACACAAGCTGTATACAGGATACATACAAGCTGTATACAGGATACATACAAAACATATACAAGCTATATACAGGATACACACAAGCTGTATACAGGATACACACAAGCTGTATACAGGATACATACAAGCTGTATACAGGATACATACAAGCTGTATACAGGATACATACAAAACATATACAAGCTATATACAGGATACACACAAGCTGTATACAGGATACACACAAGCTGTATACAGGATACATAAAAGCTGTATACAGGATACACACAAGCTGTATACAGGATACACACAAGCTGTATACAGGATACACACAAGCTGTATACAGGATACATACAAGCTGTATACAGGATACATACAAGCTGTATACAGGATACACACAAGCTGTATACAGGATACACACAAGCAGTATACAAGATACATACAAGACACATACAAGCTATATACAGGATACACACAAGCTGTATACAGGATACACACAAGCTGTATACAGGATACATACAAGCTGTATACAAGATACACACAAGCTGTATACAGGATACACACAAGCTGTATACAGGATACATACAAGCTGTATACAGGATACACACAAGCTGTATACAGGATACACACAAGCTGTATACAGGATACATACAAAACATATACAAGCTATATACAGGATACACACAAGCTGTATACAGGATACATACAAGCTGTATACAGGATACATACAAGCTGTATACAGGATACACACAAGCTGTATACAGGATACATACAAAACATATACAAGCTATATACAGGATACACACAAGCTGTATACAGGATACACACAAGCTGTATACAGGATACATACAAAACATATACAAGCTATATACAGGATACATACAAGGAGAGATGTAAGGAAGGAACCTCACGATCCTCCAGGACTAGTCAGCTCAGAGCCATGACGTGTGGACAATTCAGCTGCTTACAAGCTGTATACAGGATACACACAAGCTGTATACAGGATACACACAAGCTGTATACAGGATACACACAAGCTGTATACAGGATACACACAAGCTGTATACAGGATACACACAAGCTGTATACAGGATACATACAAGCTGTATACAGGATACACACAAGCTGTATACAGGATACACACAAGCAGTATACAGGATACACACAAGCTGTATACAGGATACACACAAGCTATATACAGGATACACACAAGCTGTATACAGGATACATACAAGCTGTATACAGGATACACACAAGCTGTATACAGGATACACACAAGCTGTATACAGGATACACACAAGCTGTATACAGGATATACACAAGCTGTATACAGGATACATACAAGCTGCATACAGGATACACACAAGCTGTATACAGGATACACACAAGCTGTATACAGGATACATACAAGCTGTATACAGGATACATACAAAACATATACAAGCTATATACAGGATACACACAAGCTGTATACAGGATACACACAAGCTGTATAC
The DNA here is from genome assembly GCF_046119375.1 of Phyllobates terribilis. Classification (NCBI taxonomy): domain Eukaryota; kingdom Metazoa; phylum Chordata; class Amphibia; order Anura; family Dendrobatidae; genus Phyllobates; species Phyllobates terribilis. The sequence goes on from NW_027363137.1 coordinate 150,222, forward strand.
AGGATACATACAAGCTGTATACAGGATACACACAAGCTGTATACAGGATACACACAAGCTGTATACAGGATACACACAAGCTGTATACAGGATACATACAAGCTGTATACAGGATACATACAAGCTGTATACAGGATACACACAAGCTGTATACAGGATACACACAAGCAGTATACAAGATACATACAAGACACATACAAGCTATATACAGGATACACACAAGCTGTATACAGGATACACACAAGCTGTATACAGGATACATACAAGCTGTATACAAGATACACACAAGCTGTATACAGGATACACACAAGCTGTATACAGGATACATACAAGCTGTATACAGGATACACACAAGCTGTATACAGGATACACACAAGCTGTATACAGGATACATACAAAACATATACAAGCTATATACAGGATACACACAAGCTGTATACAGGATACATACAAGCTGTATACAGGATACACACAAGCTGTATACAGGATACATACAAGCTGTATACAGGATACACACAAGCTGTATACAGGATACATACAAAACATATACAAGCTATATACAGGATACACACAAGCTGTATACAGGATACACACAAGCTGTATACAGGATACATACAAAACATATACAAGCTATATACAGGATACATACAAGCTGTATACAGGATATACACAAGCTGTATACAGGATACACACAAGCAGTATACAGGATACATACAAGCTGTATACAGGATACACACAAGCTGTATACAGGATACACACAAGCTGTATACAGGATACATACAAAATATATACAAGCTATATACAGGATACACACAAGCTGTATACAGGATACATACAAGCTGTATACAGGATACACACAAGCTGTATACAGGATACATACAAAATATATACAAGCTATATACAGGATACACACAAGCTGTATACAGGATACATACAAGCTGTATACAGGATACATACAAGCTGTATACAGGATACACACAAGCTGTATACAGGATACACACAAGCTGTATACAGGATACATACAAGCTGTATACAGGATACACACAAGCTGTATACAGGATACACACAAGCTGTATACAGGATACACACAAGCAGTATACAAGATACATACAAGACACATACAAGCTATATACAGGATACACACAAGCTGTATACAGGATACACACAAGCTGTATACAGGATACATACAAGCTGTATACAAGATACACACAAGCTGTATACAGGATACACACAAGCTGTATACAGGATACATACAAGCTGTATACAGGATACACACAAGCTGTATACAGGATACATACAAGCTGTATACAGGATACACACAAGCTGTATACAGGATACATACAAAACATATACAAGCTATATACAGGATACACACAAGCTGTATACAGGATACACACAAGCTGTATACAGGATACATACAAAACATATACAAGCTATATACAGGATACATACAAGCTGTATACAGGATATACACAAGCTGTATACAGGATACACACAAGCAGTATACAGGATACATACAAGCTGTATACAGGATACACACAAGCTGTATACAGGATACACACAAGCTGTATACAGGATACATACAAAATATATACAAGCTATATACAGGATACACACAAGCTGTATACAGGATACATACAAGCTGTATACAGGATACACACAAGCTGTATACAGGATACATACAAAATATATACAAGCTATATACAGGATACACACAAGCTGTATACAGGATACATACAAGCTGTATACAGGATACATACAAGCTGTATACAGGATACACACAAGCTGTATACAGGATACATACAAGCTGTATACAGGATACACACAAGCTGTATACAGGATACACACAAGCTGTATACAGGATACACACAAGCAGTATACAAGATACATACAAGACACATACAAGCTATATACAGGATACACACAAGCTGTATACAGGATACACACAAGCTGTATACAGGATACATACAAGCTGTATACAAGATACACACAAGCTGTATACAGGATACACACAAGCTGTATACAGGATACATACAAGCTGTATACAGTATACACACAAGCTGTATACAGGATACACACAAGCTGTATACAGGATACATACAAAACATATACAAGCTATATACAGGATACACACAAGCTGTATACAGGATACATACAAGCTGTATACAGGATACACACAAGCTGTATACAGGATACATACAAGCTGTATACAGGATACACACAAGCTGTATACAGGATACATACAAAACATATACAAGCTATATACAGCATACACACAAGCTGTATACAGGATACACACAAGCTGTATACAGGATACATACAAAACATATACAAGCTATATACAGGATACATACAAGCTGTATACAGGATACATACAAGCTGTATACAGGATACACACAAGCTGTATACAGGATACACACAAGCTGTATACAGGATACATACAAAATATATACAAGCTATATACAGGATACACACAAGCTGTATACAGGATACATACAAGCTGTATACAGGATACACACAAGCTGTATACAGGATACATACAAAATATATACAAGCTATATACAGGATACACACAAGCTGTATACAGGATACATACAAGCTGTATACAGGATACATACAAGCTGTGTACAGGATACACACAAGCTGTATACAGGATACACACAAGCTATATACAGGATACATACAAGCTGTATATAGGACACATACAAGCTGTATACAGGATACATACAAGCTGTGTACAGGATACACGCAAGCTGTATACAGGATACACACAAGCTATATACAGGATACATACAAGCTGTATACAGGATACATAGAAGACACATACAAGCTATATACAGGATACACACAAGCTGTATACAGGATACATACAAGCTGTATACAGGATACATAGAAGACACATACAAGCTATATACAGGATACACACAAGCTGTATACAGGATACATACAAGCTGTATACAGGATACACACAAGCTGTATACAGGATACACACAAGCTGTATACAGGATACACACAAGCAGTATACAGGATACATAGAAGACACATACAAGTTATATACAGGATACACACAAGCTGTATACAGGATACATACAAGCTGTATACAGGATACACACAAGCTGTATACAGGATACATACAAGCTGTATACAGGATATACACAAGTTGTATACAGGATACACACAAGCTGTATACAGGATACACACAAGCTGTATACAGGATACATACAAGCTGTATACAGGATACACACAAGCTGTATACAGGATACATACAAGCTATAAACAGGATACACACAAGCTGTATACAGGATACACACAAGCTGTATACAGGATACATACAAGACACATACAAGCTATATACAGGATACACACAAGCTGTATACAGGATACATACAAGCTGTATACAGGATACACACAAGCTGTATACAGGATACATACAAGCTGTATACAGGATATACACAAGCTGTATACAGGATACACACAAGCTGTATACAGGATACATACAAGCTGTATACAGGATACACACAAGCTGTATACAGGATACAGACAAGCTGTATACAGGATACATACAAGCTATAAACAGGATACACACAAGCTGTATACAGGATACACACAAGCTGTATACAGGATACATACAAGACACAAGCTATATACAGGATACACACAAGCTGTATACAGGATACATACAAGCTGTATACAGGATACACACAAGCTGTATACAGGATACACACAAGTTATATACAGGATACACACAAGCTGTATACAGGATACATACAAAACACATACAAGCTATATACAGGATACACACAAGCTGTATACAGGATACACACAAGCAGTACACAGGATACATAGAAGACACATACAAGCTATATACAGGATACACACAAGCTGTATACAGGATACATACAAGCTGTATACAGGATACACACAAGCTGTATACAGGATACACACAAGCTGTATACAGGATACACACAAGCTGTATACAGGATACATACAAGCTGTATACAGGATATACACAAGCTGTATACAGGATACACACAAGCAGTATACAGGATACATACAATCTGTATACAGGATACACACAAGCTGTATACAGGATACATACAAGCTATAAACAGGATACACACAAGCTGTATACAGGATACACACAAGCTGTATACAGGATACATACAAGATACATACAAGCTGTATACAGGATACACACAAGCTGTATACAGGATACACACAAGCTGTATACAGGATACACACAAGCAGTATACAGGATGCACACAAGCTGTATACAGGATACACACAAGCTGTATACAGGATACATACAAGCTGTATACAGGATATACACAAGCTGTATACAGGATACACACAAGCTGTATACAGGATACATACAATCTGTATACAGGATACACACAAGCTGTATACAGGATACATACAAGCTATAAACAGGATACACACAAGCTGTATACAGGATACACACAAGCTGTATACAGGATACATACAAGATACATACAAGCTGTATACAGGATACACACAAGCTGTATACAGGATACACACAAGCTGTATACAGGATACACACAAGCTGTATACAGGATACACACAAGCTGCATACAGGATACACACAAGCTGTATACAGGATTCATACAAGCTGTATACAGGATACACACAAGCTGTATACAGGATACACACAAGCTGTATACAGGATACATACAAGCTGTATACAGGATATACACAAGCTGTATACAGGATACATACAAGCTGTATACAGGATACATACAAGCTGTATACAAGATACACACAAGCTGTATACAGGATACACACAAGCTGTATACAGGATACATACAAGCTGTATATAGGACACATACAAGCTGTATATAGGATACATACAAGCTGTATACAGGATACATACAAGTTGTATATAGGACACATACAAGCTGTATACAGGATACACACAAGCTGTATACAGCATACATACAAAACATATACAAGCTATATACAGGATACACACAAGCTGTATACAGGATACATAAAGCTGTATACAGGATACACACAAGCTATATACAGGATACACACAAGCTATATACAGGATACACACAAGCTATATACAGGATACACACAAGCTATATACAGGATACACACAAGCTGTATACAGGATATATACAAGCTGTATACAGGATACACACAAGCTGTATACAGGATACATACAAGCTGTATACAGGATACACACAAGCTATATACAGGATACACACAAGCTGTATACAGGATACATAAAGCTGTATACAGGATACACACAAGCTATATACAGGATACACACAAGCTATATACAGGATACACACAATACTATATACAGGATACACACAAGCTGTATACAGGATATATACAAGCTGTATACAGGATACACACAAGCTGTATACAGGATACATACAAGCTGTATACAGGATACACACAAGCTATATACAGGATACACACAAGCTGTATACAGGATACATACAAGCTGTATACAGGATACACACAAGCTATATACAGGATACACACAAGCTGTATACAGGATACATACAAGCTGTATACAGGATACACACAAGCTGTATATAGGATACACACAACTTGTATTCAGAATACACACAGGCTGTATACAGGATATACACAAGCTGTATACAGAATACATACAAGACACATACAAGCTGTATACAGGATACACACAACTTGTATTCAGAATACACACAAGCTGTATACAGGATACACACAAGCTGTATACACGGATACACACAAGCTGTATACAGGATACATACAAGCTGTATACAGGATACACACAAGCTGTATACAGGATACACACAAGCTGTATACAGGATACACACAAGCTGTATATAGGATACACACAACTTGTATTCAGAATACACACAAGCTGTATACAGGATACACACAAGCTGTATACAGGATACACACAAGCTGTATACAGGATACACACAAGCTGTATACAGGATACATACAAGCTGTATACAGGATACACACAAGCTGTATACAGGATACACACAAGCTGTATACAGAATATATACAAGCTGTATACAGGATACAGACAAGCTGTATACAGAATATATACAAGCTGTATACAGGATACACACAATCTGTATACAGGATACACACAAGCTGTATACAGGATACACACAAGCTGTATACAGAATATATACAAGCTGTATACAGGATACACACAAGCTGTATACAGGATACACACAAGCTATATACAGGATACACACAAGCTGTATACAGGATACATACAAGCTGTATACAGGATACACACAAGCTGTATACAGGATACACACAAGTTGTATACAGGATACACACAAGCTGTATACAGGATACACACAAGCTATATACAGGATATACACAAGCTGTATACAGGATACATACAAGCTGTATACAGAATATATACAAGCTGTATACAGGATACACACAAGCTGTATACAGGATACACACAAGCTGTATACAGGATACACACAAGCTGTATACAGAATATATACAAGCTGTATACAGGATACACACAAGCTATATACAGGATACACACAAGCTGTATACAGGATACATACAAAACATATACAAGCTATATACAGGATATACACAAGCTGTATACAGGATACATACAAGCTGTATACAGGATACACACAAGCTGTATACAGGATACATACAAGCTGTATACAGGATATATACAAGCTGTATACAGGACACACACAAGCTATATACAGGATATACACAAGCTGTATACAGGATACATACAAGCTGTATACAGGATACATAAAAGCTGTATACAGGATACACACAAGCTGTATACAGGATACATACAAGCTGTATACAGGATACATACAAGCTGTATACAGGATACATACAAGCTGTATACAGGATACACACAAGCTGTATACAGGATACACACAAGCTGTATACAGGATACATACAAGCTGTATACAGGATACATACAAGCTGTATACAGGATACACACAAGCTGTATACAGGATAAATACAAGCTGTATACAGGATATACACAAGCTGTATACAGGATACACACAAGCTGTATACAGGATACATAAAAGCTGTATACAGGATACACACAAGCTGTATACAGGATACATACAAGCTGTATACAGGATATATACAAGCTATATACAGGATATACACAAGCTGTATACAGGATACATACAAGCTGTATACAGGATACATAAAAGCTGTATACAGGATACATACAAGCTGTATACAGGATACATAAAAGCTGTATACAGGATACACACAAGCTGTATACAGGATACATACAAGCTGTATACAGGATACATAAAAGCTGTATACAGGATACACACAAGCTGTATACAGGATACATACAAGCTGTATACAGGATACATACAAGCTGTATACAGGATACACACAAGCTGTATACAGGATACACACAAGCTGTATACAGGATACATACAAGATACATACAAGCTGTATACAGGATACACACAAGCTGTATACAGGATACACACAAGCTGAATACAGGATACACACAAGCTGTATACAGGATACATACAAGCTGTATACAGGATACATACAAGCTGTATACAGGATACACACAAGCTGTATACAGGATAAATACAAGCTGTATACAGGATACACACAAGCTGTATACAGGATAAATACAAGCTGTATACAGGATACACACAAGCTATATACAGGATACACACAAGCTGTATACAGGATACATACAAGCTGTATACAGGATACACACAAGCTGTATATAGGATACACACAACTTGTATTCAGAATACACACAGGCTGTATACAGGATATACACAAGCTGTATACAGAATACATACAAGACACATACAAGCTGTATACAGGATACACACAACTTGTATTCAGAATACACACAAGCTGTATACAGGATACACACAAGCTGTATACACGGATACACACAAGCTGTATACAGGATACATACAAGCTGTATACAGGATACACACAAGCTGTATACAGGATACACACAAGCTGTATACAGGATACACACAAGCTGTATATAGGATACACACAACTTGTATTCAGAATACACACAAGCTGTATACAGGATACACACAAGCTGTATACAGGATACACACAAGCTGTATACAGGATACATACAAGCTGTATACAGGATACACACAAGCTGTATACAGGATACACACAAGCTGTATACAGAATATATACAAGCTGTATACAGGATACAGACAAGCTGTATACAGAATATATACAAGCTGTATACAGGATACACACAATCTGTATACAGGATACACACAAGCTGTATACAGGATACACACAAGCTGTATACAGAATATATACAAGCTGTATACAGGATACACACAATCTGTATACAGGATACACACAATCTGTATACAGGATACACACAAGCTGTATACAGGATACACACAAGCTATATACAGGATACACACAAGCTGTATACAGGATACATACAAGCTGTATACAGGATACACACAAGCTGTATACAGGATACACACAAGTTGTATACAGGATACACACAAGCTGTATACAGGATACACACAAGCTATATACAGGATATACACAAGCTGTATACAGGATACATACAAGCTGTATACAGAATATATACAAGCTGTATACAGGATACACACAAGCTGTATACAGGATACACACAAGCTGTATACAGGATATACACAAGCTGTATACAGGATACACACAAGCTATATACAGGATACACACAAGCTGTATACAGGATACATACAAAACATATACAAGCTATATACAGGATATACACAAGCTGTATACAGGATACATACAAGCTGTATACAGGATACACACAAGCTGTATACAGGATACATACAAGCTGTATACAGGATATATACAAGCTGTATACAGGACACACACAAGCTATATACAGGATATACACAAGCTGTATACAGGATACATACAAGCTGTATACAGGATACATAAAAGCTGTATACAGGATACACACAAGCTGTATACAGGATACATACAAGCTGTATACAGGATACACACAAGCTGTATACAGGATACACACAAGCTGTATACAGGATACACACAAGCTGTATACAGGATACATACAAGCTGTATACAGGATACATACAAGCTGTATACAGGATACACACAAGCTGTATACAGGATATACACAAGCTGTATACAGGATACATAAAAGCTGTATACAGGATACACACAAGCTGTATACAGGATACATACAAGCTGTATACAGGATATATACAAGCTATATACAGGATATACACAAGCTGTATACAGGATACATACAAGCTGTATACAGGATACATAAAAGCTGTATACAGGATACATACAAGCTGTATACAGGATACATAAAAGCTGTATACAGGATACACACAAGCTGTATACAGGATACATACAAGCTGTATACAGGATACATAAAAGCTGTATACAGGATACACACAAGCTGTATACAGGATACATACAAGCTGTATACAGGATACATACAAGCTGTATACAGGATACACACAAGCTGTATACAGGATACACACAAGCTGTATACAGGATACATACAAGATACACACAAGCTGTATACAGGATACACACAAGCTGTATACAGGATACACACAAGCTGTATACAGGATACATACAAGCTGTATACAGGATACATACAAGCTGTATACAGGATACACACAAGCTGTATACAGGATAAATACAAGCTGTATACAGGATACACACAAGCTGTATACAGGATAAATACAAGCTGTATACAGGATACACACAAGCTGTATACAGGATACATACAAGCTGTATACAGGATATATACAAGCTATATACAGGATATACACAAGCTGTATACAGGATACATACAAGCTGTATACAGGATACATAAAAGCTGTATACAGGATACACACAAGCTGTATACAGGATACATACAAGCTGTATACAGGATACATACAAGCTGTATACAAGCAGAGCTGAAGTGCAGGTTTATGTGGATTTTGCTGCCGTGAGTTTAGCTGGAAGAGCACAGTATAATCCTCAGTGTCTCCGGCCTCAGGTCTATGTTCACACCACGTTCCTTAGACTCTCTGACATGTTGTTACCTGAAGCTTCTTTTGGGTGTTTTTCGGTCGTCTCCTGAGCATTTTCCCTTTAGTGTTTTTCCAGCAGTTTTTTTATGGTTTTTCTCATGGTTTTTGTGGCGTTTTCTTTATTGTGGTTTTTCGGTCTCGTTCCACTGAATAATGAAGAGACACTTGTGGTTTATTAACAATGGGAAAAGCCCAAACCCCCCGACATCTTCTGCTCCTTCTCCTGCCTTGTCCCGTATAGGCCGGAGCGGAGGACAGAGGAGCGGAGGACAGAGCGGAGGACGGAGCGGAGGACGGAGCGGAGGACGGAGCGGAGGACGGAGCGGAGGACGGAGCGGAGGACGGAGGGGAGGACGGAGGGGAGGACGGAGCGGAGGGGAGGCCGGAGCGGAGGACAGAAGAGCGGAGGCCGGAGGGGAGGCTGGAGCGGAGGCCGGAGCGGAGGATGGAGGGAAGGCCAGAGCGGAGGACGGAGCGGAGGACGGAGGGGAGGACGGAACGGAGGGAGGAGCGGAGGACGGAGGGGAGGCCGGAGCGGAGGCCGGAGGGGAGGACAGAGCGGAGGCCGGAGGGGGGGATGGAGGGGAGGACGGAGCGGAGGCCGGAGCGGAGGGGAGGACGGAGCGGAGGACGGAGCGGAGGACGGAGCGGAGGACGGAGCGGAGGACGGAGCGGAGGACGGAGGGGAGGACGGAGGGGAGGACGGAGCGGAGGACGGAGGGGAGGACGGAGCGGAGGGCGGAGGGGAGGACGGAGGGGAGGACGGAGCGGAGGACGGAGGGGAGGACGGAGCGGAGGGCGGAGGGGAGGGCGGAGCGGAGGACGGAGCGGAGGGCGGAGCGGAGGACGGAGGGGAGGGCGGAGCAGAGGGGACACTTCTCTGCGGCTTGATAAGAGACGTGTCTGAGCCGCCATGGGCCCCGCGAGGGAGTACAGAGACGCCGTCTATTCCTGGCAGCGGCCTCCGGCTTCCTCAGGGGCTTTCTGTGGCGGAATCCGCCTGTGAGAGGCGCAGTGTGAACACAGCCTTACTGGCAGACACTGCGAGACTCTGTGCCGGACCCCACAATGTAACACGGGTATCCCCCGCTGAGAATAACCACAAGAGCCCAGCAGGGACACAGGAAACCCCGTGCTTTTATGTATCTTGGAGCCTACAGATTTACGTTACATAAGATAAAACAGATGAGACCCCCCCAGGGATGAAATCCTATAACCCCCCCTATAAAGCGCAGCCAAGCTCCTCCCCTGTACAGTGATAACAGGACTATTATAGCGCTATTACAGGCGAGTAGGTGACGTGTCTCCAGCCAATAAGAGCGGCCCGTCCATTATCCAGATTACAGAGGTGCCGGGGCAGCGACCAATCAGGACGCGCTGATGACAGTTCTGGATCGGCGGTCCCGGCTTCCCGTCCGTGCTCTTTATCGGTGTCCGCTCCGCTCTCAGGAGCGGCTGTCAGGCGGTGTCTAGTAACCGTCTGTGAATACGTTCCCGGCTTCCCTGCCTGTTACGCTGCTGGTGGAGGGCGGTTTGTGTTATGGCGTCTTATTACCTCCGTTACATGACAAGCGCTGGCTTGTCAGCTGCCGTGAGACTACAACTCCCAGCATGCCCGCCTATGTCCTGATGGTGCTGGTGTGCCGGGAGCTGTAATGTCGCCATGTTGGCTCTCCTGTGGCTTACTCTAGTCTTGCGCTGCCGCTAGACACCAGTAGGGGGAGCCCTGTGCATAGGATTTCATATATGGGCTCTATAACCCAAGTCTGTTCCCCGGGCTCCCCCTGGTGGTGGATGCAGGTATAGCATGGGGCTGAATGATGAGCTGCTCTTCGCCCGGCTTCTGTAGTTAGAGAGAAACCTCCCTACTAATTCTCTGGGGTTTCCTCTTCTCCTTGTCTCTACAGTCTGTGGTAGTGCAGATGAATCATGTACTGCTGAATACATGGACCTGATGCATGAAGACTAGTGATGAGCGAGCATGCTCTCTACTGCTCTGTGCTCGCCCCAGCGTCTCACTGCTCGAGATGCTCCACGCTCGCCGAGTATTTCCGGGGTTGCTCGGCGGGAGCTCGAGTCCCCTCCCTGCATGCTTGTTGCTCTTTACCGAGCTAATGAACATGCAGGGATTGCCTGTCACTCATTGTAATGCTGCAGCCATGTTGGTTGTGGCATTACAGTGATTGGCTGGCCGCACAGAGTCATCAGGTCTATATCAGACCTGGGGCCGCTGTGCTCGTCAGTCACTCCGGAATCAGACAGTGGAGGGAGAGCAGGTAGATCTGTGGCTCACACCGCCGAGCCTAAAGCCAGGCATGGTCGTGTGTGACAATGGCCGGACCCTGGTGGCAGCTGTGAGGCGAGCTCACACACGTACCATGCCTCGCCCATGTGCTTAACCTCGTGGTTCAGCGCTGTCTCAAATCCTACCTGGAGCTGCCGGATCTGCTTGTTAAAGTACGCTTGTATACTTTTTTTGATCAAAAATAGTTCACTAAGTACCCTATATTTATTATGCAACTTTGCTTTACATTTATATATAATGATGGTAGGGTATGAGATATATTTTTGTCTTTTGTAGGTTTTGCTTCTTTTTGCTAGTGTGAACATGCTCCTATTTCTTGCATGTCTACCATCTTAGACCTCAGTTCACATTGCTTGGTTTTTTTGTCTTGTTTGCATTCTGTGCAATTTAAGGGTGTGGCATCCCCTTTGTTGAGCTGATTAGTATATATGTAGCTTACCACGGGCCTAGGTGGTCTGGAGTTGGGACCCGGTCCTATTTGTCTACCCTTTTATATGCATTACTTCAACTTTGATATACAGTAAGGTTTTTAATATAGGCAGTATAGGTACCGTCCCAATTTAGGGTCACCTTGCCGCTGGTGGGACGGCTTGTATACTTTTTTTGATCAAAAATAGTTCACTAAGTACCCTATATTTATTATGCAACTTTGCTTTACATTTATATATAATGATGGTAGGGTATGAGATATATTTTTTGTCTTTTGTAGGTTTTGCTTCTTTTTGCTAGTGTGAACATGCTCCTATTTCTTGCATGTCTACCATCTTAGACCTCAGTTCACATTGCTTGGTTTTTTGTTAAAGTACGCCGCCTGTGTGCCCATTTTAGAAAATCACCTACAGCTTCCGCCACCCTTGCCGTGTTTCAGCAGCGTTTGCAGCTTCCGGCTCATAGACTGGTGTGTGATGTCCCTACGCGTTGGAACTCTACACTGCAGATGTTGGGAAGGATTTGTGAGCAGAAGACGGCAGTTGTTGACTACCAGCATCAACAAGGCCGTCGGTATTCAGTTCAGACTCCACACGTAACACCTCAGGAGTGGACATGGATGTCAGACATATCCTCCAAAACTTTGAGGACTCCACCAAGATGGTGAGTGGCGATGACGCCATAATTAGGCTATGTGCACACGATGCAGAAATGAAGCAGAAAATTTCTGCATCATTTCTGAATCTCCCTGGCAGATTATGCATGCGTTTTCACATGCGTTTCTGCATGCGGATTGACAAGCGCTTTCCAAGCGATTTTAGCATCACTTGGAAAGTGCTTGACAACTAGGTCACACTATATAAATCCATGCAACCGGCATGGATTTATATAGTGTGACCGTAAGAATGTTTAAAAATAAAAAAATAAACCTATACTTACCCTCCGATGGCCCGGCATGTGTAGCTGCGCTCGCTTCTGTCTGCCAGCTGATCGCGGGACACTGCACTGAAGGGCCTGCGGTCACATGACTGTGACGTCACCGCAGGTCCTTCAGTCCTGCCCGCAAGCAAAGGGAAGGAGACTGGGGGCCGTCGGAAGGTGAATTCTTTTTTTTACAGGTACAATGATACCCAGGTCTGGATGAGAGTCTCCTCTCCTCCAGAACTGGGTACCATCCGCACATTGAAACGCATATAATCCGTGAGTACAAATATACTGACACGGATTATGTGTGTCTCAATGCAAGTCAATGGCGGCGATTACGCCACGCTTCCGCAAAATTAATGGACATGCTGCGGATTTTTGAGCGCAGCATAAATGCTGTGGAAACATCCGCAGCATGGGCATAGAACTTGCGGAATCCCCTTGGGGACCATGGGGGGCGGATTACCTAGCGTTTAACAAGCGTTTATGCTGCGGAAATTCCACAGCATATACGCTTGAAAAACGCTACGTGGGCACTCAGCCTTAGCGTCACCATCCTGCTTCTGTCTTCTGAAATGCTCTCTGCTCACAATAAAAGAGTATGCACTGCTGGCGGAGCACGATGAGATGGAGCAAGGAACCATACAGGGTGATTACACACAGCCCAGCCTCATCTCACCCCAATGTGGATTGGGTGACAATGAGGAAGAGGAGGAGTAAGAACAGGAGCTAGTTTCCTGCGCTATAGATGGTACTATCTGCACTACTGTCATACCGTCTGTTCAGCGTGGATGGCCTGAGGACAGAGAGGAGGAGAGCATGGTCAGTGGTCCTATTGGTGAGGACACAGAAGTATTGCCTGTTAGCAGTCTGGCACGCATGGCTGAATTTGTTACGCTGCCTTTCCCATGACCCTCGCGTTCTCAAAATTTTGGGTGACCGTCATTACTGGTTGGTGACACTTCTAGACCCACGCTACAAGTAGAACTTTCTATCTCTTATTCCTGAGGCGGACAGGTCTACAAAAATGGGGCAGTACCAGAAGGCCCTTGTTGCGGAACTATTAAAAATCTGAAAACGCTGGTGGCAGAGGTCACAGTTCGTTGGACAACCAAGGAGCAGAGGCGAGAGACACAACTCCAATCCAGCAGAGGCAGTGGAACACTGTCCAAGTTCTGGGAGAATTTTCTCTGCCCCTCCCAGGCCCTGAGGCTCGGGGTACTCTCACAAGGAGAGCAAAGTTTGGGAAGATGCTGAGGGAGTACCTTGCCGACCGTACCAACGTCCTCTGCAATTCCTCTGTGCCTTATAATTGTTTGGTATCCAAGCTGGATACGTGGAATGAACTGGCTCTCTACGCCTTGGAGGTCCTGGCCTGCCCTGCCGCTAGTGTTTTATCATACCGGGTTTTTAGTGACGTTGGTGGAATTATAACTGATAAGCACATCCACCTGTGAACTGAAAATGCTGACTCTGATAAAAATGAACAAGGGCTGGATTGGGCCAGACTTCTCAACACCACAGAATGAAAGCAGCGTAACATAAACTCAAATCCAGTGTCTTTTTTTGGGAGGTGTATTCACATGCACCTTTTCACACCCACACATTGGTATAAGATTCCTGATTTTGGTGGCTATTTTCTCTTGTCCTCCTCCTTCTCCTCATCATCCACCACCATATCACCAGGGTGACCGTGGTCCGTGATGCAACACCCACAAATTTTTTTAAAGGGTGTTTATGTTGCCCGCAAAAAATTTTTTTATATCGTATGTTATCTGTCAGGACCCTGTAATGGGTAATTGCTGCAGTGTAGACATGGCTGCTGATCAGTGCTGCTCATAGCACTATGGATTTGTCAGGTCCCTGTAATGGGTAATTGCTGCAGTGTAGACATGGCTGCTGATCAGTGCTGCTCATAACACTATGGATCTGTCAGGACCATGTAATGGGTAATTGCTGCAGTGTAGACATGGCAGCTGATCAGTGCTGCTCATAGCACTATGGATTTGTCAGGTCCCTGTAATGGGTAATTGCTGCAGTGTAGACATGGCTGCTGATCAGTGCTGCTCATAGCACTATGGATCTGTCAGGTCCCTGTAATGGGTAATTGCTGCAGTGTAGACATGGCTGCTGATCAGTGCTGCTCATAGCACTATGGATCTGTCAGGACCCTGTAATGGGTAATTGCTGCAGTGTAGACATGGCTGCTGATCAGTGCTGCTCATAGCACTATGGATCTGTCAGGACCCTGTAATGGGTAATTGCTGCAGTGTAGACATGGCTGCTGATCAGTGCTGCTCATAGCACTATGGATTTGTCAGGTCCCTGTAATGGGTAATTGCTGCAGTGTAGACATGGCTGCTGATCAGTGCTGCTCATAGCACTATGGATCTGTCAGGTCCCTGTAATGGGTAATTGCTGCAGTGTAGACATGGCGGCTGATCAGTGCTGCTCATAGCACTATTGATCTGTCAGGACCCTGTAATGGGTAATTGCTGCAGTGTAGACATGGCAGCTGATCAGTGCTGCTCATAGCACTATGGATTTGTCAGGTCCCTGTAATGGGTAATTGCTGCAGTATAGACATGGCTGCTGATCAGTGCTGCTCATAGCAGAATGGATCTGTCAGGTCCCTGTAATGGGTAATTGCTGCAGTGTAGACATGGCTGCTGATCAGTGCTGCTCATAGCACTATGGATTTGTCAGGTCCCTGTAATGGGTAATTGCTGCAGTGTAGACATGGCTGCTGATCAGTGCTGCTCATAACACTATGGATCTGTCAGGACCATGTAATGGGTAATTGCTGCAGTGTAGACATGGCAGCTGATCAGTGCTGCTCATAGCACTATGGATTTGTCAGGTCCCTGTAATGGGTAATTGCTGCAGTGTAGACATGGCTGCTGATCAGTGCTGCTCATAGCACTATGGATCTGTCAGGACCCTGTAATGGGTAATTGCTGCAGTGTAGACATGGCTGCTTATCAGTGCTGCTCATAGCACTATGGATCTGTCAGGACCCTGTAATGGGTAATTGCTGCAGTGTAGACATGGCGGCTGATCAGTGCTGCTCATAGCACTATGGATCTGTCAGGACCCTGTAATGGGTAATTGCTGCACTGTAGACATGGCTGCTGATCAGTGCTGCTCATAGCACTATGGATCTGTCAGGACCCTGTAATGGTAATTGCTGCAGTGTAGACATGGCTGCTGATCGGTGCTGCTCATAGCACTATGGATCTGTCAGGACCCTGTAATGGTAATTGCTGCAGTGTAGACATGGCTGCTGATCGGTGCTGCTCATAGCACTATGGATCTGTCAGGACCCTGTAATGGTAATTGCTGCAGTGTAGACATGGCGGCTAATCAGTGCTGCTCATAGCACTATGGATCTGTCAGGACCCTGTAATGGTAATTGCTGCAATGTAGACATGGCTGCTGATCGGTGCTGCTCATAGCACTATGGATCTGTCAGGACCCTGTAATGGTAATTGCTGCAGTGTAGACATGGCTGCTGATCAGTGCTGCTCATAGCACTATGGATCTGTCAGGTCCCTGTAATGGGTAATTGCTGCAGTGTAGACATGGCTGCTGATCAGTGCAGCTCATAGCACTATGGATCTGTCAGGTCCCTGTAATGGGTAATTGCTGCAGTGTAGACATGTGTGCTGCTCATAGCTGAATGGATCTGTCAGGACCCTGTAATGGGTAATTGCTGCAGTGTAGACATGGCTGCTGATCAGTGCTGCTCATAGCACTATGGATCTGTCAGGTCCCTGTAATGGGTAATTGCTGCAGTGTAGACATGGCTGCTGATCAGTGCTGCTCATAACACTATGGATCTGTCAGGACCATGTAATGGGTAATTGCTGCAGTGTAGACATGGCTGCTATTCAGTGCTGCTCATAATACTATGGATCTGTCAGGACCCTGTAATGGGTAATTGCTGCAGTGTAGACATGGCGGCTGATCAGTGCTGCTCATAGCACTATGGATCTGTCAGGTCCCTGTAATGGGTAATTGCTGCAGTGTAGACATAGCTGCTGAACAGTGCTGCTCATAGCACTATGGATCTGTCAGGTCCCTGTAATGGGTAATTGCTGCAGTGTAGACATAGCTGCTGAGCAGTGCTGCTCATAGCACTATGGATCTGTCAGGACCCTGTAATGGTAATTGCTGCAGTGTAGACATGGCTGCTGATCAGTGCTGCTCATAACACTATGGATCTGTCAGGTCCCTGTAATGGGTAATTGCTGCAGTGTAGACATGGCTGCTGATCAATGCTGCTCATAGCACTATGGATCTGTCAGGTCCCTGTAATGGGTAATGGCTGCTGATCAGTGCTGCTCATAGCACTATGGATCTGTCCGGACCCTGTAATGGGTAATTGCTGCAGTGTAGACATGGTGGCTGATCAGTGCTGCCCATAGCAGAATGGATCTGTCAGGACCCTGTAATGGGTAATTGCTGCAGTGTAGACATAGCTGCTGAACAGTGCTGCTCATAGCACTATGGATCTGTCAGGTCCCTGTAATGGGTAATTGCTGCAGTGTAGACATAGCTGCTGAGCAGTGCTGCTCATAGCACTATGGATCTGTCAGGACCCTGTAATGGTAATTGCTGCAGTGTAGACATGGCTGCTGATCAGTGCTGCTCATAACACTATGGATCTGTCAGGTCCCTGTAATGGGTAATTGCTGCAGTGTAGACATGGCTGCTGATCAGTGCTGCTCATAGCACTATGGATTTGTCAGGTCCCTGTAATGGGTAATTGCTGCAGTGTAGACATGGCTGCTGATCAGTGCTGCTCATAGCAGAATGGATCTGTCAGGTCCCTGTAATGGGTAATTGCTGCAGTGTAGACATGGCTGCTGATCAGTGCTGCTCATAGCACTATGGATCTGTCAGGTCCCTGTAATGGGTAATTGCTGCAGTGTAGACATGGCTGCTGAGCAGTGCTGCTCATAGCACTATGGATCTGTCAGGTCCCTGTAATGGGTAATTGCTGCAGTATAGACATGGCTGCTGATCAGTGCTGCTCATAGCAGAATGGATCTGTCAGGTCCCTGTAATGGGTAATTGCTGCAGTGTAGACATGGCTGCTGATCAGTGCTGCTCATAGCACTATGGATCTGTCAGGTCCCTGTAATGGGTAATTGCTGCAGTGTAGACATGGCTGCTGAGCAGTGCTGCTCATAGCACTATGGATCTGTCAGGTTCGTGTAATGGGTAATTGCTGCAGTGTAGACATGGCTGCTGATCAGTGCTGCTCATAGCACTATGGATCTGTCAGGTCCCTGTAATGGGTAATTGCTGCAGTGTAGACATAGCTGCTGAGCAGTGCTGCTCATAGCACTATGGATCTGTCGTCAGGTCCCTGTAATGGGTAATTGCGGCAGTGTAGACATGGCTGCTGACCAGTGCTGCTCATAGTATTATTGATCTGTCAGGACCCTGTAATGGGTAATTGCTGCAGTGTAGACATGGCTGCTGATCAGTGCTGCTCATAGCATTATTGATCTGTCAGGACCTTGTAATGGGTAATTGCCGCAGTGTATACATGGCGGCTGATCAGTGCTGCCCATAGCACTATGGATCTGTCAGGTCCCTGTAATGGGTAATTGCTGCAGTGTAGACATGGCTGCTGATCAGTGCTGCTCATGGCTCTATGGATCTGTCCGGTTCCGGTAATGGGTAATTGCTGCAGTGTAGACATGGCTGCTGATCAGTGCTGCTCATGGCTCTATGGATCTGTCCGGTTCCTGTAATGGGTTGTTGCTGTGGTTAGAGGCACAGGCCTCTATTCTCTGGTCCTGGCATCTGTAGGAGGATCATCGCTATAACACTGGGCACCTGCTTACAAGGAATGGCTTCCTCTCCTGAGCTCACGCTATACTCCTCCTGACAAGGACCAGCATTATGAAGGGCTCCTCTAATATTCCTGAGTTGTGGTGTCAGGAGATTGTCCAGGGGTTGGTGAGGAGATCACTACTTGTTGGTGTGTTCTAAAATGAAACGTGGCTCATTCTTATATTTTGCCTGCAGAATCTGACTATAATGGCGACCGTGATCTACACTGACCAGGAGAACGGTGATGTTAATGCTGCGCTGTTGTCCAGAGATCGTGCACAACTATCAGGTGCCGGTAAGTGGTTTCTAAAGGTAACGGCCGATCTGGCCCCAATTCATCAAGGGGCTTAATAGATTTCTAGCAGAACTCTGACAAGTCAAAACTTTTATGCAACTAGATGTTAATTTATATATATATATATTTATTTATTTAAGCACTTTCACTCCAGCTCTGCCAAGTGGACGGAGCATGGTGAAGCCACCTGAGTCACAACTTTCCATAAATTAAGTGCACCCCATCACTATGGTGCGCCTCACCAGAAGTGTTAAGTGGAGTCCACCTCATAATAAACTTTGCTTTTACTTTTGCCCACCCATCTTTAAAGAATCTCTCCCATCAGTTTTTATTCTCTATATATTGCAGTCATCATATTATATAGCACTGTGTACTTACAATTGCTCATTTTGCCTTTCTACCCAGCTTATTGTCATTTACCTAATGGAAAAGAGATGTGATTAAAAACTGACTAGCTGAATCCTTCTAATCTCTATGTTACCACAAGGTGAACTTTTCCTGCATGAGTCATAAGTCCCTGCAGAGGAGGAGGGGGCAGCTGGGTCAGGAGGTGAAGAGGAGAATGATTTTTGCAGGGAAGAGGCTTCCTGTTTCTACATAGAAAAGAATTTACTGGGTAGAAAGGTAAAGTGAGCAATTGTTAGTACACAGTCCTATATAATTACAATATAGTAAGAGGATAAGCTCTGATGGGAGAGGTTCTTTAAGCCGGTCATGTATTGGGTAATGAGTTGGGGTGTCAGTCTCCATCAGTGCTGGCTGAACACTGACTATCCTGCTCAGATTACTACACATGGCGCTGCTCCTCCCTGTAGTATGGGCTACGCAGGACGGTGCCGAGGCTCCAGATTCTACCTGCACAGCAACAAGGTCCCAACACTTCTACCTCTATAACTTGCCTAATGCAGACGCAAACCTGCAGCCTTTCCACTGAGATCTTGTCGGCCTTCTACACTGCCATGGCTTTGTCTGCACAATGTAGCTTAAAGGGAATGTCCACTTCTTAAGCATCCTAGAAGTCTACAATATAAGGTCAGTATTCCTCTAACCCTCTGCCTTATTTGGCTGCCATTGAAGGCAGTCAGCGAAATGGGTTCAATTTTCTATAGAAGTGGCAGAATTTAACCCCTTCCTGACCGTGTTATTTCCCGTCTCTGCATTTTTCTTATTCTTCTAAGAGCAGTAACTTTATCTTTCTGTCAATACAGCCATATGAGGGTTTTTGTTTTTATGCCGTTCACTGATCAGGTTAATTATTTTTATATTTTGATTGGACTTTTACAGAAGTAACGCCCATATGTTTTATTTTAAAATGGGTCATAGAGGGGCAGGGGTGATTTGAAGGTTCAGATTATACTTTTTCCTTTTTGTCCCCTTAGGCTGTGTGCCCACGATGCGTTTTTTAAGCGTTTCTGCAGTGGCAAAAACACTGCAGAAACGCTTAAAAAACACATGGTAGAAGGCCTGCCATGTTCCCCAATGATAATCCGCATGTGCTGTGCACATGCTGCGGAAATTTCTGCTGCGGATTATCATTGCGGAAAAAAACGCAGCACTACCAATTATTTTGCGGAAGTGCTGTGTTTTCGCCGCCATTGACTTGCATTAGAACGCATGGATTACGCATCACTGTATATGTAGATGCGCAATCCTCGCGTTCCAATGTGCGGATGGTTCCCAGGTCTAGAGGAGAGGAGACCCTCCTCCGGACCCGGGTACCATAGAAACTGTGAAAAAAAGAATAAAATAAAAACTAAATATGATACTTACCTTCTGGCGGCCCCCGCTGCGCCCCTCCTCTCATGCCGGCAAATCGCGATGGACTGAAGGACCTGCGCTGATGTCATAGTCATGTGATGGGTCACGCGACGCTGACGTCGGCAGGTCCTTCAGTGCAGTGTACCGCGATCTGCCGGCAGTCAGCACCTAGTGAAGCAAGACTCTGGGGTCTATCGGAAGGTAAGTATAGATTTATTTTTTATTTTTTGACATTCTCTCGGGTCACACTATATAAATCCATGCCGTTTGCATGGATTTATATAGTGTGACCAAGTTGACAAGCACTTTCCAAGTGATGCTAAAATCGCTTGGAAAGCGCTTGACAACCCGCATGCGGAAATGCATGTTAAGAACTCTTCATTTCCGCATGTCCCTGGCAGGAAAATGCATGTACAATCCGCATGTACAATCCACATGTACAATCCACATGCGTTTTTTCTGCCAGGGGAGATGCAGAAACGCTCAGGAAAAATCCGGAGTATTTCTGCATCGTGGGCACATAGCCTTAGGGGACTTGAACATGCAATCATCTGATTTCTTGTTACGTACAGCAATACTGCAGTATATAGCCAGCATTCACAGATCTGTCATGACAGGCATGGGTCTTTTCAGCAGACTCCTTTCTGGCAGTGATGGCATCCCACGATCGTGTTACAGGAGCACAGATGGGCACATGGCATGACTCCCTTCTCAGTTCGCTGTTAATGCCGCTGTCCGTCTCTAACAGGTGAAGCTCTGCCCTACATGTGGCTATTAGAGGTTGATGATGGCTAAATATCACAGCTAGCATATGATGTAACTGCAAATCATGTTGGTAAGGGGTTAAAGTGCCACTCCAGTGGGTTTTTTTTCTTTCACTTTTAGTGCAGAAATGATTTTCAAGTATGTGCTCAGATTGGGCATGGGTGCTGGGATTACTAGTACACCTGACATCCAGGTGGGCATAATTCTGTTCCTTGCGTATTGGAAGACTCTGCCACTGCTGCTTTGGTGTTGGCAATCTTTCAGTTTCTTGCCCATTGATGCTCGGGAACAGTCCTCAAAGTATCTATTTATCGGTCGACCATGACTGCACCACGAGAGAGGGAATCCGCCCACCAAGTACAAGAAACCTACAGGCTTAAAAGGGGCGGCACCTCTCGCCTCAGTTTGGTTTCCTGTCCTTGATGAAGGGAACCTGTGGCAGGCTTACCTGTTGAAGATGTACGGATTCTGAAGAATCGAGCTGTCGAGCAGCGCCCACAGCCTGGGGTCGGCAGCTCCAGCATCGCTCTGCGTCAGTGGCTGTGGAGCGGCGCCTATGTCTGGGGTTGGCAGCCCCAGCATCAAATGGGCGCTGGATGGCAGCAGGGGCTGTGCCCCTGTCTGGGGTTGGCAGCCCCAACATCATGCTGGTGCCAGATGGTAAGGGGGAGCTGCGCCCCTGTCTGGGGTGGGCCGCCCCAGTGTCGTTCTGGCGCCAGGCAGTGGTGTCCCTGTGGGAAGTTGCAGCTTCAGTGCCGCATGATACGGCGGGGCCACACGCTTCCGGTCTCTCTATGTAGCCGGAGGCGTGGCATGATGCTGCTGTGCGCCCCGGTGGTCACGTGACCGGACCAGGAAGTTCCGGCCACATGTGTGCCGACTCCAAAGGGAGTGCTGCAATAACCTCTACGGCCAGCAGGTGGCACGCCCAGTGGTAGAATTAGCAACCCTTAAATCCCTCTCCCTTAAAACAGCACTACTAATAGCTTTAACCTCTGCTAGGAGGATTGGTCACATTCAGGCTCTGTCTACGGCCTTACCATTTACTCAAATCCTGGATGATAGGCAGGATCAGGTTTAAGAATTACTCTATCTCCCTAAGGTAGCTACTCATTTCCATAGACTTCGGGAAGAAGTACTACCCTCCTTCTGTCCTAATCCGAGTAACCAGAAGGAAGCAGAGTTGCATACATTAGACGTAAGGAGTTGTGTGGTTAGGTACCTCACGGTTACCAAAGACTTTAGGAAAGAGAGCTCATTGTTTATATCCTACCAAGGGGTTAGGAAAGGGTTTAAAGTCAGGGTCCCCGTAGCTAGATGGATGAGGGAGGCTATTTCTCTAGCTTATGCATTTAGTGGCGAAGAAGTATCACAAGGGTTGAACGCTCACTCCACCCGGGCTGTCTATCTCCTGGGCAGAGAAGATGGGTGTCTCGATAGACATATGTAAGGCTGCTACTGGTCTTCTCCCTCTACATTCTATAGGCACTATAGACTGGATATGGGTGTTTCATCTGACCTCACCTTTGGGAGATGGGTGCTCCAAGCTGTGGACCCTCCCTAGACTTCTTAATCTCTACAATTCTCTCGTGGTGCTGTCATGGTCGACCGATGGTCATAAGTTACTTACCGGTAACGGGATTTTTCTGAGACCATGACAGCACCCTTATATTTCCTCCCTTCATGTTTGTGGGAGCACTCTGTTTGTTAGAATTTCACACTTAATGGGTGGTGTATGAGTAATTTTGTGATTGTTTGCTATGTTTATCCTGGCAGTCCTCTCAATACTCTGTAATCCAGACTGAGGCGAGAAGTGGCACCCCTTGTTAAGCCTGTAGGTTTGCTGTCCTTGGTGGGCTGACCCCCCCCCCCCATGGTGCTGTCATGGTCTCCGAAAGATCCTGTTACCGGTAAGTAACTTGACTTTTTCCCTATAGGAAAGTCGCTTGTCAAAAGCCACCAGGGCAAAGTGCGCAGTTCTGCATCAAGTGGGAAAACATCAAGAAAAGCTCTGGGAAATGTCAACAAGCAAGTAATGACCCAGAAGAACGGGCAGCCTCTGAAAGGAGACCGGAAAGTGCCAAAGCCTGCGCCAGCTGTTATACAGGTATAATGTATTACCGCAGCTCTGATCATACACCGCTCTTGTGTTCTGCCCTGTACTGATGTACAGACTTGTATCTACATAATCCTAAAATGCCACAGGAACATCTGCAAGAAGATCACATGGCATGTTCTACTATTACAAGTCCCATTATTATCTGTTGGATTAAAGTGGGCTAATATCTGGCTAATCTAGCTGTGTAATGTGTATGGGGGTCTCCTGGCTGCCCTAACAAATGTTCAGTTCAAATACCCGCTCCTTGTTCTCTAGGCACAAATTGCTTAGAGACAGCAGATTACCCTCCTCCCCACAGAACACATGAGAGCTCATCTGTATGTTGGGAGAGATGGCTGCTAGCCAAACAGTGTATGGCCAGGCCACAGCTATGCCACAGGGGCTTGGCTGACTCCTTTTCAGATCATATATGGAGAACCTAATGGCAAACACTGGATAAATGAAGCTTGTGACCTGGTTCCTGTTCCCCTCTAGGTTTCTGGCACTTCTGATAAGACAGACGAGCAGCAGTACCCCGACATTGAGAAGTTTGTTCCCTACAATCCTGCAGGTAACTCTTCCACACCTTGCTGTACCTATTGCCTGCCATTAGCCACTTGCCTTTACATTTAATTTTGAGCATGAGAATCAATTCTAATACTTGCACCTGAAGCTGGATGGGGTTAGTGAATTTGTCACCAGGATTTTGCTGCCCCATCTGAGAGCAGCATGACTTAGGGGCAGAGACCCTGATTACAGTGATGGATCACTTGGTGCAGTTCAGAGTAACTGTGTCTGCTGCAGATCTACAAATGCTCTGAATGCTGGGCTCTGTATAACCCCACCCACATCACTGATTGGTAGCTTTCTGCCTATGCACAGTGTACAGAACTATCCATCCATTGTGGGGACAGGGTTGGACTACATGGCAGAAGCTTTACTAGTCATCTGGTGGCAGTCTCCTGCTTGTGGAGGATCTCTTATCAAAACTACAGCAATCAGCCCAGAAAGCAACACGTCACTGGAATTGGGGATCTTTGTCCCCACGTTGTGCTGCTCTCAGATCAGGTGGCAATAAACCTGGTGACAGATTCCCTTTAAATGCAGTTTAGGGCCATCTCTGTTACACTCTTACTCTCTATTAGCTGCAATGTCCCATCTGCCTAATGCAGCCACAGATCTCATGGCTGCAGTATCCGGATCTTCAGAAACTCGCTGACATCGTGTCAGTTAATCCAATGAGTGTTTGCAGTGACAGCAATGTCTGTTAGCTGGGCTTCTGCTGCTGCTCAGTTGTGGAGGAGAGCAGACAGATGTCAGTGTGGTGTTCGGAGGCTCCTGGGGCCCCTGCACGTGACATCAGGAGTGCCAGAGATCCAGAGTGTGGTCTTGGGCTCCACTATACAGGTGGGACTTTGCAGCTATTTGGGGGTGGGGAGAGGAGGACACAACACTGACGTGTGCAGTGAAGGTGGTTAAAGTTCATTGACGCTAGATGACTCATTTTGTTGCATTGAGCCCATAGACAAACTAGGAATGCCAAAGAACCAATCAAGAACAACCGAACTAAATAGTCAAATTCTGCAAAAATAGGAAATTTAAAAAACGTATAATGAATACACGGTTAAGTAAGTGACACCGTAGAGACAGGCACTCACACCAATGTACATACAATAGTTAAAATAGAAAAATATAGAATAGATGTATACTACCAGGAGTAGTTCTAGAACGCACACCAGGGGTAGGTGTAGAACCGCCCGCCAGGGTTAGTACTGGAACCGCCCACTGGCACCAGGGGTAGTACTGGAACCGCCCACTGGCGCCAGGGGTAGTACTGGAACTGCCCACTGGTGCCAGGGGTAGTACTGGGACCGCCCACTGGCGCCAAGGGTAGTACTGGGACCGCCCACTGGCGCCAAGGGTAGTACTGGGACCGCCCACTGGCGCCAAGGGTAGTACTGGAACCGCACACTGGCGCCAGGAGTAGTACTGGAACCGCCCACTGGCGCCAGGGGTAGTACTGGAACCGCCCACTGGCGCCAGGGGTCATACTGGAACCGCCCACTGGCGCCAGGGGTCGTACTGGAACCGCCCACTGGCGCCAGGGGTCGTACTGGAACCGCCCACTGGCGCCAGGGGTCGTACTGGAACCGCCCACTGGCGCCAGGGGTCGTACTGGAACCGCCCACTGGCGCCAAGGGTAGTACTGGGACCGCCCACTGGCGCCAAGGGTAGTACTGGGACCGCCCACTGGCGCCAAGGGTAGTACTGGGACCGCCCACTGGCGCCAGGGGTCGTACTGGAACCGCCCACTGGCGCCAGGGGTCGTACTGGAACCGCCCACTGGCGCCAGGGGTCGTACTGGAACTGCCCACTGGCGCCAGGGGTCGTACTGGAACTGCCCACTGGCGCCAGGGGTCGTACTGGAACCGCCCACTGGCGCCAGGGGTCGTACTGGAACCGCCCACTGGCGCCAGGGGTCGTACTGGAACCGCCCACTGGCGCCAGGGGTCGTACTGGAACCGCCCACTGGCGCCAGGGGTCGTACTGGAACCGCCCACTGGCGCCAGGGGTAGTTCTTGAACCGCCCACCAGGAGCATACCAGGAACAGTACTAGAACCGCCCACGAGGACTTGCACGCTAGGAGTAATTCTAGAACCACCCACCGGCACCAGGGGTTGTTCAGGAACCGCCCGCCAGGGGTAGATCTAGAACCGCCCTCCAGCACCAGGAGTAATTCTAGAACCGCCCACCATCACCAGGGGTTGTTCTGGAACCGCCCACCAGGGGTAGTTCTAGAACCGCCCACCAAAACTAGGGGTAGTTCTAGAACCAACCACCAGGGGTAATTCTAGAACCGCCCACCATCACCAGGGGTTGTTCAGGAACCACCCGCCAGGGGTAGATCTAGAACCGCCCTCCAGGAGTAATTCTAGAACCACCCACCATCACCAGGGGTTGTTCTGGAACCGCCCACCAGGGTAGTTCTAGAACCGCCCACCAAAACTAGGAGTAGTTATATAACCGCCCACCAGGAGCAGTACTAGAACTGCACACTAGGAGTACTTCTAAAACCGCCCATCAGCACCAGGGGTTGTTCCAGAACCATCCGCCAGGGGTTGTTCTAGAACCACCAGCACCAGGAGCAGTACTAGAACTGCCAACACCAGGAGCAGTACTAGAACTGCCAGCACCAGGAGCAGTACTACAGTAGAACCGGCAGCACCAGGAGCAGTACTAGAACCGCCATCACCAGGAGCAGTACTAGAACCGCCAGCACCAGTACTAGACCCGCCCCGCCAGGAGCAGTACTAGACCCGCCATCACCAGGAGCAGTACTAGACCCGCCCCGCCAGGAGCAGTACTAGACCCGCCCCACCAGGAGCAGTACTAGACCCGCCCCGCCAGGAGCAGTACTAGACCCGCCCCGCCAGGAGCAGTACAAGACCTGCCCCGCCAGGAGCAGTAGTAGACCCGCCCCGCCAGGAGCAGTACTAGACCCGCCCCGCCAGCACCAGGAGCAGTACTATAACCGCCAGGAGCAGGACTAGAACCACCAGCACCAGGAGCAGGACTAGAACCGCCAGCACCAGGAGCAGGACTAGAACCGCCAGCACCAGGAGCAGGACTAGAACCGCCAGCACCAGGAGCAGGACTAGAACCGCCAGCACCAGGAGCAGGACTAGAACCGCCAGCACCAGGTGCAGTACTAGACCCGCCCCGCCAGGAGCAGTACTAGACCCGCCCCGCCAGGAGCAGTACTAGACCCGCCCCGCCAGGAGCAGTACTAGACCCGCCCCGCCAGGAGCAGTACTAGACCCGCCCCGCCAGGAGCAGTACTAGACCCGCCCCGCCAGGAGCAGTACTAGACCCGCCCCGCCAGGAGCAGTACTAGACCCGCCCCGCCAGGAGCAGTACTAGACCCGCCCCGCCAGGAGCAGTACTAGACCCGCCCACCAGCAGCAGGAGCAGGACTAGAACCGCCAGCACCAGGAGCAGTACTAGAACCGCCAGCACCAGGAGCAGTACTAGAACCGCCCCGCCAGGAGCAGTACTAGAACCGCCCCGCCAGGAGCAGTACTAGAGCCGCCCCGCCAGGAGCAGTACTAGAGCCGCCCCGCCAGGAGCAGTACTAGAGCCGCCCCGCCAGGAGCAGTACTAGAGCCACCCCGCCAGGAGCAGTACTAGAGCCGCCCCGCCAGGAGCAGTACTAGAGCCGCCCCGCCAGGAGCAGTACTAGAGCCGCCCCGCCAGGAGCAGTACTAGAGCCGCCCCGCCAGGAGCAGTACTAGAACCGCCCCGCCAGGAGCAGTACTAGAACCCGCCCGCCAGCACTAGGAGTAGTTTGAGAACCGCCCACAGTCAGCAGAGGGTAGTTTTTTGACCGCCCCACAGTCAGCAGAGGGTAGTTTTTTGACCGCCCCACAGTCAGCAGAGGGTAGTTTTTTGACCGCCCCACAGTCAGCAGAGGGGGTAGTTTTTTGACCGCCCCACAGTCAGCCGAGGGGGTAGTTTTTTGACCGCCCCACAGTCAGCCGAGGGGGTAGTTTTTTGACCGCCCCACAGTCAGCCGAGGGGGTAGCTTTTTGACCGCCCCACAGTCAGCCGAGGGGGTAGCTTTTTGACCGCCCCACAGTCAGCCGAGGGGGTAGCTTTTTGACCGCCCCACAGTCAGCCGAGGGGGTAGCTTTTTGACCGCCCCACAGTCAGCCGAGGGGGTAGCTTTTTGACCGCCCCACAGTCAGCCGAGGGGGTAGCTTTTTGACCGCCCCACAGTCAGCCGAGGGGGTAGCTTTTTGACCGCCCCACAGTCAGCCGAGGGGGTAGCTTTTTGACCGCCCCACAGTCAGCCGAGGGGGTAGCTTTTTGACCGCCCCACAGTCAGCCGAGGGGGTAGCTTTTTGACCGCCCCACAGTCAGCCGAGGGGGTAGCTTTTTGACCGCCCCACAGTCAGCCGAGGGGGTAGCTTTTTGACCGCCCCACAGTCAGCCGAGGGGGTAGCTTTTTGACCGCCCCACAGTCAGCCGAGGGGGTAGCTTTTTGACCGCCCCACAGTCAGCCGAGGGGGTAGCTTTTTGACCGCCCCACAGTCAGCCGAGGGGGTAGCTTTTTGACCGCCCCACAGTCAGCCGAGGGGGTAGCTTTTTGACCGCCCCACAGTCAGCCGAGGGGGTAGCTTTTTGACCGCCCCACAGTCAGCCGAGGGGGTAGCTTTTTGACCGCCCCACAGTCAGCCGAGGGGGTAGCTTTTTGACCGCCCCACAGTCAGCCGAGGGGGTAGCTTTTTGACCGCCCCACAGTCAGCCGAGGGGGTAGCTTTTTGACCGCCCCACAGTCAGCCGAGGGGGTAGCTTTTTGACCGCCCCACAGTCAGCCGAGGGGGTAGCTTTTTGACCGCCCCACAGTCAGCCGAGGGGGTAGCTTTTTGACCGCCCCACAGTCAGCCGAGGGGGTAGCTTTTTGACCGCCCCACAGTCAGCCGAGGGGGTAGCTTTTTGACCGCCCCACAGTCAGCCGAGGGGGTAGCTTTTTGACCGCCCCACAGTCAGCCGAGGGGGTAGCTTTTTGACCGCCCCACAGTCAGCCGAGGGGGTAGCTTTTTGACCGCCCCACAGTCAGCCGAGGGGGTAGCTTTTTGACCGCCCCACAGTCAGCCGAGGGGGTAGTTTATTGACCGCCCCACAGTCAGCCGAGGGGGTAGTTTATTGACCGCCCCACAGTCAGCCGAGGGGGTAGTTTTCTGACCGCCCCACAGTCAGCCGAGGGGGTAGTTTTCTGACCGCCCCACAGTCAGCCGAGGGGGTAGTTTTCTGACCGCCCCACAGTCAGCCGAGGGGGTAGTTTTCTGACCGCCCCACAGTCAGCCGAGGGGGTAGTTTTCTGACCGCCCCACAGTCAGCCGAGGGGGTAGTTTTTTGACCGCCCCACAGTCAGCCGAGGGGGTAGTTTTATGACCGCCCCACAGTCACCAGAGGGTAGTTTTATGACCGCCCCACAGTCACCAGAGGGTAGTTTTATGACCGCCCCACAGTCACCAGAGGGTAGCCCCTAACCTATTAGTCCCCTGTGCAGCTGCACTGGTTGCACCAATGATATCCACTTAGCCTAGTAAAATCTATCATCCCTTATCAAAGCTGAGCAACAAAAAACTCTCCTAGTTACCCATAGCAATCAGAAATTAAAAGGGTATTCCCATCTCCAAGATCCTATCGCAATATATAGTAGGTGTAATAATAATAATATTAGCAAATACCTCCAATAAGAAATGTAGAATACTTTTTCTGATTCGCTATGTTTCTTTCCTCATGTGCAGGCATTGCAGGACCTTAGGTATCTATGGTTACGACCACTAGCAACTAGATAACTATCGCTATAAGTGGTTTGTAAGCATGGATAGCTAAGGTCCTGCAATGCCTGCACATGAGGGAAGAGACATGGCGAATCAGAAAAACTATTCTACATTTCTAATTGGAGGTATTTGCTAACATTATTATTATTACACCTACTCCATATTCCACAGTGATATAAAAAAAGAATAAAAAGGGGAGACAAGGGGCGCAGAGTCTAAGTGTAGATGAATATGTGCATTTGCCACAACAATATTTGTTTTTTGCACTCACCCTTTAGATGTCTTGTATTTTCACTCAAATGATCTGTATAGTGGATCAGCTCTTTGCAATCCTCTGGTCTGGAGCACAAATGCGGGAACTATGTCAGCCCTGGTATAAGGCTTGCATGTTGGATATTGTAGTGGAGAGAAGATTTCCCTTTTTCGGCGCTTCCAGAGGATAAGGATCGTTACAGATGAATTCTTTTTCTCAAAATCAGATTTATTCGGACACTATATTAAGAACAAACAACGTGTTTCTGCCAGCAACGGCCTTCATCAGGTATAATATGCACTTGTAAGGACTTTAAGGGAAGACAATCTTTATAGACTAGTTACTCTTAAGATGTCGTGTTTTTTTTTTTCTTCTTTCCTTGACTTGGTTGAATTGATTAGGATTGACACCACACCCCAATTAAGTTAGGAGAGTGGGTAGTTGTTCAGCATTACATTCTAGCACCATTCTGTGTACTAGAATGGTAGATTTTTTGATATTAGAATGAACATATATATAATAAAATTCCTTTCTCTTATCATTTCCTTCACTTTCCCCTCCTTATATATATAGAAAGAGAAAGTGATATATAATAGTAATTTTAGAATACATAGTTGTGATTAAAATATACCTGGTGATGGTTATATTTATATATAAAAAAATAATAATAAATAAATTACATAGTACTGATCATAAAAATACATAATTGTTAGTCTAGTATATAAAAAAATTCATAAAATATAACAGTTATTTTTACAGGAATGAGATCTTACAATAAAACAAATATTATTTTCAGTATTGGTAAATAGGGCTGTGCATTATTAAATATACATTTTTTTTCTTCTTTTTCCCCCTCACACATTTTCCACTATATCATTAAGACCATCTGGATATAGGGTTTTCAATCTAAAGATCCAATAAGACTCTTTTCTGTTTAGTTTCTGGAGTTACCTTTATGTCAAATTGTTTGTGGTGTTTAACTAAAAGGTGTCTGGACAAACTGTGTTTTAAAAAACCTTTTTTGGTGTTGTGTCTGTGGCCATTCATACGCGACCGCAGTGTCTGTGTAGTGCGGCCCACGTATTGAAGACCACAGGCACAATTGATCACGTAGATAACGTGATCACTCTCACAAGTAAGGTGCTGGTTTATATTTATTGTCTCTCCTGTGCTTCTTGATGTGATACATTTTTGTTTGTGACTAATGATATTGCAGCAATGACATTTTTTTGATCCACATCTAAAAACTCCAAGGGGATTTTGTATAGGAGTCTTTTTTGGTCTTAAAGGAGAGAGGGGTTTCCCTAAGACACTAGGCGCAATAATGTTCCCAATAGTAACCCCCCTCCGGAATGTGATACCAGGATTCTCCGGTAGCCACTTTTTGAGAAAGGAATCCCTTCTTAGAATGTACCAATACTTTTTTTAAAAATAATAAATACAAAAATACTGAAAAAATATCATTCAGTACCAAAGACAATATTTCAAAATCAGAGAAGTTAGCTCTCAAGCAATTGAAAAATAATAAAAAAAATAGTCATCAGACAAGCTGATAAAGGAGGTGGAGTGGTCATTCAGGACAGGGAAACATATCTGCAGGAAGCTCACAATATCCTAGCAGATAAAAAATACTATAACAAATTAGATACAGATCCTGCAAAAACATTTAAATCAGAATACCACATGTTCATAAATGTAGCATATTCACAAAATATTATCAATAAAAAAAAAAACGTTTCCTGACAAACAAAAACCCAAACACAGCAATTTTTTATCATTTACCAAAGGTCCACAAAAACCCTGTAGTACCACCAGGTAGACCGATTATTTCCGGTATTGGATCTCTAACTAGTCAGTTATCTCACTATATAGACTTACATCTTCAGGACCTTGTAAAAAAGCTACCGTCTTTCCTCCATGATTCTTACCAACTTATAAAGGAATATAGTTCTTTAAACTGGGAAAATGATTATCTTTTCATTACACTGGATGTGAATGCTCTGTACTCCAATATAGAACATAATATGGGAGTTGAAGCAGTATCACACTATTTATCTGAGACTCCAAATATGCCGTCGGCCCAGAGAGATTTCCTTCTATTAGGCTTAAAGTTTATATTGGAGCATAATGTTTTTGAATTCCAGGGTGAATTGTTCCTGCAGCAGTTTGGCACCGCGATGGGGACTCGGGTCGCGCCAAGTTTCGCTAATCTTTTTATGGGGCGATTCGAGTCCTCATCTCCCATCAGCCAAACACCATTTAAGGAACACATATTGCTATATAGAAGCTATATAGATGATTTAATCATCTTCTGGAAGGGCACAGAAAAACAAGCTATTTCTCTTATAGAGGAACTTAACAAAAATAGTTGGGGTATTTCATTCACATATAACATGGATAAAGAAAAAATCCATTATCTGGACCTGGAAATCAGTCACTCTAATAATAAAATTATAAGTAAAACCTTTTTTAAAAAAAACGGATTCTAATGGATTTTTGGACTTTCGGAGCGCACATTATCCAAAATGGAAGCAGAACATACTGTTCAGCCAATAGCTGCGCATCCGAAAGAACAATACGAAAAACAAAGATTATGTGGAACAATCCAAAATTCGGACTAAAAAATTCTTGGATAAAAAACACCCCAAAAAATTGATAGCAGAAGCCTATGAAACCAACCTGAAAAAAACTCAAAATGAATGTCTGTATGAAAAACTCACAGAAAAAAAACAGTGCTCTGTTATAGACAATGAACAAACAAATACGTACAAAAAGAGAGATAAAGAAAATAATACAAGATGGCAATATAATTTTATTACTGCTTTTAATCAGGGAAGTGTGAAAGTAAGACAGATTTTAAAAAAGTATTGGTACATTCTAAGAAGGGATTCCTTTCTCAAAAAGTGGCTACCGGAGAATCCTGGTATCACATTCCGGAGGGGGGTTACTATTGGGAACATTATTGCGCCTAGTGTCTTAGGGAAACCCCTCTCTCCTTTAAGACCAAAAAAGACTCCTATACAAAATCCCCTTGGAGTTTTTAGATGTGGATCAAAAAAATGTCATTGCTGCAATATCATTAGTCACAAACAAAAATGTATCACATCAAGAAGCACAGGAGAGACAATAAATATAAGCCAGCACCTTACTTGTGAGAGTGATCACGCTATCTACGTGATCAATTGTGCCTGTGGTCTTCAATACGTGGGCCGCACTACACAGACACTGCGGTCGCGTATGAATGGCCACAGACACAACACCAAAAAAGGTTTTTTAAAACACAGTTTGTCCAGACACCTTTTAGTTAAACACCACAAACAATTTGACATAAAGGTAACTCCTGTTGAACAAATACCACAGAATGACATAAATAGGATCCAGAAACTAAACAGAAAAGAGTCTTATTGGATCTTTAGATTGAAAACCCTATATCCAGATGGTCTCAATGATATAGTGGAAAATGTGTGAGGGGGAAGAAGAAAAAAAAAATGTATATTTAATAATGCACAGTCCTATTTACCAATACTGAAAATAATATTTGTTTTATTGTAAGATCTCATTCCTGTAAAAATAACTGTTATATTTTATGATTTTTTTTTATATACTAGACTAACAATTATGTATTTTTATGATCAGTACTATGTAATTTATTTTTTTATATAAATATAACCATCACCAGGTATATTTTAATCACAACTATGTATTCTAAAATTACTATTATATATCACTTTCTCTTTCTATATATATAAGGAGGGGAAAGTGAAGGAAATGATAAGAGAAAGGAATTTTATTATATATATGTTCATTCTAATATCAAAAAATCTACCATTCTAGTACACAGAATGGTGCTAGAATGTAATGCTGAACAACTACCCACTCTCCTAACTTAATTGGGGTGTGGTGTCAATCCTAATCAATTCAACCAAGTCAAGGAAAGAAGAAAAAAAAAACACGACATCTTAAGAGTAACTAGTCTATAAAGATTGTCTTCCCTTAAAGTCCTTACAAGTGCATATTATACCTGATGAAGGCTGTTGCTGGCAGAAACGCGTTGTTTGTTCTTAATATAGTGTCCGAATAAATCTGATTTTGAGAAAAAAAATTCATCTGTAACGATCCTTATCCTCTGGAAGCGCCGAAAAAGGGAAATCTTCTCTCCACTACAACCTACTCCATATTGGGAGAGGATTTTGGAGATGGGAATACCCCTGTAATAAAAGCTGAGGTCTGACTGGTTGCTATGGGTAACGAGAATAGTTGTAATTCTGCTACATAATCTACATAATTTCTCCCCTTTCTCATCATTCAGGTGGATGTGACGGGGTCCTGGGTCTCCTCCTCCGCTTCCATCCGGTCAGTCTTGTCATGGCTCAGTGAAGGCTAAGAAGCGGGTTATTCTGTTCTTCTTGGCTTTCTCCTGTCCCTATTCTCCAATCGATTCTTCTTGCCTTCCTTGTGGTTTGTGAGCTCCCGTGTGTCTCCTCTCACCTGCGCTCCTGTGTATGCAGGCACCTGCCATTGTGATGTCATCGCTATGTCATAGATTCCACATTCCGGCACCTGCCATTGTGATGTCATCGCTATGTCGCCATGCTTCCACATGCTGGTATGTGCCTCTGATATCACAGCTTTGGCCAATATGGCTGTAGTCCTGGGGCAGCATAAGTCACATGACTGGTACCAGTCGTATGGTTCAGGACATTGCAGTCCAATTGAAGAAATCATTGCTTGATTACAATCCGGTTTTCCACACAATTTACCTCACACACATTATTTACACCAGTGCATTATTAATGGCCGTACAGAACTAGGCCTCAAAAAGGCTGGGTTTATTGAGGTCCTGACAAGACCAGGTAATGAAGGGTTTATTACAGGGTTTGATATGGAGGTTGGATGTGGAACTAGGAATGTGATAGGCTGGTGGTGGAGTTCTAGTGAGATTTATATAATAGGAGGGCAGCCATATTTGGCGTGACATTCAGCGCTGGCTTCACTTTCCTCTCCTACAGACATCATTGACATCTGGAGGAGGTGGGAGAGCAGCTGCAGCGGTCAATTCCTCCAAAGTACGAGAGAGTGACGACACCTCTGATTGGCCGCGGGCCCCGGGAGAGCCAGTGCTGACACTGCTGGAATGGCCAAACCAGGTCTTCATAGGTAATTGAATAAAATGGAGGTTTATTTAGAATAAAGTTACAAGTAAAGGTATAGATAAGGATAAGATATAAAAACCTTATACAGTAACCCCTATGAATGAGAAGTGGGTCTGCCTTCTTGCAAAAGGGTGCAGTATTTAAATGTAAATTTCTCTCATGCATGGAGTTTCCACGCACGCCCAGACAATATAATGAAATGACATGGAAATCTGTATTCCAAGCAAAACATCCATATTCACAGGTGATTTGAATGAGAGAAAAATTTATTTTGTATAATAGTTACAGTTCAGAGATGGAGATGAGACATAAAATGCGTATACAGGACCCCTATGAATGAGAGCGGGACCTACTGTGTTACAGAAGAGTGCAGGATCTAAACCAAAGTTCTGGCTCACAGTAACAAAGTTTCCATGCATGTTCAGATTAAACATTACAATTCTTAGTTCTCAAGGATAAGTCTGTTGCAGGAGACCTCCAGACACCTGGTTTCTGTGAGTACATTTTATCTATGGAATAACATGGTACAGAACTTTCTAACAATATCTGCAGGCTCAGCCTTGATTTCCTTTACAGAAACAAAACATGATTTAATAAAGCTAGACTATATCAGACGTATCACAAGTAATATAACATATTGGAAAATTATGGATTATAATTACTGTATTGATTATTTTCTTTATTAGAAATATTTAAAGTAAAATATAATTAATACTTAAGCATAAATCTGACAAGGAGGCTTCCAGGCGGTTTGTTTCTGAAAGAATATCTGATCTATAGTGCAATGTCTTACAGAACCTTCTGACCATATCGGAAGCTTAGCACAGAGGCAGATCTGTTTTCCGGCACCCGGAGCAAGACTTCAGTTTGGCGCCCCCCACACACACCGCTCATGCAGTTTGAATAGTAGTCATGTGACCGCTCATATACGATTTGCTTTTTGACAGTCACGTGACTAGCTGCTCTTCCTAATTCTCTCAATTTCAGTGAAAAACGACAGCCCCTATTTCATGAAGAGAAGCAGGATTAAAGGCTAGTTGTCACATAACCGTAAGTATGAAAATCACATACGAGTGGTCATGTGGTGTCTGCTGGACCCAGCTAGCAGAGTTGAATCCTGACATTGAGTATATTGCACGCTGTTAAGGTTGGGCATGCTACAGTACTTAATTTTATAATTAAAAGGGTTGTCCAGGTTTGTGATTAAAGTCGGCAGTAACTCTAGGTGGCTGCAGACTTCTGAATACTCGCAGCGCATGCACTGCACACTTTCACCTTTCCTCCAGCACAGGAGAATCCTGAAAGGTCATGTGAGTGCAAGTATGAGATTTTCATACTTCTGGCCACATTCCAACTAAACATGACCAGCCTCACTCAAGTCATTTGTATAGAATGAGGCCATGCATGTCTAGTTGGCATGTGACCAAGTGTATGCAAATCGCATAATTGTGGTTTCAAGATTTCCTGCTCTCACCACTAGCGCCAGAGAATCCTGACCGCATGCAGTGCACATGCGCACGGTGAAAATTCAGAGGTCTGCTGTCAGTGATTGCAGACTTTCATCACAAATTTGAACAACCCTTTTAATTTTCCTAAAACAAATAAAAACAGAGTAACTCTTGTCAGACAGCACAACACTTTATTAATATGGCCATGTATCATGTAATTTTATAACTTATGGACTGTTCAATGTGTACAGGATCAGAACCAATAACTGCACAAAAATACATCAACATAACTACCAGCAGTATGCAAAAATACAGCATCACAACCCTCATCAGTACAGTAAACACCAGAACCACCATCAGTACATGTACTGTCTCCTCCTTGGTATGTCCTCACACTGTCTCTTCATGTTACCCCTTTCCCCACATTACCCAGTCTCTATTATGTGCCCGCACAAGCTTTTCTCCTCCTATACTGTCTCCTGACACCCCCCCCACCATTCCTTATACTATTTCTGCACACATCCCCCCCCCGTTCCTCATTATTTCCACACACCCATTCACGCTTGCTCCTCGCACATTCCCTCCCCGCAGTGTTTCCACACCCATTCCTCACCCCCGCTCACTATTCTGTTTCCTCACACATTCTCCCCTCGCTCTCCGTACTGTTTCTTCACACATTCTCTCCATACTGTCTCCTCAAATTCACCCAGCATTACAATAATTCTTTGGTTCCTTCAGCTTAATTGGAGCGCTTGCCACACCAACAGACATTCTTCACGCCTATGTGTCGCTGAAGAGTGTCATCAGCAGTATAATCAGATGACCTGATGACGCTGCTGACGTCGCCCTGACCCAGAAGTGCGGGAAGTCAGTGCTTGAATTGTTCTTGTGCATGAAAGACGTGAGTAAAGTTGATTGCTGGGAGCCGTTGTTGCACCTTCTCTGAGCCGTCCATCAAGCTAATAGCTGAATCCCACTATGGGGGCGGCAGAGACACGTCTGACCGCGACTTTAGGTGGCCCGATGGCGCCCCCTGGCCGGCTGCACTGAAGTTTAATGCCACACCTGCACCCCCTTAGATACGCCCCTGATTAGAATTGGTTTCTTTTAGCTGAAACAAAACATCACTTTATAAAGCTGACATATAATCCATCATTTGCCAATATGTTATATTACTTGTTATAATAGCTATACGGATTATTTTCATCAGTTCCCACCTTTGTTTTGCACGTAAACAACTCTATGAATCACAAAATGAAAAGCAATAGCTACTTTTTCAAGCTTAAAAGTACAGTTTCTATTTTGAATCTTCATGTGTATTTGCAATGTCTAGAATTATAATAACACAAATTGCAACAATAGGTTTTGAGGAATGAAACAAAGAACTCAATCAACTGAGCTCCTAGGGAACCTATTTTGGATGCTATCACTTGGAGCTCTTTTACATTCTTGAGATGCTCAATCACAACTTCAGAGCTATCAAAGATACAACATTAATCCTCCACGAATGAACACACAACCTTGAGCTGCCAGTAAGAAATCTGCTACTCTACATGTCTGTTCTAATTCTAAAGAGATTTCTGCCAGAGCATCAGAAGTCTCATTGATAACCTGGTCCATAATATTACTATACAGATTTAGCTTTTTCATAATGAGGATACCCCAACCTATCAAAATTGGGGCCATTGAATAGAATCATAGATTCGTAGCTGTAAGTGACCTCCAGGTTCATCGTGTTCAACCCCCTGCTCAATGCAAGATTCAATAAACCATCTCCGGACAGATGTCTGTCCAGCCTCTGTTTGAAGACTTCTATTGAAGGCGAACTCGCCACCTCTCGTGGCAGCCTGTTCCACTCATTGATCACCCTGTCAAAATGTTTTTTCTAATATCTAATCTGTATCTGCTCCCTTTTCAGTTTTATTCCATTGCTTCTCGTGTTTCCATGTGCAAATTAGAATAAAGATGATCCCTCTACACTGTCCCATCCCTTCAGATATTTGTAGACAGCTATTAAGTCTCCTCTTGGCCTTCTTTTTGCAAGCTAAACATTCTCAGATCCTTTAACCGTTCCTCATTGGACATAGTTTGCAGTCCGCTCAATATCCTCGTGGATCTTCTCTGAACTTGTTCCAGTTTTTCGATGTCTTTTTCAAATGTGGTGCCCAGAAGTGGACACAGTATTTCAGATGAGGTCTGACCATGGAGGAGTAGAGGGGGATAATTACTTCCCTTTATCTAGATTCTATGCTTCTCTTAATACATCCCAGAACTGTTTGCCTTTATTTCTGCTGCATCACACGGTTGACTTATGTGCAATCTGTGATCTATTATTATACCCAAGTCTTTTTCACATGTGCTGTTGCTTGGTTCTATTCTTCCCATTCTGTAGATGTCCTTTTCGCTTTTTTCTTGCCCAATGAATGTAATTTTAAAAGTGGTAAAAATATCCCTTCTGATAATGATAGCCATGTCATGTGAAGAGCTAATCAGTTCTTTAACCCCTTCACCCTTGTTTCACCTTCATGACTAGGCCAACTTGTACAATTTAGACCACTGCCACTTTATATTGTAGTAACTCTGAACGCTTCAAATCCCAATGATTGAGATTGGGTTGTTTGTTTTTGACACATTGTACTTTTAGTAGTAAACTTACAGTTAGGTCCATATATATTTGGACAGAGACAAAATTTTTCTAATTTTGTTTCACAATATTTTTATTGAATTTTATCAACATTTAAACACGAACTCAAACATGGTTCGTATGGGGGGGGGGTGGGGAGGGAGGGAAAGGGGGGGGGAGAATTTGTGAAAGGGGAAGGAGGGTAATCAGGTACATTAGCATTGTTTATCCAAGATAATATAAATCAAAACAAAACAGAACAAGTAAAAGCGAATACGCTTAGCAATGACACATTGGAACAACATGTTAAACCTGTGTGAAAGGTTTGGGAATGACGATTGTCTGTCTATGGTTTCTCTTTAATCGGGGAATTTTTTTGACCATAATGACCATTTTTTTAAGTTTCTTGTTGAGCCATTTATGCTGGAAGCTTATCTGAACTCATACGATTTATGGGGTGAGATTCTGCCTAGAAGTTCGAAGAAACGAGGGGGATCTGGTTTCTTCAAGTTATATGCGATTGAATTTTTTATTACCAAACATATGTGGATGATAAGGTATCTAGTGTGTGAGGTCAGTGATTCCAACTCTAAGGACAAGAGAGCCTTCTGAGGTGTAAGGGCGATTTCTTGGTTGGTTAGGTTATTAATTAGTTTAGACGTCTGAGCCCAGATTTTTTTAATTTTGGGGCAGTTCCAGAAAATGTGGATCAGATCTCCGTATTGCCCGCAATTTCTCCAACAGAGAGGGGAATTGTTGGGGTCTATATGCGAGGGTCTTAAAGGGGTATAGTACCAACGTGATAACGTTTTATAGTATCCCTCATGTAACGCCATGCAAATGTTGGAGGAATATGATGAGCAGAGGGCGTTTTCCCACATCTCCATTGTGAAGGATGTATTTAAGTCTACTTCCCATTTTTTCATGAATGTAGTTTTTTTTAAAAATGCGTCTTTGTTAAAACTTGAGTAAATATAT
This sequence comes from Phyllobates terribilis, assembly GCF_046119375.1. NCBI lineage: Eukaryota > Metazoa > Chordata > Amphibia > Anura > Dendrobatidae > Phyllobates > Phyllobates terribilis. The sequence goes on from NW_027363137.1 coordinate 191,504, forward strand.
TTCAGACTCCAGAAGATGTTATGGTTTGTATTACGAAGTAAGTTTATAGAGGCCTCAGACATTGATTTCCTGCTGGATAGAAATATTCCAATCATGTCCTTAGTCATTGAGTAGTAGAAGAACTCGTCGGATGTCAATTTAAATTTGGATTTTAGTTCTGCGAAGGGAATAAAATTGCTACTGTTAAAAATGTCTTTGATTTTGCTTATGCCTATGATGGGCCAATGAGAGGGGAATGGGTGATTGTAGATTGCTGCGATATATGAAAGAGGAAAATTCAGTGAGTTATTTGAATTGTTTTTGCTTCTATTGAGAGTAATGAACTTTCCCCGAGCAAATAAAGCAGCTTGGAAGATAGGGTGGGATGGAGTATACCGGGATTTTTTGAAAAGATTATTAAGGAGTAGATTTTGGGGAAGACGGTTACCATTGAGCAATGTCTCCAATTCAATCCATGCTGGAGGGTGTTTTGAATGTAACCAGTATTGGCTTTGTTTAATTAAATTTGCTAAATAGTAAGCGTTCACATTGATGAGACCAATGTCACCGTTAACTTTGCTTTTATATAGCAAAGCTGTCGGGGTCCTCGCTTTTTTACCGCTCCAAATGAATGTATTGATAAGGCATTGCATCTTGGTTATGTATGGGGCGGGAATAATTAAGGGAAGGTTTCTTAGTACGTATAAGATTTTAGGAAGTACAAATGCTTTCAGGATTAGCGACTTGCCTAGCCACGATAGGTCTTTGTCGTTAAAGTATTGTAAGTCTTTATTGTTTCTGTAATTGAAACCATATTTTTGGTGATAATTGAGTTTATATTTTTTGTGATGATGATTCCTAGGTATGTGAATTCTTCCTCTTCCCAATCGTAGTTAAAGTCTTTTTTTATTGTATTTATTATGCAGTTGCTTAGGTTGATTTGGATTATTTTTGATTTTTTGTTGTTTATTTTGAAATACGATATTTCCGAGAATTTTTCCAGGGTGTTTGTTACCTCTTTGACCGAATTGAGGGGGTCAGCTAGTGTAAGGAGAATATCGTCTGCAAACAAACTAATTGTAAATTGTCGGGAGCCTGCCTGTATCCCTTTGATATTTTCATTTTCCCTGATTTTTTGTGCGAGGGGTTCAATTGCCAAAGCAAACAAAAGAGGTGATAGGGGGCAACCTTGCCTGGTTCCGTTATTTATTTTTATTGGGCTAGATAAGTGATTGTTGGCGTATATTTTGGCAGAGGGGTTAGAGTATAACGCGAGGATGGAAGACAAAATTTTTTCGTCAAAACCAAATTTCATTAGTGCAAGTTTTAAATATAGCAAGTTGAGACGATCGAACGCTTTTTCAGCGTCAAGAGTCAGGAGGATTGATGGGGTTTTGGATAAATTCAATAATTTGATAATATTAATGAGGCGTCTCGTTCCGTCTGTAGATTGTCTTTTTTCGACAAAGCCAATTTGATCGTTGTTTATTAAGGTAGGTAATATAGATTTTAATCTATTTGCCAACACTTTGGAGTATAGTTTGGCATCGGTGTTTATAAGGGAGATGGGCCTGAAGTTTTTGACATCCTCCGGATTTCCTTTGGGTTTGGGTATAAGTATGATTATGGCTTCCAGCATTTCGTCTGGGAATGAGCCCTGAGACGCTGCCTTATTAAATACTTGGGTGAGGTGAGGGGTAAGAATAGATTTGAACGTTTTGAAATATTGGTTGGTGAATCCGTCGGGGCCTGGGGATTTATAGGGTTTTAGTTGTGTTAATGCCTCGACGACCTCTTTTTCTGTAAAGGGGGATGATAACATTTCTAAGTCATGTTTACTGGCTTTTGGTAGATTAATTGAGGAAAGGAATTTGTTGATGAGTTCTTTGTTAGGCTTTGGTATGGAATCATTTGTGTTAATATTATATAGTCTATGATAGTCTCCACTTTTGAGAAATACTATCTCTTTTGGGTGATGTCTAAGTGTGCCATCCTCCGATAGAACTTTATTAATCCTGTTTTGTATCCTCTTTTTCTTAATACGGTTCATCATAAATTTAGTCGGTTTGTTCAAGGATGCATATACTTTAAATTGTGAGTTCTTGACTAGAGATTCGAAGGGGGCAAATAATTCTTTTTTGAGTTCTACTCTTAAATTATGAATTTCTTGGCCAATTTTTCGAGAGGGTGGGTAAGTGTTGGTTTGGATCTCCTCCTTAGATCTAATTAAGGCTTGGAGTTCTATAATTTTAGCCCTATTCTTCTTTTTGATGGAGGATGACAGTTTCAGCAATGTCCCTCTGAGGACTGCCTTATGAGCATTCCAGAGAGTAAATGGACTAATGGTTTCATCTTCATTTTCATTGAAGTATTGTTTTAAATTTTCCTCAATTATAGATCTGTACTCTGGTGAATAAAGGAGGGACGGGTTGCATTTCCAAAGAAAGCTATTAGTGAGGGGTGGGCCTAACCTAATTTCTCCCAGCTAAGGGGAGTGGTCAGAGATAGTTTTTGGGAGAATTTCAATTTTTTCAATTTTTAAGATGGAAAAGACATCAGTTAGAATAAGGACTATTCTGGACGCAGTCTGGTGGACGTCTGAAAAAAACGTGTACTCTTTTGAGGTAGTGTTGATACACCTAAATGCGTCAAACAGCTCGTTTTTTATTAGCCACGGGTTTAGGGAAGCAGATAGATATCTTCTGGGGGATGAGGAGTCCATATGATCATCAGGAACCATATTGAAATCACCCAGTATAAACAGTTCTCCCTTCTTGATTTTGGAAATCTTTTTCATCACCTTGTTAAGAAAGCTGATTTGTCTTTTGTTGGGAGCATAAATGTTTACAATTGTACAAATCTTGTTATTGACCCCACAAACAAGAATGTGATATCTGCCATTAGGGTCAGAAACCTCTTCTTCAAGTTTAAAGGGGACGGTATTTTTGATTATAGTGGCGACCCCCGCTTTTTTTTTATTCTTGTTTGTAGACTCAAAAATGTTCGTAAAGTTTTTGTGGCCGAATTTGGGATGATTGGATTCAGAGAATTTTGTCTCTTGTAGACAGATAATATCCGCTTTTTGGGAGTTAATTTCTTTCCAGAGGAAGATTCTTTTATTCGGGCTATTTAATCCCTTAACATTATATGATGATATTTTAATACTCAAGTTGGAGAATGCTTATATTCAATTGGGAAAGGTGGAGAGATTTAGGAGTTGGAATCAGGTAGTATGTTAAAGCTTTTTAGATGACTACACAGGTGAGTTATTATAAATGTGTCATAAAATGTGTGAACAATTCACAATGCAAACAACAAACAAATGAGAACAATAACACAACTTTAGGATTGTACGTGATAAGCGAAGTGAATATTTGTGTAATAAAATCACGACTTCTAGACAAACCTTCAGGGGATACCTACTAGTCCGTAGGGTTTTTTTTCTGGGGGAAAAAAGTTTGTGAAATTGTCCAATGTAGAACAACCAAGTTGTTAGAAGAGAAAATCCCAGTGTGAAAGAGGTCCAGTTAGGATTGCATACAGTTGGTATATAACACACTACGAAACGCATAATACCTGTATGATGAAAAGGTTATATAATTATAACATAACATTAAATCCTTCAACAACGTGGAGGGAAACTGCAGCTTTAAGCAGTAAACAAATTTTTAGAAAAGGTAATGGTTAGCCGGAAGTTCAACGATTGTCCCTTTGGGAGAGAGGAGGGACTTTAAATGAGGAATCGTCCTTCAGCGAGGCAATAAATTTACGCCCTTCCTCGGGGGAGAAAAGAACGATGGTTTTTCCTTTGTGAAAAACTAATAGTTTTAGCGGGAAGCCCCATCTGTAGGGCACTCCCGATTCTCTCAAATATGTCGTGGTGTCTCTGAAGGATTTTCTGGCATCTATTGTTTCCTTAGACAGGTCTGTGTAGATTTTTAGATCTTTAAATGGTTCAGGAAAGGTTTTTTCTACCTTGATAAAGTTTTGAATTTTTTCTTTTGTTTGGTAGAAGTGAATTCGTAAGATTGTATCTCTTGGGGTGTCGGCTGCAACTGAGTTGGGACGGGGTAGTCTGTGGATCCTGTCTATAGTGAGTTCTTGATTGGATAATAAGGGCAGAGATTTTTTGAACACTGATTTAGCGTATTCAGATAGATCTTGTGGTGGGACTGTCTCCGGGATACCTCGTATTTTGAGGTTGTTCCTGCGGTTACGGTCCTCCAAATCCGCAAGTTTTGCTCTGAGCTTGTTGATCTCTGCGTGGGTATTATACTGGTCGTTTGTTGCTTTTTCGGTTTTGACTTCTACAAGAGTAAGTCTTTTTTCATAATCCTCCAGTCTTTTATTGAAAACTTGGAAAGTGGAATTTATTGTTTCTGTTTGTTTGTCCAGAGTAATTTTCATATTATCGTTGATCACTCTGGCCAATTCTAACATGTAAGATTAAGTGTTATTTGAGGGAGGTGGAAATTCCTTGAAACTGCCTGAATTGTAAGAAGCTTTATCGGGGGTCTTGGGCCCGTGATCTGTTTTCTGCTTATTTTTTCCGGGCTATGATTTGGGGATGAGTCTGTGAAGTCAGAGTCTGAGTCAGACTCAGCGTGATCCTGGCACACTGTGCCCTTGTGACCCCAGCTTTCAGGTTTTGATCTTTTATGAGATATTGAGGTGTCCATTCCCTCAAAGTTCAGATTGTTAGGTGCGATTGAAGGAGGATGGTCCTTGTTTATGACTGTTGGAGGGGATAGGATAGAGGAAGAGGGATTTTGGAAAGAAGTTTGTGACACTTCTTTTTGGGAATTTTTTCTGGAGGTTGATGTTTCTTCCCTTTTGAGGGGAGATCTGGACTTGAGAGGGCTGGCTGTATTTGGAGAGTCCTCCAGGGTATTACAGTATGTGTGGTAATGAGGATTTTTCTCAGCAGGATTTTTAGATTTATTTGTAGAATTAGAGGATTTGCTACTTGCAGTATCACTTTTTTTGGTAGAGCTCATGTTTGACTGTGTCAGTTAGAGCAAAATTTGAAATTTTTAGACAGGATTTGATTTTGAAATGAGTTTATCCGACACCTCTGTAGTTTATAGGTTTTTGTAAAGAAAAAAAAATGTTATTGGATATTAAATGATAACAACCAAGCAGAGGTAATCTGTCAGAGATATAATTAACCTGTATTACTAAGTGAGAAAAATACAAGTTAGACGGTTGGAAATAAGTCCGTGGGACTCTGTAATCCTAACGTTTAATATGATTTTCCTTCTTTTCCAGTGACAGGTTGAGACTTATTGCCTGAACATAGGAGAGTTTTGTAGGGGATCCAAGTAAATGATACGAGAATTGAACCTTAAGAGGTCAGTAGCACTGATTTATTGTGCCAAAATTGAGGAAGTCACAACTTTGTCGTGTTATATGTGTCATAGATTTTGCATTCAGATGTGATCTATGCTCAAGATTGGCAGTTGGCAGAAGTAATTCTGTAGATTCAAGTAGGGAACAGTGTTACGTTTTGCAATTCCAATTAGTGCTGCCAGATGCACTTAGATTCTGCTGTTGAGGCAGTTGACTGTCAGGTGTAACACTGTAGGTGTTAGGGGAGTTGTAGCTGTGATATGCAGATGGCAATCTGTATTCACACTCTGAGTTCCAAAAGAGACAGAACTGCAATGTATAGATGCAATGTGCCACAAGGGCCAGTTAATATTTAAATGCAGAGCAGTCAGCAGTCTGTATTCACACTGTGGGAGCTGAGAAGGACGCCATGATTCCTTCGTTCGCCGGGTAGTAGGGGGGGACGGGACGGGGGAGTATGTACTAGCCTGTACTATGTCTCCGCTGATCCGGTGTCCTCTTCGCTCCCTCCGTGCAGTCCGCGCTGTCCTCCTCACCGTGGTGCTGGATCTTCTCCTCCGTGCCTTCCTGTGTGGGACCTCGGTCGGCCTTTTCGTGATCCAAGGGTGTCAGGAAGGATGTGGGTTTGTGATGAGGCACAGCTTATTAATGGTGCCTGAGGTGCTGTCGCCTTCCCTCTTCTCCCTTGGGAACTTGAGCTGTGCTTCTGATGGTGGGAAAGTGCAGCCGCCGGCTTCAAGTAGCTGGAACAACTTCAATTTTGGTGCGATCTCTTCAGGGAAGGTCTCAAAATACTCCTGAGACGTTCCCCAGACGGATTTTGTAGGAGCATTTGGGATTTCCTCATTTAAATTGCTTTGAGATAGCTTTGATATGGTTGCCTGTACGGAGCTCAGCTCTTCTGCAACCTACATCAGCCAAGCCCAGGCCACGCTCCCCACTTCTACTTTTTAAACCATTTTCACTATGCAGCATTTTTCCACACCTGCCTCTCTAGTTGATTGGAGGGGTTTCGGTCCTGAGGAAAGGTTTTGGGAGCCTGCCGACAGCATCGTTCTCCCCCCTGCGATTTTTGAGCAGTTTCTCCGTCGGGTTGGCCTAAAGAACAGTGGGGCGTAAGGGGTGTGCTGTCACAGCGGTAACTCACGTGCCTCCTCAGCGTCGTCCTACTCTCCATCGTCAGCGTTCGGCGTCTCCTCCCATCAGGTCGGCTCGCTGAGGTTTGCCTCTTGCCGCTCTCCTCTGCACAGCTGCAACAGCATGGTGTTTTCCATTTGGCCTTAGGGGGCATGGCCGGTCTCTGCAGGAATTTAACCCTGCTTTGTCCTGCAGAGATCAGGAGTGGTACCTGGCGACTACCTGCGGCCGAGACTATCCTCGCCACCAGAGGCTCTAGAGAAAACCAGTTAGTTGCTTAGTCACGCCACTCCAGGGTAAGCCCGGCCCCAGGAGCAGTGGGTCCACACCCAGCCGTGTTACAGGAAGTTTCAGCAGTTTTTATTTTAAGGACATTAAGACAACTTTTTCTGTTGAACAACTTCCTTTGTAGAGAAGCTGTCACTTGACATAAATGTGTAATTTTTTCCGTTCTCATGAATCTGCGTCATTTTGTTTTTCTTTCCTGTGCCCCTTCGTTTCTAAGATATGGCACTTTACGCCTTGTGTAAAGTAGTCTTTTTAGCCAACTCGGAGTGGTCTTTAACCCCTTACTGGCCAGGGGCGTATTAGTACGCCCCAGGCCATCACCCCCGGTTCAGCACTGGCTCCGGCGCTGAGCCCGCACTGAACCAGGCACATGTCAGCTGATTCTTACAGCTGACATGTGGCTGCAACAGCCGTTGGTGGAATTGCGATCCACCCGCAGCTGTTAACCACTTAAATGCCGCAGTCAATCTCCGACAGCGGCATTAGCCCCGCCCATCTGTGACCTGTCACGTGATCGCGGGTTACCGATGCGTGGGCATGGCAACCCGGGGTCTGCAGCAGACCCCTGTGGTTGTCATGTCTTGCTTGCTATGAGCGCCACCTAGTGGTTGGCGCTCATAGCACATGAGCATTTCTGCTACATAGAGGCAATCTGCTCATCGCCTTTCTGAAGCCGAGCCGATCAGGTAACTGCAGCTTCTGGTCTCCTGCGGAGACTATTGAAGCATGCAGAAAGTGGGAAAAAATGTTTTTAAAAATATGAAAAAGGTAAAACAATATATAAAAGTTTAAATCGCCCCCTTTCACCCCATTCAAAATAATAATAATAAAGAAAAAACACATACACATATTTGGTATTGCTGCGTTCAGAATCGCCCATTCTATCAATAAAAAAAAAAGAATTAATCCGATCAGTAAACGGTGTAACGAGAAAATTCTAAACGCCAGAATTATGTTTTTTGGTCGTCAGAACATTGAAATAAAATGAAATAACGGGCGATCAGCTCGACACGCAAAAAATAAGCCCTCACTTGGCCCCAGATCCCGAAAAATGGAGACTCTACGGGTCTCGGAAAATGGCGCCATTTTTAGCAAACTTTGGATTTTTTTTTCACCGCTTAAATAAAAAAGAACCTGTACATGTTTGGTGTCTACAAACTCGTAATGACCTGGAGAGTCATAATTGCAGGTCAGTTATAGCATTCAGTGAACGTGGTAAAAAAAAAACAACCGTGGAATTGCATTTCATTTGCAATTTCACCGCGCTTGGAATTTTTTTCCCCGTTCTCCAGTACATGATATGGTAAAACCAGTGATGGCGTTTAAAAGTACAACTTGTCCCGCAAAAAATAAGCCCTCACATGGCAATATTGACCTAAAAATAAAAAGGCTATGGGTCTGGGAAGAAGGGGAGCAAAAAATGAAAATGCAAAAATGGAAAATGCTCCGGTCATTAAGGGGTTAAAAAGACCCCCATGTAGAAGAGTTTTGTATCACTACCACTTAGCTAAAGGGACAAGATGAATATATAAGTAAGAGGAGTGGAGTGGCCGATGGAAAAGGGAATAAAACCAATCCCAGATCCAGAAGAACAGCGGCATTTACACCAAATAAATGTTCTAGATTTATGACAAGTGACAGATCCTATTTAATGTGATTGTTTCTGTGACAAAACAGACATTTTCTGCTATTCTAGAACTCCTTTCCATATAAATGTATTGTGGCTCTAGATGGTACCGTGTATGCGATCATTGTAATCTCCATTACTGGATAGAATTAGAGAAGAAAGACTAAGGCTCGAAGCTGTGACCAAAAATGATCAAAAGTGACTGCAGATTTTATTTGTATTTTTTTTAGGCAAAAGGAGTTAATAACAGCGATCACCTGACCGGGGTCTTACATCTTCAAGCAACTATTCCCAATCATCTGGGAATCTACAAGAAGAAATGTCTTGTTTGCAGCCACTGATTTCTCTGCCTCCATTCAGTCCACAGTTGTGGATTTGTCCGGCTGAATCTTCCATGAGGCTTTTCCTCCATCACTGACTGCGAGGATCCATCACAGAACTGCCATAGATTCAGCTTATGTGCTCAGACATCACTGGGAGCCCCCCAGCAATGTATACATGACATTGCCAGAACAGACCACCCCACTGTATCCAGAGCTGATCACTCCGTACTAGGACCCTGGAATAGAAGTGGACGGCCCCCACACACAGGGGGCAGCTGTGGACGTGGTCCTGTGCCGGCTTCATTAGGGCAAGGTATATAGAGGATCTCATCTGTACCGAGAAGCCGGACAAGCAGTCCTGCAGCAGAAGTGACCGAACACTGCGAGGGTCAGGACCTAGGACCACCTCTTGGGAGGAGGAGGATGTTTTAATGAAGTATAAAAACTTAGGACACTATAGTCCTGATTGATCAATGCAATTATGCCAGAATTCTGGTGTAAATCACTTTGAAAAGTCACAATTTTTGTGCATTGTTGAGTTGATCAAAAATGTTGTGACGTTTTGTGTTTTCACGTCAGTTTTGCGCAGCTTCACCAAAATGGGCAGAGTTGGGGCAGGATGGAAGTGTGGCACCACAGCTTGTCTAATTCATAGCGAACTGTGGCTTCCCTTACACCAGAAATCTTACTCCAGTCCGTGACTGGAGTAAGATTTGTGGCAAGGTGCACACACCACTTGTCAGAAGCACATAATTCATGCGCCACTTAATGAATCTGGACCGTCTGACTCCAGCACGCTCCCTCATCAAGAGCAGCTTGAATATGGCCAGTCTTAATGAATCCGTGTCCTAATGCTTTATTAGTTAAAGAATAACCGTTGTTCTAATTTTAGTTTTGTAAATTAATATTACACATGAAAATAAGTAATTTTATAATCTTATCAGAGAAGTCTTCTTTTTCCTGCTGGATTGATCTTTCAGTCTCAATTCGCGGTAACATCTGTAAAATCTGTATTCAGTGAAGACAAACTTTCCTATTAGTGAGATCGATGACAGTTAGGCTGAGTTCACACGATGCATATTTCATGCGTTTCCGCGGCGTTTTTGCAGTTGCGTAAACACCGCGGAAACGCATGAAAAACGCATGGTAGAAGGGCAGCAATGTTCCCCAATGGAAATCCGCATGTGCTGTGCCCATGATGCGGATTTTTCCGCAGCGTTAACGCTGCGGTCAAAAATCCGCAGCATGTCAATTAATTTTGCGGAAACGCGGCGATTTCGCCGCCATTGACTTGCATTAGAACGCGCCAATTCCGCAAGACAGCATTTGTACTTGCGTTATTGGCGCGTTCTAATATGCGGATGGTACCCGGGTGTGGAGGAGAGGAGAGTCTCATCCACACCCAGGTACCATTAAAAAAGCTGTAAAAAAAGAATAAAATAAAAAATAAATGTATTCTTACCTTCTGTCGGCCCGCGCAGCGCTCCCGCTTGGTTCCCGGCACTTGCAGTGAGTTGTAGGACCTGCGGTGACGTCAGAGTCATGTGACGGGTCACGTGACGCTGACGTCGGTAGGTCTTTCAATTCAAAGTTGCCGGCAGCCGGGAACTTTGTAAAGCAGGACAGCGCGGGCCATCGGAGGTAAGTATATACACTCTCTCGGGTCACACTATATAAATCCATGCTGTTTGCATGGATTATATAGTGTGACCTAGTTGTCAAGCACTTTCCAGGTGATGCTAAAATCGCCTGGAAAGCGCTTGTCAATCTGCATGCGGAAACGCATGTGAATCTGCATGTGGATCCGCATGTATTCTGCAGGAAAAACGCATGCACAATCTGCATGCGTTTTTTCTGCCAGGGAGATGCAGAAATGATGCAGAAATTTTCTGCTTCATTTCTGCATCGTGTGCACATACCCTTAGTGCTATTAATACTCTTTACAGAAGGAAGGGGAGGAGCTAGCGGAAGGGGGAGGAGCTAGCGGAAGGCACAGACCTTCTGCTGCAAGTTCTCCTGAAACCACAGTTACTTCTCCATGGAAGATTGCAGCTGGTGTTTATACATAGAATCCTAGAACATTAGAATTGGAGGAACCTCCAGGGTCCTAGTGTCCAACCCCTGCTCAATGCAGGATTCACTAAAGCATCTCAGACAAATGTCTGTCCAGCCTCTGTTTGAAGACTTCCATTGAAGGAGAATTCACCACCTCTCGTGGCAGCCTGTTCCATTGAAAAACGCACCAAATCTGCAGCGTGTGCACACAGCCTTGTTGTTCTTTTGGTCACAGGCAGGTCTTTGCACAGTCCTGAATGATAAGTACAGCACATACACGCTAAGGCTATGTGCCCACGTAGCAGATTTACATGCATTTTTTCTGCCAGAGAGAAGTGTTTTTTCAGCATTTTTTCAGCGTTTTTTCAAGCACTTTTCCAAGTGATTTTGAGCATCACTTGGAAAAGTGCTTGACAAGTTGGTTGCACAATATAAATCAATGCAACCGGCAACCGGCATGGATTTATATTGTGTGACCAACTTAGATGCTTTAAATGCTGCATCTATAGTAAAAAAAAAAAAGAATTAAAAAGTTAGAAATAAAAAAAACCCTGTATACTCACCTCTCCAGTCTCCTCCCGGCGGCGTTCTCTCTCTTCAGCGTCCCGCGGTATACTGGCAGGACCTGCGGTGACGTCATCTAGTCAGCTGATGGTCACGCGACCATCACCTGACCTCTGACGTCAGCGGTCGCGTGACCATCAGCTGACTAGATGACGTCACCGCAGGTCCTGCCAGTACACCGCTGGACGCCGAGGAGAGAGGACGCCGCCGGGAGCAGACCGGAGAGGGGAGTATACAGGTTTATTTATTTTTAACTTATTTATTTCTTTTTTTCACCGCTTGGTAGCCGGGATGAAGAGGAGTTGTAGTCTCTTCTTCATCCTGGGTACCACACGCACCCCGATTACGCTGCAAATTCTCGGCCATTGAATTTAATTGAAACGCAGCAAATCCACATATACCTGCGGGTTTGCTGCTTTTCAATGGCCGCGTAATCGCGGTAGAAATGGTCATGCTGCGTTTTGCAATGCAATGTGAATTCGGCGCGCTAATTAGCGCATCATGTGCACAGCACATCCCAATTCACATTGCTTTGCATGGCAGACGGTTTTACATGGGCACATAGCCTAAGAGCGGGGAGCGGCTCTAGTGTCACCGGCTGGGATGGCACAATCACTGTCAGCAGGATACAGGGGACATTATCAGAAAGGAGGAGATGACGTCTCTGCCCTCTCGCCTATCAGAGAATAGATTACTGTATACGGGGGCCTTATCCTCCTCTATTACACAGCACTCAGCTCCTAAAGGGAATGATTTGACCATAATACAATATATTTGAGTGGGGCCAGTTCTCCAGGTTTACGTTCATAATGTTGAATGGAGATTGATCAGTTCCAGTGTGTCTGAACAGGGTCTGAGCCCACATCTCCTGAGCTCAGGCTTTACACTGAGCATCACTGTCACGGAGGTCAGATTAGAAGGGCATGGAGCACGATGTGGATGGTTGCCTCCATATCCGCCATTACCTGGACTGCTAGCTTTACCTGGACACTCTGGATCAGCTCCTCCGTCTTGTCGAGACCTCTAAGGGCCTGTTCACACAAGCAGATAAAATATCATTCAGAGTTTCATCCAGAAAAGTGGGAGAATTCTTTTCTCACTTGTCGTCCATGTGCAGTCCAGATCTAATCTGGCTTTTTAACCATTTACAGTTTCCAGGGCTACAGGATTGCAATGTATCTGTAAAAAGCAGATTTTTTTCTGTACCCATAGACTTGAATGGGTGAATCTTGTCTGACGGATGAAACGAGGACATGCTGCCATTTTCTTTCTTTATTTTTTGCTCACACACAGATTCGATCAGTGACAAAAAAGAAAAATGACTCCTCTGCACTTTCCCATTGAATCCCATTGGTCTGAGTGCTGTCCATTTGTTCCACAGACAACTTTCCTACTGAAAATACATTCGTGTGAACGAGTCCTAAGAAAGACATTGTAATTGGTTATTAGATGTTGACTGAAGTTTGGCTCTGAAAATGCAGGGCTCTTAAAGACGTTCTCTAATACTTTAATGCAGATGATTTATGCATAAAATAGGTGGTCTATATCAGATCGTTGTAGGTCCGACTCTTGGCTCCCCACCAATAAACTGTTTATAGCTCTGGCAATGGCCGGATGTAACTTGTGAACAGAGCGCACCCCAGTGGCCACTGCCTGGTGCTGCAGATCACCTCCGGTACTCCTCAATAGCTGGTCTGCACCCGGCAGCGGCCGCAGTGTACGGAGCGGTTTTGTTCCACTTTGAACATTGCCTGCATCTTGCCAGAGGTGATGACAGCTGATCATCGGGGGGCCGATGGTTGGACCCCCACCTGTCTTATATTAATGACCTATCCAGTGGAGTATAAAAGTGTTTGATAACTCCTTTTAAAATCTTGTTTCCATCCCATTGTCTTATACAGCGTGTATCTGTGTTCTTTCTGTAACCAGATGGGCCTGACCTCTGATGGTTCTTCTAGGCTTCTATTACAGCTCTTACAGCCCCAGCATGCATCATTTGTGCTGGAGAGGAATATGAAGACACAGGAGCAAATAGAAGAACAATTAGGAAAGCTTGGATTATTAGAAGAGCAAAAAATGCTCATAGTGGAGGTGAGCCGATTATTTTTTTTAATCTTTTTTTAACTTTCATTTTTATATTTTTTTATTTTTAGGACATTTGTTTCCTCTCTTCAGAAAATAACAGTAGATAAGATTGATTAAAGCTTCTGGAAAGGTGTTCAATAACGTCTGATCAGGTGGCTGGTTTGTAATGGTTGTCCCATCTTACCAATCCCTCTCTTCTACCATGAATGTGACATTGTGGGATGAATATATATATATGTATATGTGTATGTGTGAAAAGTTGTTTGCCCCTTCCTGATTTCTCATTCTTTTGCATGTTTGTCATACTTAAATATTTCAGATCTCAAAACAAATTTTAATATTAGACAAAGATAACACAAGTAACCACAAAATGCAGTTTTTAAATGAAGATCCTAATTATTAAGGGAAAAAGAAATCCAAACCTACAGGGCCCTGTGTGAAAAAGTGATTGCCCTCTAAACCTAATAACTGGTTGAAGCACCCTCAGCAACAACAACTACAATCAAGTGTTTGGGATAATTGGCAATGAGTCTTTTACAACACTCTGGAGGAATTTTTGCCCACTCATCTTTGCAAAATTGTTGTAATTTAGCCACATTGGAGGGTTTCCGAGGATGAACCGCTTTCTTAAGGTCAGGACTTTGACTAAGCCACTGCAAAGTCTTAATTTAGTTTTCCTTAAGCCATTCAGAGGTGGACTTAATAGTGTGTTTTGGATCATTGTCCTGCTGCATAACCCAAGTGCACTTCAGCTTGAGGTCATGAACAGATGGCCGAACATTCTCTTTCAGGATTTTTTGGTTAACCAGCAGAATTCATGGTTCCATTTACCACAGCAAGTCTTCCAGGTCCTGAAGCAGCATAACAGTCCCAGACCATCACGCTACCGCCACCATATTTTACTGTTGGTATGATGTTCCTTTTTTGAAATGCAGTGTTACTTCTACGCCAGATGTAATGGGACATACACCTTCCAAAAAGTTCAACTTTTGTCTTGTCAGTCCACAGAGTATTTTCCTAAAAGTCTTGGCGATCATCAAGATGTTTTCTGCCAAAACTGAGATGAGTCTTTGTTCTTATTGCTCAGCAGTTGTTTTTGTCTTGGAACTCTGCTATGCGTGTCATTTTTGCCCAGTGTCTTTCTTATGGTGTAGTCATGAACACTGTCCTTAACTGAGGCAAGTGAGACCCTCAGTTCTCTGGATGTTGTTGTGGGGTCTTTTGTGACCTCTTGGATGAGTCGTTGCTGCGCTCTTGGGGTAATTTTGATCAGCCGGCCACACCTAGGAAAGTTCACCATTGTTCCATATTTTGCCTATTGTGGATAATGACTCCCACTGTGGTTCGCTGGAGTCCCAAATCTTTAGAAATGGCTTTAGAACTTTTTCCAGACTGATAGATCTCAATTACTTTGTTTCTCATTTGGTCCTGAATTTCTTTGGATCGCAGCATGATGTCTAGCTTTAGAGGATCTTTTGTTCTACTTCACTTTGTCAGGCATGTCCTATTTAAGTGATTTCTTGATTGAGAACACGTGTGGCAGTAAACAGGGCTGTGTGGGGCTACGGAAATTGAACTCAGCTTCCCAAAGATGTGACAAATCACAGTTAATTTATGTTTTAAGGAGGGAGGGGCATCACTTTTTCACACAGGGCCCTGTAGGTTTGTATTTCCTTTTCCCTTAATCATAAAAACCTTCCTTTTAAAAACTGCATTTTGTGTATACTTGTGCTATCTTTGTCTAATAGGAGTCTGCTGCTGACATTGGTATTGGGGTAATGTCCCCCAATTCTGTTAATATCCTCCATCCTGGTATGTATGGTCCCTCCTTCCTGGTATATGTGGCCCCCATCCCATCTTGGTATATGTGGCCCTCATCCCCATCCTGGAATGCATGGCACCCCTTGATCCCCCATCCTGGTATGAATGGCACCCCTTTGATCCCCCATCCTGGTATGCATGGCATCCCTTGATCCCCCATTCTGGTATGCATGACACCCCTTGATCTCCCATTCTGGTATGTATGGCACCCCGTGATCACACATCCTGGATACATACAGTAACAGACCAAAAGTTTGGACACACCTTCTCATTTAAAGATTTTTCTGTATTTTCAATGACTATGAAAATTGTACATTCACACTGAAGGCATCAAAACTGTGAATTAACACATGTGGAATTATATACTTAACAAAAAAGTGTGAAACAACTGAAAATATGTCTTACATTCTAGGTTCTTCAAAGTAGCCACCTTTTGCTTTGATGACTGCTTTGCACACTCTTGGCATTCTCTTGATGAGCTTCAAGAGGTAGTCACCGGAAATGGTTTTCACTTCACAGGTGTGCCCTGTCAGGTTTAATAAGTGGGATTTCTTGCCTTATAAATGGGGTTGGGACCATCAGTTGTGTTGTGCAGAAGTCTGGTGGATACACAGCTGATAGTCCTACTGAATAGAATTTGTACTATGGCAAGAAAAAAAGCAGAAAAACACGTCCCCAGCATGAGACACCCATTCAGGGTCCGGCGTAAGGGCAAGCAGACAAGGCATCTGCCTAGGGCCTCCAGCCCGTGGCGTGCCGCTATAGGGCCCGTGAGTTCGTCCCCCCGCATCGCGCATTGAACTGTATCGGTAGCGGGGGAATGACTGTGCCTGCAGAGTGGAGCTGCTGAGACGCTCTGCAGAGCATGGAGCAGCTGGAGAACGAGGAGAGGTGAGTATTGTATGCATTTGTTTTTTATACGTGGTGACCATAATACTGCAGAACTGGGGGGCTGCATTATACTGTATGGAGTGGCTGAATTATACTCTATGGTTGGGGCCGAATTATACTTTACGAGGACTATGGGTTGCATTATATTATATGTACTATATGTTTGGCTGCATTATACTATAGGGAGGCTGCATTATACTCTATTAAGGACTGAGGAGAATGCATTATACTATATGAAGGACTATGGGCAGTGCATTATACACTATGAAGGACTATGGAGAGTGCATAATACTATAGGGAGGGTTATGGGGAGTGCATTATACTATAGGGAGGGCTATAGGGAGTGCATTATACTATATGGAGGGCTATAGGGAGTGCATTATACTATATGGAGGACTATGAGGTGCATTCCATTATATGGAGGACTATGGGGAGTATATTATACTATATGGAGGGCTATGGGGAGTGTATTATACTATATGGAGGGCTATAGGGAGTGCATTATACTATATGGAGGGCTATAGGGAGTGCATTATACTATATGGAGGACTATGAGGTGCATTCCATTATATGGAGGACTATGGGGAGTATATTATACTATATGGAGGGCTATGGGGAGTGTATTATACTATATGGAGGACTATGAGGTGCATTATACTATATGGAGGGCTATGGGGAGTGTATTATACTATATGGAGGACTATGAGGTTCATTATACTATATGGAGGGCTATGGGGAGTGTATTATACTATATGGAGGACTATGAGGTGCATTATACTATATGGGGGGGCTATGGGAAGTGTATTATACTATATGGAGGGCTATGGGGAGTGTATTATACTATATGGATTGCTATGGGGAATGCATTATACTATATGGAGGACTATGAGGTGCATTCCATTATATGGAGGACTATGGGGAGTAAATTATACTATATGGAGGGCTATGGGGAGTGTATTATACTATATGGAGGACAATGAGGTGCATTATACTATATGGAGGGCTATGGGGAGTGTATTATACTATATGGAGGGCTATGGGAAGTGTATTATACTATATGGAGGACTATGGGGAATGTATTATACTATATTGAGGAATATGGGCCACATTATACAATATGGAGGGCTGTGGGGCACATTATACTACAGTTATATGAAAAAGTTTGGGCACCCCTATTTATCTTAAGCTTATTGTTTTATAAAAATTGGTGTTTTTGCAACAGCTATTTCAGTTTGATATATGTAATAACTGTTGGACACAGTAATGTTTCTGCCTTGAAATGAGGTTTATTGTACTAACAGAAAATGTGCAATCTGCATTCAAACAAAATTTGACAGGTGCATAAGTATGGGCACCTCACCAGAAAAGTGACATTAATATTTAGTAGATCTTCGTTTTGCAAAAATAACAGCCTCTAGTCGCTTCCTGTAGCTTTTAATGATTTCCTGGATCCTGGATGAAGGTATTTTTGACCATTCCTCTTTACAAAACAATTCCAGTTCAGTTAAGTTTGATGGTCGCCGAGCATGGACAGCCCTCTTCAAATGATCCCACAGATATTCAATGATATTCAGGTCTGGGCACTGGGATGGCCATTCCAGAACATTGTAATTGTTCCTCTGCATGAATGCCTGAGTAGATTTGGAGCTGTGTTTTGGATCATTGTCTTGCTGAAAGATCCATCCCCTGCGTAACTTCAACTTTATCACTGATTCTTGAACATTATTGTCAAGAATCTGCTGATGCTGAGTGGAATCAATGCGTCCCTCAACTTTAACAAGATTCCCGGTGCCGGCATTGGCCACACAGCCCCAAAGCATGATGTAACCTCCACCAAATTTTACTGTGGGTAGCAAGTGTTTTTCTTGGAATGCTGTGTTTTTTTGCCGCCATGCATAATGCCTTTTTGTATGACCAAAGAACTCAATCTTGGTTTCATCAGTCCACAGGACCTTCTTCCAAAAAGAAATTGGCTTTTGCATACCTCAGCCGACTCTGTTTGTGGCGTGCTTGCAGAAACGGCTTCTTTCGCATCACTCTCCCATACAGCTTCTCCTTGTGCAAAGTGCATTGTATAGTTGACCGATGCACAGTGACACCATCTGCAGCAAGTTGATGCAGCAGCTCTCTGAAGGTGGTCTGAGGATTGTCCTTGACTGATCTCACCATTCTTCTTCTCTGCCTTTCTGATGTTTTTCTTGGCCTGCCACTTCTGGCCTTAACAAGAACTGTACCTATGTTCTTCCATTTCCTTACTATGTTCCTCACAGTGGAAACTGACAGGTTAAATCTCTGAGACTGCTTTTTGTATCCTTCCCCTGAACAACTATGTCGAATAATCTTTGTTTTCAGATCATTTGACAGTTGTTTTGAGGAGCCCATGATGCCGCTCTTCAGAGGAGATTCAAACAGGAGAACAACTTGCAAGTGGCCACTTTAAGTAGCTTTTCTCATGATTGCATACACCTGGCTATGAAGTTCAAAGCTCAATGAGGTTACAAAACCAAAAAAGGTGCTTTAGTAAGTCAGTAAAAAGTAGGTAGGAGTATTTAAAACAAGAAAATGATAAGGGTGCCCATACTTATGCACCTGTCAAATTTGTTTGAATACAGATTGCACATTTTCTGTTAGTACAATAAACCTCATTTCAAGGCAGAAACATTACTGTGTCAAACAGTTATTACATATATCAAACTGAAATAGCTGTTGAAAAAACACCAATTTTTATAAAACATTAAGCTTAAGATTAATAGGGGTGCCCAAACTTTTTCATATAACTGTATATGGAGGACTATTGGGAGTGCATTATACTATATGGAGGACTATGGGGAGTATATTATACTATATGGAGGACTTTGGGGAGTGCATTATACTATTTAGAGGGCTATAGGGAGTGTATTATACTATATGGAGGACTATGAAGTGCATTATACTATATAGAGGGCTATGGGGAGTGTATTATACTATATGGCGGACTATGAGGTTCATTATACTATATGGAGGACTATGAGGTGCATTATACTATGTGGAGGGCTACGGGGAGTGTATTATACTATTTGGAGGAATATGGGTCACATTATACAATATGGAGCTCTGTGGGGCACATTATACAATATTGAAGACTTTGGGGAGTGCATTATACTATAGGGAGTGTATTATACTATATGGAGGGCTATGGAGCAGTATATTATACTATATAGAGGGCTATGGGGGCAGTGTATTATACTATATGGAGGGCTATGGGGCAGTGTATTATACTATATGGAGGGCTATGGGGCAGTGTATTATACTATATGGAGGGCTATGGGGAGTGTACTATACTATATGGAGGATTATGAGGTGCATTATACTATATGGAGGGCTATGGGAAATGTATTTACTATATTGAGGAATATGGGCCACATTATACAATATGGAGGGCTGTGGGGCACATTATACAATATGAAAGACTATGGGGAGTGCATTATACTATATGAAGGACTATGGGGAGTGCATTATACTATATGGAGGACTATAAGGTGCATTATACTATATGGAGGACTATGAGGTGCATTATGCTATATGGAGAACTATGAGGTGCATTATACTATATAGGGAGCTATGGGGAGTGTATTATACTATTTGGAGGAATATGGGCCACATTATACAATATGGAGGGCTGTGGGGTACATTATACAATATGGAGGACTATGAGGAGTATATTATACTATATAGAGGGTTATGGGGCAGTGTATTATACTATATGGAGGGCTATGGGGCAGTGTATTATACTATATGGAGGGCTATGGGGAGTGTACTATACTATATGGAGGACTATGAGGTGCATTATACTATATGGAGGGCTATGGGGAATGTATTTACTATATTGAGGAATATGGGCCACATTATACAATATGGAGAGCTGTGGGGTACATTATACAATATGAAAGACTATGGGGAGTATATTATACTATATGGAGGGCTATGGGGTGCATTATACTATATGGAGGACTATGAGGAGCATTATACTATATGGAGGACTATGGGGTACATTATACTATATGGAGGGCTATGGGGAATGAATTTACTATATTGAGGAATATGGGCCACATTATACAATATGGAGGGCTGTGGGGCACATTATGCAATATGAAAGACTATGGGGAGTGCATTATACTATATGAAGGACTATGGGGAGTATATTATACTATATGGAGGGCTATGAGGTGCATTATACTATATGGAGGGCTATGAGGTGCATTATACTATTTGGAGGAATATGGGCCACATTATAAAATATGGAGGGCTGTGGGGCACATTATACAATATGGAGGGCTATGGGGAGTATATTATACTATATAGAGGGTTATGGGGAGTGCATTATACTATATGGAGGGCTATCGGGAGTGTATTATACTATATGGAGGACTATGGGCCTCATTATACAATATGGGGGGCTGTGGGGCACATTATAAAATATGGAGGACTATGGCATGTATTATACTAAACAAGCAAAATGCTGCCTATTCATCGAGTAATTGGATTGTTTATGCCAGAACAAAAATCCTTGTTCTCAGCAGCACATCGCCCGGTGTAACCTGCAGATGTGCTGCTGATAACATGATGCTGTATGGGGACAGATTGATCTATTAGTGGTTGTTCTGTAACCATCATTCTTCCTCAGCTGGTGTAAAGAGGTCGGGAAACAAGCGTCGAACGGCTTCAGTATTGTGGATTTCGCTCGTTTAGCGGCCTGATCTCAGCGCATGTAAATACAAGCTAAATGTTTGTGTGGTGCTGTATGTCAGCATTTGGGACCCCACTTTAAACTTTTCCCCAGGGCCCCACTTTATCTAAAATCGGCCCTGCACCCATTTAAATGGTTCCCGTCCGCTGCACAGACTGGGAGAGAGAGGGGAGACTATTTGTGGCTTATGTAGTGGCGCTCAGTTTTGTGGACATCGGAGGGAAAGTTTTCTTTTAATTTATGAAATTCAATTCATGTGCTAAATGTAAAAAAATATTAGTAACAATTCAACTTTATTTTAATCCTTAGGTTATGGGTGAGGATCTTTTGGCAGAAAGAACAGAGGAAGGACAAATGGACACAAAAACCACTCAGACATTGGCCTCTTACATAATGCCGTCTGACGCCGAGTTCAGAGTCAAATGGTTTCAGAAAGCGACCACTTTCCTAATGAGCAGCGAGTAAAGATGATCAGCTCTCCGCCATCACTGACTGTCTGCCAACTGGAGCTTGTCCATCTCTAATCATTCCTGCTCAATGGGGGCCACAATATTTTGACTTCACAGTAATCACTGACATCTTTTCGGAGTATATTGTATACATAGTGATCTTTATACGGCTGGAGCACTTACAGTAGCCAATCAGATGGCATGCAGGTAGCGTTGTGCGAGATCCAGTATGCCGTCCTGCTTCTATCATTAGAGGGTCCTGCTAGAGAACAGCGGCCACACTATTATACTGTGTCCAGAGTTAGGCTATGTGCCCACGTTGCATTTATGAAGCAGAAAATTTCTGCTGCATAAATGCAAGTCCTCTCCCGGAAAAACGCATGCGGAATTCCGCACGCGTTTATCGCGCATTTTTCGCGCGTTTATCACGCGTTTTCCACATGCGGAATTGCCTTGCGTTTTTTATGCATCGGACAAAGGCAATTCCGCTTGCGGAAACGCAAAATTAAATGACATGCTGCGGATTTTTGAACGCGGCATAAACGCTGCGGAAAAATCCGCAGCGTGTGCATAGAACTTGCGGAATCCCATTGGGGACCATGGGGTGCGGATATACATGCGTTTTTCAAGCGTTTACGCTGCGGAAATTCCGCAGCATATACGCTTGAAAAATGGTACGTGGGCATACAGCCTTACAGGAGTCTGTCAGATGTGGACTGCTACGTTGCAAAAAATGCTTAATGAGTTATTTTTTTTCAAACTGGATTGATATGCAAAATATTTTTAATAAAATCATTTTCTTATACTTGCAGGGTTTCTGTTTATTCAGTAATGTTGTAGCTGTTTTCTCTCACGCTGTGGATGATTGTAAATGAATACAGTTTCCTACATAATCATTGCAGCGGATCAGTTAAAAACGGGTGCCGTATGTGTTGTACCCAGGGCCGGCATCACCACCCGGGCAAGTGCCTGGGCCCTGAGCGAGCAGGGGGCCCACTCACCCTCTGGGACACCAGCGCGCTATGGGGCCCATGAGTCAGCGGGGCCTGATGCCAGCGAATGGGCACTTGCACTGGGCCTTCCCCAGTGCTTTAAACTGTTTGCAATACTTACCTCTCCCTGTTCCTCTGCTGCTCCTCTGTCTTCTGCGTCTTCTTACTCTGTGACATCTCAGGGCAGAGGGCGCAATGACGTCACTACAGAGCGCCCTCTGCTGAGCAGTCCCAGTGCAGAGAGTCGGAAGACGCTGATGAGACAGGCCTGCTTCCAGCAAGGAGCGGTGAGTGTTTGATTTTTTTTTTTTATGTTATGAGTATTATATGGGGCTCATTATCTATTGAACAATATATGGGGCCCATTATGTATGGAGTATTATATAGGGCTTATTATCTATTGAACAATATATGGGGCTCATTATGTATGTAGTATTATATGGGGCTCATTATCTATTGAACAATATATGGGGCCCATTATGTATGGAGTATTATATAGGGCCCATTATCTATGGAGCATTATATGGGGCCTATTCTTTATGGAGCAATATATTGGTCCCACTATTTATGGAGCAATATATAGGGCCCATACTGTATGGAGCAATATTTGGGCTCCATTATTCTGTATGGAGCATTATATGGTACCCATTATGTATGGAGCAATATATGGGGCTCATTTTACTTTATGGAGCAATATATGGGATCCATTATACTGAATGGAGCAATATATGGGGATCATACTGTATGGAGCATTATATACGGTCCGTTATTCTGTATGGAGCAATATATGGTGCCCATAGTACTGGATGCAGGACCATGTGGTGCCCATAATACTGTATATGGAGGACCACGTGGTGCCCATAATACTGTATGGAGGACCACGTTGTGCCCATAATACTGTATATGGAGGACCACGTGGGGCCCATAATACTGTATATGGAGGACTACGTGGGGCCCATAATACTGTATAGAGGACTATATTGTCTGGTCTGAACTGTGCGCTGGGAGGATTGGCCGGTTTCTGAGCTGTTGTAGACTTTACAATAGATATCACTCATGTAATGTGAGAAGTAAGTGAAATCTTTAGCATTGTACTATACCTATATTTCTGTGCATCATGAATCGTGGTCGGTGTGAAAGGGGCCCACTGAGACTTTTGCCCGGGGCCCATGAAATCCTGGAGCCGGCCCTGGTTGTGGCATCTATTTCTTTTTGTACTGTATGCATGAGTTTTAATGGCGAATTTCTTTAAAAAAACAGTGGGATAAACAGTCATCTGAACTTGTCCCTTAACTTACATTGGTCTGTGAGGTGATCTGAAAGCAGAAAATCCAATGCTGACTTCTAGAACATTTGGGGTAACTTTCCCGCATTGGTCTCTACATAATCTGTGAATTCAGGGAACTGCTAGATCTGCAGCAGATAAAAGAGGGATTATATCAAAATGCCATCATGCAGACCAGCAAGTGACACATCGCTGGCATAAGGTCCTCTGCCCCGACTTGTTGCTTTTAGATTACATAGCAAAAACCTGATGACAGTTTCCCTGTAATAAAATCCCAGAGCTTCTCCCATGGGAAATCCAGCGGGTGGCAGATACTGGCCTGGAATCCTGCAGATACACAGCACTGCCGTCGCCTATACACTGCATTGTGAAAGGATTTGGCCCCCTTGAACTTTTCTACCTTTTGCCACATTTCTGGCTTTAAACATAAAGATATAAAATTCTATTTTTTGGGGGAAGAATCAACAACAAGTGGGACACAATCGTGAAGTGGAATGAAATTTATTTGCTATTTTAAACTTTTTTAACAAATTAAAAACTGAAAAGTGGGGGGTGCAATATTATTCGGCCCCCTTGAGTTAATACTTTGTAGCGCCACCTTTTGCTGCGATTACAGCTGCAAGTCGCTTGGGGTATGCCTCTATCAGTTTTGCACATCGAGTGGCTGAAATTCTTGCCCATACTTCCTTGCAAAACAGCTCGAGCTCATTGAGGTTGGATGGAGGGCGTTTGTGAACAGCAGTTTTCAGCTCTTTCCACAGATTCTCGATTGGATTCAGGTCTGGACTTTGACTTGGCCATTCTAACACCTGGATATGTTTATTTTTGAACCATTCCATTGTAGATTTTGCTTTATGTTTGGGATCATTGTCTTGTTGGAAGATAAATTTCCGTCCCAGTCTCAGGTCTTTTGCAGACTCCAACAGGTTTTCTTCCAGAATGGTCCTGTATTTGGCTCCATCCATCTTCCCATCAATTTTAACCATCTTCTCTGTCCCTGCTGAAGAAAAGCAGGCCCAAACCATGATGCTGCCACCACCATGTTCGACAGTGGGGATGGTGTTTTGAGGGTGATGAGCTGTGTTGCTTTTACGCCAAACATATCGTTTTGCATTGTGGCCAAAAAGTTTGATTTTGGTTTCATCTGACCAGAGCACCTTATTCCACATGTTTGGTGTGTCTCCCAGATGGCTTGTGGCAAACTTCAAACGAGACTTTTTATGGATATCTTTGAGAAATGGCTTTCTTCTTGCCGTTCTTCCATAAAGCCCAGATTTGTGCAGTGTACAACTGATTGTTGTCCTATGGACAGACTAACCCACCTCAGCTCTAGATCTCTGCAGTTCATCCAGAGTGATCATGGGCCTTTTGGCTGCATCTCTGATCAGTCTTCTCCTTGTTCGAGATGAAAGTTTAGAGCAGTGTTTCCCATACTCCAGTCCTCACAGACCCCACAGGTCATGTTTTCAGGATTTCCATGGTATTGCACAGGTGAGAAAATTCCTGATGCCTTGATGATACTTCCATCACCTATGCAATACTAAGGAAATCCTGAAAACATGACCTGTGGTGGTCCGTGAGGACTGGAGTTTGGGAAACACTGGTTTAGAGGTACGGCCGGGTCTTGGTAGATTTGCATTAGTCTGATACTCCTTCCATTTCAATATGATCGCTTGCACAGTGCTCCTTGAGATGTTTAAAACTTGGGAAATCTTTTTGTATCCAAATCCGGCTTTGAACTTCGCCACAACAGTATCTCGGACCTGCCTGGTGTGTTCCTTGGTCTTCATGGTGCTCTCTGCACTTGAAACAGAACCCTGAGACTATCACAGAGCAGGTGCATTTATACAGAGACTTGATTACACACAGGTGGATTCTAGTTATCGTTACCAGTCATTTAGGACAACATTGGATCAGTGGATTCTAGTTATCGTTACCAGTCATTTAGGACAACATTGGATCATTCAGAGATCCTCACTGAACTTCTGGAGTGAGTTTGCTGCACTGAAAGTAAAGGGGCCGAATAATATTGCACGCCCCACTTTTCATTTTTTATTTTTAAGTTTAAAATATCCAATAAATTTCATTCCCACTTGTTGATTCTTCCCCAAAAAATTTGAATTTTATATCTTTATGTTTGAAGCCAGAAATGTGGCAAAAGGTGGAAAAGTTCAAGGGGGCCAAATCCTTTCACAATGCGCTGTATCTACCACTCGCTGACCTCCCTCTGTGAGAAGCTGATGGTTATTAATGATGGAATACAATGTTTTATTATAGCGGTGAGTGCTGCATTCACTTCTTACACTCATTCATGTGGATTTGTCTGATTAGTGACCTGCACCAGCTTATATCATGGGGCTGCTCAGAGTATAAAAATTTACCAAAAAGGTGTGTTCTGTTTATTTTCTTTTGGTTTCCATTTTTTTTTACTTTTCTTCTTTTTTTTCTTTACGTGGATCTTTCTGTAAAAAATAAATAAATAAAAAATAAAATATAGTCAACCTCTGGTATGCTCTACTACCATGAGATCCCCATAATAAAGGCAGAATTTAATAAAGGGTTACACATTTATCCAAGACATTGAAAGTTATGGTTAAAAAGGTAAAAAGACTTTTCTTTTTTTGCAGCAAAATTGGCTACAATTGCCCAGACAGGTTATATTTGCCCACAGCGTCGGACTGGGGAGACTGGGGCCCACCCTACAGCTAGATGCAGATACCTGATAGCCGTTATCCCCGTTATAGTGGGACCTCGACTGTAAAACACAGGCGGCTCCTGCACATCTACTGTGCGCACAGCACAACTGGGATGGACAATTACGGTAGTTTGCATTAAAGGGCTTCTTTGGTGAAAACAAGTTATCACCGATCCATGGGCTCCTCAGGATTGGTGATAACTTAATGATCGTTTGGGTCCGACCATTGGAAACTGCACTGATCAGAATTGGGAAGTTTTATCCCTGACAGGACACTTTTATCCCCATTTTAAAATGCAGTGGCAGGTGGGATGTCTGACCGCAGATCCATTCATTCTCTTTGGGGCTTCCAGAAAAAAACAAGAGCAGCGCTCGCAGCCATTGAGGAAATCAATGGATCAGTGGTGAAGTCGCACATGCTGCTCCAGTCTAGTGGGGATAAAAGCTCCACATTCTACCAATCGGTGCAGGTCCCAGCAGTCAGACCCCCACCAATCAATACCTTATCACTTATCCTTTGGAAAGGTGATTACTTGTTTTCACAGTAGAATTCCTGTAAGTGCATCTTGTTCCAAGTATTTAATCACAAATCTAAATAAAGATTATTCTCCTAATATCAGAGAGAACAATTGACTGCTGTACACAACACACTCCACTTTTTCAAGACCAATAATACCACATTCAAGGGAGAACTAACGTGACACTGTGACCAGACCACATATTACCAGCATAAAGCGACCGAATAATCCCACGTAGAAGGGAGAAATACAGCCACACCGTGACCAGACCACATATTACCACCACATAGTGACCGAATAATACCACATATTGTATAAGGGACAAATATTGCCACACCATGATCAGACCAGATTTTAGCAGCATATAGCGACCAAATTATTCCACATAGAAGGGAGAACTACCGTCACACCGTGAGCAGACCACATATGACCACCACATAGTGACCGAACAATACCACATATTGTATAAGGGACAAATATCGCCACACCATGACCAGACCAGATTTTAGCAGCATATAGCGAGCAAATTATTCCACATAGAAGGGAGAACTACCGTCACACCGTGAGCAGACCACATATGACCACCACATAGTGACCGAACAATACCTCATACTGTAAAAGGGACAAATAGTGCCACACCATGACCAGACCAGATTTTAGCAGCATATAGCGACCAAATAATTCCAAATACAAGGGAGAAATACCACCACACCATGTCCACACCACATAGTGACCAAATAATAACACATACAGGGATAAATACCACACCATGACCGGACCAGATATTACAACATAGTGACCGAATATTACAATACTGATCATTAATGAAATGTCCTCGGACGCACATTCAGTTGAAACCAGTGGGCCCCCTCTACGTCCTGCTCAGGGTCCTGCCAAGGACCCTGGCCCACCGGATAATCGTCCAGTGTCCCGGTGCTCCAGTCAGACCCTGTTTGCCCACCAAACTCATCCATTTAAATGTCTGATTTTAGAGTTTGCATTGTGTTCCTTTTCTTTGCTTATAAAAACATAATAATTATAGTCTATGGACCTTTTCTGATGCTGATGGTTCACAAAAGAAATTTGAGACATGTTTGATTATAATCTGATTTGCAGATAAAACTGGCCCATTCAAATGATTGGATTGCCAAAAAAAGATCCATTTGCATCCTTGTTCTGTATGTTTTTCACTGACTAATGTTAGAAGTTTGTAAATCTTCATCACTTTTTTTCTCTCATCAATAGGTGGCAGAAAATGTCATTTTTCAACATGAGGAGAGAAAACTTCATTCCACCACTTTACCTGATGGGCCCATGCAGGGTCGTACTGGCCTGGTGTGATAAATTCCCGGTGGGCCCCGATGAGAGAGTGAGAGAATTGGTAGCGGGGGCTCTTAAAAAGTGCGGGCCCTTTAAAAGCGCAGCCGAAGGAAATGTAGCGTCGCGTGCGGCTCTCATACTATTCAGTGGTGACAGCGGGTGACGCGCATAGTCACATGACAGGAGGACGTGATCTTGGTGGGCGGTGACACGCACCGCGCTCTGCTTTCCCGCTGGTGGGTGGCAGTTGTGTGGTGTCAGGTGACACGCTGACGTCACGCTCTCCTCTCCCTGCTCCCCTGCCGGTTTTTGATACGCCGACGCCGCGCTCTGCTCTCCAGTCCCGGCTCCTGCTCCCTTGGAATTGGCCTTGTAACACCGGCTCCCGTCCGGGTATGTAACACCGCACCAGCACCGCGCACCGCCCTCTTCTCTCCTGCTCTCTTGGCCTTTTAAGCCGGCTCCTGGGCTGAGTATGCGGTGACCTGCACTCTGCTCTCTCACCATCACCCTGGAAACAAGGCTGCCGGCCCCGGCTACAGCTCTCCCTGCTTCAACTTCAAGTCAAGTGCAATATCCACATTTTTCTGGGTGAGTGTTACCAGCATTGGTCATCATCCATATATGGAGGGGTCGCAGGCTGGTCACATGGGGACATGTATGGAGACATGGGGCTGAAGGGCGGTGCTGGATGGACCCGTCGGGACATGTATGGAGACATGGGGCTGAAGGGGGGGCTGGATGGACCCGTGGCGACATGGATGGAGACATGGGGCTGAAGGGGGGGCTGGTTGGACCCATGGGGACATGGATGGAGACATGGGGCTGAAGGGGGGGCTGGTTGCACCCGTGGGGACATGGATGGAGACATGGGGCTGAAGGGGGGGCTGGCTGGACCCATGGGGACAGGGATGGGGACATGGGGCTGAAGGGGGGGCTGGCTGGACCCATGGGGCTGAAGGGGGGGCTGGATGGACCCATGGGGACATGGGGCTGAAGGGGGGGATGGCTTTACCCATGGGGACATGGGGCTGAAGGGGGGGCTGGCTGGACCCATGGAGACATGGATGGAGACATGGGGCTGAAGGGGGGGCTGGCTGGACCCAAGGGGCCATGGATGGAGACATGGGGCTGAAGGGGGGGCTGGCTGGACCCAAGGGGCCATGGATGGAGACATGGGGCTGAAGGGGGGGCTGGCTGGACCCGTGGCGACATGGATGGAGACATGGGGCTGAAGGGGGGGCTGGTTGGACCCGTGGGGACATGGATGGAGACATGGGGCTGAAGGGGGGGCTGGTTGGACCCGTGGGGACATGGATGGAGACATGGGGCTGAAGGGGGGGCTGGTTGGACCCGTGGGGACATGGATGGAGACATGGGGCTGAAGGGGGGGCTGGTTGCACCCGTGGGGACATGGATGGAGACATGGGGCTGAAGGGGGGGCTGGTTGCACCCGTGGGGACATGGATGGAGACATGGGGCTGAAGGGGGGGCTGGCTGGTCCAATGGGGACAGGGATGGGGACATGGGGCTGAAGGGGGGGGCTGGCTGGACCCATGGGGACATGGGGCTGAAGGGGGGGCTGGCTGGACCCATGGTGACATGGGGCTGAAGGGGGGGGCTGGCTGGACCCATGGGGACATGGGGCTGAAGGGGGGGCTGGCTGGACCCATGGGGACATGGGGCTGAAGGGGGGGCTGGCTGGACCCATGGGGACATGGATGGGGCTGAAGGGGGGGCTGGCTGGACCCATGGGGACATGGATGGGGCTGAAGGGGGGGCTGGCTGGACCCATGGGGACATGGATGGGGCTGAAGGGGGGGCTGGCTGGACCCATGGGGACATGGATGGGGCTGAAAGGGGGGCTGGCTGGACCCATGGGGACATGGATGGGGCTGAAGGGGGGGCTGGCTGGACCCATGGGGACATGGATGGGGCTGAAGGGGGGGCTGGCTGGACCCATGGGGACATGGATGGGGCTGAAGGGGGGGCTGGCTGGACCCATGGGGACATGGATGGGGCTGAAGGGGGGGCTGGCTGGACCCATGGGGACATGGATGGGGCTGAGGGGGGGCTGGATGGACCCATGGGGACATGGATGGGGCTGAAGGGGGGGCTGGCTGGACCCATGGGGACATGGATGGGGCTGAAGGGGGGGCTGGCTGGACCCATGGGGACATGGATGGGGCTGAAGGGGGGGCTGGCTGGACCCATGGGGACATGGATGGGGCTGAAGGGGGGGCTGGCTGGACACATGGGGACATGGATGGGGACTTGGGGCTGAAGGGGGGGGCTGGATGGACCCATGGGGCTGAAGGGGGGGGGCTGGATGGACCCATGGTGACATGGATGGGGACATGGGGCTGAAGGGGGGGCTGGCTGGACCCATGGGGCTGAAGGGGGGGCTGGCTGGACCCATGGGGACATGGATGGGGCTGAAGGGGGGGCTGGCTGGACCCATGGGGACATGGATGGGGCTGAAGGGGGGGCTGGCTGGACCCATGGGGACATGGATGGGGCTGAAGGGGGGGGCTGGCTGGACCCATGGAGACATGGATGGGGACTTGGGGCTGAAGGGGGGGCTGGCTGGACCCATGGGGCTGAAGGGGGGGGCTGGATGGACCCATGGTGACATGGATGGGGACATGGGGCTGAAGGGGGGGCTGGCTGGACCCATGGGGACATGGGGCTGAAGGGGGGGCTGGCTGGACCCATGGGGACATGGATGGGGCTGAAGGGGGGGCTGGCTGGACCCATGGGGACATGGGGCTGAAGGGGGGGCTGGCTGGCTGGACCCATGGAGACATGGATGGGGACTTGGGGCTGAAGGGGGGGGCTGGCTGGACCCATGGGGCTGAAGGGGGGGGCTGGCTGGACCCATGGGGACATGGATGGGGACATGGGGCTGAAGGGGGGGCTGGCTGGACCCATGGGGACATGGATGGGGACATGGGGCTGAAGGGGGGGCTGGCTGGACCCATGGGGACATGGGGCTGAAGGGGGGGCTGGCTGGACCCATGGGGACATGGAGCTGAAGGGGGGGCTGGCTTTACCCATGGGGACATGGGGCTGAAGGGGGGGCTGGCTTTACCCATGGGGACATGGGGCTGAAGGGGGGGCTGGCTGGACCCATGGGGACATGGATGGAGACATGGGGCTGAAGGGGGGGGCTGGCTGGACCCATGGGGACATGGATGGAGACATGGGGCTGAAGGGGGGGGGCTGGCTGGACCCATGGGGACATGGATGGAGACATGGGGCTGAAGGGGGGTGCTGGCTGGACCCATGGGGACATGGATGGAGACATGGGGCTGAAGGGGGGGGCTGGCTGGACCCATGGGGACATGGATGGAGACATGGGGCTGAAGGGGGGGCTGGCTGGACCCATGGGGTCATGGATGGAGACATGGGGCTGAAGGGGGGGCTGGCTGGACCCATGGGGTCATGGATGGAGACATGGGGCTGAAGGGGGGGCTGGCTGGACCCGTGGGGACATGGAAGGAGACATGGGGCTGAAGGGGGGCTGGCTGGACGCATGGGGAGACATGGATTGAGGCATGGGGCAGAAGGGGGGGGCTGGCTGGACGCATGGGGGGACTTATGGATGGAGGCTCGGGGCTGAAGAGGGGGCTGGCTGGACGCATGGGGAGACACATGGAGGTGAAGGTGGCCAAGTTGGGGACCTGGATGGACACATGGAGGTGAAGGGCGGCAAGCTGGACACATGGGGACCTGGATAGATATATGGGGTGGGGTGGGATGCATATATGGGGGGGACAGGATGGATATATGAAGGGGGCGGGCTGGACACATGGAGGCCCGGATGGATATATGGGAGGGGCAGGCTGGACACATGGAGACCAGAATGGATATATGGGTGGGGGGGGTCAGGATGGATAGATGGGTGGCCTCGCTGGAACATTATTACTTTAAAGTCTAATTAGGAACATTATTACTTCTGTAATATAATTTACTTTTTAGGAAACTGTTTTCCATAAGAGGGGACAAAAGGGGGGTCCTGTTACTGTGCAGGGCGCCACTATGTCGCTTTATTTCTTCAACTGGTGTAGTGTAGAAGCCTGGGGAAAAGTGGGAATGTGCTCTAAAAGAGATCAGTTATTGATAACTGTGTGTTATTTTCTGCAGAGATGATTCCTCGCTGGAAGAAGTGATGGCGGACTGTGCCAGATGAAGAAAAGCGAAGATGAAGAACTTCACCTAGAGACATCACTGGTGAGTCAGTGTATTACTGTACACTTACACTATATAGTATATTCAGAGCTCCTGTGTATGTCACTGGTGACCAGTGTATTACCTATACACTATATACAGAGCTCCTGTGTATAATGTTATCGGTAATCACTGTATTACCTGTACACTATATACAGAGCTCCTGTGTATAATGTCACCGGTGATCACTGTATTACCTGTACACTGACACTTTATACAGAGCTCATATGTATAGTGACAGTGTTGTTAGTATTGTGGTTTGTATTCCTGATCAGTATTGTAGTATTTGGTCACTATGTGGTGGTAATATGTGGTCTGGTCATGGTGTGGCGATATTTGTCCCTTTTGTATGTGGTATTATTGGTGTTATTATAGTGGATTATGTTGTGTATGGCGGTCATTTGTTCTCGCTGAGATTAACTAGGAAAAGATTTTTTTCCATGAGGCCACGGCTTCACTATCAGTATTTGGTCAGTATTTTTTCTCAGTAGTGAGAGGCAAAAGCAGGAGTGGGTGATAAATCCAGAATTGGTGACTTGTTTCTATTATTCTCTTTCTCTGATTGTTCCTCCCCTGGTTTTGGCTCCCACTCCTGAGAATAATCCTGAGTGAATACTGATAGTGGGGCTGTGGCCTTAGAGATGAAATACTTGGAGCAGAGCGTCAGAGATGCACTTACAGGGGTTCTCTGGTGAAAACAAGTAATCACCTCTCCACAGGATCAGTGATAACTTATTGGTTGGCGGGGGTTGGTTATTGGTTGACTACTGGGACCTGCACCGATCGGCAGAATGTGGAGCTTTTCTCCCCATTAGACTGGAGCTCATGTGCGACTCGACCACTGATCCATTCATTCCCTCAGAGGCTGCGAGCGCTGCTCTTTTTTGGAAGCCCCCAAGAGAACGAATGTGCACAGTAGATGTGAGGAGCCGCCGGTCACTGCTCCACTATAACAGGGAGAGCAGAGAAAAGAGATCTGCATATTGCTGTAGGTGGCCCCTAGAGTCACTGTCCCCTGTGGGCCCCAGACACCCCAGTCCAACCCTGCTGACATCTGATTAAGGCCTAAGGCCCCGTTCACATGTCAGGTTTTAATCAGTGTTTTTTTCTCATTTTCATCTGATTTTGGTCAGTGTGGCAGTTTTTCTCCTCAGTGGGGCATATTTTTTTATATGTAAAGTAAAAAGCTAAAGGTTTCCTAGCCTCGCTTGCCCGGCCTATAGACACTGGAAAACAAGCAGTACAGGCAACATGGTTGGTTCTGGCCATTTTTCTGACCGACTCATTGACTTCAATAGATGATCTCTATCTACAAATCGGATGGAAATCGGACCGGTCTCAGTTCTGATTTACAGATCAATCGTCCACAAAAAATAGAGCTGTAAACCTGTCCCCGGTCTATAACGGAGCATATTCTACCTGTTAGACAAATAACCAGACGTGAAAAGAGCCGTGTGCTATTCTTACAGGGAAGGGGCCACCATTTTATGTTTTGTATTAATAATTATGTAATCAATTATTTTTAATACAAAATTAAATGTTCCACTTTATTAGTTTTTTATTTATTTATGTTGACATTGGCCACTGGGGGCTGCCATTTTTATTTGGGGGGTGTGTAAGAAGCGCTCTTACACACCTCATTTACGGCAGCCCTGGCCATAAGAGACAGTAGTCTGTCACCGACCCTATCTCTAACATTACAGGCCGCTCCTCCTGCCTCTAGCTGTGACCTGGGCACGCCCCCTTGGCTGTTCAGGTCGCAGCCGTGGGAGGAGATTGCAGCCATCTTTGTGGAGCCTGCAGTGTAAGCTGTACATTCCCCCTGTTGTCGCACGCACTGCTCAGTCAGAGCGTGCCATGACAGGAGCTGCCGGGGAGGAAATGCCTGGGAGTGGACGTCCCGAGTGAGTATCTGCGGCGGCGCCGTGCGGTGATCTCAGCTTCTCTGCTGTTATCACTGCCGACATCTTCAGGCAACACAGACACAGCGCTGCGTGGGAACGTGGAAGGTGAGTAGAAGCGTTTATTGTTTTTTGTTTTTTTTTCCTTTGCAGTGAATATATGGGGGCATATACACACAAGGGTGGAGTTGGAGGCATATACCCACCAGGGTGGAGGGGGAGGCATATACCCACCAGGATGGATGGAAGAGGCATATACCCACCAGGATGTAGGGAGTGTGCATATACCCACCAATGAAGGGGGGCATTTACCCACCAGGATGGATGAAGGGGGGCATTTACCCACCAGGATGGATGAAGGGGGCATATATCCACCAGGATGGATGGAGGGGGGGCATACACCCACAAGGATGGAGGGGGGGTGTATACCCACAAGGATGAAGGTGGGGCATATACCGACAAGGATGGAGGGGGGCATATACCCACCAGGATGGATGGAGGGGGGCATATACCCACCAGGATGGATGGAGGGGGGGCATATACCCACCAAGATGGATGGAGGGGGGGTATATACCCACCAGGATGGAGAGGTGGCATATACCCACCAGGATGGAGAGGTGGCATATACCCACCAGGATGGAGAGGTGGCATATACCCACCAGAATGGAGAGGTGGCATATACTCACCAGAATAGAGGGAGGGGGCATATACACCTTCCCAGGCTGGATGAATGGAGGGGCATATACACCTTCCCAGGATGGATGGATGGAGGGGCATATACACCTTCCCAGGATGGATG
Source organism: Phyllobates terribilis (assembly GCF_046119375.1). NCBI lineage: Eukaryota > Metazoa > Chordata > Amphibia > Anura > Dendrobatidae > Phyllobates > Phyllobates terribilis. The sequence continues at coordinate 226,538 of NW_027363137.1, forward strand.
GATGGAGGGGCATATACACCTACCCAGGATGGATGGATGGAGGGGCATATACACCTACCCAGGATGGATGGATGGAGGGGCATATACACCTACCCAGGATGGATGGATGGAGGGGCATATACACCTACCCAGGATGGATGGATGGAGGGGCATATACACCTACCCAGGATGGATGGATGGAGGGGCACATACACCTACCCAGGATCGATGGATGGAGGGGCACATACACCTACCCAGGATCGATGGATGGAGGGGCATATACACCTACTCAGGATGGATAGATGGAGGGGCACATACACCTACCCAGGATGGATGGATGGAGGGGCATATTCTCCTGCCTAGGATGGATGGAGGGGCATATTCTTCTACCAAGGATGGATGGAGGGGCATATACTCCTACCCAGGATGGATGGATTGATAAAGGGGCATCTACACCTAACCAGGATGGATAGATGATGGAGCATATATACTTATCCAGGATGGATGGAGGGGCATATACACCTACCCAGGATGGATGGAGGAGCATATACACCTACCCAGGATGGATGGAGGGACATATACACCTACCCAGGATGGATGGAGGGGCATATACACCTACCCAGGATAGATGGAGGGGCCGATACACCTACCCAGGATGGAGTTATGGATGGAGGGGCATCTACACCTACCCAGGATGGATGGATGGAGAAGCATCTACACCTACCCAGGATGGATGGATGGGGAAGCATATACACCTACCCAGGATGGATGGATGGATGGAGGGGCATATACACCTACCCAGGAAGGATGGATGGATGGAGGGGCATATACACCTACCCAGGATGGATGGATGGAGGGGCATATACACCTACCCAGGATGGTTGGAGGGGAATATACACCTACCCAGGATGGATGGATGGATGGAGGGGAATATACACCTACCCAGGATGGATGGATGGAGGGGCATCTACACCTACCGAGGGTGGATGGATGGAGGGGCATCTATACCTAACCAGGATGGATGGAGGGGCATATACACCTACCAGAATAGACTACCCAGGATGGATGGAGGGGCATCTACGCCTACCCAGAATGGATGGATGAAGGGGCATATACACCTACCCAGGATGGATGGATGGAGAAGCATATACACCTACCCAGGATGGATGGATGGAGGGGCATATACACCTACCCAGGATGGATGGATGGAGGGGAATATACACCTACCTAGGATGGGTGGAGGGGAATATACACCTACCTAGAATGGATGGGTGGAGGGGAATATACACCTACCCAGGATGGATGGATGGAGGGGCATCTACACCTACCCAGGGTGGATGGATGGAAGGGCATCTATACCTAACCAGGGTGGATGGATGGAGGGGCATTTTCACCTAACCAGGATGGATGGAGGGGCATATACACCTACCAGAATAGACTACCTAGGATGGATGGATGGATGGAGGGGCATCTACACCTACCCAGGATGGATGGATGAAGGGGCATATACACCTACCCAGGATGAATGGATGGATGGAGGGGCATATACACCTACCTAGGATGGATGGATGGAGGGGGATATACACCTACCTAGGATGGATGGATGGAGGGGGATATACACCTACCTAGGATGGATGGATGGAGGGGGATATACACCTACCCAGGATGGATGGATGGAGGGGGATATACACCTACCCAGGATGGATGGATGGAGGGGGATATACACCTACCCAGGATGGATGGATGGAGGGGCATATACACCTACCCAGGATGGATGGATGGAGGGGGATATACACCTACCCAGGATGGATGGATGGAGGGGCATATACACCTACCCAGGATGGATGGATGGAGGGGGATATACACCTACCCAGGATGGATGGATGGAGGGGGATATACACCTACCCAGGATGGATGGATGGAGGGGGATATACACCTACCCAGGATGGATGGATGGAGGGGGATATACACCTACCCTGGATGGATGGATGGAGGGGGATATACACCTACCCAGGATGGATGTATGGAAGGGGATATACACCTACCCAGGATGGATGGATGGAGGGGCATATACACCTGCCCAGGATGGATGGAGGGGCATATACACCTACCCTGGATGGATGGATGGATGGATGGAGGGGCATCTACACCTACCCAGGATGGGGACCATATTCCATATACCAGGATGGGGCATATAGAAGGATGAGGGGCATATACTGTAGGGCGTATATGGTGTCATTACGCTTTGGCTCTTTTGATACCTGTGATACGTCTGACCTCATAGTATGTCCCCCCTTTTTACTCTTTTGAAGGAGGCTGTTTTACACTTGAAGCATATATGTGTTACAATCCATAACTAAATCGTGTGTATTTTTTATTTTTCCTCTTTAGTGGTTAACTCTGGAATGAAGCACCGCTTTGTATTCATTTATATGAGATATTTTCATGTGCTGAGTGTCGGCTTATTTGTTACCCCCGCTCTTTTTCTCAGATATGATTGTAATTTGATTTATCTTGAGACGATGGATTTTCGTTTTTTATACAGTTCTTCCCATTTTTGTATTGTTTTAGATAAACCTTGATAAAGGCTGAGGCTGAAGTGTTGGTCATACATCTGTCTCATGAACAATTTATTGTCTGAATAAATACCTTGATTTGCATCAATATCCATTGTGCCTAAAGGTTTATATATATGTATATATATATATATATATATATAAAATAAGTATTTTTCCATGTGAGTTTTCTTATAATGTTTTAAACAGAAGACCGTATTGCGATATCATTGAGATACAAATGTTTCTGTTGCGATCCTCAGCTCTACCTGAGAACACAATCTGCGTGGGACTGGGTCGAGTGGGGGGCATCTGGCCAACATATAGCGGTGGGCACTCTGCAGCAACTCAGCACTGTTGACTTTGGAGGTCCTCTTCATTCCCTGGTGGTCAGCGGCTGCATGCATCCCCTAGAACTGGATATGCTAAGACTGTTTGCTGTGGAGCCCTCTAGTTTCGATCAGATAAATGTGGAGGACAGCTCAACATATCTGTCATCATAGACAATCTGTACCGAATCCGCACCCCTCACTGCTGAGCAGCTACCCTGTCTAGGTGGCAGCACACGGTGCTTTGTGTGTGTCCCATTGTGTTACTAGTGATATAGCAGTATACTAGGGATGCACCAACTCCACATTTTTATTAATATTACTCCAGATATGGACGAAACCCTCCAAGATGCAGGCGGCTTTATTATACTACAGAATTTTGGTGCATCCATAATATATGCTCAAGCACTTTAATAGAAACCTGTTCCACCATGTCCATCCTTCACTGCGCTACTGGTATTTATTTGGAAACACAGGGATATTCCAGGAAAGCGTGTTTTATGCTTAATAGAAATAAACTGATAACATTTTCAAAGAATTTCCATTGGTGTTCATCTCCTTTTTTGTAATTTACCTGTCTGGTTAATTCATACTTTTCATGTTTTTTTGTACAACCAGTTAATGGGGGGGTCTCAGTTTCTTAAAGGGAGTCTGTCACCCCAATACTCAAATCATTTATGGATTTGTATAAGAATCTTGGCCCCTATAAAAAAAAATATACTTTAGGTACAGATGATATTTTTATGCAAAAACAGCATTTACACCCCACGCTTAATTACCATCCTCTGCCCCTCCCCTTACGATGATTGACAGCACTGCCTATATTGAATCCTCATCCCTGCACACACTGACACTGCAGGAGCTGAAAACTCAGTGTCACGAGCTTGCGGGCATCCTCTGATCCCCTTGTCCAGTCTACAGTTGTCTCGTTCAGTGGGCAGAAAAATGCTTTTACTTAAAAATTGTAAGTCTCGATTTGAGTTTGCCAAAAAACATGTGGGAGACTCCCAAAATATATGGAGGAATGTGCTGTGGTCAGATGAGACCAAAATTTAACTTTTGGCCACCAAGGTAAATGCTATGTCTGGCACCAAACCAACAGCTCATCACTCCAAGAACACCATCCCCACAGTGAAACATGGTGGTTGCAGTATCATGCTGTGGGTATGTTTTTCTGCAGCAGTCACCTCCATTATCTGAATGCAAGGAAGATTGTGAACTTGTGCTACTTGCGCAGTAACACTTTGTCATTTCTGCTCCATTCTGTCTTCAAGCACAGGGTTAACAATGCTCTGACTCCATATCCGGCTTCATGGCTTGATCATAGATGCTGGATCCTGATTCCCAAGAAAATCCCACCAACCCAAGATTGTGAAAGAAATGCACAAAACACTTTTAGTGAATGTTAAATAGACCAAATTTTATTACAAATCATATTATTTCATTCAGTGTCTGAAATTTAGAATCAGCCAATTGCTATGAAAAAGACACTGAAAATGGCAAACCTCCGACTCACGAAGAATCATCCGTCAGCACTCAGGAGAGGAAAACCCCCTGTGGAGGAAACCTCTAGGGAACCATGGCTGGAGGACTTGCCCATCCCTCGGGCTTAGAAGGATAGTGCCAACAAGTAACAGCACAGTGAGACATGATATACATCCACTATAGATATGATAGCAGTGACATCACATAGTCACACAAGTTACACATTACATCATGAGAAAACAGACAGTAATGGAAAAGGTCAAAGTAGGTGCTCTGTGCGAGCACCATATGGAGAAGTCTAATGCGACATCTCCAGGCCGTACACATAAAGGTGAAGGCAACTAGTACCGGACGTGAGGGAGATCTGGCTGCAACATCTGTCACCCCATTGATCGCTAGGGTTAGTTTGATCTGGCTGGCTAGGCGATATGGCTGATCTGGCTGGCTAGGCGGTATGGCTGATCTGGCTGGCTAGGCGGTATGGCTGATCTGGCTGGCTAGGCGGTATGGCTGATCTGGCTGGCTAGGCCGTATCCCCTTCCTCCCTTACATGTTGTGGAGTGATGAAGCTCCAGGTCTCCAGACACATCAAGTACGGCGCTTCATACGGCTGAATGACCTGTGGTTCCGGAATCATCTTCTATATCATAGATGTAAGTGTTTATGACATCAGCACAGTTTCCGTAGTTACCACAGGTGTTCATTACTGGTGTTTCACTGGCTAGAAAGTCTCTCTCAGTGTTCCAAAGAATTAACCCTTGAATAACTGGCACTGTACATTTGTCCAGAATCCTGTAACATAATCTTGTCACTATGCAGGACCGTTATCAATATTATACTTTAAAATTCCCTTAAACAAAGTCTAATTAGTGAGCGCATCTACAGATTTGATGGATAACAAGCACAATAATCCCCTTAAGCCCTACTAAATGCATAAATGTCCAATATGAGTACAGAGCAGTCCATACAGAATGGATGATATAGAGGGCAATACAGTTAGATAAAGAAGTAGAAAGCCAAACCAAGCAAATGTCTCCTGAGATCTCGGCTACTGAGGTCTCAATTGCGCATCTGCTGCCTCAGGCGGCCATTTGTGTAACACAAGCGATCGGAAGATCACAGCTTCTAGTCTGCTAAGGAGACTATTGAAGCATGTAAAAAGTAAAAAAAAATATTTAAAAGTTCAAATCACCCCCCTTTTACCCCATTCAAAATAAAACAATCAAAAATACACGTTTGGTATCGCCGCATTTAGAATCGCCCGATCTATCAATATATAAAAAGAATGACTTCCATCAGTAAACTGTATAACGAGAAAAAAAAGAAAACTCCAGAATTAAGTTGTTTTGGTCGCCGCAACATTGCATTAAAATGTAATAACAGGCGATGATAGCATCATATCTACACCAAAACGGTATCAATAAAAATGTCAGCTCAGTGCGCAAAAAATAACCCCTGACCCGGCTCTAGATCACGAAAAATGGAGACGCTACGGGACTCGGAAAAATGATTATTTTTTTTTACAAGCTTTGAATTTTGATTTCACCACTTAAATAAAATAGAAGCTCCACATGTTTGGTAACTACGAACTCGTAATGACCTGGAGAATCATAATGGCCGGTCAGTGTTAGCATTTACTGAACATGGTAAAAAAAAAACTTTTGTGGAATTGCACTTTTTTGCCATTTCACTGCACTTGGATATTTTTCCCATTTTCCAGTGCACAATATGGTAAAATCAATGGTGGTGTTCAAAAGAATAACTCATCCCACAATAAAACAAGCCCTCACATGGCCATATTGACGGGAAAATAAAAAAGTTATGGCTCTGGGAAGAAGGGGAGCAAAAAATAAAAGCGCAAAAACGGAAAAACCTGAGGTGATAAAGGGGTTAACTGGAATTTTCTGCCATGGACTCATTGGCAAATCTGAAATAGATATTTCTCGCTCCCTTATCAGGGTGTACACATATATCTTTGGCCTCATTCAGACGTCTGTTTTTCATGTTTGTGTCCTCTCCATATTTGTTACGGATAGATCACATACACAATATAATCTGTGGAGTCGTCCACATGTCATTTTTTTTTTGAAAACCGCGTAGTGTCCGTTTTTTATCCTAGTGGTTGATGAAAATTCTCCAGTCAGATCTATGGGTCCATGACATCGCTGACAGCTGGCATTGCCATCCATGTGCTGTCTGTGATAACACTGTTACCATAGGAGAAGCTTCTCAATTTATGGATTTATTTTGCATACAAGAAAAGCTGATGAAACGCTGAAGATAAAAACTGACCACTTTCAGACATTTTTTGCATATACGATAAGTCACTGACATCTGATTAAGGCCTAAGGCCCCGTTCACATGTCAGGTTTTAATCAGTGTTTTTTTCTCATTTTCATCTGATTTTGGTCAGTGTGGCAGTTTTTCTCCTCAGTGGGGCATATTTTTTTATATGTAAAGTAAAAAGCTAAAGGTTTCCTAGCCTCGCTTGCCCGGCCTATAGACACTGGAAAACAGGCAGTACAGGCAACATGGTTGGTTCTGGCCATTTTTCTGACAGACTCATTGACTTCAATAGATGATCTTTATCTACAAATCGGATGAAAATCGGACCGGTCTCAGTTCTGATTTACAGATCAATCGTCCACAAAAAATAGAGCTGTAAACCTGTCCCTGGTCTATAACGGAGCATATTCTACCTGTTAGAGAAATAACCAGACGTGAAAAGAGCCATGTGCTATTCTTACAGGGAAGGGGCCACGATTTTATGTTTTGTATTAATAATTATGTAATCAATTATTTTTAATACAAAATTAAATGTACCACTTTATTAGTTTTTTATTTATTTATTTTTACATTGGCCACTAGGGGCTGCCATTTTTATTTGGGGGGGGGGTGTAAGAAGCGCTCTTACACACCTCATTTACGGCAGCCCTGGCCATAAGAGACAGTAGTCTGTCACCGACCCTATCTCTAACATTAGAGGCCGCTCCTCCTGCCTCTAGCTGTGACCTGGGCACGCCCCCTTGGCTGTTCAGGCCGCAGCCGTGGGAGGAGATTGCAGCCATCTTTGTGGAGCCTGCAGTGTAAGCTGTACATTCCCCCTGTCGTTGCACGCACTGCTCAGTCAGAGCGTGCCATGACAGGAGCTGCCGGGGAGGAAATGCCTGGGAGTGGAGGCCTCGAGTGAGTATCTGTGGCGGCGCCGTGCGGTGATCTCAGCTTCTCTGCTGTTATCACCGCCGACATCTTCAGGCAACACAGACACAGCGCTGCATGGAAACGTGGAAGGTGAGTAGAAGCGTTTATTGTTTTGATTTTTTTTTCCTTTGCATTGAATATATGGGGGCATAAAACCACAAGGATGGAGGAGGAGGAGTCATAAACCCACCAGGATGGAGGAGGAGGCATAAACCCACCAGGATGTAGGGGGCATATACACACCAGGATGGATGGAGGGGGGGCATATACCCACCAGGATGGATGGAGGGGGTATATACCCACCAGTATGGAGGGGGGGTATATACCCACCAGGATGGATGGAGGGGGGGCATATACCCACCATGATGGATGTAGGGACATGAAGGACATGTGACATACACTGCCAATGACACATGCCCTTGCTTGTGTGAAAAAAATCACTTCGCTCCGTGTGTGCGCTGCTGATAGGCTGACAGATTGCACCTCCCACTGTAAATGCGGGAAAGAGAAAAAAAAATGGAGATCTTCATTATTCCTGCAGAGATCCATCCCCTGCCCCTCCCCCCACCCCGCTGTACACTCAAACTGCGTATAAACATTTATTTTCATCATTACTGAGAAAAAATCCAGTTATGATTTTGGTGCACGAACAGTTATCGAACATAACCTCGAACAGCCGAATTTTTCTCAAATCGTTCGTGTTCGCCGAACGGCTCGAACACCGCCCAAAACAGCTCGAATTTGAGATTGGCGAACAGTTCGAGTAGAACAACGCTCATCTCTAGTTGTCTCCCTCTGGTGGAACACTGACTTCTTTCATTTAACGCCTGCAGACTATAAAAAATAACCCAACCCAAAAAGTTTGGTTGATTAGTCTGTGGCATTCTTTTAAACTGTTGCTTATGGTGGTCTCTGTGAGCTTCTCAGTGCCGTTCAACCAGCCAGGTATCCTGCCTGCAGTAGATGGAATGTGGCAATGGAACACTGGCTGCGCGTGTCATAATAGGCTCTGAGCCTTTATATACCAGCGCACGGCAGCAGCCACCTTCAGTCTGCTGCTGGACAGCCAGCAGCAACAGGAAAGGTAAGTAATCAGCAACACTCCTGCTAAGGGTAGACAGCTGCTCGTCCCCCCCTTAATTGGTTCTCCTCCCTTCCACCGGTGTTGAGGCGGTGAGGCGGATGGGAACAGCAGGGGGTGAGGGTGCTGTGCTAAAATAGTTGGAGTCATGCAGATCTAAAACGCGTGGAATGCTGCAGCAGCAAGCCGAAAAGTGCAGGCATGTAAGGGATCTAGAGGTTGACAACATGTCTTCTTAACGGGAGTCCAGGTGGCCATCTCCACAAATGGACTTTTCAGGATCCGAGGGTGGCACCGTAGGCCGAAACCAATTCTGGTTATCGCTTCTCGGCCTTTTGGCTAAGATCAAGTGTAGTATCTGTTCTTATCAGTTTAATATCTGATACGTCCCCTATCTGGGGACCATATATTAAATGGATTTTTAGAACAGGGAGATGGTAAAAGAGCTTGCTCTGTCCACTCCACGCATTGACCTGGTATTGCAGCATTTCCAGGACCAGTGCACTCATTCTTTAATGCAGTTTCTAAAATCAGAAAGAATTGAATTCAATGGTTTTTGTTGCTTTTGCTTGTTTGTCGGATTTTTGGATGGACTTTTTGGCTTTGCTTTTCTTCTCCTCATTGTATTTTTCATGTTAAAAGTTGCAGAAGCCAGATGACAAACTCATTTTGGTTCAACTTCAGCAACTCTGCATTGCATAGCCATGTACTGTAATGCAATGCTATCTATCTAGCTCTCCCTCTTTACTTCCTTTTGGATAAACAGCCATATTAGGCAAGCATTTTGGAGATTTCACCTAACTAATTACTGGTGGTGAGATAAGCTGCACAATATAATTGTTCTTTCAGTATATTGTTGCACACACACCATCTATTTAGCAAATGCCCTTGTTAGCAACAGCAGCCATTTAACCTCACCTGAGCTAACAGGTACAGTGGTGGCCAAAAGTATTGGCACCCCTGCAATTCTGTCAGATAATACTCAGTTTCTTCCTGAAAATGTTTGCAATCAGAAATTCTTTGGTATTATTATCTTCATTTAATTTGTCTTCAATGAAAAAAACACAAAAAGAATTGCCCTAAAGCCAAATTGGATATAATTCCACACCAAACCTAAAAAAGGGGGTGGACAAAAGTATTGGCACTGTTTGAAAAATCATGTGATGCTTCTCTAATTCGTGTAATTAACAGCACCTGTAACTTATCTGTGGCACCTAACAGGTGTTGGCAATAACTAAATCACACTTGCAGCCAGTTAACATGGATTAAAGTTGACTCAACCTCTGTCCTGTGTCCTTGTGTGTACCACATTGAGCATGGAGAAAAGAAAGAAGACCAAAGAACTGTCTGAGGACTTGAGAAACCAAATTGTGAGGAAGCATGAGCAATCTCAAGGCTACAAGTCCATCTCCAAAGACCTGAATGTTCCTGTGTCTTCCGTGCGCAGTGTCATCAAGAAGTTTAAAGCCCATGGCACTGTGACTAACCTCCCTAGATGTGAACGGAAAAGAAAAATTGACGAGAGATTTCAATGCAAGATTGTGCGGATGGTGGATAAAGAACCTCGACTAACATCCAAACAAGTTCAAGCAACCCTGCAGTCCGAGGGTACAACAGTGTCAACCCGTACTATCCGTCGGCGTCTGAATGAAAAGGGACTGTATGGTAGGATACCCAGGAAGACCCCACTTCTTACCCCGAGACATAAAAAAGCCAGGCTGGAGTTTGCCAAAACTTACCTGAGAAAGCCTAAAACGTTTTGGAAGAATGTTCTCTGGTAAGATGAGACAAAAGTAGAGCTTTTTGGGAAAAAGCATCAACATAGAGTGTACAGGAAAAAAAAAGAGGCATTCAAAGAAAAAAACACGGTCCCTACAGTCAAACATGGCGGAGGTTCCCTGATGTTTTGGGGTTGATTTGCTGCCTCTGGCACTGGATTGCTTGACCGTGTGCATGGCATTATGAAGTCTGAAGACTACCAACAAATTTTGCAGCATAATGTAGGGCCCAGTGTGAGAAAGCTGGGTCTCCCTCAGAGGTCATGGGTCTTCCAGCAGGACAATGACCCAAAACACACTTCCAAAAGCACTATAAAATGGTTTGAGAGAAAGCACTGGAGACTTCTAAGGTGGCCAGCAATGAGTCCAGACCTGAATCCCATAGAACACCTGTGGAGAGATCTCAAAATGGCAGTTTGAAGAAGGCACCCTTCAAATATCAGGAACCTGGAGCAGTTTGCCAAAGAAGAATGGTCTACAATTCCAGCAGAGCATTGTAAGAAACTCATTGATGGTTAACAGAAGCGGTTGTTCGCAGCTATTTTGGCTAAAGGTTGTGCAACCAAGTATTAGGCTGAGGGTGCCAATACTTTTGTCTGGCCCATTTTTGGAGTTTTGTGTGAAATGATCAATGATTTGATTTTTGCTTCATTCTCTTTTGTGTTTTTTCCTTGCAAGCAAATTAAATGAAGATAATAATACCAAAGATTTGTGATTGCAATCATTTTCAGGAAGAAACTGAGTATTACCTGACAGAATTGCAGGGGTGCCAATACTTTTGGCCACCACTGTATGTGCGTTGGTTACTCTGCTGCACTTAAAATGTCTTTTTTGGCTTGCTCCAATGCCTTTTCTGAAACGTTGTCTCCCTCTGGTGGAACACTGACTTCTTTCATTTAACGCCTGCAGACTATAAAAAATAACCCAACCCAAAAAGTTTGGTTGATTAGTCTGTGGCATTCTTTTAAACTGTTGCTTATGGCGGTCTCTGTGAGCTTCTCAGTGCCGTTCAACCAGCCAGGTATCCTGCCTGCAGTAGATGGAATGTGGCAATGGAACACTGGCTGCGCGTGTCATAATAGGCTCTGAGCCTTTATATACCAGCGCACGGCAGCAGCCACCTTCAGTCTGCTGCTGGACAGCCAGCAGCAGCAGGAAAGGTAAGTAATCAGCAACACTCCTGCTAAGGGTAGACAGCTGCTCGTTCCCCCCTTAATTGGTTCTCCTCCCTTCCACCGATGTTGAGGCGGGTGGGAACAGCAGGGGGTGAGGGTGCTGTGCTAAAATAGTTGGAGTCATGCAGATCTAAAACGCGTGGATTGCTGCAGCAGCAAGCCGAAAAGTGCAGGCATGTAAGGGATCTAGAGGTTGACAACATGTCTTCTTAACGGGAGCCCAGGTGGCCATCTCCACAAATGGACTTTTCAGGATCCGAGGGTGGCACCATAGGCCGAAACCAATTCTGGTTATCGCTTCTCGGCCTTTTGGCTAAGATCAAGTGTAGTATCTGTTCTTATCAGTTTAATATCTGATACGTCCCCTATCTGGGGACCATATATTAAATGGATTTTTAGAACAGGGAGATGGTAAAAGAGCTTGCTCTGTCCACTCCACTCATTGACCTGGTATTGCAGCATTTCCAGGACCAGTGCACTCATTCTTTAATGCAGTTTCTAAAATCAGAAAGAATTGAATTCAATGCTTTTTGTTGCTTTTGCATGTTTGTCGGATTTTTGGATGGACTTTTTGGCTTTGCTTTTCTTCTCCTCATTGTATTTTTCATGTTAAAAGTTGCAGAAGCCAGATGACAAACTCATTTTGGTTCAACTTCAGCAACTCTGCATTGCATAGCCATGTACTATAATGCAATGCTATCTATCTAGCTCTCCCTCTTTACTTCCTTTTGGATAAACAGCCATATTAGGCAAGCATTTTGGATCTTTCACCTAACTAATTACAGGTGGTGAGATAAGCTGCACAATATAATTGTTCTTTCAGTATATTGTTGCACACACACCATCTATTTAGCAAATGCCCTTGTTATCAACAGCAGCCATTTAACCTCACCTGAGCTAACAGGTACAGTGGTGGCCAAAAGTATTGGCACCCCTGCAATTCTGTCAGATAATACTCAGTTTCTTCCTGAAAATGATTGCAATCACAAATTCTTTGGTATTATTATCTTCATTTAATTTGTCTTCAATGAAAAAACAGAAAAACAATTGCCCTAAAGCCAAATTGGATATAATTCCACACCAAACCTAAAAAAGGGGGTGGACAAAAGTATTGGCACTGTTTGAAAAATCATGTGATGCTTCTCTAATTCGTGTAATTAACAGCACCTGTAACTTACCTGTGGCACCTAACAGGTGTTGGCAATAACTAAATCACACTTGCAGCCAGTTAACATGGATTAAAGTTGACTCAACCTCTGTCCTGTGTCCTTGTGTGTACCACATTGAGCATGGAGAAAAGAAAGAAGACCAAAGAACTGTCTGAGGACTTGAGAAACCAAATTGTGAGGAAGCATGAGCAATCTCAAGGCTACAAGTCCATCTCCAAAAACCTGAATGTTCCTGTGTCTTCCGTGCGCAGTGTCATCAAGAAGTTTAAAGCCCATGGCACTGTGGCTAACCTCCCTAGATGTGGACGGAAAAGAAAAATTGACGAGAGATTTCAATGCAAGATTGTGCGGATGGTGGATAAAGAACCTCGACTAACATCCAAACAAGTTCAAGCAACCCTGCAGTCCGAGGGTACAACAGTGTCAACCCGTACTATCCGTCGGCGTCTGAATGAAAAGGGACTGTATGGTAGGATACCCAGGAAGACCCCACTTCTTACCCCGAGACATAAAAAAGCCAGGCTGGAGTTTGCCAAAACTTACCTGAGAAAGCCTAAAACGTTTTGGAAGAATGTTCTCTGGTAAGATGAGACAAAAGTAGAGCTTTTTGGGAAAAAGCATCAACATAGAGTGTACAGGAAAAAAAAAGAGGCATTCAAAGAAAAAAACACGGTCCCTACAGTCAAACATGGCGGAGGTTCCCTGATGTTTTGGGGTTGATTTGCTGCCTCTGGCACTGGATTGCTTGACCGTGTGCATGGCATTATGAAGTCTGAAGACTACCAACAAATTTTGCAGCATAATGTAGGGCCCAGTGTGAGAAAGCAGGGTCTCCCTCAGAGGTCATGGGTCTTCCAGCAGGACAATGACCCAAAACACACTTCCAAAAGCACTATAAAATGGTTTCAGAGAAAGCACTGGAGACTTCTAAGGTGGCCAGCAATGAGTCCAGACCTGAATCCCATAGAACACCTGTGGAGAGATCTCAAAATGGCAGTTTGGAGAAGGCATCCTTCAAATATCAGGAACCTGGAGCAGTTTGCCAAAGAAGAATGGTCTACAATTCCAGCAGAGCATTGTAAGAAACTCATTGATGGTTAACGGAAGCGGTTGTTCGCAGCTATTTTGGCTAAAGGTTGTGCAACCAAGTATTAGGCTGAGGGTGCCAATACTTTTGTCTGGCCCATTTTTGGAGTTTTGTGTGAAATGATCAATGATTTGATTTTTGCTTCATTCTCTTTTGTGTTTTTTCCTTGCAAGCAAATTAAATGAAGATAATAATACCAAAGATTTGTGATTGCAATCATTTTCAGGAAGAAACTGAGTATTACCTGACAGAATTGCAGGGGTGCCAATACTTTTGGCCACCACTGTATGTGCGTTGGTTACTCTGCTGCACTTAAAATGTCTTTTTTGGCTTGCTCCAATGCCTTTTCTGAAACGTTGTCTCCCTCTGGTGGAACACTGACTTCTTTCATTTAACGCCTGCAGACTATAAAAAATAACCCAACCCAAAAAGTTTGGTTGATTAGTCTGTGGCATTCTTTTAAACTGTTGCTTATGGCGGTCTCTGTGAGCTTCTCAGTGCCGTTCAACCAGCCAGGTATCCTGCCTGCAGTAGATGGAATGTGGCAATGGAACACTGGCTGCGCGTGTCATAATAGGCTCTGAGCCTTTATATACCAGCGCACGGCAGCAGCCACCTTCAGTCTGCTGCTGGACAGCGAGCAGCAGCAAGAAAGGTAAGTAATCAGCAACACTCCTGCTAAGTGTAGACAGCTGCTCGTCCCCAACTTAAATGTTCTCCTCCCTTCCACCGGTGTTGAGGCGGGTGGGAACAGCAGGGGGTGAGGGTGCTGTGCTAAAATAGTTGGAGTCATGCAGATCTAAAACGCGTGGATTGCTGCAGCAGCAAGCCGAAAAGTGCAGGCATGTAAGGGATCTAGAGGTTGACAACATGTCTTCTTAACGGGAGTCCAGGTGGCCATCTCCACAAATGGACTTTTCAGGATCCGAGGGTGGCACCGTAGGCCGAAACCAATTCTGGTTATCGCTTCTCGGCCTTTTGGCTAAGATCAAGTGTAGTATCTGTTCTTATCAGTTTAATATCTGATACGTCCCCTATCTGGGGACCATATATTAAATGGATTTTTAAAACAGGGAGATGGTAAAAGAGCTTGCTCTGTCCACTCCACGCATTGACCTGGTATTGCAGCATTTCCAGGACCAGTGCACTCATTCTTTAATGCAGTTTCTAAAATCAAAAAGAATTGAATTCAATGCTTTTTGTTGCTTTTGCTTGTTTGTCGGATTTTTGGATGGACTTTTTTGCTTTGCTTTTCTTCTCCTCATTGTATTTTTCATGTTAAAAGTTGCAGAAGCCAGATGACAAACTCATTTTGGTTCAACTTCAGCAACTCTGCATTGCATAGCCATGTACTGTAATGCAATGCTATCTATCTAGCTCTCCCTCTTTACTTCCTTTTGGATAAACAGCCATATTAGGCAAGCATTTTGGAGCTTTCACCTAACTAATTACAGGTGGTGAGATAAGCTGCACAATATAATTGTTCTTTCAGTATATTGTTGCACACACACCATCTATTTAGCAAATGCCCTTGTTATCAACAGCAGCCATTTAAACTCACCTGAGCTAACAGGTATGTGCGCTGGTTACTCTGCTGAACTTAAAATGTCTTTTTTGGCTTGCTCCAATGCCTTTTCTGAAACGTTGTCTCCCTCTGGTGGAACACTGACTTCTTTCATTTAACGCCTGCAGACTATAAAAAATAACCCAACCCAAAAGTTTGGTTGATTAGTCTGTGGCATTCTTTTAAACTGTTGCTTATGGCAGTCTCTGTGAGCTTCTCAGTGCCGTTCAACCAGCCAGGTATCCTGCCTGCAGTAGATGGAATGTGGCAATGGAACACTGGCTGCGCGTGTCATAATAGGCTCTGAGCCTTAATATACCTGCGCACGGCAGCAGCCACCTTCAGTCTGCTGCTGGACAGCCAGCAGCAGCAGGAAAGGTAAGTAATCAGCAACACTCCTGCTAAGGGTAGACAGCTGCTTATCCCCCCCTTAATTGGTTCTCCTCCCTTCCACCGGTGTTGAGGCGGGTGGGAACAGCAGGGGGTGAGGGTGCTGTGCTAAAATAGTTGGAGTCATGCAGATCTAAAACGCGTGGATTGCTGCAGCAGCAAGCCGAAAAGTGCAGGCATGTAAGGGATCTAGAGGTTGACAACATGTCTTCTTAACGGGAGTCCAGGTGGCCATCTCCACAAATGGACTTTTCAGGATCCGAGGGTGGCACCGTAGGCCGAAACCAATTCTGGTTATCGCTTCTCGGCCTTTTGGCACGATCTATCAGGTTTACCTGTGTGGTCTTGCCTGTGAGGTGCTCTTGGTACCCTTTCTCTCGGCCTGGGGGGATCGTTCCTCTTCGGAGGGACTTAACCCCCCTGCTGCTATTGGGAGGAAGGATTAGTCCGGGAGCAACGGGAAGGGATCCCATGAAGGCTTGCGCCTTTCAGAGAGAAGAGTCGGTACGTTCCTGAGTGAAGGATGCCGGCAACGCTCACATATTCATCGGGTGATGCCCGGATGCGGAACACCGTGAGGATTGAAGTTGGAGCAGCATCGAGGATGGAGAAGAATTTGGACTACATCTGCCATAGGATTCTTCTTGGAGTTCTGGAGTTTCGGCAGGAAGATATATTCTACTTCCAGGACAACGAGTACAAGGGGACTTACACCATCACCTTCAAGAGCCAGGGATGCTGTCAGCAAATCGTACAAAAGGTAAACGAGAAAAACTACTTAGATGAATTGGATGGACTAACCTTTTGTCTCTTGTATGCTTATGACGAGATCCCCATCGTGGTGCATTTCCCAAACCCCTTTGTGGAAGCTGCAGACATCTCGACCTACCTTACCCGCTATTGTGATGATCTGAGATACCTGGGTACTGTGAAGAACGCGGTAGGCTTCTGGTGCGGCAAGAGAAGGTATATGGCCCGTCTAAAGAGGGACCTTAGTGGAGTGGGAGGAATGCTACACCCTCCCTCAACCTTCGTAATCGGTAAGAGCAGAGGCTACTTATTTTATCCTGGAATGCCAGTATGTTGCAGGAACTGTGGACAAATGGGTCATACCCAAACATCCTGCACGGGCAGGAAAGTAGACCGCTGCAATAATTGCAGCTGTTATGGACATTTAATGAAGGACTGTCCCGCTGGGAGGAAATGTAATCTCTGCGGTGAGGCGGGGCACATGTTCCGAGGATGCTCCAACAGGACCAGGACCTACGCAGAAGCTGCATCTTCTGAAGCTGAGCCGATGCGCCCACCGGTCTTCACTGGCAGGCCGGCGTCGGAGGGTGGTTCGAAGGGCGAGAAGGCTGGGATGGAGCAGGGAGCCGGAGGCCCCTCTGGGGCGGCCCCTGCATCGAAGTCCCTTAACGATGGGCGGACCTCGCATGGACCGGAGCGGGGGGGTCCTCCTTCTGGGAGGGTATCCTCCGTATCGATGGTTCCCGATACCGATCCTGTTGGGCTGGAGGGTGGTGCCCCTGTGCGGTTGGCTATAGGGGACCACGCAGCGATGGCCTCAGGATCTTCCAGGGCGATTAGCCAGCCAGATGAGGGGGCTTTGCTTCTAGGTGGCGAACATCAGGAAATCTGTGTTGCTGATCTTGTCCTGATGGACCAGTCTCCCCCCCTGGAGGAGGTGGAGGAAGAGGAGGACTGCACCAGTGACCTAGTGGATTCTGCCCCGAAAAAGAGACGGAATGTCGAAGCCCCAGCGTCTCCTGGAATGTGGCTGGGAACCGTGACCTACGAGGGGGCAACCGCCGGCTCACAGAATATCGAGTCGTTTGGTTCCTCTAGCCCAGATGTCCTGGAGCAATTTGATATACAGGGCTTTGAGTCAGGTGTCCTCATGGAAGATCCACCACCCTGACCTATGAATGCCCACATTAAGACTTGTCTCACTGAATGTGAGGTCATTAAAGAGCCCAGTTCGTAGGGCTGCTCTATTTAAGTACTTAGAAACCACTGACTTTGACATATGTTTATTACAGGAATGCGGGATACAACATGCACTAAATTATAATGATATCAAGACAGATTGGAGACTGGGGCCCTCCATCTGGTCTGGCTCCAACGACAACAAGTCAGCGGGGGTGGGCTTCCTCTGTTATGGGAGAAATATTACTATAAATACTGTCACAGAAATAGTACCAGGCAGAGTGGTTTTAGTGCATTTTAAATTTAATGGTTTTATCCTACGTGTAATGAATGTTTATGCTCCCCCTGATAAGCAAGAGAGAATTAATTTATTTGGGATATTGCCATTGTACTGTACTGGGTCACCTCCCCTGATCGTAGGGGGTGATTTTAATTGTCTTTGTGCTAGTGAACAACGAGCGGGGGGTGACCCTTTACGCAAATTGGATAAGTCATGTCATCTATTGAAAGATTTTATAACTGATTTTAAATTATGCGATGCGTGGAGGTCACTCCTGCCGACGGACCCTGGTTACACGTGGTCCGGAAGAGGGGTGTCCTCCAGGATCGATTTTATTTTCCTATCAGATGATTTTAACCCTGTAAAATGTGTTTTAACATCAAATATATTTTCTGACCATAAGGGCTTGGAGGTGCACCTAGAATACCGGGATGAACAGAGGGTCAACAGGGGCCTCTGGCGTCTAAGTACTTACCTGCTGGAGGACCCTCTGATTCGACAAGACTTTGTTAAAGCATATCAAGCCTGGCGGCGACAAAAACCTTCTGATGCCCCTATGGTAACCTGGTGGGAAATTTTGAAAAAAAAAGTCAGAATGTTTTTTATAAAAGCAGGGAGACGTAAAGCCAGAGAGAAAAAAAGATGTTTTAGTGATCTTAACACCAAACTGCAAACACTTTTTAAATTCAAAGAGCTAGGGGTGGAGGTGGGAGATGATATTGCTAGCCTAAAAACTGAAATCCAGAACTGCATAGACACAAAGGGGAAAGAGATTATTTTTAACTCTAGAGTGCAGCACTTGGAGGAGGGGGAGAAGTGCTCTCGCTTCTTCTTCAAAAAAGTCAAGGATAAAAGAGAAGTGATCACAAATCTAGAGGGTGAAACATCTATGCAGGGAATGTTGAATGCTACTTTTAACTTTTATAAGCATCTTTTTAGTAAAAAGTATATTGATGAGTCCTTTTTATCTGATGCTCTTAATGATCTCGATTTTAAGTTAAATTTTACAGACCAGGAGTTTTTAGAACGCGATATTGTTTTAGAGGAATTATTTTATGTTTTTAAAAGTTTCTCTAAGGGTAAAGCACCTGGGTGTGACGGACTACCTGTAGAATTTTACCTTACTTTTTGGGACATTTTAAAAGAGGACCTTTTTATGCTTTTTAAAGAAGTTTTTATTTCTGAACAGTTGCCATTTTCGTGGAGGAGAGGAGTGGTGTCTTTGATATATAAAAAAGGTGACCGCAGTACTCTAGCGAATTGGAGACCCATAACTCTCCTAAATGTTGATTACAAGGTACTTGCTAAGGTGGTTGCTGACCGGCTCAGGAGTGTCATTGCCAAACTGATCCGGCCTGAGCAGGTGTGTAGTGTACCAGGCAGAAGTATTTCAGAGGTTTTAAACGTATTAAGGGATGTAATTTGGTATTCCAGAGACCGGGGTCAAAATGTAGCTCTTTTAGCCCTAGATTTTGAAAAAGCTTTCGATAGAGTCTCTCATAGATTTCTTTTTAGAGTTTTAAAAAGAATGGGTATCCCTAATATGCTTTTAAATTGTATTAAGATTTTATATAAAAATTGTTTTAGTCAAATTTCTCTTAATGGCTTTTTAACAGATGGAGTTCCCCTTGAGTCCGGAATGAAGCAGGGATGCCCCTTGTCGCCCATCCTGTTCATCTGCGCCATGGAGCCCCTGCTGAGCGCAATAAGGAAAGACAAAGTGATTAGAGGGGTTCCTGTTCCTGGCGGAGGTGGCAGTGATGTGAGAGTCTTTGGCTACATGGATGACGTGACGGTTGTGTGCGTGGACCCTGCTTCCCTCCGGAGGGCGGTGTTGCGCATTGAATTTTTTTCCCAGGCATCCGGGTTTAAACTTAATTTAAATAAATCTGAATGTCTGACTTTGGGATCCTGGGACACCGCCCAACTCCCGCAGCTCACTATAAAACGAGACAATGTAAAAATTCTTGGAGTTGTTTTTAACGAGGAGAATGTGGGAACTCAAAGCTGGGAGAATGTCATAGAAAAAATGTCAAAGAAAATATCATTTTGGGGTTTGAGGTCCCTAACAATGGAGGGGAAAATTTTAATTATAAAATCAGTGTTGTTACCCCTCATACTGTATATAGCTATGGTGTACCCCCCCTCTGATGTTTTAATTAAAAAAATGACTAGGATGATCTTTATGTTTTTATGGAACTCCAAAATGGAAAAATTAAGGAGAGAAATAATGAGGAAGAATAAAATGAACGGCGGAAGGGATGTCCCCGATTTACATATTTATTTGTATTTAAATTATTTCTGCTTTTGTTTCAAACATTTTAATGGTAATAGTGCGCTAAGTTATTTTTTAAAATATACTTGTGGGATGATTTTTAAAAGATGGTTTAAGTTGTCGTTGAATTCCCCTGTTTTACTATGCCCCCCCAAACACCAAGCAATCTTAGAAAAGACTGTTCGATTTTATAGCCTTGGTGATTTTAATATGGACATTTTTAAAGACCGCAAGAAGCTTTTATCTTTTCTGAGGAGGAATGAAGATGTGACCCCCATAGTAAATTTCTCAGAAGAGAGATCAAAGCAAGTTTGGAAGAATGTCTTCGGGAAATTCTTAGCAAATGGACATAAGGACATCGCATGGATGGTGGTCCACCAGTGCCTCCCCACCAGAGAGTTTCAACACAGGAGAGGCCTGGTGGCCAGAGCAAAATGCCCCAGAGACTCATGTGTTAATGACGAAACCACCTTGCACCTTATGTGGAATTGCCCATTTGCACAGGAACTTTGGCACAAAGTTGGGATTCTTTTAAAATGGACTTGCGGTTTAAGAGATTTTAACCATGAATATGTTTTATATGGCCTTTTTAAATGTCCGACCCCTCAACAGTATTGTATATGTTGGTGTATGATTAACTGTTTTAAAGACGCCCTTTGGAAGGCACGCAATATTTTACTTTTTAAACGTGATGCTATTTCTGTGAACGATTGTCTTAAAATTGCTTTTAGTCAGATGTATATTTATTACTTGAGGGATGTCAAATGTATTGGGAGGAGGGATGCTAATCGTATATGGGGTTTTTATGGGTGGAATTCTGTGTTTTATTAATGTATTGTTTGTGTTGCTGTTTTTGATTGTAAACCATCTTTTACGCACATAATAAAATATGTTGAAACCTGATCTGTTCTTATCAGTTTAATATCTGATACGTCCCCTATCTGGGGACCATATATTAAATGGATTTTTAGAACAGGGAGATGGAAAAAGAGCTTGCTCTGTCCACTCCACGCATTGACCTGGTATTGCAGTATCTCCAGGACCGGTGCACCCCTTCTTTAATGCAGTTTCTAAAATCAGAAAGAATTGAATTCAATGTTTTTTGTTCATTTTGCTTGTTTGTCGGATTTTGGGATGGACTCTTTGGCTTTGCTTTTCTTCTCCTCATTGGATTTTTCATGTTCAAAGTTGCAGAAGCCAGATTACAAGCTCATTTTGGTTCAACTTCAGCAACTGTGCATTGCATTGCCATGTAATGTGATGCAATGCTATCTTTCTAGCTCTCCCTTTTTACTTCCTTTTGGATAAACAGACATATTAGGCAAGCATTTTGGAGCTTTCACCTAAATAACTACAGGTGGTGAGATAAGCTGCACAATATAATTGACCTTTCAGTATATTGTTGCACACACACCATCTATTTAGCAAATGCCCTTGTTATCAACAGCAGCCTTTTAAACTCACCTGAGCTAACAGGTATGTGCGCTGGTTACTCTGCTGCGCTTAAAATTTCTTTTTTGGTTTGCTACAATGCCTTTTCTGAAACGTTGTCTCCTTCTGCTGGAACACTGACTTCTTTCATTTAATGCCTGCAGACTATAAAAGAGAACCCAACCCAAAAAGTTTGGTTGATTAGTCTGTGGCATTCTGTTAAACTGTTGCTTATGGCGGTCTCTGTGAGCTTCTCAGCGACATTCAGCCAGCCAGGTATCCTGCCTGCAGTAGATGGAATGTGGCAATGGAACGCTGGCTGCGCGTGTCATAATAGGCTCTGAGCCTTTATATACCTGTGCACAGCAGCAGCCACCTTCAGTCTGCTGCTGGACAGCCAGCAGCAGCAGCAGCAGGAGAGGTATGTAATCAGGAGCCCTCCTGCTAAGGGTAGACAGCTGCTCGTTCCACCCCACCCCCCGCCTTAATTGGTTCTCCTCCCTTCCAACGGTGTTG
Organism: Phyllobates terribilis; assembly: GCF_046119375.1. Classification (NCBI taxonomy): domain Eukaryota; kingdom Metazoa; phylum Chordata; class Amphibia; order Anura; family Dendrobatidae; genus Phyllobates; species Phyllobates terribilis. The sequence continues at coordinate 248,762 of NW_027363137.1, forward strand.
AGGCGGGTGGGAACAGCAGGGGGTGAAGGTGCTGTGTTTAAAGAGGTGGAGTTATGCAGATCTAAAACGCGTGGATTGCAGCAGCAGCAAGCCGAAAAGTGCAGGCATGTAAGGGATCTAGAGGTTGACAACATGTCTTCTTAACGGGAGTCCAGGAGCTCATCTCCACAAATGGACTTTTCAGGATCCTTGGGTGGCTCCGTAGTTTGAAACCAATTCTGGTTATCGCTTCTCGGCCTTTTGGCTAAGATCAAGTGTAGTATCTGTTCTTATCAGTTTAATATCTGATACGTCCCCTATCTGGGGACCATATATTAAATGGATTTTTAGAACAGGGAGATGGAAAAAGAGCTTGCTCTGTCCACTCCACGCATTGACCTGGTATTGCAGTATCTCCAGGACCGGTGCACCCCTTCTTTAATGCAGTTTCTAAAATCAGAAAGAATTGAATTCAATGTTTTTTGTTCATTTTGCTTGTTTGTCGGATTTTGGGATGGACTCTTTGGCTTTGCTTTTCTTCTCCTCATTGGATTTTTCATGTTCAAAGTTGCAGAAGCCAGATTACAAGCTCATTTTGGTTCAACTTCAGCAACTGTGCATTGCATTGCCATGTAATGTGATGCAATGCTATCTTTCTAGCTCTCCCTTTTTACTTCCTTTTGGATAAACAGACATATTAGGCAAGCATTTTGGAGCTTTCACCTAAATAACTACAGGTGGTGAGATAAGCTGCACAATATAATTGACCTTTCAGTATATTGTTGCACACACACCATCTATTTAGCAAATGCCCTTGTTATCAACAGCAGCCTTTTAAACTCACCTGAGCTAACAGGTATGTGCACTGGTTACTCTGCTGCGCTTAAAATTTCTTTTTTGGTTTGCTACAATGCCTTTTCTGAAACGTTGTCTCCTTCTGCTGGAACACTGACTTCTTTCATTTAATGCCTGCAGACTATAAAAGAGAACCCAACCCAAAAAGTTTGGTTGATTAGTCTGTGGCATTCTGTTAAACTGTTGCTTATGGCGGTCTCTGTGAGCTTCTCAGCGACATTCAGCCAGCCAGGTATCCTGCCTGCAGTAGATGGAATGTGGCAATGGAACGCTGGCTGCGCGTGTCATAATAGGCTCTGAGCCTTTATATACCTGTGCACAGCAGCAGCCACCTTCAGTCTGCTGCTGGACAGCCAGCAGCAGCAGCAGCAGGAGAGGTATGTAATCAGGAGCCCTCCTGCTAAGGGTAGACAGCTGCTCGTTCCACCCCACCCCCCGCCTTAATTGGTTCTCCTCCCTTCCAACGGTGTTGAGGCGGGTGGGAACAGCAGGGGGTGAAGGTGCTGTGTTTAAAGAGGTGGAGTTATGCAGATCTAAAACGCGTGGATTGCAGCAGCAGCAAGCCGAAAAGTGCAGGCATGTAAGGGATCTAGAGGTTGACAACATGTCTTCTTAACGGGAGTCCAGGAGCTCATCTCCACAAATGGACTTTTCAGGATCCTTGGGTGGCTCTGTAGTTTGAAACCAATTCTGGTTATCGCTTCTCGGCCTTTTGGCTAAGATCAAGTGTAGTATCTGTTCTTATCAGTTTAATATCTGATACGTCCCCTATCTGGGGACCATATATTAAATGGATTTTTAGAACAGGGAGATGGAAAAAGAGCTTGCTCTGTCCACTCCACGCATTGACCTGGTATTGCAGTATCTCCAGGACCGGTGCACCCCTTCTTTAATGCAGTTTCTAAAATCAGAAAGAATTGAATTCAATGTTTTTTGTTCATTTTGCTTGTTTGTCGGATTTTGGGATGGACTCTTTGGCTTTGCTTTTCTTCTCCTCATTGGATTTTTCATGTTCAAAGTTGCAGAAGCCAGATTACAAGCTCATTTTGGTTCAACTTCAGCAACTGTGCATTGCATTGCCATGTAATGTGATGCAATGCTATCTTTCTAGCTCTCCCTTTTTACTTCCTTTTGGATAAACAGACATATTAGGCAAGCATTTTGGAGCTTTCACCTAAATAACTACAGGTGGTGAGATAAGCTGCACAATATAATTGACCTTTCAGTATATTGTTGCACACACACCATCTATTTAGCAAATGCCCTTGTTATCAACAGCAGCCTTTTAAACTCACCTGAGCTAACAGGTATGTGCGCTGGTTACTCTGCTGCGCTTAAAATTTCTTTTTTGGTTTGCTACAATGCCTTTTATGAAACGTTGTCTCCTTCTGCTGGAACACTGACTTCTTTCATTTAATGCCTGCAGACTATAAAAGAGAACCCAACCCAAAAAGTTTGGTTGATTAGTCTGTGGCATTCTGTTAAACTGTTGCTTATGGCGGTCTCTGTGAGCTTCTCAGCGACATTCAGCCAGCCAGGTATCCTGCCTGCAGTAGATGGAATGTGGCAATGGAACGCTGGCTGCGCGTGTCATAATAGGCTCTGAGCCTTTATATACCTGTGCACAGCAGCAGCCACCTTCAGTCTGCTGCTGGACAGCCAGCAGCAGCAGCAGCAGGAGAGGTATGTAATCAGGAGCCCTCCTGCTAAGGGTAGACAGCTGCTCGTTCCACCCCACCCCCCGCCTTAATTGGTTCTCCTCCCTTCCAACGGTGTTGAGGCGGGTGGGAACAGCAGGGGGTGAAGGTGCTGTGTTTAAAGAGGTGGAGTTATGCAGATCTAAAACGCGTGGATTGCAGCAGCAGCAAGCCGAAAAGTGCAGGCATGTAAGGGATCTAGAGGTTGACAACATGTCTTCTTAACGGGAGTCAAGGAGCTCATCTCCACAAATGGACTTTTCAGGATCCTTGGGTGGCTCCGTAGTTTGAAACCAATTCTGGTTATCGCTTCTCGGCCTTTTGGCTAAGACCATTTGGTTGCAGCCTGATAGGTGCGAGTTCTCTGGAGGAATCCAGGCCTTTTTGCGAAAGGATTTGGCGATTTTCTGTGGTAATATACCGACAGGTTTTGAAGATGAACTTCGTGAAGAATACTATCCGAATTGGAGTGGATCCATCAGTTTCCGAGAGGAATAATGTGTCCTTCATCGTGGAGAAACTTTTGGAAGGAAAAGCTGGAGCAAAACGAGGCGACTTCTACAGCGTCAACGAGTTTCCTAAATCAGGTACATATGACGTGACTTTTGTAGAAGAAAATACCTGCCTTGATGTGTTTGAGTGGCTTCGGAGTCACACTGATGATCCTTTTTTGGAAGGGGTGTGGTTTGAACCCTTGTTTGGACTTCAAGAAAAGATTGTGTGGGTAACAGTTTATAACCCTTTTACTGAGCCAGCATTGCTTGAAGGCTTCCTTGCACGGTACTGTGATTATGTGCGTAAAGGGGAAAAGCAGTTTAATTCTTTAGGTATTTTCAACTGCAAATACAAGTTTCGGGTGAAACTGAAGAAGGATCCTGGAAGTGTGGGAGGCTTTAGACATCCTCCTGTGAATTTTTCTGTGGCGGGACATAGGGGCTTCCTTTACTATGTAGGGCAGCCTATGTATTGCAGGAAATGTTACTGCTTTGGACATGTGCAGGATGCATGTAAGAAAGGGCAATGTTGCCGTAACTGCAAAGAGGAGGGGCATGTGGCAAGTGCGTGCCCGAAGCCCAAGGCTTGTGACATGTGTGGAAGTGGTGAGCACATGTTTAAAGATTGCCCGCAGGGTGTGCCCAGGAAAACTGATAAGGAGAGGAAGAAGGAGGAGGAGGAGAGGAGGGTTTTGCAGCAGATAGAAAGAGAAACTGCTAGAATGGAGAGAGAGCAGAGGAGGCGGAGTGAAAGGTCTGCCCCTGAAACTGTGAGTCTGAGGCCTGCTTACCAGAAGGAGAAAAAGGCACCTAAAATGGAGAAGGAGCTTGTGAAAGAATTGAGGAGAATGGAGGGGCAGATGAATGCAGCGGGAGAAGGAAGGTGTCCGGATACGTTGGACTTTCAGGACGCTGTAGATGCTGCAGATTGTATGGAAACTGGGGAAGGGTCATCACACCCTTCAGATCCTGAGAATATTGAGGAGTACTTCTCCGATGAGGGTGGGGGGAGTAGAAAGTGTCACAGGGAGGGTGGTGGGGCAAATGATGAAGAAGATATCAAGGCACCGCAGCGAAAAGTGGGTGCCAAGAAAGCAAGGTGGGGTGATGGTGATGCTGCTAGCGGCTCGGAAACGAGTTGCTCGGTTCAGATGGTGGAAGAAGATAGTGGGGGTGCTGGTTAAGGTTGCCTTGCAATATGCGTGATAATGCCTATTATAAGCTTTGACTTAAGTCAAAGGCTTTTTCTTGTGAGTGGAGTTTTTGTAGTGTTTTTGTAACTTTTCTGTTTTCGTTTTTTTTTAGGAGGTTTAAAAAAGGAAAAAATGGGTTTTACTATAATTTCACAAAATGTGAGAGTGTTTAAAAATAAGGCCAGGAGGGCTGCAATTTTTGATTTTTTGGCTATGAAGAATGCATCGATTTTTTGTTTGCAAGAGTGTGGAGTGGTGGATGGGGTGAGAGGAGATGAATGGTCTCATGGAGCATCTGTGTGGTCGGGGAGTGCATGTAATAAAAATGATGGTGTGGGGATTTTAGTTAAAGGGAGGGAGGTGGTTTTGAGTGATTATGTGGTGATTGATGTGGGGAGGTGCATTTTAGCAAATTTTGAGTATAAAAATGTTAAATTTTGTGTTATTAATGTTTATGCGCCAGTGGAGAAAAATGACCGGAAAAAGTTATTTGAAAAAATTAAACTTTTTGTTCCGGGAAGAATGCCTGTGGTGATTGTGGGTGATATGAATTGTGATGTGGGGAGAGTGAATGTGGATGTGTCTGGGAAAACTTTGTTAGAGTTGGTTAGTGATTTTGATTTGCATGATATGCAAAGTGTATGTAAAGTGAGGCCTTTGTTAAATACCTTCTTTTCCGAAAGTGGAAGAATACAATCTAGATTGGATTACTGTTTTATTTCAAAAAATATGATTCCTGTTGACTATAAGCAGGAGAATGTTTTGTTTTCAGATCATGTGTGCATGTCGTGTGAGTTGGATGTGAATGTGAATGGGGTGTTTGGGAAAGGTTTGTGGAAGTTGAATGTTAAGTTATTGGAGTATGAGGAAGTAAGAAAGGAATATGCAAGACGGTATGAGGAGTGGTGTGAGTGTAAAAATGGTTTTGGGAATGTTTGTGGGTGGTGGGATTGGGTTAAAAAACAGACAAAAATTTTTTCAAAAATTTGGGTTATAAGATGGCAGCAGTCAAGAGGAGACATTTTGTGAGTTTAAATGCACGTTTAAGTTTCTTGTATAAATTGAGGGAGGGAGGGATGGAGGTGGAGGAGGATATTTTACAAGTGAAAAAGGAGGTTCATGAGTTCTTGTTGGAAAAAGGGAGGAGTATTGTCTTTAGAGCAAAAGTTGATAATTTGGAGTATGATGAAAAATGTTCACGTTTTTTTTTCAAGAAGGTTTTTGGGAAAAAGCAAAATATGTGTGTGTTGAATGGAGCAGATGGAAGCGAGGTGAGTGGAGAGGATATGTGTGAGGAAGTGGCAAAGTTTTATGAGGATTTGTATGCTGTAAAGTGGAGGGATGAGTGTTTGGAGAATGATGTTTTGAGTACGTTAGAGAGTAAATTGAATGAGGCGGAAAGAGAGAGGGTGATGGATGCTGTGACAAGTGATGAAGTATGGAAGGTTATGTGTAGTATGGCTTTGAATAAGACGCCGGGGGGGGATGGTCTTCCAGTAGAATTTTACCGCATGATGTGGGATGTGATTGGGAGTGATTTTGTGGATTTTTGTAAGTATATGTGGGAAAATATGGAGGTGGCAGGTAGTATGCGTGCAGGTATGGTTGTATTGATTCCGAAAAAGGGTGATTTGAAGAGTCTGAAAAACTGGAGGCCAATAACATTATTGAACTGTGATTATAAGATCTACGCAAAATTAATGGCAAATAGGATGCGTGATGTGATAGAGAGTGTGATTGGGGATGAGCAGTGTTGTGCAGTACCTGGGAGACGGATTCACGAGTGTGTGTGTATATTGAGAGATTGTCTATGGGATTGTATGAGCCGGAAGAAGAGTGTGTTTTTGTTGAGCCTGGATTTTGAAAAGGCGTATGATAGGTTGTCGCATGGTTTTTTGTTTAGAGTGTTGCTGAGAATGGGTTTTCCTGCTGATTTTGTTGGGAGAGTGAGAAGTCTATATACAGATATTTATAGTTGTGTTTTAATGAACGGTTATGTCGGTAGGAGAGTGAATGTGCATTCGGGCGTGAGGCAGGGGTGTCCGTTATCCCCTGTGGCTTTTATTTGTGCAATTGAACCTTTGTTGTGTATGTTGAGGAAGGATAAAGTGGTTCGAGGTGTGCAAGTGCCGGGAGGTGGAGGAAGAGAGTGGAAGGTGAGTGGTTATATGGATGACGTGTGTGTATTATGTGATTCTGAATGTTCGGTGAGGCGGGTGAAGTTGTTAGTGTCTATCTTTTGTGGTGCGTCTGCATTTAAAGTGAATTGGGAAAAGAGTGAGTGTAAGGTTTTTGGAAGTGGTATTTTGAGTAGAGATGTAGGTGTGAACGTAGTGAATGGGCCCATTAAGGTTTTGGGAGTGAAGTTTTCAGAAAGATTGGATGGGAAAGAAAGTTGGGATGACGCGAAAGAGAAGGTTGAAAAGAAGTTATGTTTTTGGAAGTTGAGAAGCCTTACTTTCTTTGGAAAAATCTTAGTCATTAAAAGCGTGGTGTTGCCTATTTTTTTATATGTTGCAGTTGTGTTTCCACCAGGTTATATGGTTTTGAGAGGATTGAATAGGATTTTGTTTGTTTTTTTGTGGAATTCTAAAATGGAGAGGGCGCGGAGGGAAGTGTTGGTGAAGCGTATGGAGAAAGGTGGTTTGGGTTTTCCAAATTTAGAAGTTTTTTTGGGTGTGAATATTGTGGTGTTTGTGCTGAAAGTGATTATGGGCGATGGAAAGTTTTCATGTATGTGTGGATATTTATTTGGGGCTTATTCTTTTCGTTTGAAGTGGAGAGAGAGGGATTTGCGGTGTCCGGTTGCTTTTGAGGTGCCCGTGTGGTATGTGTGGGTTTATAAGTTTTTGGTGAAGTATGAGTTGTGTGATGTGGATGTGAGGTTGTTGGGAAATAAGAAGGCTGTGTACAGGATGATTGAGTGTAGAGAAATGGAGAGTGGAATAAATTTGGTGAGAGGGTGTGATGTGCAAAAAGTATGGAAGAAGGTGCGGATGGGTGGTATGACAAATAAGCAGAGTGAGGTTGTGTGGCAGTCTTTGCATGGAGTGTTGCCAGTAAGAGAGTTTCAGAGGAATAGAGGTTTAGTGAGGAGTGAAACGTGTCCAAGAAATGGCTGTGGTGGAAGGGAAAGTGTGTTGCATGTTTTTTGGAATTGCCAGTATGCTAGAGATGTGATTGGGAGAATGGGGCCTTTGTGTAAAGAATTGTGTGGTGTGAATTTGTTGTCCTTTGAGTTGTTTATGTTTGGTTTGGGAATATGTGATGGGACGAAGGAAAGAGTCTTGTGGTTGATGCTTGCGTGTATAAAGGAAGTGTTATGGGATGTGAGGAATGTGTATGTGTTTAAAAGGAAGGAAATTGCTGTAAAGGATAGTGTGAAGGTGATTATGGGGAAGATGTATGTGTGTTTCTTATGGGACAAAAAGAGGAGAGGGGAAGTGGATGCGGAGGGAATATGGAAAGTTAAAAAGTGGAGATATTTTGTAAATACTTCTTGATCTTGTTTTCTGTGTAAGGTTTAAAAAGAAGAAATAAAAATTTTTCCGGTGATGATGGGAGCAGCATTTGTGTCGTTGAGATGATGCAGCTGTTTGGAAGGAAGTTCCTTTGGTCGTGACTATAGACCGTGGATTTCCCCATCTGAGGGAAAAAAAAAAAAAAAAAAATCTGTTCTTATCAGTTTAATATCTGATACGTCCCCTATCTGGGGACCATATATTAAATGGATTTTTAGAACAGGGAGATGGAAAAAGAGCTTGCTCTGTCCACTCCACGCATTGACCTGGTATTGCAGTATCTCCAGGACCGGTGCACCCCTTCTTTAATGCAGTTTCTAAAATCAGAAAGAATTGAATTCAATGTTTTTTGTTCATTTTGCTTGTTTGTCGGATTTTGGGATGGACTCTTTGGCTTTGCTTTTCTTCTCCTCATTGGATTTTTCATGTTCAAAGTTGCAGAAGCCAGATTACAAGCTCATTTTGGTTCAACTTCAGCAACTGTGCATTGCATTGCCATGTAATGTGATGCAATGCTATCTTTCTAGCTCTCCCTTTTTACTTCCTTTTGGATAAACAGACATATTAGGCAAGCATTTTGGAGCTTTCACCTAAATAACTACAGGTGGTGAGATAAGCTGCACAATATAATTGACCTTTCAGTATATTGTTGCACACACACCATCTATTTAGCAAATGCCCTTGTTATCAACAGCAGCCTTTTAAACTCACCTGAGCTAACAGGTATGTGCGCTGGTTACTCTGCTGCGCTTAAAATTTCTTTTTTGGTTTGCTACAATGCCTTTTCTGAAACGTTGTCTCCTTCTGCTGGAACACTGACTTCTTTCATTTAATGCCTGCAGACTATAAAAGAGAACCCAACCCAAAAAGTTTGGTTGATTAGTCTGTGGCATTCTGTTAAACTGTTGCTTATGGCGGTCTCTGTGAGCTTCTCAGCGACATTCAGCCAGCCAGGTATCCTGCCTGCAGTAGATGGAATGTGGCAATGGAACGCTGGCTGCGCGTGTCATAATAGGCTCTGAGCCTTTATATACCTGTGCACAGCAGCAGCCACCTTCAGTCTGCTGCTGGACAGCCAGCAGCAGCAGCAGCAGGAGAGGTATGTAATCAGGAGCCCTCCTGCTAAGGGTAGACAGCTGCTCGTTCCACCCCACCCCCCGCCTTAATTGGTTCTCCTCCCTTCCAACGGTGTTGAGGCGGGTGGGAACAGCAGGGGGTGAAGGTGCTGTGTTTAAAGAGGTGGAGTTATGCAGATCTAAAACGCGTGGATTGCAGCAGCAGCAAGCCGAAAAGTGCAGGCATGTAAGGGATCTAGAGGTTGACAACATGTCTTCTTAACGGGAGTCCAGGAGCTCATCTCCACAAATGGACTTTTCAGGATCCTTGGGTGGCTCCGTAGTTTGAAACCAATTCTGGTTATCGCTTCTCGGCCTTTTGGCTAAGATCAAGTGTAGTATCTGTTCTTATCAGTTTAATATCTGATACGTCCCCTATCTGGGGACCATATATTAAATGGATTTTTAGAACAGGGAGATGGAAAAAGAGCTTGCTCTGTCCACTCCACGCATTGACCTGGTATTGCAGTATCTCCAGGACCGGTGCACCCCTTCTTTAATGCAGTTTCTAAAATCAGAAAGAATTGAATTCAATGTTTTTTGTTCATTTTGCTTGTTTGTCGGATTTTGGGATGGACTCTTTGGCTTTGCTTTTCTTCTCCTCATTGGATTTTTCATGTTCAAAGTTGCAGAAGCCAGATTACAAGCTCATTTTGGTTCAACTTCAGCAACTGTGCATTGCATTGCCATGTAATGTGATGCAATGCTATCTTTCTAGCTCTCCCTTTTTACTTCCTTTTGGATAAACAGACATATTAGGCAAGCATTTTGGAGCTTTCACCTAAATAACTACAGGTGGTGAGATAAGCTGCACAATATAATTGACCTTTCAGTATATTGTTGCACACACACCATCTATTTAGCAAATGCCCTTGTTATCAACAGCAGCCTTTTAAACTCACCTGAGCTAACAGGTATGTGCGCTGGTTACTCTGCTGCGCTTAAAATTTCTTTTTTGGTTTGCTACAATGCCTTTTCTGAAACGTTGTCTCCTTCTGCTGGAACACTGACTTCTTTCATTTAATGCCTGCAGACTATAAAAGAGAACCCAACCCAAAAAGTTTGGTTGATTAGTCTGTGGCATTCTGTTAAACTGTTGCTTATGGCGGTCTCTGTGAGCTTCAAAGCGACATTCAGCCAGCCAGGTATCCTGCCTGCAGTAGATGGAATGTGGCAATGGAACGCTGGCTGCGCGTGTCATAATAGGCTCTGAGCCTTTATATACCTGTGCACAGCAGCAGCCACCTTCAGTCTGCTGCTGGACAGCCAGCAGCAGCAGCAGCAGGAGAGGTATGTAATCAGGAGCCCTCCTGCTAAGGGTAGACAGCTGCTCGTTCCACCCCACCCCCCGCCTTAATTGGTTCTCCTCCCTTCCAACGGTGTTGAGGCGGGTGGGAACAGCAGGGGGTGAAGGTGCTGTGTTTAAAGAGGTGGAGTTATGCAGATCTAAAACGCGTGGATTGCAGCAGCAGCAAGCCGAAAAGTGCAGGCATGTAAGGGATCGAGAGGTTGACAACATGTCTTCTTAACGGGAGTCCAGGAGCTCATCTCCACAAATGGACTTTTCAGGATCCTTGGGTGGCTCCGTAGTTTGAAACCAATTCTGGTTATCGCTTCTCGGCCTTTTGGCTAAGATCAAGTGTAGTATCTGTTCTTATCAGTTTAATATCTGATACGTCCCCTATCTGGGGACCATATATTAAATGGATTTTTAGAACAGGGAGATGGAAAAAGAGCTTGCTCTGTCCACTCCACGCATTGACCTGGTATTGCAGTATCTCCAGGACCGGTGCACCCCTTCTTTAATGCAGTTTCTAAAATCAGAAAGAATTGAATTCAATGTTTTTTGTTCATTTTGCTTGTTTGTCGGATTTTGGGATGGACTCTTTGGCTTTGCTTTTCTTCTCCTCATTGGATTTTTCATGTTCAAAGTTGCAGAAGCCAGATTACAAGCTCATTTTGGTTCAACTTCAGCAACTGTGCATTGCATTGCCATGTAATGTGATGCAATGCTATCTTTCTAGCTCTCCCTTTTTACTTCCTTTTGGATAAACAGACATATTAGGCAAGCATTTTGGAGCTTTCACCTAAATAACTACAGGTGGTGAGATAAGCTGCACAATATAATTGACCTTTCAGTATATTGTTGCACACACACCATCTATTTAGCAAATGCCCTTGTTATCAACAGCAGCCTTTTAAACTCACCTGAGCTAACAGGTATGTGCGCTGGTTACTCTGCTGCGCTTAAAATTTCTTTTTTGGTTTGCTACAATGCCTTTTCTGAAACGTTGTCTCCTTCTGCTGGAACACTGACTTCTTTCATTTAATGCCTGCAGACTATAAAAGAGAACCCAACCCAAAAAGTTTGGTTGATTAGTCTGTGGCATTCTGTTAAACTGTTGCTTATGGCGGTCTCTGTGAGCTTCTCAGCGACATTCAGCCAGCCAGGTATCCTGCCTGCAGTAGATGGAATGTGGCAATGGAACGCTGGCTGCGCGTGTCATAATAGGCTCTGAGCCTTTATATACCTGTGCACAGCAGCAGCCACCTTCAGTCTGCTGCTGGACAGCCAGCAGCAGCAGCAGCAGGAGAGGTATGTAATCAGGAGCCCTCCTGCTAAGGGTAGACAGCTGCTCGTTCCACCCCACCCCCCGCCTTAATTGGTTCTCCTCCCTTCCAACGGTGTTGAGGCGGGTGGGAACAGCAGGGGGTGAAGGTGCTGTGTTTAAAGAGGTGGAGTTATGCAGATCTAAAACGCGTGGATTGCAGCAGCAGCAAGCCGAAAAGTGCAGGCATGTAAGGGATCTAGAGGTTGACAACATGTCTTCTTAACGGGAGTCCAGGAGCTCATCTCCACAAATAGACTTTTCAGGATCCTTGGGTGGCTCCGTAGTTTGAAACCAATTCTGGTTATCGCTTCTCGGCCTTTTGGCTAAGATCAAGTGTAGTATCTGTTCTTATCAGTTTAATATCTGATACGTCCCCTATCTGGGGACCATATATTAAATGGATTTTTAGAACAGGGAGATGGAAAAAGAGCTTGCTCTGTCCACTCCACGCATTGACCTGGTATTGCAGTATCTCCAGGACCGGTGCACCCCTTCTTTAATGCAGTTTCTAAAATCAGAAAGAATTGAATTCAATGTTTTTTGTTCATTTTGCTTGTTTGTCGGATTTTGGGATGGACTCTTTGGCTTTGCTTTTCTTCTCCTCATTGGATTTTTCATGTTCAAAGTTGCAGAAGCCAGATTACAAGCTCATTTTGGTTCAACTTCAGCAACTGTGCATTGCATTGCCATGTAATGTGATGCAATGCTATCTTTCTAGCTCTCCCTTTTTACTTCCTTTTGGATAAACAGACATATTAGGCAAGCATTTTGGAGCTTTCACCTAAATAACTACAGGTGGTGAGATAAGCTGCACAATATAATTGACCTTTCAGTATATTGTTGCACACACACCATCTATTTAGCAAATGCCCTTGTTATCAACAGCAGCCTTTTAAACTCACCTGAGCTAACAGGTATGTGCGCTGGTTACTCTGCTGCGCTTAAAATTTCTTTTTTGGTTTGCTACAATGCCTTTTCTGAAACGTTGTCTCCTTCTGCTGGAACACTGACTTCTTTCATTTAATGCCTGCAGACTATAAAAGAGAACCCAACCCAAAAAGTTTGGTTGATTAGTCTGTGGCATTCTGTTAAACTGTTGCTTATGGCGGTCTCTGTGAGCTTCTCAGCGACATTCAGCCAGCCAGGTATCCTGCCTGCAGTAGATGGAATGTGGCAATGGAACGCTGGCTGCGCGTGTCATAATAGGCTCTGAGCCTTTATATACCTGTGCACAGCAGCAGCCACCTTCAGTCTGCTGCTGGACAGCCAGCAGCAGCAGCAGCAGGAGAGGTATGTAATCAGGAGCCCTCCTGCTAAGGGTAGACAGCTGCTCGTTCCACCCCACCCCCCGCCTTAATTGGTTCTCCTCCCTTCCAACGGTGTTGAGGCGGGTGGGAACAGCAGGGGGTGAAGGTGCTGTGTTTAAAGAGGTGGAGTTATGCAGATCTAAAACGCGTGGATTGCAGCAGCAGCAAGCCGAAAAGTGCAGGCATGTAAGGGATCTAGAGGTTGACAACATGTCTTCTTAACGGGAGTCCAGGAGCTCATCTCCACAAATAGACTTTTCAGGATCCTTGGGTGGCTCCGTAGTTTGAAACCAATTCTGGTTATCGCTTCTCGGCCTTTTGGCTAAGATCAAGTGTAGTATCTGTTCTTATCAGTTTAATATCTGATACGTCCCCTATCTGGGGACCATATATTAAATGGATTTTTAGAACAGGGAGATGGAAAAAGAGCTTGCTCTGTCCACTCCACGCATTGACCTGGTATTGCAGTATCTCCAGGACCGGTGCACCCCTTCTTTAATGCAGTTTCTAAAATCAGAAAGAATTGAATTCAATGTTTTTTGTTCATTTTGCTTGTTTGTCGGATTTTGGGATGGACTCTTTGGCTTTGCTTTTCTTCTCCTCATTGGATTTTTCATGTTCAAAGTTGCAGAAGCCAGATTACAAGCTCATTTTGGTTCAACTTCAGCAACTGTGCATTGCATTGCCATGTAATGTGATGCAATGCTATCTTTCTAGCTCTCCCTTTTTACTTCCTTTTGGATAAACAGACATATTAGGCAAGCATTTTGGAGCTTTCACCTAAATAACTACAGGTGGTGAGATAAGCTGCACAATATAATTGACCTTTCAGTATATTGTTGCACACACACCATCTATTTAGCAAATGCCCTTGTTATCAACAGCAGCCTTTTAAACTCACCTGAGCTAACAGGTATGTGCGCTGGTTACTCTGCTGCGCTTAAAATTTCTTTTTTGGTTTGCTACAATGCCTTTTCTGAAACGTTGTCTCCTTCTGCTGGAACACTGACTTCTTTCATTTAATGCCTGCAGACTATAAAAGAGAACCCAACCCAAAAAGTTTGGTTGATTAGTCTGTGGCATTCTGTTAAACTGTTGCTTATGGCGGTCTCTGTGAGCTTCTCAGCGACATTCAGCCAGCCAGGTATCCTGCCTGCAGTAGATGGAATGTGGCAATGGAACGCTGGCTGCGCGTGTCATAATAGGCTCTGAGCCTTTATATACCTGTGCACAGCAGCAGCCACCTTCAGTCTGCTGCTGGACAGCCAGCAGCAGCAGCAGCAGGAGAGGTATGTAATCAGGAGCCCTCCTGCTAAGGGTAGACAGCTGCTCGTTCCACCCCACCCCCCGCCTTAATTGGTTCTCCTCCCTTCCAACGGTGTTGAGGCGGGTGGGAACAGCAGGGGGTGAAGGTGCTGTGTTTAAAGAGGTGGAGTTATGCAGATCTAAAACGCGTGGATTGCAGCAGCAGCAAGCCGAAAAGTGCAGGCATGTAAGGGATCTAGAGGTTGACAACATGTCTTCTTAACGGGAGTCCAGGAGCTCATCTCCACAAATGGACTTTTCAGGATCCTTGGGTGGCTCCGTAGTTTGAAACCAATTCTGGTTATCGCTTCTCGGCCTTTTGGCTAAGATCAAGTGTAGTATCTGTTCTTATCAGTTTAATATCTGATACGTCCCCTATCTGGGGACCATATATTAAATGGATTTTTAGAACAGGGAGATGGAAAAAGAGCTTGCTCTGTCCACTCCACGCATTGACCTGGTATTGCAGTATCTCCAGGACCGGTGCACCCCTTCTTTAATGCAGTTTCTAAAATCAGAAAGAATTGAATTCAATGTTTTTTGTTCATTTTGCTTGTTTGTCGGATTTTGGGATGGACTCTTTGGCTTTGCTTTTCTTCTCCTCATTGGATTTTTCATGTTCAAAGTTGCAGAAGCCAGATTACAAGCTCATTTTGGTTCAACTTCAGCAACTGTGCATTGCATTGCCATGTAATGTGATGCAATGCTATCTTTCTAGCTCTCCCTTTTTACTTCCTTTTGGATAAACAGACATATTAGGCAAGCATTTTGGAGCTTTCACCTAAATAACTACAGGTGGTGAGATAAGCTGCACAATATAATTGACCTTTCAGTATATTGTTGCACACACACCATCTATTTAGCAAATGCCCTTGTTATCAACAGCAGCCTTTTAAACTCACCTGAGCTAACAGGTATGTGCGCTGGTTACTCTGCTGCGCTTAAAATTTCTTTTTTGGTTTGCTACAATGCCTTTTCTGAAACGTTGTCTCCTTCTGCTGGAACACTGACTTCTTTCATTTAATGCCTGCAGACTATAAAAGAGAACCCAACCCAAAAAGTTTGGTTGATTAGTCTGTGGCATTCTGTTAAACTGTTGCTTATGGCGGTCTCTGTGAGCTTCTCAGCGACATTCAGCCAGCCAGGTATCCTGCCTGCAGTAGATGGAATGTGGCAATGGAACGCTGGCTGCGCGTGTCATAATAGGCTCTGAGCCTTTATATACCTGTGCACAGCAGCAGCCACCTTCAGTCTGCTGCTGGACAGCCAGCAGCAGCAGCAGGAGAGGTATGTAATCAGGAGCCCTCCTGCTAAGGGTAGACAGCTGCTCGTTCCACCCCACCCCCCGCCTTAATTGGTTCTCCTCCCTTCCAACGGTGTTGAGGCGGGTGGGAACAGCAGGGGGTGAAGGTGCTGTGTTTAAAGAGGTGGAGTTATGCAGATCTAAAACGCGTGGATTGCAGCAGCAGCAAGCCGAAAAGTGCAGGCATGTAAGGGATCTAGAGGTTGACAACATGTCTTCTTAACGGGAGTCCAGGAGCTCATCTCCACAAATGGACTTTTCAGGATCCTTGGGTGGCTCCGTAGTTTGAAACCAATTCTGGTTATCGCTTCTCGGCCTTTTGGCTAAGACCATTTGGTTGCAGCCTGATAGGTGCGAGTTCTCTGGAGGAATCCAGGCCTTTTTGCGAAAGGATTTGGCGATTTTCTGTGGTATTATACCGACAGGTTTTGAAGATGAACTTCGTGAAGAATACTATCCGAATTGGAGTGGATCCATCAGTTTCCGAGAGGAATAATGTGTCCTTCATCGTGGAGAAACTTTTGGAAGGAAAAGCTGGAGCAAAACGAGGCGACTTCTACAGCGTCAACGAGTTTCCTAAATCAGGTACATATGACGTGACTTTTGTAGAAGAAAATACCTGCCTTGATGTGTTTGAGTGGCTTCGGAGTCACACTGATGATCCTTTCTTGGAAGGGGTGTGGTTTGAACCCTTGTTTGGACTTCAAGAAAAGATTGTGTGGGTAACAGTTTATAACCCTTTTACTGAGCCAGCATTGCTTGAAGGCTTCCTTGCACGGTACTGTGATTATGTGCGTAAAGGGGAAAAGCAGTTTAATTCTTTAGGTATTTTCAACTGCAAATACAAGTTTCGGGTGAAACTGAAGAAGGATCCTGGAAGTGTGGGAGGCTTTAGACATCCTCCTGCGAATTTTTCTGTGGCGGGACATAGGGGCTTCCTTTACTATGTAGGGCAGCCTATGTATTGCAGGAAATGTTACTGCTTTGGACATGTGCAGGATGCATGTAAGAAAGGGCAATGTTGCCGTAACTGCAAAGAGGAGGGGCATGTGGCAAGTGCGTGCCCGAAGCCCAAGGCTTGTGACATGTGTGGAAGTGGTGAGCACATGTTTAAAGATTGCCCGCAGGGTGTGCCCAGGAAAACTGATAAGGAGAGGAAAAAGGAGGAGGAGGAGAGGAGGGTTTTGCAGCAGATAGAAAGAGAAACTGCTAGAATGGAGAGAGAGCAGAGGAGGCGGAGTGAAAGGTCTGCCCCTGAAATGTGAGTCTGAGGCCTGCTTACCAGAAGGAGAAAAAGGCACCTAAAATGGAGAAGGAGCTTGTGAAAGAATTGAGGAGAATGGAGGGGCAGATGAATGCAGCGGGAGAAGGAAGGTGTCCGGATACGTTGGACTTTCAGGACGTTGTAGATGCTGCAGATTGTATGGAAACTGGGGAAGGGTCATCACACCCTTCAGATCCTGAGAATATTGAGGAGTACTTCTCCGATGAGGGTGGGGGGAGTAGAAAATGTCACAGGGAGGGTGGTGGGGCAAATGATGAAGAAGATATCAAGGCACCGCAGCGAAAAGTGGGTGCCAAGAAAGCAAGGTGGGGTGATGGTGATGCTGCTAGCGGCTCGGAAACGAGTTGCTCGGTTCAGATGGTGGAAGAAGATAGTGGGGGTGCTGGTTAAGGTTGCCTTGCAATATGCGTGATAATGCCTATTATAAGCTTTGACTTAAGTCAAAGGCTTTTTCTTGTGAGTGGAGTTTTTGTAGTGTTTTTGTAACTTTTCTGTTTTCGTTTTTTTTAGGAGGTTTAAAAAAGGAAAAAATGGGTTTTACTATAATTTCACAAAATGTGAGAGTGTTTAAAAATAAGGCCAGGAGGGCTGCAATTTTTGATTTTTTGGCTATGAAGAATGCATCGATTTTTTGTTTGCAAGAGTGTGGAGTGGTGGATGGGGTGAGAGGAGATGAATGGTCTCATGGAGCATCTGTGTGGTCGGGGAGTGCATGTAATAAAAATGATGGTGTGGGGATTTTAGTTAAAGGGAGGGAGGTGGTTTTGAGTGATTATGTGGTGATTGA
Source organism: Phyllobates terribilis (assembly GCF_046119375.1). Classification (NCBI taxonomy): domain Eukaryota; kingdom Metazoa; phylum Chordata; class Amphibia; order Anura; family Dendrobatidae; genus Phyllobates; species Phyllobates terribilis. Next base: position 266,215 of record NW_027363137.1, read on the forward strand.
TGTGGGGAGGTGCATTTTAGCAAATTTTGAGTATAAAAATGTTAAATTTTGTGTTATTAATGTTTATGCGCCGGTGGAGAAAAATGACCGGAAAAAGTTATTTGAAAAAATTAAACTTTTTGTTCCGGGAAGAATGCCTGTGGTGATTGTGGGTGATATGAATTGTGATGTGGGGAGAGTGAATGTGGATGTGTCTGGGAAAACTTTGTTAGAGTTGGTTAGTGATTTTGATTTGCATGATATGCAAAGTGTATGTAAAGTGAGGCCTTTGTTAAATACCTTCTTTTCCGAAAGTGGAAGAATACAATCTAGATTGGATTACTGTTTTATTTCAAAAAATATGATTCCTGTTGACTATAAGCAGGAGAATGTTTTGTTTTCAGATCATGTGTGCATGTCGTGTGAGTTGGATGTGAATGTGAATGGGGTGTTTGGGAAAGGTTTGTGGAAGTTGAATGTTAAGTTATTGGAGTATGAGGAAGTAAGAAAGGAATATGCAAGACGGTATGAGGAGTGGTGTGAGTGTAAAAATGGTTTTGGGAATGTTTGTGGGTGGTGGGATTGGGTTAAAAAACAGACAAAAATTTTTTTCAAAAATTTGGGTTATAAGATGGCAGCAGTCAAGAGGAGACATTTTGTGAGTTTAAATGCACGTTTAAGTTTCTTGTATAAATTGAGGGAGGGAGGGATGGAGGTGGAGGAGGATATTTTACAAGTGAAAAAGGAGGTTCATGAGTTCTTGTTGGAAAAAGGGAGGAGTATTGTCTTTAGAGCAAAAGTTGATAATTTGGAGTATGATGAAAAATGTTCACGTTTTTTTTTCAAGAAGGTTTTTGGGAAAAAGCAAAATATGTGTGTGTTGAATGGAGCAGATGGAAGCGAGGTGAGTGGAGAGGATATGTGTGAGGAAGTGGCAAAGTTTTATGAGGATTTGTATGCTGTAAAGTGGAGGGATGAGTGTTTGGAGAATGATGTTTTGAGTACGTTAGAGAGTAAATTGAATGAGGCGGAAAGAGAGAGGCTGATGGATGCTGTGACAAGTGATGAAGTATGGAAGGTTATGTGTAGTATGGCTTTGAATAAGACGCCGGGGGAGGATGGTCTTCCAGTAGAATTTTACCGCATGATGTGGGATGTGATTGGGAGTGATTTTGTGGATTTTTGTAAGTATATGTGGGAAAATATGGAGGTGGCAGGTAGTATGCGTGCAGGTATGGTTGTATTGATTCCGAAAAAGGGTGATTTGAAGAGTCTGAAAAACTGGAGGCCAATAACATTATTGAACTGTGATTATAAGATCTACGCAAAATTAATGGCAAATAGGATGCGTGATGTGATAGAGAGTGTGATTGGGGATGAGCAGTGTTGTGCAGTACCTGGGAGACGGATTCACGAGTGTGTGTGTATATTGAGAGATTGTCTATGGGATTGTATGAGCCGGAAGAAGAGTGTGTTTTTGTTGAGCCTGGATTTTGAAAAGGCGTATGATAGGTTGTCGCATGGTTTTTTGTTTAGAGTGTTGCTGAGAATGGGTTTTCCTGCTGATTTTGTTGGGAGAGTGAGAAGTCTATATACAGATATTTATAGTTGTGTTTTAATGAACGGTTATGTCGGTAGGAGAGTGAATGTGCATTCGGGCGTGAGGCAGGGGTGTCCGTTATCCCCTGTGGCTTTTATTTGTGCAATTGAACCTTTGTTGTGTATGTTGAGGAAGGATAAAGTGGTTCGAGGTGTGCAAGTGCCGGGAGGTGGAGGAAGAGAGTGGAAGGTGAGTGGTTATATGGATGACGTGTGTGTATTATGTGATTCTGAATGTTCGGTGAGGCGGGTGAAGTTGTTAGTGTCTATCTTTTGTGGTGCGTCTGCATTTAAAGTGAATTGGGAAAAGAGTGAGTGTAAGGTTTTTGGAAGTGGTATTTTGAGTAGAGATGTAGGTGTGAACGTAGTGAGTGGGCCCATTAAGGTTTTGGGAGTGAAGTTTTCAGAAAGATTGGATGGGAAAGAAAGTTGGGATGACGCGAAAGAGAAGGTTGAAAAGAAGTTATGTTTTTGGAAGTTGAGAAGCCTTACTTTCTTTGGAAAAATCTTAGTCATTAAAAGCGTGGTGTTGCCTATTTTTTTATATGTTGCAGTTGTGTTTCCACCAGGTTATATGGTTTTGAGAGGATTGAATAGGATTTTGTTTGTTTTTTTGTGGAATTCTAAAATGGAGAGGGCGCGGAGGGAAGTGTTGGTGAAGCGTATGGAGAAAGGTGGTTTGGGTTTTCCAAATTTAGAAGTTTTTTTGGGTGTGAATATTGTGGTGTTTGTGCTGAAAGTGATTATGGGCGATGGAAAGTTTTCATGTATGTGTGGATATTTATTTGGGGCTTATTCTTTTCGTTTGAAGTGGAGAGAGAGGGATTTGCGGTGTCCGGTTGCTTTTGAGGTGCCCGTGTGGTATGTGTGGGTTTATAAGTTTTTGGTGAAGTATGAGTTGTGTGATGTGGATGTGAGGTTGTTGGGAAATAAGAAGGCTGTGTACAGGATGATTGAGTGTAGAGAAATGGAGAGTGGAATAAATTTGGTGAGAAGGTGTGATGTGCAAAAAGTATGGAAGAAGGTGCGGATGGGTGGTATGACAAATAAGCAGAGTGAGGTTGTGTGGCAGTCTTTGCATGGAGTGTTGCCAGTAAGAGAGTTTCAGAGGAATAGAGGTTTAGTGAGGAGTGAAACGTGTCCAAGAAATGGCTGTGGTGGAAGGGAAAGTGTGTTGCATGTTTTTTGGAATTGCCAGTATGCTAGAGATGTGATTGGGAGAATGGGGCCTTTGTGTAAAGAATTGTGTGGTGTGAATTTGTTGTCCTTTGAGTTGTTTATGTTTGGTTTGGGAATATGTGATGGGACGAAGGAAAGAGTCTTGTGGTTGATGCTTGCGTGTATAAAGGAAGTGTTATGGGATGTGAGGAATGTGTATGTGTTTAAAAGGAAGGAAATTGCTGTAAAGGATAGTGTGAAGGTGATTATGGGGAAGATGTATGTGTGTTTCCTATGGGACAAAAAGAGGAGAGGGGAAGTGGATGCGGAGGGAATATGGAAAGTTAAAAAGTGGAGATATTTTGTAAATACTTCTTGATCTTGTTTTCTGTGTAAGGTTTAAAAAGAAGAAATAAAAATTTTCCGGTGATGATGGGAGCAGCATTTGTGTCGTTGAGATGATGCAGCTGTTTGGAAGGAAGTTCCTTTGGTCGTGACTATAGACCGTGGATTTCCCCATCTGAGGGAAAAAAAAAAAAAAATCTGTTCTTATCAGTTTAATATCTGATACGTCCCCTATCTGGGGACCATATATTAAATGGATTTTTAGAACAGGGAGATGGAAAAAGAGCTTGCTCTGTCCACTCCACGCATTGACCTGGTATTGCAGTATCTCCAGGACCGGTGCACCCCTTCTTTAATGCAGTTTCTAAAATCAGAAAGAATTGAATTCAATGTTTTTTGTTCATTTTGCTTGTTTGTCGGATTTTGGGATGGACTCTTTGGCTTTGCTTTTCTTCTCCTCATTGGATTTTTCATGTTCAAAGTTGCAGAAGCCAGATTACAAGCTCATTTTGGTTCAACTTCAGCAGCTGTGCATTGCATTGCCATGTAATGTGATGCAATGCTATCTTTCTAGCTCTCCCTTTTTACTTCCTTTTGGATAAACAGACATATTAGGCAAGCATTTTGGAGCTTTCACCTAAATAACTACAGGTGGTGAGATAAGCTGCACAATATAATTGACCTTTCAGTATATTGTTGCACACACACCATCTATTTAGCAAATGCCCTTGTTATCAACAGCAGCCTTTTAAACTCACCTGAGCTAACAGGTATGTGCGCTGGTTACTCTGCTGCGCTTAAAATTTCTTTTTTGGTTTGCTACAATGCCTTTTCTGAAACGTTGTCTCCTTCTGCTGGAACACTGACTTCTTTCATTTAATGCCTGCAGACTATAAAAGAGAACCCAACCCAAAAAGTTTGGTTGATTAGTCTGTGGCATTCTGTTAAACTGTTGCTTATGGCGGTCTCTGTGAGCTTCTCAGCGACATTCAGCCAGCCAGGTATCCTGCCTGCAGTAGATGGAATGTGGCAATGGAACGCTGGCTGCGCGTGTCATAATAGGCTCTGAGCCTTTATATACCTGTGCACAGCAGCAGCCACCTTCAGTCTGCTGCTGGACAGCCAGCAGCAGCAGCAGCAGCAGGAGAGGTATGTAATCAGGAGCCCTCCTGCTAAGGGTAGACAGCTGCTCGTTCCACCCCACCCCCCGCCTTAATTGGTTCTCCTCCCTTCCAACGGTGTTGAGGCGGGTGGGAACAGCAGGGGGTGAAGGTGCTGTGTTTAAAGAGGTGGAGTTATGCAGATCTAAAACGCGTGGATTGCAGCAGCAGCAAGCCGAAAAGTGCAGGCATGTAAGGGATCTAGAGGTTGACAACATGTCTTCTTAACGGGAGTCCAGGAGCTCATCTCCACAAATGGACTTTTCAGGATCCTTGGGTGGCTCCGTAGTTTGAAACCAATTCTGGTTATCGCTTCTCGGCCTTTTGGCTAAGATCAAGTGTAGTATCTGTTCTTATCAGTTTAATATCTGATACGTCCCCTATCTGGGGACCATATATTAAATGGATTTTTAGAACAGGGAGATGGAAAAAGAGCTTGCTCTGTCCACTCCACGCATTGACCTGGTATTGCAGTATCTCCAGGACCGGTGCACCCCTTCTTTAATGCAGTTTCTAAAATCAGAAAGAATTGAATTCAATGTTTTTTGTTCATTTTGCTTGTTTGTCGGATTTTGGGATGGACTCTTTGGCTTTGCTTTTCTTCTCCTCATTGGATTTTTCATGTTCAAAGTTGCAGAAGCCAGATTACAAGCTCATTTTGGTTCAACTTCAGCAACTGTGCATTGCATTGCCATGTAATGTGATGCAATGCTATCTTTCTAGCTCTCCCTTTTTACTTCCTTTTGGATAAACAGACATATTAGGCAAGCATTTTGGAGCTTTCACCTAAATAACTACAGGTGGTGAGATAAGCTGCACAATATAATTGACCTTTCAGTATATTGTTGCACACACACCATCTATTTAGCAAATGCCCTTGTTATCAACAGCAGCCTTTTAAACTCACCTGAGCTAACAGGTATGTGCGCTGGTTACTCTGCTGCGCTTAAAATTTCTTTTTTGGTTTGCTACAATGCCTTTTCTGAAACGTTGTCTCCTTCTGCTGGAACACTGACTTCTTTCATTTAATGCCTGCAGACTATAAAAGAGAACCCAACCCAAAAAGTTTGGTTGATTAGTCTGTGGCATTCTGTTAAACTGTTGCTTATGGCGGTCTCTGTGAGCTTCTCAGCGACATTCAGCCAGCCAGGTATCCTGCCTGCAGTAGATGGAATGTGGCAATGGAACGCTGGCTGCGCGTGTCATAATAGGCTCTGAGCCTTTATATACCTGTGCACAGCAGCAGCCACCTTCAGTCTGCTGCTGGACAGCCAGCAGCAGCAGCAGCAGCAGGAGAGGTATGTAATCAGGAGCCCTCCTGCTAAGGGTAGACAGCTGCTCGTTCCACCCCACCCCCCGCCTTAATTGGTTCTCCTCCCTTCCAACGGTGTTGAGGCGGGTGGGAACAGCAGGGGGTGAAGGTGCTGTGTTTAAAGAGGTGGAGTTATGCAGATCTAAAACGCGTGGATTGCAGCAGCAGCAAGCCGAAAAGTGCAGGCATGTAAGGGATCTAGAGGTTGACAACATGTCTTCTTAACGGGAGTCCAGGAGCTCATCTCCACAAATGGACTTTTCAGGATCCTTGGGTGGCTCCGTAGTTTGAAACCAATTCTGGTTATCGCTTCTCGGCCTTTTGGCTAAGATCAAGTGTAGTATCTGTTCTTATCAGTTTAATATCTGATACGTCCCCTATCTGGGGACCATATATTAAATGGATTTTTAGAACAGGGAGATGGAAAAAGAGCTTGCTCTGTCCACTCCACGCATTGACCTGGTATTGCAGTATCTCCAGGACCGGTGCACCCCTTCTTTAATGCAGTTTCTAAAATCAGAAAGAATTGAATTCAATGTTTTTTGTTCATTTTGCTTGTTTGTCGGATTTTGGGATGGACTCTTTGGCTTTGCTTTTCTTCTCCTCATTGGATTTTTCATGTTCAAAGTTGCAGAAGCCAGATTACAAGCTCATTTTGGTTCAACTTCAGCAACTGTGCATTGCATTGCCATGTAATGTGATGCAATGCTATCTTTCTAGCTCTCCCTTTTTACTTCCTTTTGGATAAACAGACATATTAGGCAAGCATTTTGGAGCTTTCACCTAAATAACTACAGGTGGTGAGATAAGCTGCACAATATAATTGACCTTTCAGTATATTGTTGCACACACACCATCTATTTAGCAAATGCCCTTGTTATCAACAGCAGCCTTTTAAACTCACCTGAGCTAACAGGTATGTGCGCTGGTTACTCTGCTGCGCTTAAAATTTCTTTTTTGGTTTGCTACAATGCCTTTTCTGAAACGTTGTCTCCTTCTGCTGGAACACTGACTTCTTTCATTTAATGCCTGCAGACTATAAAAGAGAACCCAACCCAAAAAGTTTGGTTGATTAGTCTGTGGCATTCTGTTAAACTGTTGCTTATGGCGGTCTCTGTGAGCTTCTCAGCGACATTCAGCCAGCCAGGTATCCTGCCTGCAGTAGATGGAATGTGGCAATGGAACGCTGGCTGCGCGTGTCATAATAGGCTCTGAGCCTTTATATACCTGTGCACAGCAGCAGCCACCTTCAGTCTGCTGCTGGACAGCCAGCAGCAGCAGCAGCAGGAGAGGTATGTAATCAGGAGCCCTCCTGCTAAGGGTAGACAGCTGCTCGTTCCACCCCACCCCCCGCCTTAATTGGTTCTCCTCCCTTCCAACGGTGTTGAGGCGGGTGGGAACAGCAGGGGGTGAAGGTGCTGTGTTTAAAGAGGTGGAGTTATGCAGATCTAAAACGCGTGGATTGCAGCAGCAGCAAGCCGAAAAGTGCAGGCATGTAAGGGATCTAGAGGTTGACAACATGTCTTCTTAATGGGAGTCCAGGAGCTCATCTCCACAAATGGACTTTTCAGGATCCTTGGGTGGCTCCGTAGTTTGAAACCAATTCTGGTTATCGCTTCTCGGCCTTTTGGCTAAGATCAAGTGTAGTATCTGTTCTTATCAGTTTAATATCTGATACGTCCCCTATCTGGGGACCATATATTAAATGGATTTTTAGAACAGGGAGATGGAAAAAGAGCTTGCTCTGTCCACTCCACGCATTGACCTGGTATTGCAGTATCTCCAGGACCGGTGCACCCCTTCTTTAATGCAGTTTCTAAAATCAGAAAGAATTGAATTCAATGTTTTTTGTTCATTTTGCTTGTTTGTCGGATTTTGGGATGGACTCTTTGGCTTTGCTTTTCTTCTCCTCATTGGATTTTTCATGTTCAAAGTTGCAGAAGCCAGATTACAAGCTCATTTTGGTTCAACTTCAGCAACTGTGCATTGCATTGCCATGTAATGTGATGCAATGCTATCTTTCTAGCTCTCCCTTTTTACTTCCTTTTGGATAAACAGACATATTAGGCAAGCATTTTGGAGCTTTCACCTAAATAACTACAGGTGGTGAGATAAGCTGCACAATATAATTGACCTTTCAGTATATTGTTGCACACACACCATCTATTTAGCAAATGCCCTTGTTATCAACAGCAGCCTTTTAAACTCACCTGAGCTAACAGGTATGTGCGCTGGTTACTCTGCTGCGCTTAAAATTTCTTTTTTGGTTTGCTACAATGCCTTTTCTGAAACGTTGTCTCCTTCTGCTGGAACACTGACTTCTTTCATTTAATGCCTGCAGACTATAAAAGAGAACCCAACCCAAAAAGTTTGGTTGATTAGTCTGTGGCATTCTGTTAAACTGTTGCTTATGGCGGTCTCTGTGAGCTTCTCAGCGACATTCAGCCAGCCAGGTATCCTGCCTGCAGTAGATGGAATGTGGCAATGGAACGCTGGCTGCGCGTGTCATAATAGGCTCTGAGCCTTTATATACCTGTGCACAGCAGCAGCCACCTTCAGTCTGCTGCTGGACAGCCAGCAGCAGCAGCAGCAGGAGAGGTATGTAATCAGGAGCCCTCCTGCTAAGGGTAGACAGCTGCTCGTTCCACCCCACCCCCCGCCTTAATTGGTTCTCCTCCCTTCCAACGGTGTTGAGGCGGGTGGGAACAGCAGGGGGTGAAGGTGCTGTGTTTAAAGAGGTGGAGTTATGCAGATCTAAAACGCGTGGATTGCAGTAGCAGCAAGCCGAAAAGTGCAGGCATGTAAGGGATCTAGAGGTTGACAACATGTCTTCTTAACGGGAGTCCAGGAGCTCATCTCCACAAATGGACTTTTCAGGATCCTTGGGTGGCTCCGTAGTTTGAAACCAATTCTGGTTATCGCTTCTCGGCCTTTTGGCTAAGATCAAGTGTAGTATCTGTTCTTTTAAGAACACAAGAGCTGCGATCTACACTTGACGAGAGCGATCGAACTCGGAAGGAGAAGAGCTTCGGAGCCCAGCTGACATCGGAGAAGGAAGGCGGATATCGGTGGGAGGAAGAAGCTCTAAAGAATCCAGAAGAAGACGAAGACTCGGAGAAGAATCGGGCTGTCCTGTGGAATCTTCGAGGAAGAAAATCATCGAGACAAAGACCTTTCGGGGAATTTGTCCAGAACACGACGGGAGAAGAATCTGCATAGCTCCACCCATTCCGGGAAGAGTTCCAGATCCAGCTCCAAGAAGTAACTGCAGGAGGAAAGCCATGGCAAGCGCTGCGAGGAAGGCCGAAAAGAAGAGCCTGGAGCAGGGGACAGCCAGGAGGGCCCAGCCAGGAGCCGATTCTGACCCCAAGGACTCTGCCTCCACGACTGGCCAGCAGAAGGGACCCCAGAAGCCCCGCCACGAAGCTCCAGCCCTGGAGCCATGGATGCGGCAGACGGTGGCCCTGAAGCTGAAGGAAGTGGATGGGAGGGTGCCGTACATGTCCTCGGACGTGTTCTGCCAGAAGATGCTGCTGGATCGAGGCTTCTCCAGGTCGGACACCCTCAGCATCCAGACCTTCTTGACGGGGATCTTCTTCGTCACCTTCGCCACTGTGAACACCTGCAGGAGGTTCTGGGAAATGGTAAGCGCAAAAGGACCGGATAATTCTTTCTCTGCCTTTACAGGTAGCTGCCCTATCCAGAGGGACGAAAGGAGGATCACGGTCTCCATGCGCAACCCGCACACCCCAGGCCAAGACATCTGTACCTTCCTGAGACGCTTCTGTTTGGTTGTGAAGGAACCCTCTCACATCCTGAATGGACTTGGCTTCTGGACAGGTAAGTGGTCGGTGACCGTTAGACTTCACAGGGACCTGGCGTACTCAGACGGACTTCGGCACCTGCCCCCGACATCCTCCCTGGGCAACTCCTACGGCCTCATCTATTACCCGGACATGCCGCGGAACTGCAGGAGATGCGGCAAGAACGGCCACGAGATGAAGGACTGCAAGGAGGATGCCTGCAGGATTTGTCGAGTGACGGGACACAGCTCGAAAGACTGCCCGAAGAAGACATCCTGCAACCTGTGTGGGCTGGCGGCTCATCTGTACAAGGATTGCCCCAAGCGTGAGAGATCCTGGGCATCGGTGGTTGCGACGACCCCAGCTACGGAGGACAAGGCCCCGACGACCAGGCCTGTGAAGGTCAAGGCCGAGACGACCAAGGCCAAAGCGGTCAAGGAGTCGGTGGCCAAAGCCCCAGCGACGGTCCCAGCAGCTCCGAAGCAGAAGAAAAAGTCAAAGGAGGGTAAGAGTTCTGTCACCCCTCTCTCGATCCCTCCCCCTGCCACCCCCGTCCAATTCCCCCCCACCCCGGCCACCCCTGCTGAGGATTCCACTTTCTCTTCCTCCTTCCCCTACTCCTCAGCAGGTGTCCTTTCCCCTGCCCCGGCAGCCACTTTCCCTCCCCAGACCATGGTAGTGGTGGAATTAACCTTTCCTCCACCCGCCGCTATCTATTCCGAGGAGGATTTTCCCCTTCTTGTCTCCCCAGTTCCAACCCGGGGAAAGAGGAAGGTGGAGGACAGCCCTGCTACTGAATCCTCCAAAAAGAAGATTCTGGATTTCGTAGGCGAAAAGGAGGATACCCTCCCTGAGCCAGAAGAGATGGAGCACATGGTTGAGACCCTGGTGGCCGAGCCAGAAGAGGAGGAACTGGTGGTCGCCGAGATCGAGGCCGCGCTGCTTTACCAGATGGAGGAAGAGGGCCTGCTGGTGATCCCGTCACCAGCAGTCAACACCGACGAGGGACCACCCGACCGGAGTGGTAACTAAGGTGTATTGCCTGCGCTAACTTTTTCTTTTTTCCCTACATGATGGCTAATATTAACTTATTTTCCATTAATGTCAGGAGCATCAAGGACAAGTTCAGACGTCAGACTATTTATGCCTTCCTTACTTCCCAGTTGTGTGATGTTTATATGTTGCAGGAATGTTCCCTTCCCTCCTCTAGGTCCTTCAAACATCTGGCCAGGGAGTGGTCCCACGGTCCATCCTACTGGTCCGGTGGGGGTGACTGCAAGTCTGCGGGGGTCGCAATTCTGATCAGGGGGGGCGCATTCACGCTTGAGTCCGTCCAGGAGCTCATCTGCGGCAGGGCTCTTGTTGTAGATGGCAACTGGGCGGGAGAACCTGTCAGGTTCATCAACGTGTATGCGTCCCCACTGAAGAATGAGCGTTTGGAGCTTTTCCAGACCCTGCGGCTTCAGCTTGCCACCACCAGGACCTTAGTGATGGCCGGGGATTTCAACTGCCCCATCGAGGAGGATGGTCGTAGTTCTGGCACATCTGCCAAGTTGGACATCACGTCCAAGCTGCTCATCGAGATGGTAACCGAGGCCTCTCTTCAGGACGTGGTGGGCTCCATGGGGAGAGGCTCCACGAACTATTCGTGGAGCCGACCCGATGGCTCACTCCGCTCCAGGATTGACTTTGTGTTCACCTCTCGGGCAGTCAGGCAGAGTAGGCACTCGATGGTCTCCTGCTTCTTCTCCGACCACAGAGCCATTCACTTACAAGGTGTCCTCGGCGACGGTTTTCCGTCCGGCCCCGGCTCCTGGAAGCTGAATTGTGCTCTGCTGGCTCAGGATGAAGTCGTGGAGGAGCTGAGAGCAGCCTACGCAATGTGGCAGTCCTACAAGGGTAGCTTCCAAACAGTCTCTGATTGGTGGGAATATGTTAAACTTGAGTTTCGCTGTTTCTTTCAGGCCAAGGGTCGACAACAGGCGTGTGAGAAGAGGAGGGACTTCAGAGGGCTGCAGCGCGAGCTGCGGTCGCTGCAGGACCTTCTTCACTGCGGCTGGGACGTGAGGGAGGAGCTGGAGGAGACCAAGAAGAGCCTGAAAAGGCACTTTGAGGAGGAGTCCAAGCGAATCGTCTTCCGTTCCAAAGTGGAGAATCTGGAGAAGGGTGAGAAATGTAACTCATTCTTTTTCAGGAAACTTCATGCCGGTCACACGCCCCTGAACGAGCTGCGAGACGAGAGCGGAAACATGCGACGTGGGAAGGAGGACGTGATGAGGGTCGTCAGCGACTTCTACAGCGAACTCTACTCCCACAAGACTACTGACCCTGACGCTGCTGATAAGTTCCTGTCAGGTATCACTAACCATCTTGATCCTGCAGGCACGGCAGCCTTGGACAAACCTCTGATGGTGGGCGAATTGCTCTCTGCCGCTAAATCCTTTAGGACCGGCAGGACCCCGGGCAGTGATGGTCTTCCAGCGGAGCTCTATGTAGCGCTGGGAGACCTCATCTGTCCGGACCTGTTGGACCTGTACGAGGAGATGGTGGTGGAGGGTAGAATGCCTCCATCTTTGAGGGAAGGAATGGTCACGATCCTGTACAAGCGGAAGGGAGAGAGGTGCGACCTGAGGAATTGGCGTCCCATTACTCTGCTCAACGTGGACTACAAGATCCTGGCCAAGACGATGGCGACACGACTTAAGACGATCATCGGACGGATCATCCACCCGGACCAGACCTGCGGCATCCCTGGACGTCGCATCGCAGACAGCCTCGCTCTCGTGCGGGACACGGTCGAGTACATCAAGGTCCGCCGCGCACACGCGGCCCTGGTCTCCTTGGATCAGGAGAAGGCCTTCGACCGGGTTTCCCACGAGTTCATGGGCCGAGCTCTGCACCGGTTAGGTTTGGGTAACATGTTTTGTTCGTATGTCCGTCTGATGTATTTTGATATCCACAGCTCGGTGTTGGTGAACGGCTGGAAGACTGACCCCTTCCCTGTCCTCTCTGGGGTCAGACAAGGCTGCCCTCTATCACCTCTTCTTTTTGTTTGTGTTATAGAACTCTTCGCAGAGGCTATCCGGCAGAATGGAGAGATCAGAGGGATCACCGCACCGGGTCCGGGACGACACGAGGTCAAGTGCTCGCTCTACATGGACGACGTCACCGTCTTCTGCGCTGATCGTGGTTCAGTCGACACCCTCGTCCAGACGTGTGAGAGGTTCGGCCGGGCTTCAGGGGCCAAAGTCAACTGCAGGAAGTCGGAAGCCATGCTCTTCGGGGATTGGCAGCAGGCCTCCTCCGCCCCCTTCCCCTTCAACATTCAACCGGATTTCCTCAAGGTGCTGGGAGTCTGGTTCGGGAAGGAAGGAGCGGCCCTCAAGTCCTGGCAAGAACGCTTGGCCAAGGTGAAGCAACGGATCGGACTCTGGAGCCTCAGACACCTCACTTGTGAGGGTAAGGCACTCGTCCTGCGTAATGAGGTCCTGCCCGTCTTGCAGTACACGGCGCAGGCCTGGCCCCCACACGTCACTGTGTGCAGGGCCATTACCAGGACAGTGTTTCACTTTGTCTGGGGATCCAAGATGGACAGAGTCAGGCGGGCCGTCATGTACAAGGAGCCTCGCAAGGGTGGGAAGGGCGTTCCAGATATCCCCACCCTCCTGCGATCCTCTTTTGTGTGTGATTGTGTCCGCCGGACTTTGCAAGTCAAGAATGGCTCCGCGGGCAGGTCCATGTCTCGCTTCTTCCTGCTTCCTCTTTGGAGGCGACTCGGCTGGGACAAGTGGGACAGCTCCTTCCCCTACAACTGGACGACGCCATGGTTCTACGGAGACGTCGTTCGATTTGTGGGGGAGCATCAACTGGAGGGACTCAAGCCCGACTTGTGGAAGCCCAAAACTATCCACAAGCTAATCAGAGCCAAGGATGACGTGGAGAACATCACAGGACTTCACCAGGACACGCTGGAGACTGTGTGGACAAATGTGTCGTCTGACAGGCTGACCAACGGGCACAAGGACTTGTCGTGGATGGCGATTCAGGGCGGACTGCCCGTCCGGTCATTCATGCATGCCCGGAACCTGTGCAAGACCCGGTACTGCCCAAGGTGCCCCTTCGTGGAGGAAACATCTTTGCACACTTTTTGGGACTGCGGATTTGCACAGCGCCTATTGACTGCACTTGAGGACGACCTGAGGAACTCTGTCCCCAGGGCGAGCCTATCGCACCATTCTGTGCTTTACGGACTCTTCCCTGGGGTTCATACCGTCGGAGCCATCCAGGAGGCTTGGCGCCTTATGAACTGCTTCAAGGATGCCGTTTGGGTCGCCAGGAACCGGCTCATCTTGAGGAGGGAGAGGATGTCCATCCAGGACTGCCGCAGGCTGATCCACAGCCTGCTCAGAGACTATTCCATCATGGACGGTCCGGAGGACGAGGATGAGGACTAAACCCCTCCTCCCCCTCTCCCCTTATGTGTCTTGTCTTTCAATAAAGCTTCGGGCCTGTGATTTTCCCCTCCCCATCCCCTTTTTCCCAATCCCCATCCCTTATCACGGTTCGTCGTACTGTATTGATTGACATGCTTTTTCTTTCAGATTGAGTGTTTTGTGTAGCATAGGGGTGTGATGTGTCTAGTTAGTGCGTCGTATCCTCATGCTATGTAAATATGATGTAGAATTCTGTGAGTACTGGGCTGCGGCACTGTACACTGTCTGTTAACTTATTTTTTGTGCTAATAAAAGATATATTCAATCAAAAAAAATCTGTTCTTATCAGTTTAATATCTGATACGTCCCCTATCTGGGGACCATATATTAAATGGATTTTTAGAACAGGTAGATGGAAAAAGAGCTTGCTCTGTCCACTCCACGCATTGACCTGGTATTGCAGTATCTCCAGGACCGGTGCACCCCTTCTTTAATGCAGTTTCTAAAATCAGAAAGAATTGAATTCAATGTTTTTTGTTCATTTTGCTTGTTTGTCGGATTTTGGGATGGACTCTTTGGCTTTGCTTTTCTTCTCCTCATTGGATTTTTCATGTTCAAAGTTGCAGAAGCCAGATTACAAGCTCATTTTGGTTCAACTTCAGCAACTGTGCATTGCATTGCCATGTAATGTGATGCAATGCTATCTTTCTAGCTCTCCCTTTTTACTTCCTTTTGGATAAACAGACATATTAGGCAAGCATTTTGGAGCTTTCACCTAAATAACTACAGGTGGTGAGATAAGCTGCACAATATAATTGACCTTTCAGTATATTGTTGCACACACACCATCTATTTAGCAAATGCCCTTGTTATCAACAGCAGCCTTTTAAACTCACCTGAGCTAACAGGTATGTGCGCTGGTTACTCTGCTGCGCTTAAAATTTCTTTTTTGGTTTGCTACAATGCCTTTTCTGAAACGTTGTCTCCTTCTGCTGGAACACTGACTTCTTTCATTTAATGCCTGCAGACTATAAAAGAGAACCCAACCCAAAAAGTTTGGTTGATTAGTCTGTGGCATTCTGTTAAACTGTTGCTTATGGCGGTCTCTGTGAGCTTCTCAGCGACATTCAGCCAGCCAGGTATCCTGCCTGCAGTAGATGGAATGTGGCAATGGAACGCTGGCTGCGCATGTCATAATAGGCTCTGAGCCTTTATATACCTGTGCACAGCAGCAGCCACCTTCAGTCTGCTGCTGGACAGCCAGCAGCAGCAGCAGCAGGAGAGGTATGTAATCAGGAGCCCTCCTGCTAAGGGTAGACAGCTGCTCGTTCCACCCCACCCCCCGCCTTAATTGGTTCTCCTCCCTTCCAACGGTGTTGAGGCGGGTGGGAACAGCAGGGGGTGAAGGTGCTGTGTTTAAAGAGGTGGAGTTATGCAGATCTAAAACGCGTGGATTGCAGCAGCAGCAAGCCGAAAAGTGCAGGCATGTAAGGGATCTAGAGGTTGACAACATGTCTTCTTAACGGGAGTCCAGGAGCTCATCTCCACAAATGGACTTTTCAGGATCCTTGGGTGGCTCCGTAGTTTGAAACCAATTCTGGTTATCGCTTCTCGGCCTTTTGGCTAAGATCAAGTGTAGTATCTTTCGAAAAGGCGGTTTTGGATGTTGGCCGCCCTAGTAGATTGATACATTATGCACACTGGGGTTTAGGCGCTTGTTAGTACGCCAGGTGGCTAATATAGTCATCTGGTGGAAAGCATGGCCCCCCAGGATCGACGCCATTGGGCCGGGGAAGATCGAAAGCCCGAAGTGTGAAGTGCCCCAGGAGTGGTGACCCTGGGGTGCCTTAACTCACTGGGATTGGGAACCCCACTTGAGTTTATGGCACATTTGCACAAGCACTTTAAATTTTCTTTCTTCACACACACCCTTATTCCGGGCCTTCTGGCCTTAGGATGGGGAATTTTTCAATTCCCGGTCGAAGGTCCGGGCAGTATTATACTGTGAAACCTTCACTATTTATTTAATTTCTTTGTCACTGTGTGTCCACTTATTCACGTGTGTCACGTCCTACTAGGATTTTGTCGGGATGCGGTTCCCTTACGGGTTCCTCTCTTGGCAGGTCTAGGGGGGGAGTGTGTGGCCATCAGGTTCCGCTCCCCCCTGAACCCCCCTGGCTCTCCTCTTTCGGGAGGAGAGCGTTGTTGGCTCCCCTCTTCCGGGAGGGGAGCACAGTCTTTGGCTCCCAGTGCCTTGCTCGGGTGAGAACTCGGGCAGGTGCTGGGGGTAAGATTGGGTCGCCTCTGGCTCCGGCTGGAGGTGGCTATTTGTCCCTGTTCCTCGCTGTGGCCTTCTGGCTCGGAGGGACGGGGAATGGTTTGGGGGACCCTTCTCCTTTTGGAGAGGGTTTCAAGAAGACCAGCATCCTAGTGCACTTTTTTTGTGGCACTTGTCACTTTTTTAAGCGCACTCGGGTTTTGTACACGAATTCGGGCTTTCGAAAAAAAAAAAAAATCTGTTCTTATCAGTTTAATATCTGATACGTCCCCTATCTGGGGACCATATATTAAATGGATTTTTAGAACAGGGAGATGGAAAAAGAGCTTGCTCTGTCCACTCCACGCATTGACCTGGTATTGCAGTATCTCCAGGACCGGTGCACCCCTTCTTTAATGCAGTTTCTAAAATCAGAAAGAATTGAATTCAATGTTTTTTGTTCATTTTGCTTGTTTGTCGGATTTTGGGATGGACTCTTTGGCTTTGCTTTTCTTCTCCTCATTGGATTTTTCATGTTCAAAGTTGCAGAAGCCAGATTACAAGCTCATTTTGGTTCAACTTCAGCAACTGTGCATTGCATTGCCATGTAATGTGATGCAATGCTATCTTTCTAGCTCTCCCTTTTTACTTCCTTTTGGATAAACAGACATATTAGGCAAGCATTTTGGAGCTTTCACCTAAATAACTACAGGTGGTGAGATAAGCTGCACAATATAATTGACCTTTCAGTATATTGTTGCACACACACCATCTATTTAGCAAATGCCCTTGTTATCAACAGCAGCCTTTTAAACTCACCTGAGCTAACAGGTATGTGCGCTGGCTACTCTGCTGCGCTTAAAATTTCTTTTTTGGTTTGCTACAATGCCTTTTCTGAAACGTTGTCTCCTTCTGCTGGAACACTGACTTCTTTCATTTAATGCCTGCAGACTATAAAAGAGAACCCAACCCAAAAAGTTTGGTTGATTAGTCTGTGGCATTCTGTTAAACTGTTGCTTATGGCGGTCTCTGTGAGCTTCTCAGCGACATTCAGCCAGCCAGGTATCCTGCCTGCAGTAGATGGAATGTGGCAATGGAACGCTGGCTGCGCGTGTCATAATAGGCTCTGAGCCTTTATATACCTGTGCACAGCAGCAGCCACCTTCAGTCTGCTGCTGGACAGCCAGCAGCAGCAGCAGCAGGAGAGGTATGTAATCAGGAGCCCTCCTGCTAAGGGTAGACAGCTGCTCGTTCCACCCCACCCCCCGCCTTAATTGGTTCTCCTCCCTTCCAACGGTGTTGAGGCGGGTGGGAACAGCAGGGGGTGAAGGTGCTGTGTTTAAAGAGGTGGAGTTATGCAGATCTAAAACGCGTGGATTGCAGCAGCAGCAAGCCGAAAAGTGCAGGCATGTAAGGGATCTAGAGGTTGACAACATGTCTTCTTAACGGGAGTCCAGGAGCTCATCTCCACAAATGGACTTTTCAGGATCCTTGGGTGGCTCCGTAGTTTGAAACCAATTCTGGTTATCGCTTCTCGGCCTTTTGGCTAAGATCAAGTGTAGTATCTTTCGAAAAGGCGGTTTTGGATGTTGGCCGCCCTAGTAGATTGATACATTATGCACACTGGGGTTTAGGCGCTTGTTAGTACGCCAGGTGGCTAATATAGTCATCTGGTGGAAAGCATGTTTCCCCAGGATCGACGCCATTGGGCCGGGGAAGATCGAAAGCCCGAAGTGTGAAGTGCCCCAGGAGTGGTGACCCTGGGGTGCCTCAACTCACTGGGATTGGGAACCCCACTTGAGTTTATGGCACATTTGCACTAGCACTTCAATATTTCTTTCTTCACACACACCCTTATTCCGGGCCTTCTGGCCTTAGGATGGGGAATTTTTCAATTCCCGGTCGAAGGTCCGGGCAGTATTATACTGTGAAACCTTCACTATTTATTTAATTTTTTTGTCACTGTGTGTCCACTTTTTCACGTGTGTCCACGTCCTTACTAGGATTTTGTCGGGATGCGGTTCCCTTACGGGTTCCTCTCTTGGCAGGTCTAGGGGGGGAGTGTGTGGCCATCAGGTTCCGCTCCCCCCTGAACCCCCCTGGCTCTCCTCTTTCTGGAGGAGAGCGTTGTTGGCTCCCCTCTTCCGGGAGGGGAGCACAGTCTTTGGCTCCCAGTGCCTTGCTCGGGTGAGAACTCGGGCAGGTGCTGGGGGTAAGATTGGGTAGCCTCTGGCTCCGGCTGGAGGTGGCTATTTGTCCCTGTTCCTCGCTGTGGCCTTCTGGCTCGGAGGGACGGGGAATGGTTTGGGGGACTCTTCTCCTTTTGGAGAGGGTTTCAAGAAGACCAGCATCCTAGTGCACTTTTTTTGTGGCACTTGTCACTTTTTTAAGCGCACTCGGGTTTTGTACACGAATTCGGGCTTTAAAAAAAAAAAAAAAAAAAAAATCTGTTCTTATCAGTTTAATATCTGATACGTCCCCTATCTGGGGACCATATATTAAATGGATTTTTAGAACAGGGAGATGGAAAAAGAGCTTGCTCTGTCCACTCCACGCATTGACCTGGTATTGCAGTATCTCCAGGACCGGTGCACCCCTTCTTTAATGCAGTTTCTAAAATCAGAAAGAATTGAATTCAATGTTTTTTGTTCATTTTGCTTGTTTGTCGGATTTTGGGATGGACTCTTTGGCTTTGCTTTTCTTCTCCTCATTGGATTTTTCATGTTCAAAGTTGCAGAAGCCAGATTACAAGCTCATTTTGGTTCAACTTCAGCAACTCTGCATTGCATTGCCATGTAATGTGATGCAATGCTATCTTTCTAGCTCTCCCTTTTTACTTCCTTTTGGATAAACAGACATATTAGGCAAGCATTTTGGAGCTTTCACCTAAATAACTACAGGTGGTGAGATAAGCTGCACAATATAATTGACCTTTCAGTATATTGTTGCACACACACCATCTATTTAGCAAATGCCCTTGTTATCAACAGCAGCCTTTTAAACTCACCTGAGCTAACAGGTATGTGCGCTGGTTACTCTGCTGCGCTTAAAATTTCTTTTTTGGTTTGCTACAATGCCTTTTCTGAAACGTTGTCTCCTTCTGCTGGAACACTGACTTCTTTCATTTAATGCCTGCAGACTATAAAAGAGAACCCAACCCAAAAAGTTTGGTTGATTAGTCTGTGGCATTCTGTTAAACTGTTGCTTATGGCGGTCTCTGTGAGCTTCTCAGCGACATTCAGCCAGCCAGGTATCCTGCCTGCAGTAGATGGAATGTGGCAATGGAACGCTGGCTGCGCGTGTCATAATAGGCTCTGAGCCTTTATATACCTGTGCACAGCAGCAGCCACCTTCAGTCTGCTGCTGGACAGCCAGCAGCAGCAGCAGCAGGAGAGGTATGTAATCAGGAGCCCTCCTGCTAAGGGTAGACAGCTGCTCGTTCCACCCCACCCCCCGCCTTAATTGGTTCTCCTCCCTTCCAACGGTGTTGAGGCGGGTGGGAACAGCAGGGGGTGAAGGTGCTGTGTTTAAAGAGGTGGAGTTATGCAGATCTAAAACGCGTGGATTGCAGCAGCAGCAAGCCGAAAAGTGCAGGCATGTAAGGGATCTAGAGGTTGACAACATGTCTTCTTAACGGGAGTCCAGGAGCTGATCTCCACAAATGGACTTTTCAGGATCCTTGGGTGGCTCCGTAGTTTGAAACCAATTCTGGTTATCGCTTCTCGGCCTTTTGGCTAAGATCAAGTGTAGTATCGGTTCTTATCAGTTTAATATCTGATACGTCCCCTATCTGGGGACCATATATTAAATGGATTTTTAGAACAGGGAGATGGAAAAAGAGCTTGCTCTGTCCACTCCACGCATTGACCTGGTATTGCAGTATCTCCAGGACCGGTGCACCCCTTCTTTAATGCAGTTTCTAAAATCAGAAAGAATTGAATTCAATGTTTTTTGTTCATTTTGCTTGTTTGTCGGATTTTGGGATGGACTCTTTGGCTTTGCTTTTCTTCTCCTCATTGGATTTTTCATGTTCAAAGTTGCAGAAGCCAGATTACAAGCTCATTTTGGTTCAACTTCAGCAACTGTGCATTGCATTGCCATGTAATGTGATGCAATGCTATCTTTCTAGCTCTCCCTTTTTACTTCCTTTTGGATAAACAGACATATTAGGCAAGCATTTTGGAGCTTTCACCTAAATAACTACAGGTGGTGAGATAAGCTGCACAATATAATTGACCTTTCAGTATATTGTTGCACACACACCATCTATTTAGCAAATGCCCTTGTTATCAACAGCAGCCTTTTAAACTCACCTGAGCTAACAGGTATGTGCGCTGGTTACTCTGCTGCGCTTAAAATTTCTTTTTTGGTTTGCTACAATGCCTTTTCTGAAACGTTGTCTCCTTCTGCTGGAACACTGACTTCTTTCATTTAATGCCTGCAGACTATAAAAGAGAACCCAACCCAAAAAGTTTGGTTGATTAGTCTGTGGCATTCTGTTAAACTGTTGCTTATGGCGGTCTCTGTGAGCTTCTCAGCGACATTCAGCCAGCCAGGTATCCTGCCTGCAGTAGATGGAATGTGGCAATGGAACGCTGGCTGCGCGTGTCATAATAGGCTCTGAGCCTTTATATACCTGTGCACAGCAGCAGCCACCTTCAGTCTGCTGCTGGACAGCCAGCAGCAGCAGCAGCAGGAGAGGTATGTAATCAGGAGCCCTCCTGCTAAGGGTAGACAGCTGCTCGTTCCACCCCACCCCCCGCCTTAATTGGTTCTCCTCCCTTCCAACGGTGTTGAGGCGGGTGGGAACAGCAGGGGGTGAAGGTGCTGTGTTTAAAGAGGTGGAGTTATGCAGATCTAAAACGCGTGGATTGCAGCAGCAGCAAGCCGAAAAGTGCAGGCATGTAAGGGATCTAGAGGTTGACAACATGTCTTCTTAACGGGAGTCCAGGAGCTGATCTCCACAAATGGACTTTTCAGGATCCTTGGGTGGCTCCGTAGTTTGAAACCAATTCTGGTTATCGCTTCTCGGCCTTTTGGCTAAGATCAAGTGTAGTATCGGTTCTTATCAGTTTAATATCTGATACGTCCCCTATCTGGGGACCATATATTAAATGGATTTTTAGAACAGGGAGATGGAAAAAGAGCTTGCTCTGTCCACTCCACGCATTGACCTGGTATTGCAGTATCTCCAGGACCGGTGCACCCCTTCTTTAATGCAGTTTCTAAAATCAGAAAGAATTGAATTCAATGTTTTTTGTTCATTTTGCTTGTTTGTCGGATTTTGGGATGGACTCTTTGGCTTTGCTTTTCTTCTCCTCATTGGATTTTTCATGTTCAAAGTTGCAGAAGCCAGATTACAAGCTCATTTTGGTTCAACTTCAGCAACTGTGCATTGCATTGCCATGTAATGTGATGCAATGCTATCTTTCTAGCTCTCCCTTTTTACTTCCTTTTGGATAAACAGACATATTAGGCAAGCATTTTGGAGCTTTCACCTAAATAACTACAGGTGGTGAGATAAGCTGCACAATATAATTGACCTTTCAGTATATTGTTGCACACACACCATCTATTTAGCAAATGCCCTTGTTATCAACAGCAGCCTTTTAAACTCACCTGAGCTAACAGGTATGTGCGCTGGTTACTCTGCTGCGCTTAAAATTTCTTTTTTGGTTTGCTACAATGCCTTTTCTGAAACGTTGTCTCCTTCTGCTGGAACACTGACTTCTTTCATTTAATGCCTGCAGACTATAAAAGAGAACCCAACCCAAAAAGTTTGGTTGATTAGTCTGTGGCATTCTGTTAAACTGTTGCTTATGGCGGTCTCTGTGAGCTTCTCAGCGACATTCAGCCAGCCAGGTATCCTGCCTGCAGTAGATGGAATGTGGCAATGGAACGCTGGCTGCGCGTGTCATAATAGGCTCTGAGCCTTTATATACCTGTGCACAGCAGCAGCCACCTTCAGTCTGCTGCTGGACAGCCAGCAGCAGCAGCAGCAGGAGAGGTATGTAATCAGGAGCCCTCCTGCTAAGGGTAGACAGCTGCTCGTTCCACCCCACCCCCCGCCTTAATTGGTTCTCCTCCCTTCCAACGGTGTTGAGGCGGGTGGGAACAGCAGGGGGTGAAGGTGCTGTGTTTAAAGAGGTGGAGTTATGCAGATCTAAAACGCGTGGATTGCAGCAGCAGCAAGCCGAAAAGTGCAGGCATGTAAGGGATCTAGAGGTTGACAACATGTCTTCTTAACGGGAGTCCAGGAGCTCATCTCCACAAATGGACTTTTCAGGATCCTTGGGTGGCTCCGTAGTTTGAAACCAATTCTGGTTATCGCTTCTCGGCCTTTTGGCTAAGATCAAGTGTAGTATCTGTTCTTATCAGTTTAATATCTGATACGTCCCCTATCTGGGGACCATATATTAAATGGATTTTTAGAACAGGGAGATGGAAAAAGAGCTTGCTCTGTCCACTCCACGCATTGACCTGGTATTGCAGTATCTCCAGGACCGGTGCACCCCTTCTTTAATGCAGTTTCTAAAATCAGAAAGAATTGAATTCAATGTTTTTTGTTCATTTTGCTTGTTTGTCGGATTTTGGGATGGACTCTTTGGCTTTGCTTTTCTTCTCCTCATTGGATTTTTCATGTTCAAAGTTGCAGAAGCCAGATTACAAGCTCATTTTGGTTCAACTTCAGCAACTGTGCATTGCATTGCCATGTAATGTGATGCAATGCTATCTTTCTAGCTCTCCCTTTTTACTTCCTTTTGGATAAACAGACATATTAGGCAAGCATTTTGGAGCTTTCACCTAAATAACTACAGGTGGTGAGATAAGCTGCACAATATAATTGACCTTTCAGTATATTGTTGCACACACACCATCTATTTAGCAAATGCCCTTGTTATCAACAGCAGCCTTTTAAACTCACCTGAGCTAACAGGTATGTGCGCTGGTTACTCTGCTGCGCTTAAAATTTCTTTTTTGGTTTGCTACAATGCCTTTTCTGAAACGTTGTCTCCTTCTGCTGGAACACTGACTTCTTTCATTTAATGCCTGCAGACTATAAAAGAGAACCCAACCCAAAAAGTTTGGTTGATTAGTCTGTGGCATTCTGTTAAACTGTTGCTTATGGCGGTCTCTGTGAGCTTCTCAGCGACATTCAGCCAGCCAGGTATCCTGCCTGCAGTAGATGGAATGTGGCAATGGAACGCTGGCTGCGCGTGTCATAATAGGCTCTGAGCCTTTATATACCTGTGCACAGCAGCAGCCACCTTCAGTCTGCTGCTGGACAGCCAGCAGCAGCAGCAGCAGGAGAGGTATGTAATCAGGAGCCCTCCTGCTAAGGGTAGACAGCTGCTCGTTCCACCCCACCCCCCGCCTTAATTGGTTCTCCTCCCTTCCAACGGTGTTGAGGCGGGTGGGAACAGCAGGGGGTGAAGGTGCTGTGTTTAAAGAGGTGGAGTTATGCAGATCTAAAACGCGTGGATTGCAGCAGCAGCAAGCCGAAAAGTGCAGGCATGTAAGGGATCTAGAGGTTGACAACATGTCTTCTTAACGGGAGTCCAGGAGCTCATCTCCACAAATGGACTTTTCAGGATCCTTGGGTGGCTCCGTAGTTTGAAACCAATTCTGGTTATCGCTTCTCGGCCTTTTGGCTAAGATCAAGTGTAGTATCTGTTCTTATCAGTTTAATATCTGATACGTCCCCTATCTGGGGACCATATATTAAATGGATTTTTAGAACAGGGAGATGGAAAAAGAGCTTGCTCTGTCCACTCCACGCATTGACCTGGTATTGCAGTATCTCCAGGACCGGTGCAGCCCTTCTTTAATGCAGTTTCTAAAATCAGAAAGAATTGAATTCAATGTTTTTTGTTCATTTTGCTTGTTTGTCGGATTTTGGGATGGACTCTTTGGCTTTGCTTTTCTTCTCCTCATTGGATTTTTCATGTTCAAAGTTGCAGAAGCCAGATTACAAGCTCATTTTGGTTCAACTTCAGCAACTGTGCATTGCATTGCCATGTAATGTGATGCAATGCTATCTTTCTAGCTCTCCCTTTTTACTTCCTTTTGGATAAACAGACATATTAGGCAAGCATTTTGGAGCTTTCACCTAAATAACTACAGGTGGTGAGATAAGCTGCACAATATAATTGACCTTTCAGTATATTGTTGCACACACACCATCTATTTAGCAAATGCCCTTGTTATCAACAGCAGCCTTTTAAACTCACCTGAGCTAACAGGTATGTGCGCTGGTTACTCTGCTGCGCTTAAAATTTCTTTTTTGGTTTGCTACAATGCCTTTTCTGAAACGTTGTCTCCTTCTGCTGGAACACTGACTTCTTTCATTTAATGCCTGCAGACTATAAAAGAGAACCCAACCCAAAAAGTTTGGTTGATTAGTCTGTGGCATTCTGTTAAACTGTTGCTTATGGCGGTCTCTGTGAGCTTCTCAGCGACATTCAGCCAGCCAGGTATCCTGCCTGCAGTAGATGGAATGTGGCAATGGAACGCTGGCTGCGCGTGTCATAATAGGCTCTGAGCCTTTATATACCTGTGCACAGCAGCAGCCACCTTCAGTCTGCTGCTGGACAGCCAGCAGCAGCAGCAGCAGGAGAGGTATGTAATCAGGAGCCCTCCTGCTAAGGGTAGACAGCTGCTCGTTCCACCCCACCCCCCGCCTTAATTGGTTCTCCTCCCTTCCAACGGTGTTGAGGCGGGTGGGAACAGCAGGGGGTGAAGGTGCTGTGTTTAAAGAGGTGGAGTTATGCAGATCTAAAACGCGTGGATTGCAGCAGCAGCAAGCCGAAAAGTGCAGGCATGTAAGGGATCTAGAGGTTGACAACATGTCTTCTTAACGGGAGTCCAGGAGCTCATCTCCACAAATGGACTTTTCAGGATCCTTGGGTGGCTCCGTAGTTTGAAACCAATTCTGGTTATCGCTTCTCGGCCTTTTGGCTAAGATCAAGTGTAGTATCTGTTCTTATCAGTTTAATATCTGATACGTCCCCTATCTGGGGACCATATATTAAATGGATTTTTAGAACAGGGAGATGGAAAAAGAGCTTGCTCTGTCCACTCCACGCATTGACCTGGTATTGCAGTATCTCCAGGACCGGTGCACCCCTTCTTTAATGCAGTTTCTAAAATCAGAAAGAATTGAATTCAATGTTTTTTGTTCATTTTGCTTGTTTGTCGGATTTTGGGATGGACTCTTTGGCTTTGCTTTTCTTCTCCTCATTGGATTTTTCATGTTCAAAGTTGCAGAAGCCAGATTACAAGCTCATTTTGGTTCAACTTCAGCAACTGTGCATTGCATTGCCATGTAATGTGATGCAATGCTATCTTTCTAGCTCTCCCTTTTTACTTCCTTTTGGATAAACAGACATATTAGGCAAGCATTTTGGAGCTTTCACCTAAATAACTACAGGTGGTGAGATAAGCTGCACAATATAATTGACCTTTCAGTATATTGTTGCACACACACCATCTATTTAGCAAATGCCCTTGTTATCAACAGCAGCCTTTTAAACTCACCTGAGCTAACAGGTATGTGCGCTGGTTACTCTGCTGCGCTTAAAATTTCTTTTTTGGTTTGCTACAATGCCTTTTCTGAAACGTTGTCTCCTTCTGCTGGAACACTGACTTCTTTCATTTAATGCCTGCAGACTATAAAAGAGAACCCAACCCAAAAAGTTTGGTTGATTAGTCTGTGGCATTCTGTTAAACTGTTGCTTATGGCGGTCTCTGTGAGCTTCTCAGCGACATTCAGCCAGCCAGGTATCCTGCCTGCAGTAGATGGAATGTGGCAATGGAACGCTGGCTGCGCGTGTCATAATAGGCTCTGAGCCTTTATATACCTGTGCACAGCAGCAGCCACCTTCAGTCTGCTGCTGGACAGCCAGCAGCAGCAGCAGCAGCAGGAGAGGTATGTAATCAGGAGCCCTCCTGCTAAGGGTAGACAGCTGCTCGTTCCACCCCACCCCCCGCCTTAATTGGTTCTCCTCCCTTCCAACGGTGTTGAGGCGGGTGGGAACAGCAGGGGGTGAAGGTGCTGTGTTTAAAGAGGTGGAGTTATGCAGATCTAAAACGCGTGGATTGCAGCAGCAGCAAGCCGAAAAGTGCAGGCATGTAAGGGATCTAGAGGTTGACAACATGTCTTCTTAACGGGAGTCCAGGAGCTCATCTCCACAAATGGACTTTTCAGGATCCTTGGGTGGCTCCGTAGTTTGAAACCAATTCTGGTTATCGCTTCTCGGCCTTTTGGCTAAGATCAAGTGTAGTATCTGTTCTTATCAGTTTAATATCTGATACGTCCCCTATCTGGGGACCATATATTAAATGGATTTTTAGAACAGGGAGATGGAAAAAGAGCTTGCTCTGTCCACTCCACGCATTGACCTGGTATTGCAGTATCTCCAGGACCGGTGCACCCCTTCTTTAATGCAGTTTCTAAAATCAGAAAGAATTGAATTCAATGTTTTTTGTTCATTTTGCTTGTTTGTCGGATTTTGGGATGGACTCTTTGGCTTTGCTTTTCTTCTCCTCATTGGATTTTTCATGTTCAAAGTTGCAGAAGCCAGATTACAAGCTCATTTTGGTTCAACTTCAGCAACTGTGCATTGCATTGCCATGTAATGTGATGCAATGCTATCTTTCTAGCTCTCCCTTTTTACTTCCTTTTGGATAAACAGACATATTAGGCAAGCATTTTGGAGCTTTCACCTAAATAACTACAGGTGGTGAGATAAGCTGCACAATATAATTGACCTTTCAGTATATTGTTGCACACACACCATCTATTTAGCAAATGCCCTTGTTATCAACAGCAGCCTTTTAAACTCACCTGAGCTAACAGGTATGTGCGCTGGTTACTCTGCTGCGCTTAAAATTTCTTTTTTGGTTTGCTACAATGCCTTTTCTGAAACGTTGTCTCCTTCTGCTGGAACACTGACTTCTTTCATTTAATGCCTGCAGACTATAAAAGAGAACCCAACCCAAAAAGTTTGGTTGATTAGTCTGTGGCATTCTGTTAAACTGTTGCTTATGGCGGTCTCTGTGAGCTTCTCAGCGACATTCAGCCAGCCAGGTATCCTGCCTGCAGTAGATGGAATGTGGCAATGGAACGCTGGCTGCGCGTGTCATAATAGGCTCTGAGCCTTTATATACCTGTGCACAGCAGCAGCCACCTTCAGTCTGCTGCTGGACAGCCAGCAGCAGCAGCAGCAGCAGGAGAGGTATGTAATCAGGAGCCCTCCTGCTAAGGGTAGACAGCTGCTCGTTCCACCCCACCCCCCGCCTTAATTGGTTCTCCTCCCTTCCAACGGTGTTGAGGCGGGTGGGAACAGCAGGGGGTGAAGGTGCTGTGTTTAAAGAGGTGGAGTTATGCAGATCTAAAACGCGTGGATTGCAGCAGCAGCAAGCCGAAAAGTGCAGGCATGTAAGGGATCTAGAGGTTGACAACATGTCTTCTTAACGGGAGTCCAGGAGCTCATCTCCACAAATGGACTTTTCAGGATCCTTGGGTGGCTCCGTAGTTTGAAACCAATTCTGGTTATCGCTTCTCGGCCTTTTGGCTAAGATCAAGTGTAGTATCTGTTCTTATCAGTTTAATATCTGATACGTCCCCTATCTGGGGACCATATATTAAATGGATTTTTAGAACAGGGAGATGGAAAAAGAGCTTGCTCTGTCCACTCCACGCATTGACCTGGTATTGCAGTATCTCCAGGACCGGTGCACCCCTTCTTTAATGCAGTTTCTAAAATCAGAAAGAATTGAATTCAATGTTTTTTGTTCATTTTGCTTGTTTGTCGGATTTTGGGATGGACTCTTTGGCTTTGCTTTTCTTCTCCTCATTGGATTTTTCATGTTCAAAGTTGCAGAAGCCAGATTACAAGCTCATTTTGGTTCAACTTCAGCAACTGTGCATTGCATTGCCATGTAATGTGATGCAATGCTATCTTTCTAGCTCTCCCTTTTTACTTCCTTTTGGATAAACAGACATATTAGGCAAGCATTTTGGAGCTTTCACCTAAATAACTACAGGTGGTGAGATAAGCTGCACAATATAATTGACCTTTCAGTATATTGTTGCACACACACCATCTATTTAGCAAATGCCCTTGTTATCAACAGCAGCCTTTTAAACTCACCTGAGCTAACAGGTATGTGCGCTGGTTACTCTGCTGCGCTTAAAATTTCTTTTTTGGTTTGCTACAATGCCTTTTCTGAAACGTTGTCTCCTTCTGCTGGAACACTGACTTCTTTCATTTAATGCCTGCAGACTATAAAAGAGAACCCAACCCAAAAAGTTTGGTTGATTAGTCTGTGGCATTCTGTTAAACTGTTGCTTATGGCGGTCTCTGTGAGCTTCTCAGCGACATTCAGCCAGCCAGGTATCCTGCCTGCAGTAGATGGAATGTGGCAATGGAACGCTGGCTGCGCGTGTCATAATAGGCTCTGAGCCTTTATATACCTGTGCACAGCAGCAGCCACCTTCAGTCTGCTGCTGGACAGCCAGCAGCAGCAGCAGCAGGAGAGGTATGTAATCAGGAGCCCTCCTGCTAAAGGTAGACAGCTGCTCGTTCCACCCCACCCCCTGCCTTAATTGGTTCTCCTCCCTTCCAACGGTGTTGAGGCGGGTGGGAACAGCAGGGGGTGAAGGTGCTGTGTTTAAAGAGGTGGAGTTATGCAGATCTAAAACGCGTGGATTGCAGCAGCAGCAAGCCGAAAAGTGCAGGCATGTAAGGGATCTAGAGGTTGACAACATGTCTTCTTAACGGGAGTCCAGGAGCTCATCTCCACAAATGGACTTTTCAGGATCCTTGGGTGGCTCCGTAGTTTGAAACCAATTCTGGTTATCGCTTCTCGGCCTTTTGGCTAAGATCAAGTGTAGTATCTGTTCTTATCAGTTTAATATCTGATACGTCCCCTATCTGGGGACCATATATTAAATGGATTTTTAGAACAGGGAGATGGAAAAAGAGCTTGCTCTGTCCACTCCACGCATTGACCTGGTATTGCAGTATCTCCAGGACCGGTGCACCCCTTCTTTAATGCAGTTTCTAAAATCAGAAAGAATTGAATTCAATGTTTTTTGTTCATTTTGCTTGTTTGTCGGATTTTGGGATGGACTCTTTGGCTTTGCTTTTCTTCTCCTCATTGGATTTTTCATGTTCAAAGTTGCAGAAGCCAGATTACAAGCTCATTTTGGTTCAACTTCAGCAACTGTGCATTGCATTGCCATGTAATGTGATGCAATGCTATCTTTCTAGCTCTCCCTTTTTACTTCCTTTTGGATAAACAGACATATTAGGCAAGCATTTTGGAGCTTTCACCTAAATAACTACAGGTGGTGAGATAAGCTGCACAATATAATTGACCTTTCAGTATATTGTTGCACACACACCATCTATTTAGCAAATGCCCTTGTTATCAACAGCAGCCTTTTAAACTCACCTGAGCTAACAGGTATGTGCGCTGGTTACTCTGCTGCGCTTAAAATTTCTTTTTTGGTTTGCTACAATGCCTTTTCTGAAACGTTGTCTCCTTCTGCTGGAACACTGACTTCTTTCATTTAATGCCTGCAGACTATAAAAGAGAACCCAACCCAAAAAGTTTGGTTGATTAGTCTGTGGCATTCTGTTAAACTGTTGCTTATGGCGGTCTCTGTGAGCTTCTCAGCGACATTCAGCCAGCCAGGTATCCTGCCTGCAGTAGATGGAATGTGGCAATGGAACGCTGGCTGCGCGTGTCATAATAGGCTCTGAGCCTTTATATACCTGTGCACAGCAGCAGCCACCTTCAGTCTGCTGCTGGACAGCCAGCAGCAGCAGCAGCAGGAGAGGTATGTAATCAGGAGCCCTCCTGCTAAGGGTAGACAGCTGCTCGTTCCACCCCACCCCCCGCCTTAATTGGTTCTCCTCCCTTCCAACGGTGTTGAGGCGGGTGGGAACAGCAGGGGGTGAAGGTGCTGTGTTTAAAGAGGTGGAGTTATGCAGATCTAAAACGCGTGGATTGCAGCAGCAGCAAGCCGAAAAGTGCAGGCATGTAAGGGATCTAGAGGTTGACAACATGTCTTCTTAACGGGAGTCCAGGAGCTCATCTCCACAAATGGACTTTTCAGGATCCTTGGGTGGCTCCGTAGTTTGAAACCAATTCTGGTTATCGCTTCTCGGCCTTTTGGCTAAGATCAAGTGTAGTATCTGTTCTTATCAGTTTAATATCTGATACGTCCCCTATCTGGGGACCATATATTAAATGGATTTTTAGAACAGGGAGATGGAAAAAGAGCTTGCTCTGTCCACTCCACGCATTGACCTGGTATTGCAGTATCTCCAGGACCGGTGCACCCCTTCTTTAATGCAGTTTCTAAAATCAGAAAGAATTGAATTCAATGTTTTTTGTTCATTTTGCTTGTTTGTCGGATTTTGGGATGGACTCTTTGGCTTTGCTTTTCTTCTCCTCATTGGATTTTTCATGTTCAAAGTTGCAGAAGCCAGATTACAAGCTCATTTTGGTTCAACTTCAGCAACTGTGCATTGCATTGCCATGTAATGTGATGCAATGCTATCTTTCTAGCTCTCCCTTTTTACTTCCTTTTGGATAAACAGACATATTAGGCAAGCATTTTGGAGCTTTCACCTAAATAACTACAGGTGGTGAGATAAGCTGCACAATATAATTGACCTTTCAGTATATTGTTGCACACACACCATCTATTTAGCAAATGCCCTTGTTATCAACAGCAGCCTTTTAAACTCACCTGAGCTAACAGGTATGTGCGCTGGTTACTCTGCTGCGCTTAAAATTTCTTTTTTGGTTTGCTACAATGCCTTTTCTGAAACGTTGTCTCCTTCTGCTGGAACACTGACTTCTTTCATTTAATGCCTGCAGACTATAAAAGAGAACCCAACCCAAAAAGTTTGGTTGATTAGTCTGTGGCATTCTGTTAAACTGTTGCTTATGGCGGTCTCTGTGAGCTTCTCAGCGACATTCAGCCAGCCAGGTATCCTGCCTGCAGTAGATGGAATGTGGCAATGGAACGCTGGCTGCGCGTGTCATAATAGGCTCTGAGCCTTTATATACCTGTGCACAGCAGCAGCCACCTTCAGTCTGCTGCTGGACAGCCAGCAGCAGCAGCAGCAGGAGAGGTATGTAATCAGGAGCCCTCCTGCTAAGGGTAGACAGCTGCTCGTTCCACCCCACCCCCCGCCTTAATTGGTTCTCCTCCCTTCCAACGGTGTTGAGGCGGGTGGGAACAGCAGGGGGTGAAGGTGCTGTGTTTAAAGAGGTGGAGTTATGCAGATCTAAAACGCGTGGATTGCAGCAGCAGCAAGCCGAAAAGTGCAGGCATGTAAGGGATCTAGAGGTTGACAACATGTCTTCTTAACGGGAGTCCAGGAGCTCATCTCCACAAATGGACTTTTCAGGATCCTTGGGTGGCTCCGTAGTTTGAAACCAATTCTGGTTATCGCTTCTCGGCCTTTTGGCTCAGATCGGGGTGTTTGCCTCGGTCTGGGCTGAGGGGTGCGTATTTTCGGCTCGTGTGGTGGAGAAAGCGATCCGTGCCTTGGGCATTACAATGGCGGCTGTAAAGAATACCGTGCGATTGGAGGTTATTGAGGACCACAGACATAACATCGGCTTGGAATTTATTGTCCGGAATATAGTGATGGAATTGACGGGATTTAAACTGGAGAAGATTTTTTGTATCCAGGAGTTTCCTAAAGCTGGTAATTATGACACTTCTTTCTACTTGGAAGCAGACTGTTTGACTTTCTTTCAGCGTTTAAAAGAGAAAAGACATCATGAGTATTTACAATTTATAATCCCTAAGCCTTTGTTTTCTAATATTGAAAGGCCCATTACTGTACACATGTATAACCCGTTTGTGGAGATCCCTTTGATTAGAGCTTTCTTATCACAGTATTGCTCAGTAATAAGGGGGGGAATCATGCAAAAGAATATTTTTGCTGTTTTCAATGGGAATGTGAAATTTTGGGCTCGTTTCAAATCTGACCCTGAGGGTATTGGTGGAACCATGCACCCACCTGCAAATTTCTCCATTGGAGGAAATAGAGGATTCCTACATTATCCTGGTCAGCCCTCTTTTTGTAGGAAATGTTTTTGTTATGGCCATATAGCTGCGGAATGTACCTCTGATGTAACTTGTAGGAATTGTAAAAAATCAGGGCATGAAGCCTTTGAATGTCCCTATCCTGCAATATGTGACTTATGTGGTGAAAATGGCCACACTTGTAGATCATGTCCTAATGTTAGCCGTCAGGTTTTTTTGGCGCGTCTTAATACTGAGAGACGTAGGACATGGGGGGAGAGACAGGGGGCTCCTCAGGCACAGGAGGGCCCTACTGAAATCCCTCGTGTTGTTCCTGAAACTACTACAATGGTGGAGGAAGTGGTGGATTTTATTCCCACTGTGGCTGA
The DNA here is from genome assembly GCF_046119375.1 of Phyllobates terribilis. NCBI lineage: Eukaryota > Metazoa > Chordata > Amphibia > Anura > Dendrobatidae > Phyllobates > Phyllobates terribilis. Next base: position 298,710 of record NW_027363137.1, read on the forward strand.
GGTGCATGATATCACTGTAGAGGGAAATCTTGGAGACCAGGTGCAGCCTGACGTGGGTGTGGCACCACCTGTAGAGTTGCCTTCTGGGTCAGGGGCTGAGACGGCTCTCAGTGAGGTAATTGAGGAGGTGGAAAGCTCTGAGGAGATGTCTGCCCCAAGTTCCGTTGACATACAGTGGTCAGTTTCTCCAGAGGAAATAGAGGCTGCCAGGATGCCTTCAGCTGAAAATGCTGCCATCGTTTGTAAAGCCTTGGCCAAACAGAAGAAGACTGGTAAAACTGTAAAGAGGTTACGAAAGAAGAAATTTGAGTCTTTTGAGTCTCACAACCCTTTTTCCGTCCTATCTGACTCTGGGGAGGATTCACATTTGAATGAACCTTATAAGGCCACTCCCATATCACCTAGTGAAGGTTTCTTAGAGGAAAAGGATGTGGCAGGCTTGGAGAGCCTATTTGAATTTTCTGAGGTGGCCTGAGACATGTTGATTTCCTTTTCTGGTCTTCCCGGTCTCCATAACCTGCATTGACACCTATGGTCCTGCGGCTGAAAATAATCTCCCAGAATGTACGTATGTTTGCATCAGCGACAAAGCGTGCCACTGTTCTGGACTATTTGGCATCTAAGGGCTGTGACATTATATGTGTTCAAGAATGTGGTTTATCTAAATTTCCTAAACAAAATGAGTGGCTGTATGGGGAGGCAGTGTGGTCCTTTTCTAATACTAACAGAAATGATGGCATTGGAATCCTTATCCAAAACAGAGACATTCGCTTAAAACAGAAAACTATTATTCTGGAAGGAAGATGTGCTTGTATCACTCTATCATACCTTGGTTGGGACTTTAAACTAATTTGCATATATGCAAATGTGGATAAAAATGAGCGCTTATCACTCTTCAAAAAATTGACTTTTTTTTTGCATGGCAAGTTGCCTGTTTTTGTTATTGGTGACTTTAACTGTATTTTTTCAAAAGAAGCAAGGGCAGGTTCATGGCAATCTAAAGTGGATGTTACAGGTAATCTATGGAACCAAATGACTAAAGACTTCTCCCTTAGGGATGCTGTGTCGGAGAAGCCGGGACCTTTTACATATCATTCAGATGATGGCCATGCCGAGTCTAGACTGGACTATTTTTTTGTTTCCTCACCGGCAGTTAAATGTGTTAAGTATTCCCAAGAGAAAGTTTGCTTCTCTGATCATGAGTGTTTGCTTGGGGTGTTTGAGGTGGATGGTTTTTTCTATGGCAAAGGGAGGTGGCGGATGAATGTGAGTGTTCTGGATGACAAGCAAGTTTTCAGGTGTTTTTCAAAAAAATACCATGGTTGGGTGAGGAGGAAAAGGGATTTTTGCAATATCTTGGAATGGTGGGTGTGGGTCAAGGTTAGAATTAGGGATTTTTTCAGGAAAATTGGCTATATTAAGGCTAAAAAGAAGAGATTATTATATACACAAATAAATAGGAGGATTTCCTTTTTGCATGAATGTAGAGCTATGGGTATAGATGTTAAAAGTGAGTTGGTTAAAATGAAGAACGAAATGGGTGATTGGATGTTTGGACGAGGAAAGGAAATCATATTCCGGTCGAGAGTGAAGTTTAGGGAACAGAATGAGAAATGTACGCGCTTCTTTTTTAAGAAAATGTGTGGTGGTAAACGGGATATGCATGTGTTAGTGAATGATAAGGGTGATGAGGTACATGGTGAGGGAGTGATCAAGGAAGTGGTTAATTTTTATAAAGGCTTGTATGGGGAGAAAAAGTGTGATTTGGGGAACGAGAATGAGTTTTTGCAGGTACTTGGAAATTTTGTTACAGAAAGTGAAAGTCAGGCTTTGATGGATGATTTAACAGAGAAAGAATTGTTGGGTGTGATCTCCAAGTCTCCGAAGAACAAATCCCCTGGGCAGGATGGAATCCCATGTGATTTTTATGCAAAATATTGGGACGTTGTTTCTCAGGATCTGTTTGAAGTCATGAAATCCTTGTTTGCCGGAGTGAGTATGCCTGAGTGTATGAAGGGAGGTTTGGTTGTGTTATTGTTTAAAAAAGGTGATAGAAAGAGGCTAGCCAACTGGAGACCAATTACGCTGCTTAATGCTGATTATAAGATTTTTGCGAAAATTTTGGCTTGTCGTATGAGAGAAGTGATAGCATCTGTGATTGAGGAGGAACAAGTGTGTGCAGTGCCTGAACGGAGGATACAAGAGAACATTTGTCTGGTGAGGGATGTGCTAGAGGATTGTAAGAGTAGAAAGAAAGGTGTGATTGTATGTGCGCTTGACTTTGAAAAGGCCTTTGATTGTGTGGCTCATGTGTTTTTGTTTAATGTGTTGTTGAAGATGGGCTTTCCAGAGCGCTTGGTTAGATTGATTATGGGAATGTATGAGGGTGCTAGAAGTGTGGTGCAGGTGAATGGTTTTTTATCTGAGTCTTTTGAAATATTGTCAGGGGTGAGGCAGGGATGCCCGCTTTCTCCAATCATGTTTATTTGTGTGATGGAGCCTCTTCTCCAGCTTATTAGAAGGGATACAGTTTTAAAGGGGTTTTTGATCCCTGGCTGTGATGGTAAGGCTATTAAAGTGATTGGTTATATGGATGATGTGTGTGTGTTGTGTGATTCTGAGAGTGATGTCGCAAGGGTTAAATGGTTAGTCCAATGTTTTTGTGTGGCCTCTGCTTTCAAAATAAATTGGGAAAAAGTAAGGTTAAGGGATTTTTTAGTAGTAAAAAAGTGAGTGATGCAGATATGGAATGTGTGGAAGGGGGGATTAAAGTGTTGGGGGTGTGTCTGGATGAGAGTTTAAAAGGGGACAAGAGTTGGGAGGATCTGGGTGGTAAAATTGCAAGGAAATTGGAATTATGGCGTCTGCGTGATCTGTCCTTTACTGGGAAAATTTTAATCATTAAAAGTATCATTCTCCCTATGCTTATTTATGTAGCTTTGATTTTTCCCCCATCTGTTGGAGTTTTGAAGAAGATTAATAGATTACTTTTTGTGTTCCTTTGGGGCAGTAATATAGAGAAGGCCAAGAGGGAATTTCTTCATAGGTGTAAAAGGAATGGTGGCCTAGGATTCCCTAACATCGAGACTTTTATTGGTCTGAATTGTATTAGTTTTTTTGCAGGACTTTTATTAAAGCAATCCAAGGCTGCATGTATGTGTAGATACCTTGGAGGCTCCGTCTTCCATCGGTTAAAATGGATGAATTATGATAACTGTAAACCTACTGCTTATGTATGCCCTTATTGGTACCTACAATTGGAATGTTTTATCAAAAAATGTCATCTTGAGAAAGTTCAGATGGTGAGTTTTCTGAAGAATAAAAGCATGGTGAAAAGGATGTGTGCGGATAATAGGATGTGTGAAATTAATGGGTTAAGGTCAGCTGAAGCGGAGGATGTCTGGTGTAAGCTGGTCAAACATGATATGTCTAACAAACAGAAAGATTTAGTTTGGATGTCTTTGCATGGGATTTTACCTGTGAGGAGTGTACAAAAAAGGAAAGGGTTGGCGGTGTCTGAAAGGTGTCCGAGAGAGCGGTGTGGGTGTAATGAAGAGGTCCATCATGTTCTATGGTCATGTAGGTTTGCGAAGGATGTTTGGGCTAAATTGGGTGGGTTATGTATGGAATTGACTGGGGTGAAACGTTTGAATTTTGAAATTGTCATGTTTGGGTTATGCATGTTAAACCGTGAAAAGGATAGGATTTTGTGGCTGTTTTTGGCTTGTGTGAAGGAGGTTTTGTGGAATTGCCGGAACTTGTATGTGTTTAAAAATGAGCGTTTTGAGGTGGATGATTGTGTTAAAATGGTCCTTGAGAAGTTATATTTCTATTATAAATGTGATATGAAAGGTGGGATGGATGCAGAGGGAGTATGGAAATTCCAGAAATGGAAACATATAATTAGTCTGTAATTTTGTTTTTTTCTGATGTGTATATTGCATTTTTTCAATTTAACTGGATAATAAAAGAAACCATCATGATGAGTTTTAAACGATAAATGATTGTGGAATGGTTGTTTTTTTCAGATGAGGAGACGACCTTTTATTCTGCATTATTGTTTTAAACCTGAATGGTTTTGTAAAAAAAAAAAAAAAAAAAAATCTGTTCTTATCAGTTTAATATCTGATACGTCCCCTATCTGGGGACCATATATTAAATGGATTTTTAGAACAGGGAGATGGAAAAAGAGCTTGCTCTGTCCACTCCACGCATTGACCTGGTATTGCAGTATCTCCAGGACCGGTGCACCCCTTCTTTAATGCAGTTTCTAAAATCAGAAAGAATTGAATTCAATGTTTTTTGTTCATTTTGCTTGTTTGTCGGATTTTGGGATGGACTCTTTGGCTTTGCTTTTCTTCTCCTCATTGGATTTTTCATGTTCAAAGTTGCAGAAGCCAGATTACAAGCTCATTTTGGTTCAACTTCAGCAACTGTGCATTGCATTGCCATGTAATGTGATGCAATGCTATCTTTCTAGCTCTCCCTTTTTACTTCCTTTTGGATAAACAGACATATTAGGCAAGCATTTTGGAGCTTTCACCTAAATAACTACAGGTGGTGAGATAAGCTGCACAATATAATTGACCTTTCAGTATATTGTTGCACACACACCATCTATTTAGCAAATGCCCTTGTTATCAACAGCAGCCTTTTAAACTCACCTGAGCTAACAGGTATGTGCGCTGGTTACTCTGCTGCGCTTAAAATTTCTTTTTTGGTTTGCTACAATGCCTTTTCTGAAACGTTGTCTCCTTCTGCTGGAACACTGACTTCTTTCATTTAATGCCTGCAGACTATAAAAGAGAACCCAACCCAAAAAGTTTGGTTGATTAGTCTGTGGCATTCTGTTAAACTGTTGCTTATGGCGGTCTCTGTGAGCTTCTCAGCGACATTCAGCCAGCCAGGTATCCTGCCTGCAGTAGATGGAATGTGGCAATGGAACGCTGGCTGCGCGTGTCATAATTAGTGTTGAGCCACCCCCGTAGTGTTCGGGTTCGGTTCGGTTCGTCGAACACCGGGATGTTCGAGGAACTGTTCGTTGAACTGTTCGTCGAACACCTTAGAACACCGTCGAACACCGTTAAAACCAATGGCAGGCAAACAAAAACACATAGAAACACATAGAAAACACCTGCAAAGGTGTCCAAAAGCTGACAAACTGCTCAGAAGACACTCTGTTTAAAAAAGCCGGCCGGCAAATTCAGCAGCGGCATACACCGGTACCCGACAATTTAGACAAGAAGGAATAGAGCATCACACATAGATTAGATAGATAGAAACATGTCAGTCACACATATAAGAATCACAGTGACAGTGTTGGTTACTGTACTTGTCATTTAGTGTAAAGGATTTATTAAAAAAAATATTAGTGTTTTCATGCACCGTCTCTTTAAAAAAGCCGGCCGGCAATTCAGCAGCGGTACCCGACAATTTAGAACAGAAAGAATAGAGCTTCACACATAGATTAGATAGATAGAAACATGTCAGTCACATATATAATAAGTACAGTGATAGTGTTGCTTACTGTACTTGTCATTTAGTGTAAAGGATTTATTTAAAAAAATAATAGTGTTTTCATGCACTGTCTCTTTAAAAAAGCCGGCCGGCAATTCAGCAGCGGTACCCGACAATTTAGAACAGAAAGATAGAGCATCACACATAGATTAGATAGATAGAAACATGTCAGTCACATATATATGAAGTACAGTGATAGTGTTGGTTACTGTACTTGTCATTTAGTATTAAAATAAAGGATTTATTATTAAAAAAATTGGCGTGGGGTTCCCCTTAATTTTAGGCTCTAGCGGAGGTTAAGCAGACGGCTGGGGCAGATGTTTGAAGCCTGGGAAGGGGGTAATACCCACGGAGCTTCCCAGGCTACTAATATCAGCCCCCAGCTGAATACATAGCCTTTACTAGCTATTAAAATGGGGGACCCCCCCCAAAAAATGACGTGGGGTCCCCCCTAATTTAATAGCTAGCAAAGGCTAGGCAGACAGCTGGGGGCTGATATTAATAGCCCAGGAAGGGAGCCATGAATATTGGCCCCCTCCCAGGCTAGAAACACCAGCCGTCAGCCGCCCCAGAAATGGCGCATTCATAGGATGCGCCAATTCTGGCACTTAGCCTCGCTCTTCCACGCTGCCCTGGTGCGGTGGCAGGGGGTAATAGGGTTGGGGTTGATGTCAGCTTATAATGCCAGCTGACATCAAGCCCAGGTTAGTAATGGAGAGGCGTCTATAAGACACCCCCATTACTAACCCCATAGTCAAAGTTAAAAAAAACACAAACACCCAGAATAAAGTCCTTTAATTGAAATAAAGACACAATCCTTTATTGTTCTAAATTAAACCATACTTACCATCACGCCCATTCCAGCTGAAGCCAACGATCTCCTGCAATAAAAGAAAAATAATAAAGCAACCTCATCCTTACCTTTCCATGGTTCCCACGACAGCTTCAGCTCTGCTACATCGAGATGACAGGCTGGACCGCAGCAGAACGCCGCCATCCAGCCTGTCATCCCGCAGACACTGAGAAGCGCAGGCTTGCTTGCGCTGCTCAGCGTCTCTCTGTGACGACATCCAGATGAGCCGAGTTCATGTCCAATGAACTCGGCTCACCTCATGCACGTCACTGATAGCGTGGGAAAATTCTCACGCTGAAGCGGTGAGTGCAGGAGAATTTTCCCACGCTGTCAGTGACCTGCAGGAGGTGAGCTGAGTTCATTGGACATGAGCTCACCTCATGCACATCACTGACAGCGTGGGAGAATTCTCCTGCACTCAGCACTTCAGCGTGAGAATTTTCCCACGCTGTCAGTGACGTGCATGAGGTGAGCCGAGTTCATTGGACATGACCTCGGCTCATCTTTATGCCGTCACAGCGAGACAGTGAGGAGCGCAAGCATGCCTGCGCTTCTCAGTGTCTGCGGGATGACAGACTGGATGGCAGCGTTCTGCTGCGGTCCAGCCAGTCATCTCGATGTAGCAGAGCTGAAGCTGTCGTGGGAACCATGGAAAGGTAAGGATGAGGTTGGTTTATTATTTTTCTTTTATTGCAGGAGATCGTTGGCTTCAGCTGGAATGGGTGTGATGGTAAGTATGGTTTAATTTAGAACAATAAAGAATTGTGTCTTTATTTCAATTAAAGGACTTTATTCTGGGTGTTGTGTTTTTTTTAAATACTTTACTAGAAATTCATGGCGGTCATGTCTAATACTGGCGTGACCCCATGAATTTTGGGCTTGGGGCCAGCTGATAATACCAAGCTGGCCCTAACCCCTTTATTACACAGTGAGCCACCGCACCAGGGCCCTGGATGAGTTGGGTACAGCGCCAGAAGATGGCGCTTCTATGAACGCGCCATTTTCCGGGGTGGCTGCGGACTGCAATTTGTAGCGGGGGGGGGGCCCAGAAAGCTTGGGCCTCCCTGCTCTGCAGATTCCAGCCCCCAGCTGCCTAGTTGTACCTGGCTGGACACAAAAATAGGGCGAAGCCCCACGTACTTTTTTTTTAATTATTTCATGAAATTCATGAAATAATTAAGAAAAAAAGGGCTTCCCTATATTGTTGTGTCCGGCCAGGTACAAATAGGCAGCTGGTGGATGGGGGCAGCCCGTTCCTGCCTGCTGTACCTGGCTGGACACAAATATAGTGCGAAGCCCCACTTCAATTTTTTTAAATTATTTCAGGAAATTCATGAAATAATTTAAAAAAAATTGACGTGGGGCTTCGCACTATATTTGTGTCCAGCCAGGTACAGCAGGCAGGAACGGGCTGCCCCCAACCACCAGCTGCCTATTTGTACCTGGCCGGACACAACAATATAGGGAAGCCCTTTTTTTCTTAATTATTTCATGAAATAATTTAAAGAAAATTGACGTGGGGCTTCGCCCTGTTTTTGTGTCCAGCCAGGTACAACTAGGCAGCTGGGGGCTGGAATCCGCAGCGCAGGGAGACCCAAGCTTTCTGGGCCACCCCCGCTGCAAATTGCAGTCCGCAGCCACCCCGGAAAATGGCGCGTTCATAGAAGCGCCATCTTCTGGCGCTGTACCCAACTCATCCAGGGCCCTGATGCGGTGGCTCACTGGGTAATAAAGGGGTTAGGGCCAGCTTGGCATTATCAGCTGGCCCTAAGCCCGAAATTCATGGGGTCACGCCAATATTAGACATGAACACCATGAATTTCTAGTAAAGTATTTAAAAAAAACACAACACCCAGAAAAAAGTCCTTTAATTGAAATAAACACACAATTCTTTATTGTTCTAAATTAAACCATACTTACCATCACGCCCATTCCAGCTGAAGCCAACGATCTCCTGAAATAAAAGAAAAATAATAAAGCAACATCATCCTTACCTTTCCATGGTTCCCATGACAGCTTCAGCTCTGCTACATCGAGATGACAGGCTGGACCGCAGCAGAACGCTGCCATCCAGCCTGTCATCCCGCAGACACTGAGAAGCGCAGGCTTGCTTGCGCTCCACAGTGTCTCTCTGTGAGGGCATCCAGATGAGCCGAGTTAATGTCCAATGAACTCGGCTCACCTCATGCACGTCACTGACAGCGTGGGAAAATTCTCCTGCACTCAGCGCTTCAGCGTGGGAGAATTCTCACACTGAAGCGCTGAGTGCAGGAGAATTCTCCCACGCTGTCAGTGACGAGCAGGAGGTGAGCTGAGTTCATTGGACATGAGCTCACCTTATGCACGTCACTGACAGCGTGGGAGAATTCTCCTGCACTCAGCGCTTCAGCGTGGGAGAATTCTCACACTGAAGCGCTGAGTGTAGGAGAATTTTCCCACGCTGTCAGTGACGTGCATGAGGTGAGCCGAGTTCATTGGACATGAACTCGGCTCATCTGGATGTCGTCACAGAGAGACGCTGAGCAGCGCAAGCAAGCCTGCGCTTCTCAGTGTCTGCGGGATGAGAGGCTGGATGGCAGCGTTCTGCTGCGGTCCAGCCTGTCATCTCGATGTAGCAGAGCTGAAGCTGTCGTGGGAACCATGGAAAGGTAAGGATGAGGTTGCTTTATTATTTTTCTTTTATTGCAGGAGATCGTTGGCTTCAGCTGGAATGGGCGTGACGGTAAGTATGGTTTAATTTAGAACAATAAAGGATTGTGTCTTTATTTCAATTAAAGGACTTTATTCTGGGTGTTTGTGTTTTTTTTAACTTTGACTATGGGGTTAGTAATGGGGGTGTCTTATAGACGCCTCTCCATTACTAACCTGGGCTTGATGTCAGCTGGCATTATAAGCTGACATCAACCCCAACCCTATTACCCCCTGCCACCGCACCAGGGCAGCGTGGAAGAGCGAGGCTAAGTGCCAGAATTGGCGCATCCTATGAATGCGCCATTTCTGGGGCGGCTGACGGCTGGTGTTTCTAGCCTGGGAGGGGGCCAATATTCATGGCTCCCTTCCTGGGCTATTAATATCAGCCCCCAGCTGTCTGCCTAGCCTTTGCTAGCTATTAAATTAGGGGGGACCCCACGTCATTTTTTTCGGGGGGTCCCCCATTTTAATAGCTAGTAAAGGCTATGTATTCAGCTGGGGGCTGATATTAGTAGCCTGGGAAGCTCCGTGGGTATTACCCCCTTCCCAGGCTTCAAACATCTGCCCCAGCCGTCTGCTTAACCTCCGCTAGAGCCTAAAATTAAGGGGAACCCCACGCCAATTTTTTTAATAATAAATCCTTTGTTTTAATACTAAATGACAAGTACAGTAACCAACACTATCACTGTACTTCATATATATGTGACTGACTTGTTTCTATCTATCTAATCTATGTGTGATGCTCTATCTTTCTGTTCTAAATTGTCGGGTACAGCTGCTGAATTGCCGGCCGGCTTTTTTAAAGAGACAGTGCATGAAAACACTATTATTTTTTTTGATAAATCCTTTACGCTAAATGACAAGTACAGTAAGCAGCACTGTCACTGTACTTCATATATATGTGACTGACATGTTTCTATCTATCTAATCTATGTGTGATTCTCTATTCTTTCTATTCTAAATTGTCGGGTACCGCTGCTGAATTGCCGGCCGGCTTTTTTAAAGAGACGGTGCATGAAAACACTATTATTTTTTTTGATAAATCCTTTACGCTAAATGACAAGTACAGTAAGCAGCACTTTCACTGTACTTCTTATATATGTGGCTGACATGTTTATATCTATCTAATCTATGTGTGAAGCTCTATTCTTTCGGTTCTAAATTGTCGGGTACAGGTGTATGCCGCTGCTGAATTGCCGGCTTTTCATGTTTCACTGTTGGCACTGTTCCCATCGATTTGGGCAATCACTGTAATGCCACAACCACCATGGCTGTGGCATTACAGTGAGTGGCAGACAATCCCTGCATGATTGGTGCTCTAAATAGCGCCAGACATGCAGGACACGCTTTTGGTGCACGAACAGTTATCGAACATAACCTCGAACAGCCGAATTTTTTGCAAATCGTTCGGGTTCGTCGAACAACTCGAACACCGCCCAAAACAGCTCGAATTTGAGATTGGCGAACAGTTCTAGTCGAACACCGCTCATCTCTAGTCATAATAGGCTCTGAGCCTTTATATACCTGTGCACAGCAGCAGCCACCTTCAGTCTGCTGCTGGACAGCCAGCAGCAGCAGCAGCAGGAGAGGTATGTAATCAGGAGCCCTCCTGCTAAGGGTAGACAGCTGCTCGTTCCACCCCACCCCCCGCCTTAATTGGTTCTCCTCCCTTCCAACGGTGTTGAGGCGGGTTGGAACAGCAGGGGGTGAAGGTGCTGTGTTTAAAGAGGTGGAGTTATGCAGATCTAAAACGCGTGGATTGCAGCAGCAGCAAGCCGAAAAGTGCAGGCATGTAAGGGATCTAGAGGTTGACAACATGTCTTCTTAACGGGAGTCCAGGAGCTCATCTCCACAAATGGACTTTTCAGGATCCTTGGGTGGCTCCGTAGTTTGAAACCAATTCTGGTTATCGCTTCTCGGCCTTTTGGCTAAGATCAAGTGTAATATCTGTTCTTATCAGTTTAATATCTGATACGTCCCCTATCTGGGGACCATATATTAAATGGATTTTTAGAACAGGGAGATGGAAAAAGAGCTTGCTCTGTCCACTCCACGCATTGACCTGGTATTGCAGTATCTCCAGGACCGTTGCACCCCTTCTTTAATGCAGTTTCTAAAATCAGAAAGAATTGAATTCAATGTTTTTTGTTCATTTTGCTTGTTTGTCGGATTTTGGGATGGACTCTTTGGCTTTGCTTTTCTTCTCCTCATTGGATTTTTCATGTTCAAAGTTGCAGAAGCCAGATTACAAGCTCATTTTGGTTCAACTTCAGCAACTGTGCATTGCATTGCCATGTAATGTGATGCAATGCTATCTTTCTAGCTCTCCCTTTTTACTTCCTTTTGGATAAACAGACATATTAGGCAAGCATTTTGGAGCTTTCACCTAAATAACTACAGGTGGTGAGATAAGCTGCACAATATAATTGACCTTTCAGTATATTGTTGCACACACACCATCTATTTAGCAAATGCCCTTGTTATCAACAGCAGCCTTTTAAACTCACCTGAGCTAACAGGTATGTGCGCTGGTTACTCTGCTGCGCTTAAAATTTCTTTTTTGGTTTGCTACAATGCCTTTTCTGAAACGTTGTCTCCTTCTGCTGGAACACTGACTTCTTTCATTTAATGCCTGCAGACTATAAAAGAGAACCCAACCCAAAAAGTTTGGTTGATTAGTCTGTGGCATTCTGTTAAACTGTTGCTTATGGCGGTCTCTGTGAGCTTCTCAGCGACATTCAGCCAGCCAGGTATCCTGCCTGCAGTAGATGGAATGTGGCAATGGAACGCTGGCTGCGCGTGTCATAATAGGCTCTGAGCCTTTATATACCTGTGCACAGCAGCAGCCACCTTCAGTCTGCTGCTGGACAGCCAGCAGCAGCAGCAGCAGGAGAGGTATGTAATCAGGAGCCCTCCTGCTAAGGGTAGACAGCTGCTCGTTCCACCCCACCCCCCGCCTTAATTGGTTCTCCTCCCTTCCAACGGTGTTGAGGCGGGTGGGAACAGCAGGGGGTGAAGGTGCTGTGTTTAAAGAGGTGGAGTTATGCAGATCTAAAACGCGTGGATTGCAGCAGCAGCAAGCCGAAAAGTGCAGGCATGTAAGGGATCTAGAGGTTGACAACATGTCTTCTTAACGGGAGTCCAGGAGCTCATCTCCACAAATGGACTTTTCAGGATCCTTGGGTGGCTCCGTAGTTTGAAACCAATTCTGGTTATCGCTTCTCGGCCTTTTGGCTAAGATCAAGTGTAGTATCTGTTCTTATCAGTTTAATATCTGATACGTCCCCTATCTGGGGACCATATATTAAATGGATTTTTAGAACAGGGAGATGGAAAAAGAGCTTGCTCTGTCCACTCCACGCATTGACCTGGTATTGCAGTATCTCCAGGACCGGTGCACCCCTTCTTTAATGCAGTTTCTAAAATCAGAAAGAATTGAATTCAATGTTTTTTGTTCATTTTGCTTGTTTGTCGGATTTTGGGATGGACTCTTTGGCTTTGCTTTTCTTCTCCTCATTGGATTTTTCATGTTCAAAGTTGCAGAAGCCAGATTACAAGCTCATTTTGGTTCAACTTCAGCAACTGTGCATTGCATTGCCATGTAATGTGATGCAATGCTATCTTTCTAGCTCTCCCTTTTTACTTCCTTTTGGATAAACAGACATATTAGGCAAGCATTTTGGAGCTTTCACCTAAATAACTACAGGTGGTGAGATAAGCTGCACAATATAATTGACCTTTCAGTATATTGTTGCACACACACCATCTATTTAGCAAATGCCCTTGTTATCAACAGCAGCCTTTTAAACTCACCTGAGCTAACAGGTATGTGCGCTGGTTACTCTGCTGCGCTTAAAATTTCTTTTTTGGTTTGCTACAATGCCTTTTCTGAAACGTTGTCTCCTTCTGCTGGAACACTGACTTCTTTCATTTAATGCCTGCAGACTATAAAAGAGAACCCAACCCAAAAAGTTTGGTTGATTAGTCTGTGGCATTCTGTTAAACTGTTGCTTATGGCGGTCTCTGTGAGCTTCTCAGCGACATTCAGCCAGCCAGGTATCCTGCCTGCAGTAGATGGAATGTGGCAATGGAACGCTGGCTGCGCGTGTCATAATAGGCTCTGAGCCTTTATATACCTGTGCACAGCAGCAGCCACCTTCAGTCTGCTGCTGGACAGCCAGCAGCAGCAGCAGCAGGAGAGGTATGTAATCAGGAGCCCTCCTGCTAAGGGTAGACAGCTGCTCGTTCCACCCCACCCCCCGCCTTAATTGGTTCTCCTCCCTTCCAACGGTGTTGAGGCGGGTGGGAACAGCAGGGGGTGAAGGTGCTGTGTTTAAAGAGGTGGAGTTATGCAGATCTAAAACGCGTGGATTGCAGCAGCAGCAAGCCGAAAAGTGCAGGCATGTAAGGGATCTAGAGGTTGACAACATGTCTTCTTAACGGGAGTCCAGGAGCTCATCTCCACAAATGGACTTTTCAGGATCCTTGGGTGGCTCCGTAGTTTGAAACCAATTCTGGTTATCGCTTCTCGGCCTTTTGGCTAAGATCAAGTGTAGTATCTGTTCTTATCAGTTTAATATCTGATACGTCCCCTATCTGGGGACCATATATTAAATGGATTTTTAGAACAGGGAGATGGAAAAAGAGCTTGCTCTGTCCACTCCACGCATTGACCTGGTATTGCAGTATCTCCAGGACCGGTGCACCCCTTCTTTAATGCAGTTTCTAAAATCAGAAAGAATTGAATTCAATGTTTTTTGTTCATTTTGCTTGTTTGTCGGATTTTGGGATGGACTCTTTGGCTTTGCTTTTCTTCTCCTCATTGGATTTTTCATGTTCAAAGTTGCAGAAGCCAGATTACAAGCTCATTTTGGTTCAACTTCAGCAACTGTGCATTGCATTGCCATGTAATGTGATGCAATGCTATCTTTCTAGCTCTCCCTTTTTACTTCCTTTTGGATAAACAGACATATTAGGCAAGCATTTTGGAGCTTTCACCTAAATAACTACAGGTGGTGAGATAAGCTGCACAATATAATTGACCTTTCAGTATATTGTTGCACACACACCATCTATTTAGCAAATGCCCTTGTTATCAACAGCAGCCTTTTAAACTCACCTGAGCTAACAGGTATGTGCGCTGGTTACTCTGCTGCGCTTAAAATTTCTTTTTTGGTTTGCTACAATGCCTTTTCTGAAACGTTGTCTCCTTCTGCTGGAACACTGACTTCTTTCATTTAATGCCTGCAGACTATAAAAGAGAACCCAACCCAAAAAGTTTGGTTGATTAGTCTGTGGCATTCTGTTAAACTGTTGCTTATGGCGGTCTCTGTGAGCTTCTCAGCGACATTCAGCCAGCCAGGTATCCTGCCTGCAGTAGATGGAATGTGGCAATGGAACGCTGGCTGCGCGTGTCATAATAGGCTCTGAGCCTTTATATACCTGTGCACAGCAGCAGCCACCTTCAGTCTGCTGCTGGACAGCCAGCAGCAGCAGCAGCAGGAGAGGTATGTAATCAGGAGCCCTCCTGCTAAGGGTAGACAGCTGCTCGTTCCACCCCACCCCCCGCCTTAATTGGTTCTCCTCCCTTCCAATGGTGTTGAGGCGGGTGGGAACAGCAGGGGGTGAAGGTGCTGTGTTTAAAGAGGTGGAGTTATGCAGATCTAAAACGCGTGGATTGCAGCAGCAGCAAGCCGAAAAGTGCAGGCATGTAAGGGATCTAGAGGTTGACAACATGTCTTCTTAACGGGAGTCCAGGAGCTCATCTCCACAAATGGACTTTTCAGGATCCTTGGGTGGCTCCGTAGTTTGAAACCAATTCTGGTTATCGCTTCTCGGCCTTTTGGCTAAGATCAAGTGTAGTATCTGTTCTTATCAGTTTAATATCTGATACGTCCCCTATCTGGGGACCATATATTAAATGGATTTTTAGAACAGGGAGATGGAAAAAGAGCTTGCTCTGTCCACTCCACGCATTGACCTGGTATTGCAGTATCTCCAGGACCGGTGCACCCCTTCTTTAATGCAGTTTCTAAAATCAGAAAGAATTGAATTCAATGTTTTTTGTTCATTTTGCTTGTTTGTCGGATTTTGGGATGGACTCTTTGGCTTTGCTTTTCTTCTCCTCATTGGATTTTTCATGTTCAAAGTTGCAGAAGCCAGATTACAAGCTCATTTTGGTTCAACTTCAGCAACTGTGCATTGCATTGCCATGTAATGTGATGCAATGCTATCTTTCTAGCTCTCCCTTTTTACTTCCTTTTGGATAAACAGACATATTAGGCAAGCATTTTGGAGCTTTCACCTAAATAACTACAGGTGGTGAGATAAGCTGCACAATATAATTGACCTTTCAGTATATTGTTGCACACACACCATCTATTTAGCAAATGCCCTTGTTATCAACAGCAGCCTTTTAAACTCACCTGAGCTAACAGGTATGTGCGCTGGTTACTCTGCTGCGCTTAAAATTTCTTTTTTGGTTTGCTACAATGCCTTTTCTGAAACGTTGTCTCCTTCTGCTGGAACACTGACTTCTTTCATTTAATGCCTGCAGACTATAAAAGAGAACCCAACCCAAAAAGTTTGGTTGATTAGTCTGTGGCATTCTGTTAAACTGTTGCTTATGGCGGTCTCTGTGAGCTTCTCAGCGACATTCAGCCAGCCAGGTATCCTGCCTGCAGTAGATGGAATGTGGCAATGGAACGCTGGCTGCGCGTGTCATAATAGGCACTGAGCCTTTATATACCTGTGCACAGCAGCAGCCACCTTCAGTCTGCTGCTGGACAGCCAGCAGCAGCAGCAGGAGAGGTATGTAATCAGGAGCCCTCCTGCTAAGGGTAGACAGCTGCTCGTTCCACCCCACCCCCCGCCTTAATTGGTTCTCCTCCCTTCCAACGGTGTTGAGGCGGGTGGGAACAGCAGGGGGTGAAGGTGCTGTGTTTAAAGAGGTGGAGTTATGCAGATCTAAAACGCGTGGATTGCAGCAGCAGCAAGCCGAAAAGTGCAGGCATGTAAGGGATCTAGAGGTTGACAACATGTCTTCTTAACGGGAGTCCAGGAGCTCATCTCCACAAATGGACTTTTCAGGATCCTTGGGTGGCTCCGTAGTTTGAAACCAATTCTGGTTATCGCTTCTCGGCCTTTTGGCTAAGATCAAGTGTAGTATCTGTTCTTATCAGTTTAATATCTGATACGTCCCCTATCTGGGGACCATATATTAAATGGATTTTTAGAACAGGGAGATGGAAAAAGAGCTTGCTCTGTCCACTCCACGCATTGACCTGGTATTGCAGTATCTCCAGGACCGGTGCACCCCTTCTTTAATGCAGTTTCTAAAATCAGAAAGAATTGAATTCAATGTTTTTTGTTCATTTTGCTTGTTTGTCGGATTTTGGGATGGACTCTTTGGCTTTGCTTTTCTTCTCCTCATTGGATTTTTCATGTTCAAAGTTGCAGAAGCCAGATTACAAGCTCATTTTGGTTCAACTTCAGCAACTGTGCATTGCATTGCCATGTAATGTGATGCAATGCTATCTTTCTAGCTCTCCCTTTTTACACCCTTTTGGATAAACAGACATATTAGGCAAGCATTTTGGAGCTTTCACCTAAATAACTACAGGTGGTGAGATAAGCTGCACAATATAATTGACCTTTCAGTATATTGTTGCACACACACCATCTATTTAGCAAATGCCCTTGTTATCAACAGCAGCCTTTTAAACTCACCTGAGCTAACAGGTATGTGCGCTGGTTACTCTGCTGCGCTTAAAATTTCTTTTTTGGTTTGCTACAATGCCTTTTCTGAAACGTTGTCTCCTTCTGCTGGAACACTGACTTCTTTCATTTAATGCCTGCAGACTATAAAAGAGAACCCAACCCAAAAAGTTTGGTTGATTAGTCTGTGGCATTCTGTTAAACTGTTGCTTATGGCGGTCTCTGTGAGCTTCTCAGCGACATTCAGCCAGCCAGGTATCCTGCCTGCAGTAGATGGAATGTGGCAATGGAACGCTGGCTGCGCGTGTCATAATAGGCTCTGAGCCTTTATATACCTGTGCACAGCAGCAGCCACCTTCAGTCTGCTGCTGGACAGCCAGCAGCAGCAGCAGCAGGAGAGGTATGTAATCAGGAGCCCTCCTGCTAAGGGTAGACAGCTGCTCGTTCCACCCCACCCCCCGCCTTAATTGGTTCTCCTCCCTTCCAACGGTGTTGAGGCGGGTGGGAACAGCAGGGGGTGAAGGTGCTGTGTTTAAAGAGGTGGAGTTATGCAGATCTAAAACGCGTGGATTGCAGCAGCAGCAAGCCGAAAAGTGCAGGCATGTAAGGGATCTAGAGGTTGACAACATGTCTTCTTAACGGGAGTCCAGGAGCTCATCTCCACAAATGGACTTTTCAGGATCCTTGGGTGGCTCCGTAGTTTGAAACCAATTCTGGTTATCGCTTCTCGGCCTTTTGGCTAAGATCAAGTGTAGTATCTGTTCTTATCAGTTTAATATCTGATACGTCCCCTATCTGGGGACCATATATTAAATGGATTTTTAGAACAGGGAGATGGAAAAAGAGCTTGCTCTGTCCACTCCACGCATTGACCTGGTATTGCAGTATCTCCAGGACCGGTGCACCCCTTCTTTAATGCAGTTTCTAAAATCAGAAAGAATTGAATTCAATGTTTTTTGTTCATTTTGCTTGTTTGTCGGATTTTGGGATGGACTCTTTGGCTTTGCTTTTCTTCTCCTCATTGGATTTTTCATGTTCAAAGTTGCAGAAGCCAGATTACAAGCTCATTTTGGTTCAACTTCAGCAACTGTGCATTGCATTGCCATGTAATGTGATGCAATGCTATCTTTCTAGCTCTCCCTTTTTACTTCCTTTTGGATAAACAGACATATTAGGCAAGCATTTTGGAGCTTTCACCTAAATAACTACAGGTGGTGAGATAAGCTGCACAATATAATTGACCTTTCAGTATATTGTTGCACACACACCATCTATTTAGCAAATGCCCTTGTTATCAACAGCAGCCTTTTAAACTCACCTGAGCTAACAGGTATGTGCGCTGGTTACTCTGCTGCGCTTAAAATTTCTTTTTTGGTTTGCTACAATGCCTTTTCTGAAACGTTGTCGCCTTCTGCTGGAACACTGACTTCTTTCATTTAATGCCTGCAGACTATAAAAGAGAACCCAACCCAAAAAGTTTGGTTGATTAGTCTGTGGCATTCTGTTAAACTGTTGCTTATGGCGGTCTCTGTGAGCTTCTCAGCGACATTCAGCCAGCCAGGTATCCTGCCTGCAGTAGATGGAATGTGGCAATGGAACGCTGGCTGCGCGTGTCATAATAGGCTCTGAGCCTTTATATACCTGTGCACAGCAGCAGCCACCTTCAGTCTGCTGCTGGACAGCCAGCAGCAGCAGCAGCAGGAGAGGTATGTAATCAGGAGCCCTCCTGCTAAGGGTAGACAGCTGCTCGTTCCACCCCACCCCCCGCCTTAATTGGTTCTCCTCCCTTCCAACGGTGTTGAGGCGGGTGGGAACAGCAGGGGGTGAAGGTGCTGTGTTTAAAGAGGTGGAGTTATGCAGATCTAAAACGCGTGGATTGCAGCAGCAGCAAGCCGAAAAGTGCAGGCATGTAAGGGATCTAGAGGTTGACAACATGTCTTCTTAACGGGAGTCCAGGAGCTCATCTCCACAAATGGACTTTTCAGGATCCTTGGGTGGCTCCGTAGTTTGAAACCAATTCTGGTTATCGCTTCTCGGCCTTTTGGCTAAGATCAAGTGTAGTATCTGTTCTTATCAGTTTAATATCTGATACGTCCCCTATCTGGGGACCATATATTAAATGGATTTTTAGAACAGGGAGATGGAAAAAGAGCTTGCTCTGTCCACTCCACGCATTGACCTGGTATTGCAGTATCTCCAGGACCGGTGCACCCCTTCTTTAATGCAGTTTCTAAAATCAGAAAGAATTGAATTCAATGTTTTTTGTTCATTTTGCTTGTTTGTCGGATTTTGGGATGGACTCTTTGGCTTTGCTTTTCTTCTCCTCATTGGATTTTTCATGTTCAAAGTTGCAGAAGCCAGATTACAAGCTCATTTTGGTTCAACTTCAGCAACTGTGCATTGCATTGCCATGTAATGTGATGCAATGCTATCTTTCTAGCTCTCCCTTTTTACTTCCTTTTGGATAAACAGACATATTAGGCAAGCATTTTGGAGCTTTCACCTAAATAACTACAGGTGGTGAGATAAGCTGCACAATATAATTGACCTTTCAGTATATTGTTGCACACACACCATCTATTTAGCAAATGCCCTTGTTATCAACAGCAGCCTTTTAAACTCACCTGAGCTAACAGGTATGTGCGCTGGTTACTCTGCTGCGCTTAAAATTTCTTTTTTGGTTTGCTACAATGCCTTTTCTGAAACGTTGTCTCCTTCTGCTGGAACACTGACTTCTTTCATTTAATGCCTGCAGACTATAAAAGAGAACCCAACCCAAAAAGTTTGGTTGATTAGTCTGTGGCATTCTGTTAAACTGTTGCTTATGGCGGTCTCTGTGAGCTTCTCAGCGACATTCAGCCAGCCAGGTATCCTGCCTGCAGTAGATGGAATGTGGCAATGGAACGCTGGCTGCGCGTGTCATAATAGGCTCTGAGCCTTTATATACCTGTGCACAGCAGCAGCCACCTTCAGTCTGCTGCTGGACAGCCAGCAGCAGCAGCAGCAGGAGAGGTATGTAATCAGGAGCCCTCCTGCTAAGGGTAGACAGCTGCTCGTTCCACCCCACCCCCCGCCTTAATTGGTTCTCCTCCCTTCCAACGGTGTTGAGGCGGGTGGGAACAGCAGGGGGTGAAGGTGCTGTGTTTAAAGAGGTGGAGTTATGCAGATCTAAAACGCGTGGATTGCAGCAGCAGCAAGCCGAAAAGTGCAGGCATGTAAGGGATCTAGAGGTTGACAACATGTCTTCTTAACGGGAGTCCAGGAGCTCATCTCCACAAATGGACTTTTCAGGATCCTTGGGTGGCTCCGTAGTTTGAAACCAATTCTGGTTATCGCTTCTCGGCCTTTTGGCTAAGATCAAGTGTAGTATCTGTTCTTATCAGTTTAATATCTGATACGTCCCCTATCTGGGGACCATATATTAAATGGATTTTTAGAACAGGGAGATGGAAAAAGAGCTTGCTCTGTCCACTCCACGCATTGACCTGGTATTGCAGTATCTCCAGGACCGGTGCACCCCTTCTTTAATGCAGTTTCTAAAATCAGAAAGAATTGAATTCAATGTTTTTTGTTCATTTTGCTTGTTTGTCGGATTTTGGGATGGACTCTTTGGCTTTGCTTTTCTTCTCCTCATTGGATTTTTCATGTTCAAAGTTGCAGAAGCCAGATTACAAGCTCATTTTGGTTCAACTTCAGCAACTGTGCATTGCATTGCCATGTAATGTGATGCAATGCTATCTTTCTAGCTCTCCCTTTTTACTTCCTTTTGGATAAACAGACATATTAGGCAAGCATTTTGGAGCTTTCACCTAAATAACTACAGGTGGTGAGATAAGCTGCACAATATAATTGACCTTTCAGTATATTGTTGCACACACACCATCTATTTAGCAAATGCCCTTGTTATCAACAGCAGCCTTTTAAACTCACCTGAGCTAACAGGTATGTGCGCTGGTTACTCTGCTGCGCTTAAAATTTCTTTTTTGGTTTGCTACAATGCCTTTTCTGAAACGTTGTCTCCTTCTGCTGGAACACTGACTTCTTTCATTTAATGCCTGCAGACTATAAAAGAGAACCCAACCCAAAAAGTTTGGTTGATTAGTCTGTGGCATTCTGTTAAACTGTTGCTTATGGCGGTCTCTGTGAGCTTCTCAGCGACATTCAGCCAGCCAGGTATCCTGCCTGCAGTAGATGGAATGTGGCAATGGAACGCTGGCTGCGCGTGTCATAATAGGCTCTGAGCCTTTATATACCTGTGCACAGCAGCAGCCACCTTCAGTCTGCTGCTGGACAGCCAGCAGCAGCAGCAGCAGGAGAGGTATGTAATCAGGAGCCCTCCTGCTAAGGGTAGACAGCTGCTCGTTCCACCCCACCCCCCGCCTTAATTGGTTCTCCTCCCTTCCAACGGTGTTGAGGCGGGTGGGAACAGCAGGGGGTGAAGGTGCTGTGTTTAAAGAGGTGGAGTTATGCAGATCTAAAACGCGTGGATTGCAGCAGCAGCAAGCCGAAAAGTGCAGGCATGTAAGGGATCTAGAGGTTGACAACATGTCTTCTTAACGGGAGTCCAGGAGCTCATCTCCACAAATGGACTTTTCAGGATCCTTGGGTGGCTCCGTAGTTTGAAACCAATTCTGGTTATCGCTTCTCGGCCTTTTGGCTAAGATCAAGTGTAGTATCTGTTCTTATCAGTTTAATATCTGATACGTCCCCTATCTGGGGACCATATATTAAATGGATTTTTAGAACAGGGAGATGGAAAAAGAGCTTGCTCTGTCCACTCCACGCATTGACCTGGTATTGCAGTATCTCCAGGACCGGTGCACCCCTTCTTTAATGCAGTTTCTAAAATCAGAAAGAATTGAATTCAATGTTTTTTGTTCATTTTGCTTGTTTGTCGGATTTTGGGATGGACTCTTTGGCTTTGCTTTTCTTCTCCTCATTGGATTTTTCATGTTCAAAGTTGCAGAAGCCAGATTACAAGCTCATTTTGGTTCAACTTCAGCAACTGTGCATTGCATTGCCATGTAATGTGATGCAATGCTATCTTTCTAGCTCTCCCTTTTTACTTCCTTTTGGATAAACAGACATATTAGGCAAGCATTTTGGAGCTTTCACCTAAATAACTACAGGTGGTGAGATAAGCTGCACAATATAATTGACCTTTCAGTATATTGTTGCACACACACCATCTATTTAGCAAATGCCCTTGTTATCAACAGCAGCCTTTTAAACTCACCTGAGCTAACAGGTATGTGCGCTGGTTACTCTGCTGCGCTTAAAATTTCTTTTTTGGTTTGCTACAATGCCTTTTCTGAAACGTTGTCTCCTTCTGCTGGAACACTGACTTCTTTCATTTAATGCCTGCAGACTATAAAAGAGAACCCAACCCAAAAAGTTTGGTTGATTAGTCTGTGGCATTCTGTTAAACTGTTGCTTATGGCGGTCTCTGTGAGCTTCTCAGCGACATTCAGCCAGCCAGGTATCCTGCCTGCAGTAGATGGAATGTGGCAATGGAACGCTGGCTGCGCGTGTCATAATAGGCTCTGAGCCTTTATATACCTGTGCACAGCAGCAGCCACCTTCAGTCTGCTGCTGGACAGCCAGCAGCAGCAGCAGGAGAGGTATGTAATCAGGAGCCCTCCTGCTAAGGGTAGACAGCTGCTCGTTCCACCCCACCCCCCGCCTTAATTGGTTCTCCTCCCTTCCAACGGTGTTGAGGCGGGTGGGAACAGCAGGGGGTGAAGGTGCTGTGTTTAAAGAGGTGGAGTTATGCAGATCTAAAACGCGTGGATTGCAGCAGCAGCAAGCCGAAAAGTGCAGGCATGTAAGGGATCTAGAGGTTGACAACATGTCTTCTTAACGGGAGTCCAGGAGCTCATCTCCACAAATGGACTTTTCAGGATCCTTGGGTGGCTCCGTAGTTTGAAACCAATTCTGGTTATCGCTTCTCGGCCTTTTGGCTAAGATCAAGTGTAGTATCTGTTCTTATCAGTTTAATATCTGATACGTCCCCTATCTGGGGACCATATATTAAATGGATTTTTAGAACAGGGAGATGGAAAAAGAGCTTGCTCTGTCCACTCCACGCATTGACCTGGTATTGCAGTATCTCCAGGACCGGTGCACCCCTTCTTTAATGCAGTTTCTAAAATCAGAAAGAATTGAATTCAATGTTTTTTGTTCATTTTGCTTGTTTGTCGGATTTTGGGATGGACTCTTTGGCTTTGCTTTTCTTCTCCTCATTGGATTTTTCATGTTCAAAGTTGCAGAAGCCAGATTACAAGCTCATTTTGGTTCAACTTCAGCAACTGTGCATTGCATTGCCATGTAATGTGATGCAATGCTATCTTTCTAGCTCTCCCTTTTTACACCCTTTTGGATAAACAGACATATTAGGCAAGCATTTTGGAGCTTTCACCTAAATAACTACAGGTGGTGAGATAAGCTGCACAATATAATTGACCTTTCAGTATATTGTTGCACACACACCATCTATTTAGCAAATGCCCTTGTTATCAACAGCAGCCTTTTAAACTCACCTGAGCTAACAGGTATGTGCGCTGGTTACTCTGCTGCGCTTAAAATTTCTTTTTTGGTTTGCTACAATGCCTTTTCTGAAACGTTGTCTCCTTCTGCTGGAACACTGACTTCTTTCATTTAATGCCTGCAGACTATAAAAGAGAACCCAACCCAAAAAGTTTGGTTGATTAGTCTGTGGCATTCTGTTAAACTGTTGCTTATGGCGGTCTCTGTGAGCTTCTCAGCGACATTCAGCCAGCCAGGTATCCTGCCTGCAGTAGATGGAATGTGGCAATGGAACGCTGGCTGCGCGTGTCATAATAGGCTCTGAGCCTTTATATACCTGTGCACAGCAGCAGCCACCTTCAGTCTGCTGCTGGACAGCCAGCAGCAGCAGCAGCAGGAGAGGTATGTAATCAGGAGCCCTCCTGCTAAGGGTAGACAGCTGCTCGTTCCACCCCACCCCCCGCCTTAATTGGTTCTCCTCCCTTCCAACGGTGTTGAGGCGGGTGGGAACAGCAGGGGGTGAAGGTGCTGTGTTTAAAGAGGTGGAGTTATGCAGATCTAAAACGCGTGGATTGCAGCAGCAGCAAGCCGAAAAGTGCAGGCATGTAAGGGATCTAGAGGTTGACAACATGTCTTCTTAACGGGAGTCCAGGAGCTCATCTCCACAAATGGACTTTTCAGGATCCTTGGGTGGCTCCGTAGTTTGAAACCAATTCTGGTTATCGCTTCTCGGCCTTTTGGCTAAGATCAAGTGTAGTATCTGTTCTTATCAGTTTAATATCTGATACGTCCCCTATCTGGGGACCATATATTAAATGGATTTTTAGAACAGGGAGATGGAAAAAGAGCTTGCTCTGTCCACTCCACGCATTGACCTGGTACTGCAGTATCTCCAGGACCGGTGCACCCCTTCTTTAATGCAGTTTCTAAAATCAGAAAGAATTGAATTCAATGTTTTTTGTTCATTTTGCTTGTTTGTCGGATTTTGGGATGGACTCTTTGGCTTTGCTTTTCTTCTCCTCATTGGATTTTTCATGTTCAAAGTTGCAGAAGCCAGATTACAAGCTCATTTTGGTTCAACTTCAGCAACTGTGCATTGCATTGCCATGTAATGTGATGCAATGCTATCTTTCTAGCTCTCCCTTTTTACTTCCTTTTGGATAAACAGACATATTAGGCAAGCATTTTGGAGCTTTCACCTAAATAACTACAGGTGGTGAGATAAGCTGCACAATATAATTGACCTTTCAGTATATTGTTGCACACACACCATCTATTTAGCAAATGCCCTTGTTATCAACAGCAGCCTTTTAAACTCACCTGAGCTAACAGGTATGTGCGCTGGTTACTCTTCTGCGCTTAAAATTTCTTTTTTGGTTTGCTACAATGCCTTTTCTGAAACGTTGTCTCCTTCTGCTGGAACACTGACTTCTTTCATTTAATGCCTGCAGACTATAAAAGAGAACCCAACCCAAAAAGTTTGGTTGATTAGTCTGTGGCATTCTGTTAAACTGTTGCTTATGGCGGTCTCTGTGAGCTTCTCAGCGACATTCAGCCAGCCAGGTATCCTGCCTGCAGTAGATGGAATGTGGCAATGGAACGCTGGCTGCGCGTGTCATAATAGGCTCTGAGCCTTTATATACCTGTGCACAGCAGCAGCCACCTTCAGTCTGCTGCTGGACAGCCAGCAGCAGCAGCAGCAGGAGAGGTATGTAATCAGGAGCCCTCCTGCTAAGGGTAGACAGCTGCTCGTTCCACCCCACCCCCCGCCTTAATTGGTTCTCCTCCCTTCCAACGGTGTTGAGGCGGGTGGGAACAGCACTGGGTGATGGTGCTGTGTTTAAAGAGGTGGAGTTATGCAGATCTAAAACGCGTGGATTGCAGCAGCAGCAGCAAGCCGAAAGTGCAGGCATGTAAGGGATCTAGAGGTTGACAACATGTCTTCTTAACGGGAGTCCAGGAGCTCATCTCCACAAATGGACTTTTCAGGATCCTTGGGTGGCTCCGTAGTTTGAAACCAATTCTGGTTATCGCTTTTCGGCCTTTTGGCTAAGATCAAGTGTAGTATCTGTTCTTATCAGTTTAATATCTGATACGTCCCCTATCTGGGGACCATATATTAAATGGATTTTTAGAGCAGGGAGATGGAAAAAGAGCTTGCTCTGTCCACTCCACGCATTGACCTGGTATTGCAGTATCTCCAGGACCGGTGCACCCCTTCTTTAATGCAGTTTCTAAAATCAGAAAGAATTGAATTCAATGTTTTTTGTTCATTTTGCTTGTTTGTCGGATTTTGGGATGGACTCTTTGGCTTTGCTTTTCTTCTCCTCATTGGATTTTTCATGTTCAAAGTTGCAGAAGCCAGATTACAAGCTCATTTTGGTTCAACTTCAGCAACTGTGCATTGCATTGCCATGTAATGTGATGCAATGCTATCTTTCTAGCTCTCCCTTTTTACTTCCTTTTGGATAAACAGACATATTAGGCAAGCATTTTGGAGCTTTCACCTAAATAACTACAGGTGGTGAGATAAGCTGCACAATATAATTGACCTTTCAGTATATTGTTGCACACACACCATCTATTTAGCAAATGCCCTTGTTATCAACAGCAGCCTTTTAAACTCACCTGAGCTAACAGGTATGTGCGCTGGTTACTCTGCTGCGCTTAAAATTTCTTTTTTGGTTTGCTACAATGCCTTTTCTGAAACGTTGTCTCCTTCTGCTGGAACACTGACTTCTTTCATTTAATGCCTGCAGACTATAAAAGAGAACCCAACCCAAAAAGTTTGGTTGATTAGTCTGTGGCATTCTGTTAAACTGTTGCTTATGGCGGTCTCTGTGAGCTTCTCAGCGACATTCAGCCAGCCAGGTATCCTGCCTGCAGTAGATGGAATGTGGCAATGGAACGCTGGCTGCGCGTGTCATAATAGGCTCTGAGCCTTTATATACCTGTGCACAGCAGCAGCCACCTTCAGTCTGCTGCTGGACAGCCAGCAGCAGCAGCAGCAGGAGAGGTATGTAATCAGGAGCCCTCCTGCTAAGGGTAGACAGCTGCTCGTTCCACCCCACCCCCCGCCTTAATTGGTTCTCCTCCCTTCCAACGGTGTTGAGGCGGGTGGGAACAGCAGGGGGTGAAGGTGCTGTGTTTAAAGAGGTGGAGTTATGCAGATCTAAAACGCGTGGATTGCAGCAGCAGCAAACCGAAAAGTGCAGGCATGTAAGGGATCTAGAGGTTGACAACATGTCTTCTTAACGGGAGTCCAGGAGCTCATCTCCACAAATGGACTTTTCAGGATCCTTGGGTGGCTCCGTAGTTTGAAACCAATTCTGGTTATCGCTTCTCGGCCTTTTGGCTAAGATCAAGTGTAGTATCTGTTCTTATCAGTTTAATATCTGATACGTCCCCTATCTGGGGACCATATATTAAATGGATTTTTAGAACAGGGAGATGGAAAAAGAGCTTGCTCTGTCCACTCCACGCATTGACCTGGTATTGCAGTATCTCCAGGACCGGTGCACCCCTTCTTTAATGCAGTTTCTAAAATCAGAAAGAATTGAATTCAATGTTTTTTGTTCATTTTGCTTGTTTGTCGGATTTTGGGATGGACTCTTTGGCTTTGCTTTTCTTCTCCTCATTGGATTTTTCATGTTCAAAGTTGCAGAAGCCAGATTACAAGCTCATTTTGGTTCAACTTCAGCAACTGTGCATTGCATTGCCATGTAATGTGATGCAATGCTATCTTTCTAGCTCTCCCTTTTTACTTCCTTTTGGATAAACAGACATATTAGGCAAGCATTTTGGAGCTTTCACCTAAATAACTACAGGTGGTGAGATAAGCTGCACAATATAATTGACCTTTCAGTATATTGTTGCACACACACCATCTATTTAGCAAATGCCCTTGTTATCAACAGCAGCCTTTTAAACTCACCTGAGCTAACAGGTATGTGCGCTGGTTACTCTGCTGCGCTTAAAATTTCTTTTTTGGTTTGCTACAATGCCTTTTCTGAAACGTTGTCTCCCTCTGCTGGAACACTGACTTCTTTCATTTAATGCCTGCAGACTATAAAAGAGAACCCAACCCAAAAAGTTTGGTTGATTAGTCTGTGGCATTCTGTTAAACTGTTGCTTATGGCGGTCTCTGTGAGCTTCTCAGCGACATTCAGCCAGCCAGGTATCCTGCCTGCAGTAGATGGAATGTGGCAATGGAACGCTGGCTGCGCGTGTCATAATAGGCTCTGAGCCTTTATATACCTGTGCACAGCAGCAGCCACCTTCAGTCTGCTGCTGGACAGCCAGCAGCAGCAGCAGCAGGAGAGGTATGTAATCAGGAGCCCTCCTGCTAAGGGTAGACAGCTGCTCGTTCCACCCCACCCCCCGCCTTAATTGGTTCTCCTCCCTTCCAACGGTGTTGAGGCGGGTGGGAACAGCAGGGGGTGAAGGTGCTGTGTTTAAAGAGGTGGAGTTATGCAGATCTAAAACGCGTGGATTGCAGCAGCAGCAAGCCGAAAAGTGCAGGCATGTAAGGGATCTAGAGGTTGACAACATGTCTTCTTAACGGGAGTCCAGGAGCTCATCTCCACAAATGGACTTTTCAGGATCCTTGGGTGGCTCCGTAGTTTGAAACCAATTCTGGTTATCGCTTCTCGGCCTTTTGGCTAAGATCAAGTGTAGTATCTGTTCTTATCAGTTTAATATCTGATACGTCCCCTATCTGGGGACCATATATTAAATGGATTTTTAGAACAGGGAGATGGAAAAAGAGCTTGCTCTGTCCACTCCACGCATTGACCTGGTATTGCAGTATCTCCAGGACCGGTGCACCCCTTCTTTAATGCAGTTTCTAAAACAGAAAGAATTGAATTCAATGTTTTTTGTTCATTTTGCTTGTTTGTCGGATTTTGGGATGGACTCTTTGGCTTTGCTTTTCTTCTCCTCATTGGATTTTTCATGTTCAAAGTTGCAGAAGCCAGATTACAAGCTCATTTTGGTTCAACTTCAGCAACTGTGCATTGCATTGCCATGTAATGTGATGCAATGCTATCTTTCTAGCTCTCCCTTTTTACTTCCTTTTGGATAAACAGACATATTAGGCAAGCATTTTGGAGCTTTCACCTAAATAACTACAGGTGGTGAGATAAGCTGCACAATATAATTGACCTTTCAGTATATTGTTGCACACACACCATCTATTTAGCAAATGCCCTTGTTATCAACAGCAGCCTTTTAAACTCACCTGAGCTAACAGGTATGTGCGCTGGTTACTCTGCTGCGCTTAAAATTTCTTTTTTGGTTTGCTACAATGCCTTTTCTGAAACGTTGTCTCCTTCTGCTGGAACACTGACTTCTTTCATTTAATGCCTGCAGACTATAAAAGAGAACCCAACCCAAAAAGTTTGGTTGATTAGTCTGTGGCATTCTGTTAAACTGTTGCTTATGGCGGTCTCTGTGAGCTTCTCAGCGACATTCAGCCAGCCAGGTATCCTGCCTGCAGTAGATGGAATGTGGCAATGGAACGCTGGCTGCGCGTGTCATAATAGGCTCTGAGCCTTTATATACCTGTGCACAGCAGCAGCCACCTTCAGTCTGCTGCTGGACAGCCAGCAGCAGCAGCAGCAGGAGAGGTATGTAATCAGGAGCCCTCCTGCTAAGGGTAGACAGCTGCTCGTTCCACCCCACCCCCCGCCTTAATTGGTTCTCCTCCCTTCCAACGGTGTTGAGGCGGGTGGGAACAGCAGGGGGTGAAGGTGCTGTGTTTAAAGAGGTGGAGTTATGCAGATCTAAAACGCGTGGATTGCAGCAGCAGCAAACCGAAAAGTGCAGGCATGTAAGGGATCTAGAGGTTGACAACATGTCTTCTTAACGGGAGTCCAGGAGCTCATCTCCACAAATGGACTTTTCAGGATCCTTGGGTGGCTCCGTAGTTTGAAACCAATTCTGGTTATCGCTTCTCGGCCTTTTGGCTAAGATCAAGTGTAGTATCTGTTCTTATCAGTTTAATATCTGATACGTCCCCTATCTGGGGACCATATATTAAATGGATTTTTAGAACAGGGAGATGGAAAAAGAGCTTGCTCTGTCCACTCCACGCATTGACCTGGTATTGCAGTATCTCCAGGACCGGTGCACCCCTTCTTTAATGCAGTTTCTAAAATCAGAAAGAATTGAATTCAATGTTTTTTGTTCATTTTGCTTGTTTGTCGGATTTTGGGATGGACTCTTTGGCTTTGCTTTTCTTCTCCTCATTGGATTTTTCATGTTCAAAGTTGCAGAAGCCAGATTACAAGCTCATTTTGGTTCAACTTCAGCAACTGTGCATTGCATTGCCATGTAATGTGATGCAATGCTATCTTTCTAGCTCTCCCTTTTTACTTCCTTTTGGATAAACAGACATATTAGGCAAGCATTTTGGAGCTTTCACCTAAATAACTACAGGTGGTGAGATAAGCTGCACAATATAATTGACCTTTCAGTATATTGTTGCACACACACCATCTATTTAGCAAATGCCCTTGTTATCAACAGCAGCCTTTTAAACTCACCTGAGCTAACAGGTATGTGCGCTGGTTACTCTGCTGCGCTTAAAATTTCTTTTTTGGTTTGCTACAATGCCTTTTCTGAAACGTTGTCTCCTTCTGCTGGAACACTGACTTCTTTCATTTAATGCCTGCAGACTATAAAAGAGAACCCAACCCAAAAAGTTTGGTTGATTAGTCTGTGGCATTCTGTTAAACTGTTGCTTATGGCGGTCTCTGTGAGCTTCTCAGCGACATTCAGCCAGCCAGGTATCCTGCCTGCAGTAGATGGAATGTGGCAATGGAACGCTGGCTGCGCGTGTCATAATAGGCTCTGAGCCTTTATATACCTGTGCACAGCAGCAGCCACCTTCAGTCTGCTGCTGGACAGCCAGCAGCAGCAGCAGCAGGAGAGGTATGTAATCAGGAGCCCTCCTGCTAAGGGTAGACAGCTGCTCGTTCCACCCCACCCCCCGCCTTAATTGGTTCTCCTCCCTTCCAACGGTGTTGAGGCGGGTGGGAACAGCAGGGGGTGAAGGTGCTGTGTTTAAAGAGGTGGAGTTATGCAGATCTAAAACGCGTGGATTGCAGCAGCAGCAAGCCGAAAAGTGCAGGCATGTAAGGGATCTAGAGGTTGACAACATGTCTTCTTAACGGGAGTCCAGGAGCTCATCTCCACAAATGGACTTTTCAGGATCCTTGGGTGGCTCCGTAGTTTGAAACCAATTCTGGTTATCGCTTCTCGGCCTTTTGGCTAAGATCAAGTGTAGTATCTGTTCTTTTAAGAACACAAGAGCTACGATCTACACTTGACGAAAGCGATCGAACTCGGAAGGAGAAGAGCTTCGGAGCCCAGCTGACATCAGAGAACGAAGGCGGATATCGGTGGGAGGAAGAAGCTCTAAAGAATCCAGAAGAAGACGAAGACTCGGAGAAGAATCGGGCTGTCCTGTGGAATCTTCGAGGAAGAAAATCATCGTGACAAAGACCTTTCGGGGAATTTGTCCAGAACACGACGGGAGAAGAATCTGCATAGCTCCACCCATTCCGGGAAGAGTTCCAGATCCAGCTCCAAGAAGTAACTGCAGGAGGAAAGCCATGGCAAGCGCTGCGAGGAAGGCCGAAAAGAAGAGCCTGGAGCTGGGGACAGCCAGGAGGGCCCAGCCAGGAGCCGATTCTGACCCCAAGGACTCTGCCTCCACGACTGGCCAGCAGAAGGGACCCCAGAAGCCCCGCCACGAAGCTCCAGCCCTGGAGCCATGGATGCGGCAGACGGTGGCCCTGAAGCTGAAGGAAGTGGATGGGAGGGTGCCGGACATGTCCTCGGACGTGTTCTGCCAGAAGATGCTGCTGGATCGAGGCTTCTCCAGGTCGGACACCCTCAGCATCCAGACCTTCTTGACGGGGATCTTCTTCGTCACCTTCGCCACTGTGAACACCTGCAGGAGGTTCTGGGAAATGGTAAGCGCAAAACCACCGGATAATTCTTTCTCTGCCTTTACAGGTAGCTGCCCTATCCAGAGGGATGAAAGGAGGATCACGGTCTCCATGCGCAACCCGCACACCCCAGGCCAAGACATCTGTACCTTCCTGAGACGCTTCTGTTTGGTTGTGAAGGAACCCTCTTCACATCCTGAATGGACTCGGCTTCTGGACAGGTAAGTGGTCGGTGACCGTTAGACTTCACAGGGACCTGGCGTACTCAGACGGACTTCGGCACCTGCCCCCGACATTCTCCCTGGGCAACTCCTACGGCCTCATCTATTACCCGGACATGCCGCGGAACTGCAGGAGATGCGGCAAGAACGGCCACGAGATGAAGGACTGCAAGGAGGATGCCTGCAGGATTTGTCGAGTGACGGGACACAGCTCGAAGGACTGCCCGAAGAAGACGTCCTGCAACCTGTGTGGGCTGGCGGCTCATCTGTACAAGGATTGCCCCAGGCGTGAGAGATCCTGGGCATCGGTGGTTGCGACGACCCCAGCTACGGAGGACAAGGCCCCGACGACCAGGCCTGTGAAGGTCAAGGACGCAACGACCAAGGCCCCAGCGGCCAAGGCCGAGACGACCAAGGCCAAAGCGGTCAAGGAGTCGGTGGCCAAAGCCCCAGCGACGGTCCCAGCAGCTCCGAAGCAGAAGAAAAAGTCAAAGGAGGGTAAGAGTTCTGTCACCCCTCTCTCGATCCCTCCCCCTGCCACCCCCGTCCAATCCCCCCCCACCCCGGCCACCCCTGCTGAGGATTCCACTTCCTCTTCCTCCTTCCCCTACTCCTCAGCAGGTGTCCTTTCCCCTGCCCCGGCAGCCACTCTCCCTCCCCAGACCATGGTAGCGGTGGAATTAACCTTTCCTCCACCCGCCGCTATCTATTCCGAGGAGGATTTTCCCCTTCTTGTCTCCCCAGTTCCAACCCGGGGAAAGAGGAAGGTGGAGGACAGCCCTGCTACTGAATCCTCCAAAAAGAAGATTCTGGATTTCGTAGGCGAAAAGGAGGATACCCTCCCTGAGCCAGAAGAGATGGAGCACATGGTTGAGACCCTGGTGGCCGAGCCAGAAGAGGAGGAACTGGTGGTCGCCGAGATTGAGGCCGCGCTGCTTGACCAGATGGAGGAAGAGGGCCTGCTGGTGATCCCGTCACCAGCAGTCAACACCGACGAGGGACCACCCGACCGGAGTGGTAACTAAGGTGTATTGCCTGCGCTAACTTTTTCTTTTTTCCCTACATGATGGCTAATATTAACTTATTTTCCATTAATGTCAGGAGCATCAAGGACAAGTTCAGACGTCAGACTATTTATGCCTTCCTTACTTCCCAGTTGTGTGATGTTTATATGTTGCAGGAATGTTCCCTTCCCTCCTCTAGGTCCTTCAAACATCTGGCCAGGGAGTGGTCCCACGGTCCATCCTACTGGTCCGGTGGGGGTGACTGCAAGTCTGCGGGGGTCGCAATTCTGATCAGGGGGGGCGCATTCACGCTTGAGTCCGTCCAGGAGCTCATCTGCGGCAGGGCTCTTGTTGTAGATGGCAACTGGGCGGGAGAACCTGTCAGGTTCATCAACGTGTATGCGTCCCCACTGAAGAATGAGCGTTTGGAGCTTTTCCAGACCCTGCGGCTTCAGCTTGCCACCACCAGGACCTTAGTGATGGCCGGGGATTTCAACTGCCCCATCGAGGAGGACGGTCGTAGTTCTGGCACATCTGCCAAGTTGGACATCACGTCCAAGCTGCTCATCGAGATGGTAACCGAGGCCTCTCTTCAGGACGTGGTGGGCTCCATGGGGAGAGGCTCCACGAACTATTCGTGGAGCCGACCCGATGGCTCACTCCGCTCCAGGATTGACTTTGTGTTCACCTCTCGGGCAGTCAGGCAGAGTAGGCACTCGATGGTCTCCTGCTTCTTCTCCGACCACAGAGCCATTCACTTACAAGGTGTCCTCGGCGACGGTTTTCCGTCCGGCCCCGGCTCCTGGAAGCTGAATTGTGCTCTGCTGGCTCAGGATGAAGTCGTGGAGGAGCTGAGAGCAGCCTACGCAATGTGGCAGTCCTACAAGGGTAGCTTCCAAACAGTCTCTGATTGGTGGGAATATGTTAAACTTGAGTTTCGCTGTTTCTTTCAGGCCAAGGGTCGACAACAGGAGTGTGAGAAGAGGAGGGACTTCAGAGGGCTGCAGCGCGAGCTGCGGTCGCTGCAGGACCTTCTTCACTGCGGCTGGGACGTGAGGGAGGAGCTGGAGGAGACCAAGAAGAGCCTGAAAAGGCACTTTGAGGAGGAGTCCAAGCGAATCATCTTCCGTTCCAAAGTGGAGAATCTGGAGAAGGGTGAGAAATGTAACTCATTCTTTTTCAGGAAACTTCATGCCGGTCACACGCCCCTGAACGAGCTGCGAGACGAGAGCGGAAACATGCGACGTGGGAAGGAGGACGTGATGAGGGTCGTCAGCGACTTCTACAGCGAACTCTACTCCCACAAGACTACCGACCCCGACGCTGCTGATAAGTTCCTGTCAGGTATCACTAACCATCTTGATCCTGCAGGCACGGCAGCCTTGGACAAACCTCTGATGGTGGGCGAATTGCTCTCTGCCGCTAAATCCTTTAGGACCGGCAGGACCCCGGGCAGTGATGGTCTTCCAGCGGAGCTCTATGTAGCGCTGGGAGACCTCATCTGTCCGGACCTGTTGGACCTGTACGAGGAGATGGTGGTGGAGGGTAGAATGCCTCCATCTTTGAGGGAAGGAATGGTCACGATCCTGTACAAGCGGAAGGGAGAGAGGTGCGACCTGAGGAATTGGCGTCCCATCACTCTGCTCAACGTGGACTACAAGATCCTGGCCAAGACGATGGCGACACGACTTAAGACGGTCATCGGACGGATCATCCACCCGGACCAGACCTGCGGCATCCCTGGACGTCGCATCGCAGACAGCCTCGCTCTCGTGCGGGACACGGTCGAGTACATCAAGGTCCGCCGCGCACACGCGGCCCTGGTCTCCTTGGATCAGGAGAAGGCCTTCGACCGGGTTTCCCACGAGTTCATGGGCCGAGCTCTGCACCGGTTAGGTTTGGGTAACATGTTTTGTTCGTATGTCCGTCTGATGTATTTTGATATCCACAGCTCGGTGTTGGTGAACGGCTGGAAGACTGACCCCTTCCCTGTCCTCTCTGGGGTCAGACAAGGCTGCCCTCTATCACCTCTTCTTTTTGTTTGTGTTATAGAACTCTTCGCAGAGGCTATCCGGCAGAATGGAGAGATCAGAGGGATCACCGCACCGGGTCCGGGACGACATGAGGTCAAGTGCTCGCTCTACATGGACGACGTCACCGTCTTCTGCGCTGATCGTGGTTCAGTCGACGCCCTCGTCCAGACGTGTGAGAGGTTCGGCCGGGCTTCAGGGGCCAAAGTCAACTGCAGGAAGTCGGAAGCCATGCTCTTCGGGGATTGGCAGCCGGCCTCCTCCGCCCCCTTCCCCTTCAACATTCAACCGGATTTCCTCAAGGTGCTGGGAGTCTGGTTCGGGAAGGAAGGAGCGGCCCTCAAGTCCTGGCAAGAACGCTTGGCCAAGGTGAAGCAACGGATCGGACTCTGGAGCCTCAGACACCTCACTTGTGAGGGTAAGGCACTCGTCCTGCGTAATGAGGTCCTGCCCGTCTTGCAGTACACGGCGCAGGCCTGGCCCCCACACGTCACTGTGTGCAGGGCCATTACC
The DNA here is from genome assembly GCF_046119375.1 of Phyllobates terribilis. NCBI lineage: Eukaryota > Metazoa > Chordata > Amphibia > Anura > Dendrobatidae > Phyllobates > Phyllobates terribilis. Next base: position 333,735 of record NW_027363137.1, read on the forward strand.
AGGACAGTGTTTCACTTTGTCTGGGGATCCAAGATGGACAGAGTCAGGCGGGCCGTCATGTACAAGGAGCCTCGCAAGGGTGGGAAGGGCGTTCCAGATATCCCCACCCTCCTGCGATCCTCTTTTGTGTGTGATTGTGTCCGCCGGACTTTGCAAGTCAAGAATGGCTCCGCGGGCAGGTCCATGTCTCGCTTCTTCCTGCTTCCTCTTTGGAGGCGACTCGGCTGGGACAAGTGGGACAGCTCCTTCCCCTACAACTGGACGACGCCATGGTTCTACGGAGACGTCGTTCGATTTGTGGGGGAGCATCAACTGGAGGGACTCAAGCCCGACTTGTGGAAGCCCAAAACTATCCACAAGCTAATCAGAGCCAAGGATGACGTGGAGAACATCACAGGACTTCACCAGGACACGCTGGAGACTGTGTGGACAAATGTGTCGTCTGACAGGCTGACCAACGGGCACAAGGACTTGTCGTGGATGGCGATTCAGGGCGGACTGCCCGTCCGGTCATTCATGCATGCCCGGAACCTGTGTAAGACCCGGTACTGCCCAAGGTGCCCCTTCGTGGAGGAAACATCTTTGCACACTTTTTGGGACTGCGGATTTGCACAGCGCCTATTGACTGCACTTGAGGACGACCTGAGGAACTCTGTCCCCAGGGCGAGCCTATCGCACCATTCTGTGCTTTACGGACTCTTCCCTGGGGTTCATACCGTCGGAGCCATCCAGGAGGCTTGGCGCCTTATGAACTGCTTCAAGGATGCCGTTTGGGTCGCCAGGAACCGGCTCATCTTGAGGAGGGAGAGGATGTCCATCCAGGACTGCCGCAGGCTGATCCACAGCCTGCTCAGAGACTATTCCATCATGGACGGTCCGGAGGACGAGGACGAGGACTAAACCCCTCCTCCCCCTCTCCCCTTATGTGTCTTGTCTTTCAATAAAGCTTCGGGCCTGTGATTTTCCCCTCCCCATCCCCTTTTTCCCAATCCCCATCCCTTATCACGGTTCGTCGTACTGTATTGATTGACATGCTTTTTCTTTCAGATTGAGTGTTTTGTGTAGCATAGGGGTGTGATGTGTCTAGTTAGTGCGTCGTATCCTCATGCTATGTAAATATGATGTAGAATTCTGTGTGTACTGGGCTGCGGCACTGTACACTGTCTGTTAACTTATTTTTTGTGCTAATAAAAGATATATTCAATCAAAAAATCTGTTCTTATCAGTTTAATATCTGATACGTCCCCTATCTGGGGACCATATATTAAATGGATTTTTAGAACAGGGAGATGGAAAAAGAGCTTGCTCTGTCCACTCCACGCATTGACCTGGTATTGCAGTATCTCCAGGACCGGTGCACCCCTTCTTTAATGCAGTTTCTAAAATCAGAAAGAATTGAATTCAATGTTTTTTGTTCATTTTGCTTGTTTGTCGGATTTTGGGATGGACTCTTTGGCTTTGCTTTTCTTCTCCTCATTGGATTTTTCATGTTCAAAGTTGCAGAAGCCAGATTACAAGCTCATTTTGGTTCAACTTCAGCAACTGTGCATTGCATTGCCATGTAATGTGATGCAATGCTATCTTTCTAGCTCTCCCTTTTTACTTCCTTTTGGATAAACAGACATATTAGGCAAGCATTTTGGAGCTTTCACCTAAATAACTACAGGTGGTGAGATAAGCTGCACAATATAATTGACCTTTCAGTATATTGTTGCACACACACCATCTATTTAGCAAATGCCCTTGTTATCAACAGCAGCCTTTTAAACTCACCTGAGCTAACAGGTATGTGCGCTGGTTACTCTGCTGCGCTTAAAATTTCTTTTTTGGTTTGCTACAATGCCTTTTCTGAAACGTTGTCTCCTTCTGCTGGAACACTGACTTCTTTCATTTAATGCCTGCAGACTATAAAAGAGAACCCAACCCAAAAAGTTTGGTTGATTAGTCTGTGGCATTCTGTTAAACTGTTGCTTATGGCGGTCTCTGTGAGCTTCTCAGCGACATTCAGCCAGCCAGGTATCCTGCCTGCAGTAGATGGAATGTGGCAATGGAACGCTGGCTGCGCGTGTCATAATAGGCTCTGAGCCTTTATATACCTGTGCACAGCAGCAGCCACCTTCAGTCTGCTGCTGGACAGCCAGCAGCAGCAGCAGCAGGAGAGGTATGTAATCAGGAGCCCTCCTGCTAAGGGTAGACAGCTGCTCGTTCCACCCCACCCCCCGCCTTAATTGGTTCTCCTCCCTTCCAACGGTGTTGAGGCGGGTGGGAACAGCAGGGGGTGAAGGTGCTGTGTTTAAAGAGGTGGAGTTATGCAGATCTAAAACGTGTGGATTGCAGCAGCAGCAAGCCGAAAAGTGCAGGCATGTAAGGGATCTAGAGGTTGACAACATGTCTTCTTAACGGGAGTCCAGGAGCTCATCTCCACAAATGGACTTTTCAGGATCCTTGGGTGGCTCCGTAGTTTGAAACCAATTCTGGTTATCGCTTCTCGGCCTTTTGGCTAAGATCAAGTGTAGTATCTTTTGAAAAGGCAGTTTTGTCCTTGGGCTGCCCTAGTAAATTGATGCATATTACACACTGGTTTGGTGCACTTGTTAGTACGGCTGGTGGCTCATAGAGTTATCTGATGGAAAACATGGCCCTCCAGGATCGAAGTCACTAGGCTGGGTAAGTGTGAGGGCTTTGGAGCAATGTGCCCCAGGAGTAGGCGCCCTGGTGGGAGTCCAAGCTTACTGGGACTGGGAACCCCAGAAAGACTTGGCTTCGTAGCACGCCGCACCTTTGCCAATCATACTTTCTGAGCAACCCCCCCTATTCCTGGCCTCCGGGCTAGGAAGGGGAATTTTTATAAACCCGGTCGGAGGTCCGGTCAGCTTTGGGCTGAGAAACCAACACAGGCTCCAGCTCCACTAGGGTGGCAGCCTAGATGGAAGCTGGGAGCACGAAAACGGCTCTTCTCCGGCTTCGGCTAGGGAGAGCATCGGAGATCCCTGACCCTCGCTGTGGCCTTCTGGCTCGGAGGGATGGGGATGGTTTATTGGGGACCCTCTCCTCCGGGAAGGGTCCACATGAATCCTCGCCTCGTGCTCTGTTTTGGTGTGACTTCGGTCACATTTTTCAGTGCCTTGGATGCAGCTTCAATCAAAAAAATCTGTTCTTATCAGTTTAATATCTGATACGTCCCCTATCTGGGGACCATATATTAAATGGATTTTTAGAACAGGGAGATGGAAAAAGAGCTTGCTCTGTCCACTCCACGCATTGACCTGGTATTGCAGTATCTCCAGGACCGGTGCACCCCTTCTTTAATGCAGTTTCTAAAATCAGAAAGAATTGAATTCAATGTTTTTTGTTCATTTTGCTTGTTTGTCGGATTTTGGGATGGACTCTTTGGCTTTGCTTTTCTTCTCCTCATTGGATTTTTCATGTTCAAAGTTGCAGAAGCCAGATTACAAGCTCATTTTGGTTCAACTTCAGCAACTGTGCATTGCATTGCCATGTAATGTGATGCAATGCTATCTTTCTAGCTCTCCCTTTTTACTTCCTTTTGGATAAACAGACATATTAGGCAAGCATTTTGGAGCTTTCACCTAAATAACTACAGGTGGTGAGATAAGCTGCACAATATAATTGACCTTTCAGTATATTGTTGCACACACACCATCTATTTAGCAAATGCCCTTGTTATCAACAGCAGCCTTTTAAACTCACCTGAGCTAACAGGTATGTGCGCTGGTTACTCTGCTGCGCTTAAAATTTCTTTTTTGGTTTGCTACAATGCCTTTTCTGAAACGTTGTCTCCTTCTGCTGGAACACTGACTTCTTTCATTTAATGCCTGCAGACTATAAAAGAGAACCCAACCCAAAAAGTTTGGTTGATTAGTCTGTGGCATTCTGTTAAACTGTTGCTTATGGCGGTCTCTGTGAGCTTCTCAGCGACATTCAGCCAGCCAGGTATCCTGCCTGCAGTAGATGGAATGTGGCAATGGAACGCTGGCTGCGCGTGTCATAATAGGCTCTGAGCCTTTATATACCTGTGCACAGCAGCAGCCACCTTCAGTCTGCTGCTGGACAGCCAGCAGCAGCAGCAGCAGGAGAGGTATGTAATCAGGAGCCCTCCTGCTAAGGGTAGACAGCTGCTCGTTCCACCCCACCCCCCGCCTTAATTGGTTCTCCTCCCTTCCAACGGTGTTGAGGCGGGTGGGAACAGCAGGGGGTGAAGGTGCTGTGTTTAAAGAGGTGGAGTTATGCAGATCTAAAACGCGTGGATTGCAGCAGCAGCAAGCCGAAAAGTGCAGGCATGTAAGGGATCTAGAGGTTGACAACATGTCTTCTTAACGGGAGTCCAGGAGCTCATCTCCACAAATGGACTTTTCAGGATCCTTGGGTGGCTCCGTAGTTTGAAACCAATTCTGGTTATCGCTTCTCGGCCTTTTGGCTAAGATCAAGTGTAGTATCTGTTCTTATCAGTTTAATATCTGATACGTCCCCTATCTGGGGACCATATATTAAATGGATTTTTAGAACAGGGAGATGGAAAAAGAGCTTGCTCTGTCCACTCCACGCATTGACCTGGTATTGCAGTATCTCCAGGACCGGTGCACCCCTTCTTTAATGCAGTTTCTAAAATCAGAAAGAATTGAATTCAATGTTTTTTGTTCATTTTGCTTGTTTGTCGGATTTTGGGATGGACTCTTTGGCTTTGCTTTTCTTCTCCTCATTGGATTTTTCATGTTCAAAGTTGCAGAAGCCAGATTACAAGCTCATTTTGGTTCAACTTCAGCAACTGTGCATTGCATTGCCATGTAATGTGATGCAATGCTATCTTTCTAGCTCTCCCTTTTTACTTCCTTTTGGATAAACAGACATATTAGGCAAGCATTTTGGAGCTTTCACCTAAATAACTACAGGTGGTGAGATAAGCTGCACAATATAATTGACCTTTCAGTATATTGTTGCACACACACCATCTATTTAGCAAATGCCCTTGTTATCAACAGCAGCCTTTTAAACTCACCTGAGCTAACAGGTATGTGCGCTGGTTACTCTGCTGCGCTTAAAATTTCTTTTTTGGTTTGCTACAATGCCTTTTCTGAAACGTTGTCTCCTTCTGCTGGAACACTGACTTCTTTCATTTAATGCCTGCAGACTATAAAAGAGAACCCAACCCAAAAAGTTTGGTTGATTAGTCTGTGGCATTCTGTTAAACTGTTGCTTATGGCGGTCTCTGTGAGCTTCTCAGCGACATTCAGCCAGCCAGGTATCCTGCCTGCAGTAGATGGAATGTGGCAATGGAACGCTGGCTGCGCGTGTCATAATAGGCTCTGAGCCTTTATATACCTGTGCACAGCAGCAGCCACCTTCAGTCTGCTGCTGGACAGCCAGCAGCAGCAGCAGCAGGAGAGGTATGTAATCAGGAGCCCTCCTGCTAAGGGTAGACAGCTGCTCGTTCCACCCCACCCCCCGCCTTAATTGGTTCTCCTCCCTTCCAACGGTGTTGAGGCGGGTGGGAACAGCAGGGGGTGAAGGTGCTGTGTTTAAAGAGGTGGAGTTATGCAGATCTAAAACGCGTGGATTGCAGCAGCAGCAAGCCGAAAAGTGCAGGCATGTAAGGGATCTAGAGGTTGACAACATGTCTTCTTAACGGGAGTCCAGGAGCTCATCTCCACAAATGGACTTTTCAGGATCCTTGGGTGGCTCCGTAGTTTGAAACCAATTCTGGTTATCGCTTCTCGGCCTTTTGGCTAAGATCAAGTGTAGTATCTGTTCTTATCAGTTTAATATCTGATACGTCCCCTATCTGGGGACCATATATTAAATGGATTTTTAGAACAGGGAGATGGAAAAAGAGCTTGCTCTGTCCACTCCACGCATTGACCTGGTATTGCAGTATCTCCAGGACCGGTGCACCCCTTCTTTAATGCAGTTTCTAAAATCAGAAAGAATTGAATTCAATGTTTTTTGTTCATTTTGCTTGTTTGTCGGATTTTGGGATGGACTCTTTGGCTTTGCTTTTCTTCTCCTCATTGGATTTTTCATGTTCAAAGTTGCAGAAGCCAGATTACAAGCTCATTTTGGTTCAACTTCAGCAACTGTGCATTGCATTGCCATGTAATGTGATGCAATGCTATCTTTCTAGCTCTCCCTTTTTACTTCCTTTTGGATAAACAGACATATTAGGCAAGCATTTTGGAGCTTTCACCTAAATAACTACAGGTGGTGAGATAAGCTGCACAATATAATTGACCTTTCAGTATATTGTTGCACACACACCATCTATTTAGCAAATGCCCTTGTTATCAACAGCAGCCTTTTAAACTCACCTGAGCTAACAGGTATGTGCGCTGGTTACTCTGCTGCGCTTAAAATTTCTTTTTTGGTTTGCTACAATGCCTTTTCTGAAACGTTGTCTCCTTCTGCTGGAACACTGACTTCTTTCATTTAATGCCTGCAGACTATAAAAGAGAACCCAACCCAAAAAGTTTGGTTGATTAGTCTGTGGCATTCTGTTAAACTGTTGCTTATGGCGGTCTCTGTGAGCTTCTCAGCGACATTCAGCCAGCCAGGTATCCTGCCTGCAGTAGATGGAATGTGGCAATGGAACGCTGGCTGCGCGTGTCATAATAGGCTCTGAGCCTTTATATACCTGTGCACAGCAGCAGCCACCTTCAGTCTGCTGCTGGACAGCCAGCAGCAGCAGCAGCAGGAGAGGTATGTAATCAGGAGCCCTCCTGCTAAGGGTAGACAGCTGCTCGTTCCACCCCACCCCCCGCCTTAATTGGTTCTCCTCCCTTCCAACGGTGTTGAGGCGGGTGGGAACAGCAGGGGGTGAAGGTGCTGTGTTTAAAGAGGTGGAGTTATGCAGATCTAAAACGCGTGGATTGCAGCAGCAGCAAGCCGAAAAGTGCAGGCATGTAAGGGATCTAGAGGTTGACAACATGTCTTCTTAACGGGAGTCCAGGAGCTCATCTCCACAAATGGACTTTTCAGGATCCTTGGGTGGCTCCGTAGTTTGAAACCAATTCTGGTTATCGCTTCTCGGCCTTTTGGCTAAGATCAAGTGTAGTATCTGTTCTTATCAGTTTAATATCTGATACGTCCCCTATCTGGGGACCATATATTAAATGGATTTTTAGAACAGGGAGATGGAAAAAGAGCTTGCTCTGTCCACTCCACGCATTGACCTGGTATTGCAGTATCTCCAGGACCGGTGCACCCCTTCTTTAACCCCTTAATAACATCTGACGTACTAATACGCGTCTGTGCCCTGGGACTTAAGAGCCAGACCCGTATTAGTACGTCATCGCGATCGCGCGCGCACACAGGCTGTGCGGGCGCGATCGCCGCCGGGTGTCAGCTGATTGTCACAGCTGACACCCGGTACTATGTGCAGGGAGCGGTCACGCACCGCTCCCAGCACATTAACCCCCGCGATGCTGCGATCGAAGTCGATCGAAGTCGATCGCGGCATTGCGGGGGCAAGGGGAGGTGATCGGCGATACTCACCTCCTCTTCCGGCTTCCAGCGCAGTCTGCAAAGGCTTCCCGGGTGTTGCCATGACGACCCGATGTCGTCATGACAACATCCGGGTCACCAGAGAGCAGGAAGATTGCTTGGACATGCGCAGTGCATCTCCAAGCAATCTTCACACTGTGCACTTCTGACAGCCTTCATGGCATAGGGATGGTGCTCCATTCCTGTGCCATGCAGGCGATCAGAAAAAAAAAAGTGAAAGTCCCAGAGTGGGACAAAGTAATAAAGTGTATAAACTGTGTGAAAGTGGAAAAAAAAAAAAAAAAAAATGTGCAAAAATATTATAAAAAAATAAAAAAAATAATACACCAAAAATAAAAATATAATGTACCCATCAATAAATATTATTATAAAAAAAATAAAAAAAAAACAATAAAAGTACACATATTTGGTATCGCCGCGTCCGGAACAACCTGACCTATAAAACTGTCCCACTAGTTAACCCCTTCAGTGAACACGGTAAAAAAAAAAAAAAAAAACCAAGCAAAAAACAATGCTTTATCACCATACCGCCAAACAAAAAGTGGAATAACACGCGATCAAAAAGACGCATATAAATAAAAATGATACCGCTGAAAACGTCATCTCGTCCCGCAAAAAAACAAGCCACCATATAGCTCCATCAGCCGAAAAATAAAAAAGTTATAGCTCTCAGAATAAAGCGATACTAAAAAATATTTTTTTCTATAAAATAGCTTTTATTGTGTATAAGCGCCAAAACATAGAAAAATGATACAAATGTGGTACCGCTGTAAACGTACTGACCCGAAGAGTAAAGCTGCCTCATCAATTTTACCACACGCGGAACAGAATAAAAAAAAAAAAAAAAAACAATTCCTGAATTGTTGGTTTTTGTTTATTCTGCCTCCCAAAAATCGGAATAGAAAGCGATCAAAAAATGTCACGTGCCTGAAAATGGCACCAATAACAACGTCAAGTCATCCCGCAAAAAACGAGCCGTCACATGACTGTCTGCCAAAATCTGGAAAAATTATAGCTCTCAAAATATGGCGATGCAAAAACTAGATTTTACAAAAAATGCGTCTTTTAGTGTGTGACAGCTGTCAGTCATAAAAACCCCATATGATTCTGGCATTGCTGTAATCACACCGACCCGAAGAATAAAGTCGTCTAATCACTTATACCGCACAAGGAACGGCGTCAAAAATAAACTCTTGAGTTAGGATTGGGCTAGGGTTAGGGCTGGGTTTGGGGCTAGGGTTCTGCTGGGGCTAGGGTTGTGCTGGGGCTAGGGTTGTGCTGGGGCTAGGGTTGTGCTGGGGCTAGGGTTGTGCTGGGGCTAGGGTTGTGCTAGGGTTAGGGCTGGGGTTGGGATTTTTTTCAAAAGTAAGAAAAAAAGATGACGATATGGCGACTAGTGTTGAGAGCAAGTGCTCGCTACTTGAGTTTGCATCGGGTGCTCTGGTATGCATTTAGTATCGTGGGTATTTGAGTGACATGCTCGAGTCTCTGCCCCATATGCTTCGCGGCCAAAAAACTTTACGGGGATTGCCTGCCATGCACGAGCGATCCCCGCATGTTTTTTTTTGGGTGTCTAATAACCGTGAAACATGCGGAGCAGGGACTCGAGCATGTCACTCGAGCACACGCTGTACATGGTGCATACCTGAATACCCGATGCAAACTCAAGTAGCGAGCACTTGCGCTCAAGAATAATGAAAACTTATTCAATATGATGACCTAACGTAAACAAATAATGTGCCGTACCTCTGGGTTCAAAATGTTCACTATACACCTTAATAAAATCTTTGAGGGGTATAGTTTCCAAAATGGGGACACTTGTGGTGGAGCTCCACTGTTTAGGCACATCACGGGCTCTCCAAACGCGACATGGTGTCCGCTAACAAATTGAATGGAAAATCGGCTCAAATTGTTAGCGGACGCCATGTTGCGTTTGGAGAGCCCCTGTGTGTCCAAACATTGGAGCTCCCCCACAACTGACCCCATTTTGGAAACTAGACCCCCCAAGGCACCTATCTAGATGCATATTGAGCACTTAGAACCCCCAGGTGCTTCACAAATTGATTCGTAAAAATGAAAAAGTGAAAATAAAACACTTTTTCATTTTTATGAATTAATTTGTGAAGCACCTAGGGGTTCCAAGTGCTCACTATGCATCTAGATAGGTGCCTTGGGGGGTCTAGTTTCCAAAATGGGGTCACTTGTGGGGGAGCTCCAATGTTTGGGCACACAGGGACTCTCTAAATGCAACATGGTATCCGCTAACAAATTGAATGGAAAATCGGCTCAAATTGTTAGCGGACACCACATTGCGTTTGGAGAGCCCCTCTGTGCCCAAACTTTGGAGCTCCCCCACAAGTGACCCCATTTTGGAAACTAGACCCCCCAAGGCACCTTTCTAGATGCATAGTGAGCACTTGGAACCCCCAGGTGCTTCACAAATTGATTCGTAAAAATGAAAAAGTGAAAAAAAAAACACTTTTTCATTATTCTGAATCAATTTGTGAAGCACCTGGGGTTCCAAGTGCTCACTATGAATCTAGATAGGTGCCTTGGGGGGTCTAGTTTCCAAAATGGGGTCACTTGTGGGGGAGCTCCAATGTTTGGGCACACAGGGACTCTCCAAATGCAACATGATATCCGCTAACAAATTGTCGGCTCAAATTGTTAGCGGATATCATGTTGCATTTGGAGAGTCCCTGTGTGCCCAAACATTGGAGCTCCTCCACAAGTGACCCCATTTTGGAAACTAGACCCCCCAAGGCACCTATCTAGATGCATAGTGAGCACTTGGAACCCCTAGGTGCTTCACAAATTAATTCGTAAAAATGAAAAAGTGTTTTTTTTTTCACTTTTTCATTATTACGAATCAATTTGTGAAGCACCTGGGGGTTCCAAGTGCTCACTATGCATCTAGAAAGGTGCCTTGGGGGGTCTAGTTTCCAAAATGGGGTCACTTGTGGGGGAGCTCCAAAGTTTGGGCACAGAGGGGCTCTCCAAACGCAATGTGGCGTCCGCTAACAATTTGAGCCGATTTTCCATTCAATTTGTTAGCGGATACCATGTTGCATTTAGAGAGTCCCTGTGTGCCCAAACATTGGAGCTCTCCCACAAGTGACCCCATTTTGGAAACTAGACCCCCCAAGGCACCTATCTAGATGCATAGTGAGCAGTTGGAACCCCCAGGTGCTTCACAAATTGATTCATAAAAATGAAAAAGTGTTTTTTTTTCCACTTTTTCATTGTTACGAATCAATTTGTGAAGCACCTGGGGGTTCCAAGTGCTCACTATGCATCTAGATAGGTGCCTTGGGGGGTCTAGTTTCCAAAATGGGGTCACTTGTGGGGGAGCTCCAATGTTTGGGCACACAGCAGCTCTCCAAACGCAACATGGTGTCGCTAACAATTTGAGCCAATTTTGCTTTAAATTTGTTAGCGGACACCATGTTGCATTTAGAGAGCCGCTGTGTGCCCAAATATTGGAGCTCCCCCACAAGTGACCCCATTTTGGAAACTAGACCACCCAAGGCACCTATCTAGATGCATAGTGAGCACTTGGAACCCTCAGGTGCTTCACAAATTGATTCATACAAATGAAAGTGTTTTTTTTTTCACTTTTTCATTGTTACGAATCAATTTGTGAAGCACCTGGGGGTTCCAAGTGCTCACTATGCATCTAGATAGGTGCCTTGGGGGGTCTAGTTTCCAAAATGGGGTCACTTGTGGGGGAGCTCCAATGTTTGGGCACACAGGGACTCTCTAAATGCAACATGGTGTCCTCTAACAAATTTAACGGAAAATCGGCTCAAATTGTTAGCGACACCATGTTGCGTTTGGAGAGCCGCTGTGTGCCCAAACATTGGAGCTCCCCCACAAGTGACCCCATTTTGGAAACTAGACCCCCCAAGGCACCTATCTAGATGCATTGTGAGCACTTGGAACCCTCAGGTGCTTCACAAATTGATTCATAAAAATGAAAAAGTGTTTTTTTTTTTCACTTTTTCATTGTTACGAATCAATTTGTGAAGCACCTGGGGGTTCCAAGTGCTCACTATGCATCTAGAAAGGTGCCTTGGGGGGTCTAGTTTCCAAAATGGGGTCACTTGTGGGGGAGCTCCAAAGTTTGGGCACACATGGGCTCTCCAAACACAACATGGCGTCCGCTAATTATTCAAGCAAATTTTACAATCAAAAAGTCAAATAGCGCTCCTTCCCTTCCGAGCCCTGCCGTGCGCCCTAACAGTATTTTTTCCCCAAATATTGGGTATCTGCGTGCCCAGGGGAAATTGCACAACAAATTTTGGGGTCCATTTTTTCTTGTTACCCCTGTGAAAATAGAAAAAATTGGGTCTAAATTAACATTTTTGTGAAAAAAGTTAAATGTTCATTTTTTTCTTTCACATTCAAAAAATTCCTGTGAAGCACCTGAAGGGTTAATAAAGTTCTTGAATGTGGTTTTGAGCACCTTGAGGGGTGCAGTTTTTAGAATGGTGTCACTTTTGGGTATTTTCTGTCATAAAGACCTCTCAAAGTGCCTTCAAATGTGATGTGGTCCCTAAAAAAATGGTTTTGTAAATTTTGTTGGAAAAATGAGAAATCGCTGGTCAACTTTTAACCCTTATAGCTCCCTAACAAAAAAAAATTTTGGTTCCAAAATTGTGCTGATGTAAAGTAGACATGTGGGAAATGTTATTTATTAACTCTTTTGTGTGACATATCGCTCTGATTTCAGGGCTTAAAAATTCAAATTTTGAAAATTGCAAAATTTTCAAAATTTTCGCCAAATTTCCGTTTTTTTCACAAATAAACGCAAGTGATATCGAAGAAATTTTTCCACAATCATGAAGTACAATATGTCACGAAAAAAAAATCTCAGAATCAGGGGGATCCGTTGAAGCGTTCGAGAGTAATTACCTCATAAAGTGACAGTGGTCAGAATTGTAAAAATTGGCCCGGTCATTAACGTGCAAACCACCCGCGGGGCTTAAGGGGTTAATGCAGTTTCTAAAATCAGAAAGAATTGAATTCAATGTTTTTTGTTCATTTTGCTTGTTTGTCGGATTTTGGGATGGACTCTTTGGCTTTGCTTTTCTTCTCCTCATTGGATTTTTCATGTTCAAAGTTGCAGAAGCCAGATTACAAGCTCATTTTGGTTCAACTTCAGCAACTGTGCATTGCATTGCCATGTAATGTGATGCAATGCTATCTTTCTAGCTCTCCCTTTTTACTTCCTTTTGGATAAACAGACATATTAGGCAAGCATTTTGGAGCTTTCACCTAAATAACTACAGGTGGTGAGATAAGCTGCACAATATAATTGACCTTTCAGTATATTGTTGCACACACACCATCTATTTAGCAAATGCCCTTGTTATCAACAGCAGCCTTTTAAACTCACCTGAGCTAACAGGTATGTGCGCTGGTTACTCTGCTGCACTTAAAATTTCTTTTTTGGTTTGCTACAATGCCTTTTCTGAAACGTTGTCTCCTTCTGCTGGAACACTGACTTCTTTCATTTAATGCCTGCAGACTATAAAAGAGAACCCAACCCAAAAAGTTTGGTTGATTAGTCTGTGGCATTCTGTTAAACTGTTGCTTATGGCGGTCTCTGTGAGCTTCTCAGCGACATTCAGCCAGCCAGGTATCCTGCCTGCAGTAGATGGAATGTGGCAATGGAACGCTGGCTGCGCGTGTCATAATAGGCTCTGAGCCTTTATATACCTGTGCACAGCAGCAGCCACCTTCAGTCTGCTGCTGGACAGCCAGCAGCAGCAGCAGGAGAGGTATGTAATCAGGAGCCCTCCTGCTAAGGGTAGACAGCTGCTCGTTCCACCCCACCCCCCGCCTTAATTGGTTCTCCTCCCTTCCAACGGTGTTGAGGCGGGTGGGAACAGCAGGGGGTGAAGGTGCTGTGTTTAAAGAGGTGGAGTTATGCAGATCTAAAACGCGTGGATTGCAGCAGCAGCAAGCCGAAAAGTGCAGGCATGTAAGGGATCTAGAGGTTGACAACATGTCTTCTTAACGGGAGTCCAGGAGCTCATCTCCACAAATGGACTTTTCAGGATCCTTGGGTGGCTCTGTAGTTTGAAACCAATTCTGGTTATCGCTTCTCGGCCTTTTGGCTAAGATCAAGTGTAGTATCTGTTCTTATCAGTTTAATATCTGATACGTCCCCTATCTGGGGACCATATATTAAATGGATTTTTAGAACAGGGAGATGGAAAAAGAGCTTGCTCTGTCCACTCCACGCATTGACCTGGTATTGCAGTATCTCCAGGACCGGTGCACCCCTTCTTTAATGCAGTTTCTAAAATCAGAAAGAATTGAATTCAATGTTTTTTGTTCATTTTGCTTGTTTGTCGGATTTTGGGATGGACTCTTTGGCTTTGCTTTTCTTCTCCTCATTGGATTTTTCATGTTCAAAGTTGCAGAAGCCAGATTACAAGCTCATTTTGGTTCAACTTCAGCAACTGTGCATTGCATTGCCATGTAATGTGATGCAATGCTATCTTTCTAGCTCTCCCTTTTTACTTCCTTTTGGATAAACAGACATATTAGGCAAGCATTTTGGAGCTTTCACCTAAATAACTACAGGTGGTGAGATAAGCTGCACAATATAATTGACCTTTCAGTATATTGTTGCACACACACCATCTATTTAGCAAATGCCCTTGTTATCAACAGCAGCCTTTTAAACTCACCTGAGCTAACAGGTATGTGCGCTGGTTACTCTGCTGCGCTTAAAATTTCTTTTTTGGTTTGCTACAATGCCTTTTCTGAAACGTTGTCTCCTTCTGCTGGAACACTGACTTCTTTCATTTAATGCCTGCAGACTATAAAAGAGAACCCAACCCAAAAAGTTTGGTTGATTAGTCTGTGGCATTCTGTTAAACTGTTGTTTATGGCGGTCTCTGTGAGCTTCTCAGCGACATTCAGCCAGCCAGGTATCCTGCCTGCAGTAGATGGAATGTGGCAATGGAACGCTGGCTGCGCGTGTCATAATAGGCTCTGAGCCTTTATATACCTGTGCACAGCAGCAGCCACCTTCAGTCTGCTGCTGGACAGCCAGCAGCAGCAGCAGCAGGAGAGGTATGTAATCAGGAGCCCTCCTGCTAAGGGTAGACAGCTGCTCGTTCCACCCCACCCACCGCCTTAATTGGTTCTCCTCCCTTCCAACGGTGTTGAGGCGGGTGGGAACAGCAGGGGGTGAAGGTGCTGTGTTTAAAGAGGTGGAGTTATGCAGATCTAAAACGCGTGGATTGCAGCAGCAGCAAGCCGAAAAGTGCAGGCATGTAAGGGATCTAGAGGTTGACAACATGTCTTCTTAACGGGAGTCCAGGAGCTCATCTCCACAAATGGACTTTTCAGGATCCTTGGGTGGCTCCGTAGTTTGAAACCAATTCTAGTTATCGCTTCTCGGCCTTTTGGCTAAGATCAAGTGTAGTATCTGTTCTTATCAGTTTAATATCTGATACGTCCCCTATCTGGGGACCATATATTAAATGGATTTTTAGAACAGGGAGATGGAAAAAGAGCTTGCTCTGTCCACTCCACGCATTGACCTGGTATTGCAGTATCTCCAGGACCGGTGCACCCCTTCTTTAATGCAGTTTCTAAAATCAGAAAGAATTGAATTCAATGTTTTTTGTTCATTTTGCTTGTTTGTCGGATTTTGGGATGGACTCTTTGGCTTTGCTTTTCTTCTCCTCATTGGATTTTTCATGTTCAAAGTTGCAGAAGCCAGATTACAAGCTCATTTTGGTTCAACTTCAGCAACTGTGCATTGCACTGCCATGTAATGTGATGCAATGCTATCTTTCTAGCTCTCCCTTTTTACTTCCTTTTGGATAAACAGACATATTAGGCAAGCATTTTGGAGCTTTCACCTAAATAACTACAGGTGGTGAGATAAGCTGCACAATATAATTGACCTTTCAGTATATTGTTGCACACACACCATCTATTTAGCAAATGCCCTTGTTATCAACAGCAGCCTTTTAAACTCACCTGAGCTAACAGGTATGTGCGCTGGTTACTCTGCTGCGCTTAAAATTTCTTTTTTGGTTTGCTACAATACCTTTTCTGAAACGTTGTCTCCTTCTGCTGGAACACTGACTTCTTTCATTTAATGCCTGCAGACTATAAAAGAGAACCCAACCCAAAAAGTTTGGTTGATTAGTCTGTGGCATTCTGTTAAACTGTTGCTTATGGCGGTCTCTGTGAGCTTCTCAGCGACATTCAGCCAGCCAGGTATCCTGCCTGCAGTAGATGGAATGTGGCAATGGAACGCTGGCTGCGCGTGTCATAATAGGCTCTGAGCCTTTATATACCTGTGCACAGCAGCAGCCACCTTCAGTCTGCTGCTGGACAGCCAGCAGCAGCAGCAGCAGGAGAGGTATGTAATCAGGAGCCCTCCTGCTAAGGGTAGACAGCTGCTCGTTCCACCCCACCCCCCGCCTTAATTGGTTCTCCTCCCTTCCAACGGTGTTGAGGCGGGTGGGAACAGCAGGGGGTGAAGGTGCTGTGTTTAAAGAGGTGGAGTTATGCAGATCTAAAACGCGTGGATTGCAGCAGCAGCAAGCCGAAAAGTGCAGGCATGTAAGGGATCTAGAGGTTGACAACATGTCTTCTTAACGGGAGTCCAGGAGCTCATCTCCACAAATGGACTTTTCAGGATCCTTGGGTGGCTCCGTAGTTTGAAACCAATTCTGGTTATCGCTTCTCGGCCTTTTGGCTAAGATCAAGTGTAGTATCTGTTCTTATCAGTTTAATATCTGATACGTCCCCTATCTGGGGACCATATATTAAATGGATTTTTAGAACAGGGAGATGGAAAAAGAGCTTGCTCTGTCCACTCCACGCATTGACCTGGTATTGCAGTATCTCCAGGACCGGTGCACCCCTTCTTTAATGCAGTTTCTAAAATCAGAAAGAATTGAATTCAATGTTTTTTGTTCATTTTGCTTGTTTGTCGGATTTTGGGATGGACTCTTTGGCTTTGCTTTTCTTCTCCTCATTGGATTTTTCATGTTCAAAGTTGCAGAAGCCAGATTACAAGCTCATTTTGGTTCAACTTCAGCAACTGTGCATTGCATTGCCATGTAATGTGATGCAATGCTATCTTTCTAGCTCTCCCTTTTTACTTCCTTTTGGATAAACAGACATATTAGGCAAGCATTTTGGAGCTTTCACCTAAATATCTACAGGTGGTGAGATAAGCTGCACAATATAATTGACCTTTCAGTATATTGTTGCACACACACCATCTATTTAGCAAATGCCCTTGTTATCAACAGCAGCCTTTTAAACTCACCTGAGCTAACAGGTATGTGCGCTGGTTACTCTGCTGCGCTTAAAATTTCTTTTTTGGTTTGCTACAATGCCTTTTCTGAAACGTTGTCTCCTTCTGCTGGAACACTGACTTCTTTCATTTAATGCCTGCAGACTATAAAAGAGAACCCAACCCAAAAAGTTTGGTTGATTAGTCTGTGGCATTCTGTTAAACTGTTGCTTATGGCGGTCTCTGTGAGCTTCTCAGCGACATTCAGCCAGCCAGGTATCCTGCCTGCAGTAGATGGAATGTGGCAATGGAACGCTGGCTGCGCGTGTCATAATAGGCTCTGAGCCTTTATATACCTGTGCACAGCAGCAGCCACCTTCAGTCTGCTGCTGGACAGCCAGCAGCAGCAGCAGCAGGAGAGGTATGTAATCAGGAGCCCTCCTGCTAAGGGTAGACAGCTGCTCGTTCCACCCCACCCCCCGCCTTAATTGGTTCTCCTCCCTTCCAACGGTGTTGAGGCGGGTGGGAACAGCAGGGGGTGAAGGTGCTGTGTTTAAAGAGGTGGAGTTATGCAGATCTAAAACGCGTGGATTGCAGCAGCAGCAAGCCGAAAAGTGCAGGCATGTAAGGGATCTAGAGGTTGACAACATGTCTTCTTAACGGGAGTCCAGGAGCTCATCTCCACAAATGGACTTTTCAGGATCCTTGGGTGGCTCCGTAGTTTGAAACCAATTCTGGTTATCGCTTCTCGGCCTTTTGGCTAAGATCAAGTGTAGTATCTGTTCTTATCAGTTTAATATCTGATACGTCCCCTATCTGGGGACCATATATTAAATGGATTTTTAGAACAGGGAGATGGAAAAAGAGCTTGCTCTGTCCACTCCACGCATTGACCTGGTATTGCAGTATCTCCAGGACCGGTGCACCCCTTCTTTAATGCAGTTTCTAAAATCAGAAAGAATTGAATTCAATGTTTTTTGTTCATTTTGCTTGTTTGTCGGATTTTGGGATGGACTCTTTGGCTTTGCTTTTCTTCTCCTCATTGGATTTTTCATGTTCAAAGTTGCAGAAGCCAGATTACAAGCTCATTTTGGTTCAACTTCAGCAACTGTGCATTGCATTGCCATGTAATGTGATGCAATGCTATCTTTCTAGCTCTCCCTTTTTACTTCCTTTTGGATAAACAGACATATTAGGCAAGCATTTTGGAGCTTTCACCTAAATAACTACAGGTGGTGAGATAAGCTGCACAATATAATTGACCTTTCAGTATATTGTTGCACACACACCATCTATTTAGCAAATGCCCTTGTTATCAACAGCAGCCTTTTAAACTCACCTGAGCTAACAGGTATGTGCGCTGGTTACTCTGCTGCGCTTAAAATTTCTTTTTT
This sequence comes from Phyllobates terribilis, assembly GCF_046119375.1. Lineage (NCBI taxonomy): Eukaryota > Metazoa > Chordata > Amphibia > Anura > Dendrobatidae > Phyllobates > Phyllobates terribilis. The sequence goes on from NW_027363137.1 coordinate 351,924, forward strand.
GGTTTGCTACAATGCCTTTTCTGAAACGTTGTCTCCTTCTGCTGGAACACTGACTTCTTTCATTTAATGCCTGCAGACTATAAAAGAGAACCCAACCCAAAAAGTTTGGTTGATTAGTCTGTGGCATTCTGTTAAACTGTTGCTTATGGCGGTCTCTGTGAGCTTCTCAGCGACATTCAGCCAGCCAGGTATCCTGCCTGCAGTAGATGGAATGTGGCAATGGAACGCTGCCTGCGCGTGTCATAATAGGCTCTGAGCCTTTATATACCTGTGCACAGCAGCAGCCACCTTCAGTCTGCTGCTGGACAGCCAGCAGCAGCAGCAGCAGGAGAGGTATGTAATCAGGAGCCCTCCTGCTAAGGGTAGACAGCTGCTCGTTCCACCCCACCCCCCGCCTTAATTGGTTCTCCTCCCTTCCAACGGTGTTGAGGCGGGTGGGAACAGCAGGGGGTGAAGGTGCTGTGTTTAAAGAGGTGGAGTTATGCAGATCTAAAACGCGTGGATTGCAGCAGCAGCAAGCCGAAAAGTGCAGGCATGTAAGGGATCTAGAGGTTGACAACATGTCTTCTTAACGGGAGTCCAGGAGCTCATCTCCACAAATGGACTTTTCAGGATCCTTGGGTGGCTCCGTAGTTTGAAACCAATTCTGGTTATCGCTTCTCGGCCTTTTGGCTAAGACCATTTGGTTGCAGCCTGATAGGTGCGAGTTCTCTGGAGGAATCCAGGCCTTTTTGCGAAAGGATTTGGCGATTTTCTGTGGTAATATACCGACAGGTTTTGAAGATGAACTTCGTGAAGAATACTATCCGAATTGGAGTGGATCCATCAGTTTCCGAGAGGAATAATGTGTCCTTCATCGTGGAGAAACTTTTGGAAGGAAAAGCTGGAGCAAAACGAGGCGACTTCTACAGCGTCAACGAGTTTCCTAAATCAGGTACATATGACGTGACTTTTGTAGAAGAAAATACCTGCCTTGATGTGTTTGAGTGGCTTCGGAGTCACACTGATGATCCTTTTTTGGAAGGGGTGTGGTTTGAACCCTTGTTTGGACTTCAAGAAAAGATTGTGTGGGTAACAGTTTATAACCCTTTTACTGAGCCAGCATTGCTTGAAGGCTTCCTTGCACGGTACTGTGATTATGTGCGTAAAGGGGAAAAGCAGTTTAATTCTTTAGGTATTTTCAACTGCAAATACAAGTTTCGGGTGAAACTGAAGAAGGATCCTGGAAGTGTGGGAGGCTTTAGACATCCTCCTGCGAATTTTTCTGTGGCGGGACATAGGGGCTTCCTTTACTATGTAGGGCAGCCTATGTATTGCAGGAAATGTTACTGCTTTGGACATGTGCAGGATGCATGTAAGAAAGGGCAATGTTGCCGTAACTGCAAAGAGGAGGGGCATGTGGCAAGTGCGTGCCCGAAGCCCAAGGCTTGTGACATGTGTGGAAGTGGTGAGCACATGTTTAAAGATTGCCCGCAGGGTGTGCCCAGGAAAACTGATAAGGAGAGGAAGAAGGAGGAGGAGGAGAGGAGGGTTTTGCAGCAGATAGAAAGAGAAACTGCTAGAATGGAGAGAGAGCAGAGGAGGCGGAGTGAAAGGTCTGCCCCTGAAACTGTGAGTCTGAGGCCTGCTTACCAGAAGGAGAAAAAGGCACCTAAAATGGAGAAGGAGCTTGTGAAAGAATTGAGGAGAATGGAGGGGCAGATGAATGCAGCGGGAGAAGGAAGGTGTCCGGATACGTTGGACTTTCAGGACGCTGTAGATGCTGCAGATTGTATGGAAACTGGGGAAGGGTCATCACACCCTTCAGATCCTGAGAATATTGAGGAGTACTTCTCCGATGAGGGTGGGGGGAGTAGAAAGTGTCACAGGGAGGGTGGTGGGGCAAATGATGAAGAAGATATCAAGGCACCGCAGCGAAAAGTGGGTGCCAAGAAAGCAAGGTGGGGTGATGGTGATGCTGCTAGCGGCTCGGAAACGAGTTGCTCGGTTCAGATGGTGGAAGAAGATAGTGGGGGTGCTGGTTAAGGTTGCCTTGCAATATGCGTGATAATGCCTATTATAAGCTTTGACTTAAGTCAAAGGCTTTTTCTTGTGAGTGGAGTTTTTGTAGTGTTTTTGTAACCTTTCTGTTTTCGTTTTTTTTTAGGAGGTTTAAAAAAGGAAAAAATGGGTTTTACTATAATTTCACAAAATGTGAGAGTGTTTAAAAATAAGGCCAGGAGGGCTGCAATTTTTGATTTTTTGGCTATGAAGAATGCATCGATTTTTTGTTTGCAAGAGTGTGGAGTGGTGGATGGGGTGAGAGGAGATGAATGGTCTCATGGAGCATCTGTGTGGTCGGGGAGTGCATGTAATAAAAATGATGGTGTGGGGATTTTAGTTAAAGGGAGGGAGGTGGTTTTGAGTGATTATGTGGTGATTGATGTGGGGAGGTGCATTTTAGCAAATTTTGAGTATAAAAATGTTAAATTTTGTGTTATTAATGTTTATGCGCCGGTGGAGAAAAATGACCGGAAAAAGTTATTTGAAAAAATTAAACTTTTTGTTCCGGGAAGAATGCCTGTGGTGATTGTGGGTGATATGAATTGTGATGTGGGGAGAGTGAATGTGGATGTGTCTGGGAAAACTTTGTTAGAGTTGGTTAGTGATTTTGATTTGCATGATATGCAAAGTGTATGTAAAGTGAGGCCTTTGTTAAATACCTTCTTTTCCGAAAGTGGAAGAATACAATCTAGATTGGATTACTGTTTTATTTCAAAAAATATAATTCCTGTTGACTATAAGCAGGAGAATGTTTTGTTTTCAGATCATGTGTGCATGTCGTGTGAGTTGGATGTGAATGTGAATGGGGTGTTTGGGAAAGGTTTGTGGAAGTTGAATGTTAAGTTATTGGAGTATGAGGAAGTAAGAAAGGAATATGCAAGACGGTATGAGGAGTGGTGTGAGTGTAAAAATGGTTTTGGGAATGTTTGTGGGTGGTGGGATTGGGTTAAAAAACAGACAAAAAATTTTTTCAAAAATTTGGGTTATAAGATGGCAGCAGTCAAGAGGAGACATTTTGTGAGTTTAAATGCACGTTTAAGTTTCTTGTATAAATTGAGGGAGGGAGGGATGGAGGTGGAGGAGGATATTTTACAAGTGAAAAAGGAGGTTCATGAGTTCTTGTTGGAAAAAGGGAGGAGTATTGTCTTTAGAGCAAAAGTTGATAATTTGGAGTATGATGAAAAATGTTCACGTTTTTTTTTCAAGAAGGTTTTTGGGAAAAAGCAAAATATGTGTGTGTTGAATGGAGCAGATGGAAGCGAGGTGAGTGGAGAGGATATGTGTGAGGAAGTGGCAAAGTTTTATGAGGATTTGTATGCTGTAAAGTGGAGGGATGAGTGTTTGGAGAATGATGTTTTGAGTACGTTAGAGAGTAAATTGAATGAGGCGGAAAGAGAGAGGGTGATGGATGCTGTGACAAGTGATGAAGTATGGAAGGTTATGTGTAGTATGGCTTTGAATAAGACGCCGGGGGGGGATGGTCTTCCAGTAGAATTTTACCGCATGATGTGGGATGTGATTGGGAGTGATTTTGTGGATTTTTGTAAGTATATGTGGGAAAATATGGAGGTGGCAGGTAGTATGCGTGCAGGTATGGTTGTATTGATTCCGAAAAAGGGTGATTTGAAGAGTCTGAAAAACTGGAGGCCAATAACATTATTGAACTGTGATTATAAGATCTACGCAAAATTAATGGCAAATAGGATGCGTGATGTGATAGAGAGTGTGATTGGGGATGAGCAGTGTTGTGCAGTACCTGGGAGACGGATTCACGAGTGTGTGTGTATATTGAGAGATTGTCTATGGGATTGTATGAGCCGGAAGAAGAGTGTGTTTTTGTTGAGCCTGGATTTTGAAAAGGCGTATGATAGGTTGTCGCATGGTTTTTTGTTTAGAGTGTTGCTGAGAATGGGTTTTCCTGCTGATTTTGTTGGGAGAGTGAGAAGTCTATATACAGATATTTATAGTTGTGTTTTAATGAACGGTTATGTCGGTAGGAGAGTGAATGTGCATTCGGGCGTGAGGCAGGGGTGTCCGTTATCCCCTGTGGCTTTTATTTGTGCAATTGAACCTTTGTTGTGTATGTTGAGGAAGGATAAAGTGGTTCGAGGTGTGCAAGTGCCGGGAGGTGGAGGAAGAGAGTGGAAGGTGAGTGGTTATATGGATGACGTGTGTGTATTATGTGATTCTGAATGTTCGGTGAGGCGGGTGAAGTTGTTAGTGTCTATCTTTTGTGGTGCGTCTGCATTTAAAGTGAATTGGGAAAAGAGTGAGTGTAAGGTTTTTGGAAGTGGTATTTTGAGTAGAGATGTAGGTGTGAACGTAGTGAATGGGCCCATTAAGGTTTTGGGAGTGAAGTTTTCAGAAAGATTGGATGGGAAAGAAAGTTGGGATGACGCGAAAGAGAAGGTTGAAAAGAAGTTATGTTTTTGGAAGTTGAGAAGCCTTACTTTCTTTGGAAAAATCTTAGTCATTAAAAGCGTGGTGTTGCCTATTTTTTTATATGTTGCAGTTGTGTTTCCACCAGGTTATATGGTTTTGAGAGGATTGAATAGGATTTTGTTTGTTTTTTTGTGGAATTCTAAAATGGAGAGGGCGCGGAGGGAAGTGTTGGTGAAGCGTATGGAGAAAGGTGGTTTGGGTTTTCCAAATTTAGAAGTTTTTTTGGGTGTGAATATTGTGGTGTTTGTGCTGAAAGTGATTATGGGCGATGGAAAGTTTTCATGTATGTGTGGATATTTATTTGGGGCTTATTCTTTTCGTTTGAAGTGGAGAGAGAGGGATTTGCGGTGTCCGGTTGCTTTTGAGGTGCCCGTGTGGTATGTGTGGGTTTATAAGTTTTTGGTGAAGTATGAGTTGTGTGATGTGGATGTGAGGTTGTTGGGAAATAAGAAGGCTGTGTACAGGATGATTGAGTGTAGAGAAATGGAGAGTGGAATAAATTTGGTGAGAGGGTGTGATGTGCAAAAAGTATGGAAGAAGGTGCGGATGGGTGGTATGACAAATAAGCAGAGTGAGGTTGTGTGGCAGTCTTTGCATGGAGTGTTGCCAGTAAGAGAGTTTCAGAGGAATAGAGGTTTAGTGAGGAGTGAAACGTGTCCAAGAAATGGCTGTGGTGGAAGGGAAAGTGTGTTGCATGTTTTTTGGAATTGCCAGTATGCTAGAGATGTGATTGGGAGAATGGGGCCTTTGTGTAAAGAATTGTGTGGTGTGAATTTGTTGTCCTTTGAGTTGTTTATGTTTGGTTTGGGAATATGTGATGGGACGAAGGAAAGAGTCTTGTGGTTGATGCTTGCGTGTATAAAGGAAGTGTTATGGGATGTGAGGAATGTGTATGTGTTTAAAAGGAAGGAAATTGCTGTAAAGGATAGTGTGAAGGTGATTATGGGGAAGATGTATGTGTGTTTCTTATGGGACAAAAAGAGGAGAGGGGAAGTGGATGCGGAGGGAATATGGAAAGTTAAAAAGTGGAGATATTTTGTAAATACTTCTTGATCTTGTTTTCTGTGTAAGGTTTAAAAAGAAGAAATAAAAATTTTTCCGGTGATGATGGGAGCAGCATTTGTGTCGTTGAGATGATGCAGCTGTTTGGAAGGAAGTTCCTTTGGTCGTGACTATAGACCGTGGATTTCCCCATCTGAGGGAAAAAAAAAAAAAAAAAAATCTGTTCTTATCAGTTTAATATCTGATACGTCCCCTATCTGGGGACCATATATTAAATGGATTTTTAGAACAGGGAGATGGAAAAAGAGCTTGCTCTGTCCACTCCACGCATTGACCTGGTATTGCAGTATCTCCAGGACCGGTGCACCCCTTCTTTAATGCAGTTTCTAAAATCAGAAAGAATTGAATTCAATGTTTTTTGTTCATTTTGCTTGTTTGTCGGATTTTGGGATGGACTCTTTGGCTTTGCTTTTCTTCTCCTCATTGGATTTTTCATGTTCAAAGTTGCAGAAGCCAGATTACAAGCTCATTTTGGTTCAACTTCAGCAACTGTGCATTGCATTGCCATGTAATGTGATGCAATGCTATCTTTCTAGCTCTCCCTTTTTACTTCCTTTTGGATAAACAGACATATTAGGCAAGCATTTTGGAGCTTTCACCTAAATAACTACAGGTGGTGAGATAAGCTGCACAATATAATTGACCTTTCAGTATATTGTTGCACACACACCATCTATTTAGCAAATGCCCTTGTTATCAACAGCAGCCTTTTAAACTCACCTGAGCTAACAGGTATGTGCGCTGGTTACTCTGCTGCGCTTAAAATTTCTTTTTTGGTTTGCTACAATGCCTTTTCTGAAACGTTGTCTCCTTCTGCTGGAACACTGACTTCTTTCATTTAATGCCTGCAGACTATAAAAGAGAACCCAACCCAAAAAGTTTGGTTGATTAGTCTGTGGCATTCTGTTAAACTGTTGCTTATGGCGGTCTCTGTGAGCTTCAAAGCGACATTCAGCCAGCCAGGTATCCTGCCTGCAGTAGATGGAATGTGGCAATGGAACGCTGGCTGCGCGTGTCATAATAGGCTCTGAGCCTTTATATACCTGTGCACAGCAGCAGCCACCTTCAGTCTGCTGCTGGACAGCCAGCAGCAGCAGCAGCAGGAGAGGTATGTAATCAGGAGCCCTCCTGCTAAGGGTAGACAGCTGCTCGTTCCACCCCACCCCCCGCCTTAATTGGTTCTCCTCCCTTCCAACGGTGTTGAGGCGGGTGGGAACAGCAGGGGGTGAAGGTGCTGTGTTTAAAGAGGTGGAGTTATGCAGATCTAAAACGCGTGGATTGCAGCAGCAGCAAGCCGAAAAGTGCAGGCATGTAAGGGATCTAGAGGTTGACAACATGTCTTCTTAACGGGAGTCCAGGAGCTCATCTCCACAAATGGACTTTTCAGGATCCTTGGGTGGCTCCGTAGTTTGAAACCAATTCTGGTTATCGCTTCTCGGCCTTTTGGCTAAGATCAAGTGTAGTATCTGTTCTTATCAGTTTAATATCTGATACGTCCCCTATCTGGGGACCATATATTAAATGGATTTTTAGAACAGGGAGATGGAAAAAGAGCTTGCTCTGTCCACTCCACGCATTGACCTGGTATTGCAGTATCTCCAGGACCGGTGCACCCCTTCTTTAATGCAGTTTCTAAAATCAGAAAGAATTGAATTCAATGTTTTTTGTTCATTTTGCTTGTTTGTCGGATTTTGGGATGGACTCTTTGGCTTTGCTTTTCTTCTCCTCATTGGATTTTTCATGTTCAAAGTTGCAGAAGCCAGATTACAAGCTCATTTTGGTTCAACTTCAGCAACTGTGCATTGCATTGCCATGTAATGTGATGCAATGCTATCTTTCTAGCTCTCCCTTTTTACTTCCTTTTGGATAAACAGACATATTAGGCAAGCATTTTGGAGCTTTCACCTAAATAACTACAGGTGGTGAGATAAGCTGCACAATATAATTGACCTTTCAGTATATTGTTGCACACACACCATCTATTTAGCAAATGCCCTTGTTATCAACAGCAGCCTTTTAAACTCACCTGAGCTAACAGGTATGTGCGCTGGTTACTCTGCTGCGCTTAAAATTTCTTTTTTGGTTTGCTACAATGCCTTTTCTGAAACGTTGTCTCCTTCTGCTGGAACACTGACTTCTTTCATTTAATGCCTGCAGACTATAAAAGAGAACCCAACCCAAAAAGTTTGGTTGATTAGTCTGTGGCATTCTGTTAAACTGTTGCTTATGGCGGTCTCTGTGAGCTTCTCAGCGACATTCAGCCAGCCAGGTATCCTGCCTGCAGTAGATGGAATGTGGCAATGGAACGCTGGCTGCGCGTGTCATAATAGGCTCTGAGCCTTTATATACCTGTGCACAGCAGCAGCCACCTTCAGTCTGCTGCTGGACAGCCAGCAGCAGCAGCAGCAGGAGAGGTATGTAATCAGGAGCCCTCCTGCTAAGGGTAGACAGCTGCTCGTTCCACCCCACCCCCCGCCTTAATTGGTTCTCCTCCCTTCCAACGGTGTTGAGGCGGGTGGGAACAGCAGGGGGTGAAGGTGCTGTGTTTAAAGAGGTGGAGTTATGCAGATCTAAAACGCGTGGATTGCAGCAGCAGCAAGCCGAAAAGTGCAGGCATGTAAGGGATCTAGAGGTTGACAACATGTCTTCTTAACGGGAGTCCAGGAGCTCATCTCCACAAATGGACTTTTCAGGATCCTTGGGTGGCTCCGTAGTTTGAAACCAATTCTGGTTATCGCTTCTCGGCCTTTTGGCTAAGATCAAGTGTAGTATCTGTTCTTATCAGTTTAATATCTGATACGTCCCCTATCTGGGGACCATATATTAAATGGATTTTTAGAACAGGGAGATGGAAAAAGAGCTTGCTCTGTCCACTCCACGCATTGACCTGGTATTGCAGTATCTCCAGGACCGGTGCACCCCTTCTTTAATGCAGTTTCTAAAATCAGAAAGAATTGAATTCAATGTTTTTTGTTCATTTTGCTTGTTTGTCGGATTTTGGGATGGACTCTTTGGCTTTGCTTTTCTTCTCCTCATTGGATTTTTCATGTTCAAAGTTGCAGAAGCCAGATTACAAGCTCATTTTGGTTCAACTTCAGCAACTGTGCATTGCATTGCCATGTAATGTGATGCAATGCTATCTTTCTAGCTCTCCCTTTTTACTTCCTTTTGGATAAACAGACATATTAGGCAAGCATTTTGGAGCTTTCACCTAAATAACTACAGGTGGTGAGATAAGCTGCACAATATAATTGACCTTTCAGTATATTGTTGCACACACACCATCTATTTAGCAAATGCCCTTGTTATCAACAGCAGCCTTTTAAACTCACCTGAGCTAACAGGTATGTGCGCTGGTTACTCTGCTGCGCTTAAAATTTCTTTTTTGGTTTGCTACAATGCCTTTTCTGAAACGTTGTCTCCTTCTGCTGGAACACTGACTTCTTTCATTTAATGCCTGCAGACTATAAAAGAGAACCCAACCCAAAAAGTTTGGTTGATTAGTCTGTGGCATTCTGTTAAACTGTTGCTTATGGCGGTCTCTGTGAGCTTCTCAGCGACATTCAGCCAGCCAGGTATCCTGCCTGCAGTAGATGGAATGTGGCAATGGAACGCTGGCTGCGCGTGTCATAATAGGCTCTGAGCCTTTATATACCTGTGCACAGCAGCAGCCACCTTCAGTCTGCTGCTGGACAGCCAGCAGCAGCAGCAGCAGCAGGAGAGGTATGCAATCAGGAGCCCTCCTGCTAAGGGTAGACAGCTGCTCGTTCCACCCCACCCCCCGCCTTAATTGGTTCTCCTCCCTTCCAACGGTGTTGAGGCGGGTGGGAACAGCAGGGGGTGAAGGTGCTGTGTTTAAAGAGGTGGAGTTATGCAGATCTAAAACGCGTGGATTGCAGCAGCAGCAAGCCGAAAAGTGCAGGCATGTAAGGGATCTAGAGGTTGACAACATGTCTTCTTAACGGGAGTCCAGGAGCTCATCTCCACAAATGGACTTTTCAGGATCCTTGGGTGGCTCCGTAGTTTGAAACCAATTCTGGTTATCGCTTCTCGGCCTTTTGGCTATGATCAAGTGTAGTATCTGTTCTTATCAGTTTAATATCTGATACGTCCCCTATCTGGGGACCACATATTAAATGGATTTTTAGAACAGGGAGATGGAAAAAGAGCTTGCTCTGTCCACTCCACGCATTGACCTGGTATTGCAGTATCTCCAGGACCGGTGCACCCCTTCTTTAATGCAGTTTCTAAAATCAGAAAGAATTGAATTCAATGTTTTTTGTTCATTTTGCTTGTTTGTCGGATTTTGGGATGGACTCTTTGGCTTTGCTTTTCTTCTCCTCATTGGATTTTTCATGTTCAAAGTTGCAGAAGCCAGATTACAAGCTCATTTTGGTTCAACTTCAGCAACTGTGCATTGCATTGCCATGTAATGTGATGCAATGCTATCTTTCTAGCTCTCCCTTTTTACTTCCTTTTGGATAAACAGACATATTAGGCAAGCATTTTGGAGCTTTCACCTAAATAACTACAGGTGGTGAGATAAGCTGCACAATATAATTGACCTTTCAGTATATTGTTGCACACACACCATCTATTTAGCAAATGCCCTTGTTATCAACAGCAGCCTTTTAAACTCACCTGAGCTAACAGGTATGTGCGCTGGTTACTCTGCTGCGCTTAAAATTTCTTTTTTGGTTTGCTGCAATGCCTTTTCTGAAACGTTGTCTCCTTCTGCTGGAACACTGACTTCTTTCATTTAATGCCTGCAGACTATAAAAGAGAACCCAACCCAAAAAGTTTGGTTGATTAGTCTGTGGCATTCTGTTAAACTGTTGCTTATGGCGGTCTCTGTGAGCTTCTCAGCGACATTCAGCCAGCCAGGTATCCTGCCTGCAGTAGATGGAATGTGGCAATGGAACGCTGGCTGCGCGTGTCATAATAGGCTCTGAGCCTTTATATACCTGTGCACAGCAGCAGCCACCTTCAGTCTGCTGCTGGACAGCCAGCAGCAGCAGCAGCAGGAGAGGTATGTAATCAGGAGCCCTCCTGCTAAGGGTAGACAGCTGCTCGTTCCACCCCACCCCCCGCCTTAATTGGTTCTCCTCCCTTCCAACGGTGTTGAGGCGGGTGGGAACAGCAGGGGGTGAAGGTGCTGTGTTTAAAGAGGTGGAGTTATGCAGATCTAAAACGCGTGGATTGCAGCAGCAGCAAGCCGAAAAGTGCAGGCATGTAAGGGATCTAGAGGTTGACAACATGTCTTCTTAACGGGAGTCCAGGAGCTCATCTCCACAAATGGACTTTTCAGGATCCTTGGGTGGCTCCGTAGTTTGAAACCAATTCTGGTTATCGCTTCTCGGCCTTTTGGCTAAGATCAAGTGTAGTATCTGTTCTTATCAGTTTAATATCTGATACGTCCCCTATCTGGGGACCATATATTAAATGGATTTTTAGAACAGGGAGATGGAAAAAGAGCTTGCTCTGTCCACTCCACGCATTGACCTGGTATTGCAGTATCTCCAGGACCGGTGCACCCCTTCTTTAATGCAGTTTCTAAAATCAGAAAGAATTGAATTCAATGTTTTTTGTTCATTTTGCTTGTTTGTCGGATTTTGGGATGGACTCTTTGGCTTTGCTTTTCTTCTCCTCATTGGATTTTTCATGTTCAAAGTTGCAGAAGCCAGATTACAAGCTCATTTTGGTTCAACTTCAGCAACTGTGCATTGCATTGCCATGTAATGTGATGCAATGCTATCTTTCTAGCTCTCCCTTTTTACTTCCTTTTGGATAAACAGACATATTAGGCAAGCATTTTGGAGCTTTCACCTAAATAACTACAGGTGGTGAGATAAGCTGCACAATATAATTGACCTTTCAGTATATTGTTGCACACACACCATCTATTTAGCAAATGCCCTTGTTATCAACAGCAGCCTTTTAAACTCACCTGAGCTAACAGGTATGTGCGCTGGTTACTCTGCTGCGCTTAAAATTTCTTTTTTGGTTTGCTACAATGCCTTTTCTGAAACGTTGTCTCCTTCTGCTGGAACACTGACTTCTTTCATTTAATGCCTGCAGACTATAAAAGAGAACCCAACCCAAAAAGTTTGGTTGATTAGTCTGTGGCATTCTGTTAAACTGTTGCTTATGGCGGTCTCTGTGAGCTTCTCAGCGACATTCAGCCAGCCAGGTATCCTGCCTGCAGTAGATGGAATGTGGCAATGGAACGCTGGCTGCGCGTGTCATAATAGGCTCTGAGCCTTTATATACCTGTGCACAGCAGCAGCCACCTTCAGTCTGCTGCTGGACAGCCAGCAGCAGCAGCAGGAGAGGTATGTAATCAGGAGCCCTCCTGCTAAGGGTAGACAGCTGCTCGTTCCACCCCACCCCCCGCCTTAATTGGTTCTCCTCCCTTCCAACGGTGTTGAGGCGGGTGGGAACAGCAGGGGGTGAAGGTGCTGTGTTTAAAGAGGTGGAGTTATGCAGATCTAAAACGCGTGGATTGCAGCAGCAGCAAGCCGAAAAGTGCAGGCATGTAAGGGATCTAGAGGTTGACAACATGTCTTCTTAACGGGAGTCCAGGAGCTCATCTCCACAAATGGACTTTTCAGGATCCTTGGGTGGCTCCGTAGTTTGAAACCAATTCTGGTTATCGCTTCTCGGCCTTTTGGCTAAGATCAAGTGTAGTATCTGTTCTTATCAGTTTAATATCTGATACGTCCCCTATCTGGGGACCATATATTAAATGGATTTTTAGAACAGGGAGATGGAAAAAGAGCTTGCTCTGTCCACTCCACGCATTGACCTGGTATTGCAGTATCTCCAGGACCGGTGCACCCCTTCTTTAATGCAGTTTCTAAAATCAGAAAGAATTGAATTCAATGTTTTTTGTTCATTTTGCTTGTTTGTCGGATTTTGGGATGGACTCTTTGGCTTTGCTTTTCTTCTCCTCATTGGATTTTTCATGTTCAAAGTTGCAGAAGCCAGATTACAAGCTCATTTTGGTTCAACTTCAGCAACTGTGCATTGCATTGCCATGTAATGTGATGCAATGCTATCTTTCTAGCTCTCCCTTTTTACTTCCTTTTGGATAAACAGACATATTAGGCAAGCATTTTGGAGCTTTCACCTAAATAACTACAGGTGGTGAGATAAGCTGCACAATATAATTGACCTTTCAGTATATTGTTGCACACACACCATCTATTTAGCAAATGCCCTTGTTATCAACAGCAGCCTTTTAAACTCACCTGAGCTAACAGGTATGTGCGCTGGTTACTCTGCTGCGCTTAAAATTTCTTTTTTGGTTTGCTACAATGCCTTTTCTGAAACGTTGTCTCCTTCTGCTGGAACACTGACTTCTTTCATTTAATGCCTGCAGACTATAAAAGAGAACCCAACCCAAAAAGTTTGGTTGATTAGTCTGTGGCATTCTGTTAAACTGTTGCTTATGGCGGTCTCTGTGAGCTTCTCAGCGACATTCAGCCAGCCAGGTATCCTGCCTGCAGTAGATGGAATGTGGCAATGGAACGCTGGCTGCGCGTGTCATAATAGGCTCTGAGCCTTTATATACCTGTGCACAGCAGCAGCCACCTTCAGTCTGCTGCTGGACAGCCAGCAGCAGCAGCAGCAGGAGAGGTATGTAATCAGGAGCCCTCCTGCTAAGGGTAGACAGCTGCTCGTTCCACCCCACCCCCCGCCTTAATTGGTTCTCCTCCCTTCCAACGGTGTTGAGGCGGGTGGGAACAGCAGGGGGTGAAGGTGCTGTGTTTAAAGAGGTGGAGTTATGCAGATCTAAAACGCGTGGATTGCAGCAGCAGCAAGCCGAAAAGTGCAGGCATGTAAGGGATCTAGAGGTTGACAACATGTCTTCTTAACGGGAGTCCAGGAGCTCATCTCCACAAATGGACTTTTCAGGATCCTTGGGTGGCTCCGTAGTTTGAAACCAATTCTGGTTATCGCTTCTCGGCCTTTTGGCTAAGATCAAGTGTAGTATCTGTTCTTATCAGTTTAATATCTGATACGTCCCCTATCTGGGGACCATATATTAAATGGATTTTTAGAACAGGGAGATGGAAAAAGAGCTTGCTCTGTCCACTCCACGCATTGACCTGGTATTGCATTATCTCCAGGACCGGTGCACCCCTTCTTTAATGCAGTTTCTAAAATCAGAAAGAATTGAATTCAATGTTTTTTGTTCATTTTGCTTGTTTGTCGGATTTTGGGATGGACTCTTTGGCTTTGCTTTTCTTCTCCTCATTGGATTTTTCATGTTCAAAGTTGCAGAAGCCAGATTACAAGCTCATTTTGGTTCAACTTCAGCAACTGTGCATTGCATTGCCATGTAATGTGATGCAATGCTATCTTTCTAGCTCTCCCTTTTTACTTCCTTTTGGATAAACAGACATATTAGGCAAGCATTTTGGAGCTTTCACCTAAATAACTACAGGTGGTGAGATAAGCTGCACAATATAATTGACCTTTCAGTATATTGTTGCACACACACCATCTATTTAGCAAATGCCCTTGTTATCAACAGCAGCCTTTTAAACTCACCTGAGCTAACAGGTATGTGCGCTGGTTACTCTGCTGCGCTTAAAATTTCTTTTTTGGTTTGCTACAATGCCTTTTCTGAAACGTTGTCTCCTTCTGCTGGAACACTGACTTCTTTCATTTAATGCCTGCAGACTATAAAAGAGAACCCAACCCAAAAAGTTTGGTTGATTAGTCTGTGGCATTCTGTTAAACTGTTGCTTATGGCGGTCTCTGTGAGCTTCTCAGCGACATTCAGCCAGCCAGGTATCCTGCCTGCAGTAGATGGAATGTGGCAATGGAACGCTGGCTGCGCGTGTCATAATAGGCTCTGAGCCTTTATATACCTGTGCACAGCAGCAGCCACCTTCAGTCTGCTGCTGGACAGCCAGCAGCAGCAGCAGCAGCAGGAGAGGTATGTAATCAGGAGCCCTCCTGCTAAGGGTAGACAGCTGCTCGTTCCACCCCACCCCCCGCCTTAATTGGTTCTCCTCCCTTCCAACGGTGTTGAGGCGGGTGGGAACAGCAGGGGGTGAAGGTGCTGTGTTTAAAGAGGTGGAGTTATGCAGATCTAAAACGCGTGGATTGCAGCAGCAGCAAGCCGAAAAGTGCAGGCATGTAAGGGATCTAGAGGTTGACAACATGTCTTCTTAACGGGAGTCCAGGAGCTCATCTCCACAAATGGACTTTTCAGGATCCTTGGGTGGCTCCGTAGTTTGAAACCAATTCTGGTTATCGCTTCTCGGCCTTTTGGCTAAGATCAAGTGTAGTATCTGTTCTTATCAGTTTAATATCTGATACGTCCCCTATCTGGGGACCATATATTAAATGGATTTTTAGAACAGGGAGATGGAAAAAGAGCTTGCTCTGTCCACTCCACGCATTGACCTGGTATTGCAGTATCTCCAGGACCGGTGCACCCCTTCTTTAATGCAGTTTCTAAAATCAGAAAGAATTGAATTCAATGTTTTTTGTTCATTTTGCTTGTTTGTCGGATTTTGGGATGGACTCTTTGGCTTTGCTTTTCTTCTCCTCATTGGATTTTTCATGTTCAAAGTTGCAGAAGCCAGATTACAAGCTCATTTTGGTTCAACTTCAGCAACTGTGCATTGCATTGCCATGTAATGTGATGCAATGCTATCTTTCTAGCTCTCCCTTTTTACTTCCTTTTGGATAAACAGACATATTAGGCAAGCATTTTGGAGCTTTCACCTAAATAACTACAGGTGGTGAGATAAGCTGCACAATATAATTGACCTTTCAGTATATTGTTGCACACACACCATCTATTTAGCAAATGCCCTTGTTATCAACAGCAGCCTTTTAAACTCACCTGAGCTAACAGGTATGTGCGCTGGTTACTCTGCTGCGCTTAAAATTTCTTTTTTGGTTTGCTACAATGCCTTTTCTGAAACGTTGTCTCCTTCTGCTGGAACACTGACTTCTTTCATTTAATGCCTGCAGACTATAAAAGAGAACCCAACCCAAAAAGTTTGGTTGATTAGTCTGTGGCATTCTGTTAAACTGTTGCTTATGGCGGTCTCTGTGAGCTTCTCAGCGACATTCAGCCAGCCAGGTATCCTGCCTGCAGTAGATGGAATGTGGCAATGGAACGCTGGCTGCGCATGTCATAATAGGCTCTGAGCCTTTATATACCTGTGCACAGCAGCAGCCACCTTCAGTCTGCTGCTGGACAGCCAGCAGCAGCAGCAGCAGGAGAGGTATGTAATCAGGAGCCCTCCTGCTAAGGGTAGACAGCTGCTCGTTCCACCCCACCCCCCGCCTTAATTGGTTCTCCTCCCTTCCAACGGTGTTGAGGCGGGTGGGAACAGCAGGGGGTGAAGGTGCTGTGTTTAAAGAGGTGGAGTTATGCAGATCTAAAACGCGTGGATTGCAGCAGCAGCAAGCCGAAAAGTGCAGGCATGTAAGGGATCTAGAGGTTGACAACATGTCTTCTTAACGGGAGTCCAGGAGCTCATCTCCACAAATGGACTTTTCAGGATCCTTGGGTGGCTCCGTAGTTTGAAACCAATTCTGGTTATCGCTTCTCGGCCTTTTGGCTAAGATCAAGTGTAGTATCTGTTCTTATCAGTTTAATATCTGATACGTCCCCTATCTGGGGACCATATATTAAATGGATTTTTAGAACAGGGAGATGGAAAAAGAGCTTGCTCTGTCCACTCCACGCATTGACCTGGTATTGCAGTATCTCCAGGACCGGTGCACCCCTTCTTTAATGCAGTTTCTAAAATCAGAAAGAATTGAATTCAATGTTTTTTGTTCATTTTGCTTGTTTGTCGGATTTTGGGATGGACTCTTTGGCTTTGCTTTTCTTCTCCTCATTGGATTTTTCATGTTCAAAGTTGCAGAAGCCAGATTACAAGCTCATTTTGGTTCAACTTCAGCAACTGTGCATTGCATTGCCATGTAATGTGATGCAATGCTATCTTTCTAGCTCTCCCTTTTTACTTCCTTTTGGATAAACAGACATATTAGGCAAGCATTTTGGAGCTTTCACCTAAATAACTACAGGTGGTGAGATAAGCTGCACAATATAATTGACCTTTCAGTATATTGTTGCACACACACCATCTATTTAGCAAATGCCCTTGTTATCAACAGCAGCCTTTTAAACTCACCTGAGCTAACAGGTATGTGCGCTGGTTACTCTGCTGCGCTTAAAATTTCTTTTTTGGTTTGCTACAATGCCTTTTCTGAAACGTTGTCTCCTTCTGCTGGAACACTGACTTCTTTCATTTAATGCCTGCAGACTATAAAAGAGAACCCAACCCAAAAAAGTTTGGTTGATTAGTCTGTGGCATTCTGTTAAACTGTTGCTTATGGCGGTCTCTGTGAGCTTCTCAGCGACATTCAGCCAGCCAGGTATCCTGCCTGCAGTAGATGGAATGTGGCAATGGAACGCTGGCTGCGCGTGTCATAATAGGCTCTGAGCCTTTATATACCTGTGCACAGCAGCAGCCACCTTCAGTCTGCTGCTGGACAGCCAGCAGCAGCAGCAGCAGGAGAGGTATGTAATCAGGAGCCCTCCTGCTAAGGGTAGACAGCTGCTCGTTCCACCCCACTCCCCGCCTTAATTGGTTCTCCTCCCTTCCAACGGTGTTGAGGCGGGTGGGAACAGCAGGGGGTGAAGGTGCTGTGTTTAAAGAGGTGGAGTTATGCAGATCTAAAACGCGTGGATTGCAGCAGCAGCAAGCCGAAAAGTGCAGGCATGTAAGGGATCTAGAGGTTGACAACATGTCTTCTTAACGGGAGTCCAGGAGCTCATCTCCACAAATGGACTTTTCAGGATCCTTGGGTGGCTCCGTAGTTTGAAACCAATTCTGGTTATCGCTTCTCGGCCTTTTGGCTAAGATCAAGTGTAGTATCTGTTCTTATCAGTTTAATATCTGATACGTCCCCTATCTGGGGACCATATATTAAATGGATTTTTAGAACAGGGAGATGGAAAAAGAGCTTGCTCTGTCCACTCCACGCATTGACCTGGTATTGCAGTATCTCCAGGACCGGTGCACCCCTTCTTTAATGCAGTTTCTAAAATCAGAAAGAATTGAATTCAATGTTTTTTGTTCATTTTGCTTGTTTGTCGGATTTTGGGATGGACTCTTTGGCTTTGCTTTTCTTCTCCTCATTGGATTTTTCATGTTCAAAGTTGCAGAAGCCAGATTACAAGCTCATTTTGGTTCAACTTCAGCAACTGTGCATTGCATTGCCATGTAATGTGATGCAATGCTATCTTTCTAGCTCTCCCTTTTTACTTCCTTTTGGATAAACAGACATATTAGGCAAGCATTTTGGAGCTTTCACCTAAATAACTACAGGTGGTGAGATAAGCTGCACAATATAATTGACCTTTCAGTATATTGTTGCACACACACCATCTATTTAGCAAATGCCCTTGTTATCAACAGCAGCCTTTTAAACTCACCTGAGCTAACAGGTATGTGCGCTGGTTACTCTGCTGCGCTTAAAATTTCTTTTTTGGTTTGCTACAATGCCTTTTCTGAAACGTTGTCTCCTTCTGCTGGAACACTGACTTCTTTCATTTAATGCCTGCAGACTATAAAAGAGAACCCAACCCAAAAAGTTTGGTTGATTAGTCTGTGGCATTCTGTTAAACTGTTGCTTATGGCGGTCTCTGTGAGCTTCTCAGCGACATTCAGCCAGCCAGGTATCCTGCCTGCAGTAGATGGAATGTGGCAATGGAACGCTGGCTGCGCGTGTCATAATAGGCTCTGAGCCTTTATATACCTGTGCACAGCAGCAGCCACCTTCAGTCTGCTGCTGGACAGCCAGCAGCAGCAGCAGCAGGAGAGGTATGTAATCAGGAGCCCTCCTGCTAAGGGTAGACAGCTGCTCGTTCCACCCCACCCCCCGCCTTAATTGGTTCTCCTCCCTTCCAACGGTGTTGAGGCGGGTGGGAACAGCAGGGGGTGAAGGTGCTGTGTTTAAAGAGGTGGAGTTATGCAGATCTAAAACGCGTGGATTGCAGCAGCAGCAAGCCGAAAAGTGCAGGCATGTAAGGGATCTAGAGGTTGACAACATGTCTTCTTAACGGGAGTCCAGGAGCTCATCTCCACAAATGGACTTTTCAGGATCCTTGGGTGGCTCCGTAGTTTGAAACCAATTCTGGTTATCGCTTCTCGGCCTTTTGGCTAAGATCAAGTGTAGTATCTGTTCTTATCAGTTTAATATCTGATACGTCCCCTATCTGGGGACCATATATTAAATGGATTTTTAGAACAGGGAGATGGAAAAAGAGCTTGCTCTGTCCACTCCACGCATTGACCTGGTATTGCAGTATCTCCAGGACCGGTGCACCCCTTCTTTAATGCAGTTTCTAAAATCAGAAAGAATTGAATTCAATGTTTTTTGTTCATTTTGCTTGTTTGTCGGATTTTGGGATGGACTCTTTGGCTTTGCTTTTCTTCTCCTCATTGGATTTTTCATGTTCAAAGTTGCAGAAGCCAGATTACAAGCTCATTTTGGTTCAACTTCAGCAACTGTGCATTGCATTGCCATGTAATGTGATGCAATGCTATCTTTCTAGCTCTCCCTTTTTACTTCCTTTTGGATAAACAGACATATTAGGCAAGCATTTTGGAGCTTTCACCTAAATAACTACAGGTGGTGAGATAAGCTGCACAATATAATTGACCTTTCAGTATATTGTTGCACACACACCATCTATTTAGCAAATGCCCTTGTTATCAACAGCAGCCTTTTAAACTCACCTGAGCTAACAGGTATGTGCGCTGGTTACTCTGCTGCGCTTAAAATTTCTTTTTTGGTTTGCTACAATGCCTTTTCTGAAACGTTGTCTCCTTCTGCTGGAACACTGACTTCTTTCATTTAATGCCTGCAGACTATAAAAGAGAACCCAACCCAAAAAGTTTGGTTGATTAGTCTGTGGCATTCTGTTAAACTGTTGCTTATGGCGGTCTCTGTGAGCTTCTCAGCGACATTCAGCCAGCCAGGTATCCTGCCTGCAGTAGATGGAATGTGGCAATGGAACGCTGGCTGCGCGTGTCATAATAGGCTCTGAGCCTTTATATACCTGTGCACAGCAGCAGCCACCTTCAGTCTGCTGCTGGACAGCCAGCAGCAGCAGCAGCAGCAGCAGGAGAGGTATGTAATCAGGAGCCCTCCTGCTAAGGGTAGACAGCTGCTCGTTCCACCCCACCCCCCACCTTAATTGGTTCTCCTCCCTTCCAACGGTGTTGAGGCGGGTGGGAACAGCAGGGGGTGAAGGTGCTGTGTTTAAAGAGGTGGAGTTATGCAGATCTAAAACGCGTGGATTGCAGCAGCAGCAAGCCGAAAAGTGCAGGCATGTAAGGGATCTAGAGGTTGACAACATGTCTTCTTAACGGGAGTCCAGGAGCTCATCTCCACAAATGGACTTTTCAGGATCCTTGGGTGGCTCCGTAGTTTGAAACCAATTCTGGTTATCGCTTCTCGGCCTTTTGGCTAAGATCAAGTGTAGTATCTGTTCTTATCAGTTTAATATCTGATACGTCCCCTATCTGGGGACCATATATTAAATGGATTTTTAGAACAGGGAGATGGAAAAAGAGCTTGCTCTGTCCACTCCACGCATTGACCTGGTATTGCAGTATCTCCAGGACCGGTGCACCCCTTCTTTAATGCAGTTTCTAAAATCAGAAAGAATTGAATTCAATGTTTTTTGTTCATTTTGCTTGTTTGTCGGATTTTGGGATGGACTCTTTGGCTTTGCTTTTCTTCTCCTCATTGGATTTTTCATGTTCAAAGTTGCAGAAGCCAGATTACAAGCTCATTTTGGTTCAACTTCAGCAACTGTGCATTGCATTGCCATGTAATGTGATGCAATGCTATCTTTCTAGCTCTCCCTTTATACTTCCTTTTGGATAAACAGACATATTAGGCAAGCATTTTGGAGCTTTCACCTAAATAACTACAGGTGGTGAGATAAGCTGCACAATATAATTGACCTTTCAGTATATTGTTGCACACACACCATCTATTTAGCAAATGCCCTTGTTATCAACAGCAGCCTTTTAAACTCACCTGAGCTAACAGGTATGTGCGCTGGTTACTCTGCTGCGCTTAAAATTTCTTTTTTGGTTTGCTACAATGCCTTTTCTGAAACGTTGTCTCCTTCTGCTGGAACACTGACTTCTTTCATTTAATGCCTGCAGACTATAAAAGAGAACCCAACCCAAAAAGTTTGGTTGATTAGTCTGTGGCATTCTGTTAAACTGTTGCTTATGGCGGTCTCTGTGAGCTTCTCAGCGACATTCAGCCAGCCAGGTATCCTGCCTGCAGTAGATGGAATGTGGCAATGGAACGCTGGCTGCGCGTGTCATAATAGGCTCTGAGCCTTTATATACCTGTGCACAGCAGCAGTCACCTTCAGTCTGCTGCTGGACAGCCAGCAGCAGCAGCAGCAGCAGGAGAGGTATGTAATCAGGAGCCCTCCTGCTAAGGGTAGACAGCTGCTCGTTCCACCCCACCCCCCGCCTTAATTGGTTCTCCTCCCTTCCAACGGTGTTGAGGCGGGTGGGAACAGCAGGGGGTGAAGGTGCTGTGTTTAAAGAGGTGGAGTTATGCAGATCTAAAACGCGTGGATTGCAGCAGCAGCAAGCCGAAAAGTGCAGGCATGTAAGGGATCTAGAGGTTGACAACATGTCTTCTTAACGGGAGTCCAGGAGCTCATCTCCACAAATGGACTTTTCAGGATCCTTGGGTGGCTCCGTAGTTTGAAACCAATTCTGGTTATCGCTTCTCGGCCTTTTGGCTAAGATCAAGTGTAGTATCTGTTCTTATCAGTTTAATATCTGATACGTCCCCTATCTGGGGACCATATATTAAATGGATTTTTAGAACAGGGAGATGGAAAAAGAGCTTGCTCTGTCCACTCCACGCATTGACCTGGTATTGCAGTATCTCCAGGACCGGTGCACCCCTTCTTTAATGCAGTTTCTAAAATCAGAAAGAATTGAATTCAATGTTTTTTGTTCATTTTGCTTGTTTGTCGGATTTTGGGATGGACTCTTTGGCTTTGCTTTTCTTCTCCTCATTGGATTTTTCATGTTCAAAGTTGCAGAAGCCAGATTACAAGCTCATTTTGGTTCAACTTCAGCAACTGTGCATTGCATTGCCATGTAATGTGATGCAATGCTATCTTTCTAGCTCTCCCTTTTTACTTCCTTTTGGATAAACAGACATATTAGGCAAGCATTTTGGAGCTTTCACCTAAATAACTAC
Organism: Phyllobates terribilis; assembly: GCF_046119375.1. Taxonomy (NCBI): domain Eukaryota; kingdom Metazoa; phylum Chordata; class Amphibia; order Anura; family Dendrobatidae; genus Phyllobates; species Phyllobates terribilis. The sequence continues at coordinate 373,767 of NW_027363137.1, forward strand.
AGGTGGTGAGATAAGCTGCACAATATAATTGACCTTTCAGTATATTGTTGCACACACACCATCTATTTAGCAAATGCCCTTGTTATCAACAGCAGCCTTTTAAACTCACCTGAGCTAACAGGTATGTGCGCTGGTTACTCTGCTGCGCTTAAAATTTCTTTTTTGGTTTGCTACAATGCCTTTTCTGAAACGTTGTCTCCTTCTGCTGGAACACTGACTTCTTTCATTTAATGCATGCAGACTATAAAAGAGAACCCAACCCAAAAAGTTTGGTTGATTAGTCTGTGGCATTCTGTTAAACTGTTGCTTATGGCGGTCTCTGTGAGCTTCTCAGCGACATTCAGCCAGCCAGGTATCCTGCCTGCAGTAGATGGAATGTGGCAATGGAACGCTGGCTGCGCGTGTCATAATAGGCTCTGAGCCTTTATATACCTGTGCACAGCAGCAGCCACCTTCAGTCTGCTGCTGGACAGCCAGCAGCAGCAGCAGCAGCAGGAGAGGTATGTAATCAGGAGCCCTCCTGCTAAGGGTAGACAGCTGCTCGTTCCACCCCACCCCCCGCCTTAATTGGTTCTCCTCCCTTCCAACGGTGTTGAGGCGGGTGGGAACAGCAGGGGGTGAAGGTGCTGTGTTTAAAGAGGTGGAGTTATGCAGATCTAAAACGCGTGGATTGCAGCAGCAGCAAGCTGAAAAGTGCAGGCATGTAAGGGATCTAGAGGTTGACAACATGTCTTCTTAACGGGAGTCCAGGAGCTCATCTCCACAAATGGACTTTTCAGGATCCTTGGGTGGCTCCGTAGTTTGAAACCAATTCTGGTTATCGCTTCTCGGCCTTTTGGCTAAGATCAAGTGTAGTATCTGTTCTTATCAGTTTAATATCTGATACGTCCCCTATCTGGGGACCATATATTAAATGGATTTTTAGAACAGGGAGATGGAAAAAGAGCTTGCTCTGTCCACTCCACGCATTGACCTGGTATTGCAGTATCTCCAGGACCGGTGCACCCCTTCTTTAATGCAGTTTCTAAAATCAGAAAGAATTGAATTCAATGTTTTTTGTTCATTTTGCTTGTTTGTCGGATTTTGGGATGGACTCTTTGGCTTTGCTTTTCTTCTCCTCATTGGATTTTTCATGTTCAAAGTTGCAGAAGCCAGATTACAAGCTCATTTTGGTTCAACTTCAGCAACTGTGCATTGCATTGCCATGTAATGTGATGCAATGCTATCTTTCTAGCTCTCCCTTTTTACTTCCTTTTGGATAAACAGACATATTAGGCAAGCATTTTGGAGCTTTCACCTAAATAACTACAGGTGGTGAGATAAGCTGCACAATATAATTGACCTTTCAGTATATTGTTGCACACGCACCATCTATTTAGCAAATGCCCTTGTTATCAACATCAGCCTTTTAAACTCACCTGAGCTAACAGGTATGTGCGCTGGTTACTCTGCTGCGCTTAAAATTTCTTTTTTGGTTTGCTACAATGCCTTTTCTGAAACGTTGTCTCCTTCTGCTGGAACACTGACTTCTTTCATTTAATGCCTGCAGACTATAAAAGAGAACCCAACCCAAAAAGTTTGGTTGATTAGTCTGTGGCATTCTGTTAAACTGTTGCTTATGGCGGTCTCTGTGAGCTTCTCAGCGACATTCAGCCAGCCAGGTATCCTGCCTGCAGTAGATGGAATGTGGCAATGGAACGCTGGCTGCGCGTGTCATAATAGGCTCTGAGCCTTTATATACCTGTGCACAGCAGCAGCCACCTTCAGTCTGCTGCTGGACAGCCAGCAGCAGCAGCAGCAGGAGAGGTATGTAATCAGGAGCCCTCCTGCTAAGGGTAGACAGCTGCTCGTTCCACCCCACCCCCCGCCTTAATTGGTTCTCCTCCCTTCCAACGGTGTTGAGGCGGGTGGGAACAGCAGGGGGTGAAGGTGCTGTGTTTAAAGAGGTGGAGTTATGCAGATCTAAAACGCGTGGATTGCAGTAGCAGCAAGCCGAAAAGTGCAGGCATGTAAGGGATCTAGAGGTTGACAACATGTCTTCTTAACGGGAGTCCAGGAGCTCATCTCCACAAATGGACTTTTCAGGATCCTTGGGTGGCTCCGTAGTTTGAAACCAATTCTGGTTATCGCTTCTCGGCCTTTTGGCTAAGATCAAGTGTAGTATCTGTTCTTTTAAGAACACAAGAGCTGCGATCTACACTTGACGAGAGCGATCGAACTCGGAAGGAGAAGAGCTTCGGAGCCCAGCTGACATCGGAGAAGGAAGGCGGATATCGGTGGGAGGAAGAAGCTCTAAAGAATCCAGAAGAAGACGAAGACTCGGAGAAGAATCGGGCTGTCCTGTGGAATCTTCGAGGAAGAAAATCATCGAGACAAAGACCTTTCGTGGAATTTGTCCAGAACACGACGGGAGAAGAATCTGCATAGCTCCACCCATTCCGGGAAGAGTTCCAGATCCAGCTCCAAGAAGTAACTGCAGGAGGAAAGCCATGGCAAGCGCTGCGAGGAAGGCCGAAAAGAAGAGCCTGGAGCAGGGGACAGCCAGGAGGGCCCAGCCAGGAGCCGATTCTGACCCCAAGGACTCTGCCTCCACGACTGGCCAGCAGAAGGGACCCCAGAAGCCCCGCCACGAAGCTCCAGCCCTGGAGCCATGGATGCGGCAGACGGTGGCCCTGAAGCTGAAGGAAGTGGATGGGAGGGTGCCGGACATGTCCTCGGACGTGTTCTGCCAGAAGATGCTGCTGGATCGAGGCTTCTCCAGGTCGGACACCCTCAGCATCCAGACCTTCTTGACGGGGATCTTCTTCGTCACCTTCGCCACTGTGAACACCTGCAGGAGGTTCTGGGAAATGGTAAGCGCAAAAGGACCGGATAATTCTTTCTCTGCCTTTACAGGTAGCTGCCCTATCCAGAGGGACGAAAGGAGGATCACGGTCTCCATGCGCAACCCGCACACCCCAGGCCAAGACATCTGTACCTTCCTGAGACGCTTCTGTTTGGTTGTGAAGGAACCCTCTCACATCCTGAATGGACTCGGCTTCTGGACAGGTAAGTGGTCGGTGACCGTTAGACTTCACAGGGACCTGGCGTACTCAGACGGACTTCGGCACCTGCCCCCGACATCCTCCCTGGGCAACTCCTACGGCCTCATCTATTACCCGGACATGCCGCGGAACTGCAGGAGATGCGGCAAGAACGGCCACGAGATGAAGGACTGCAAGGAGGATGCCTGCAGGATTTGTCGAGTGACGGGACACAGCTCGAAGGACTGCCCGAAGAAGACATCCTGCAACCTGTGTGGGCTGGCGGCTCATCTGTACAAGGATTGCCCCAAGCGTGAGAGATCCTGGGCATCGGTGGTTGCGACGACCCCAGCTACGGAGGACAAGGCCCCGACGACCAGGCCTGTGAAGGTCAAGGACGCGACGACCAAGGCCCCAGCGGCCAAGGCCGAGACGACCAAGGCCAAAGCGGTCAAGGAGTCGGTGGCCAAAGCCCCAGCGACGGTCCCAGCAGCTCCGAAGCAGAAGAAAAAGTCAAAGGAGGGTAAGAGTTCTGTCACCCCTCTCTCGATCCCTCCCCCTGCCACCCCCGTCCAATTCCCCCCCACCCCGGCCACCCCTGCTGAGGATTCCACTTTCTCTTCCTCCTTCCCCTACTCCTCAGCAGGTGTCCTTTCCCCTGCCCCGGCAGCCACTCTCCCTCCCCAGACCATGGTAGCGGTGGAATTAACCTTTCCTCCACCCGCCGCTATCTATTCCGAGGAGGATTTTCCCCTTCTTGTCTCCCCAGTTCCAACCCGGGGAAAGAGGAAGGTGGAGGACAGCCCTGCTACTGAATCCTCCAAAAAGAAGATTCTGGATTTCGTAGGCGAAAAGGAGGATACCCTCCCTGAGCCAGAAGAGATGGAGCACATGGTTGAGACCCTGGTGGCCGAGCCAGAAGAGGAGGAACTGGTGGTCGCCGAGATCGAGGCCGCGCTGCTTTACCAGATGGAGGAAGAGGGCCTGCTGGTGATCCCGTCACCAGCAGTCAACACCGACGAGGGACCACCCGACCGGAGTGGTAACTAAGGTGTATTGCCTGCGCTAACTTTTTCTTTTTTCCCTACATGATGGCTAATATTAACTTATTTTCCATTAATGTCAGGAGCATCAAGGACAAGTTCAGATGTCAGACTATTTATGCCTTCCTTACTTTCCAGTTGTGTGATGTTTATATGTTGCAGGAATGTTCCCTTCCCTCCTCTAGGTCCTTCAAACATCTGGCCAGGGAGTGGTCCCACGGTCCATCCTACTGGTCCGGTGGGGGTGACTGCAAGTCTGCGGGGGTCGCAATTCTGATCAGGGGGGGCGCATTCACGCTTGAGTCCGTCCAGGAGCTCATCTGCGGCAGGGCTCTTGTTGTAGATGGCAACTGGGCGGGAGAACCTGTCAGGTTCATCAACGTGTATGCGTCCCCACTGAAGAATGAGCGTTTGGAGCTTTTCCAGACCCTGCGGCTTCAGCTTGCCACCACCAGGACCTTAGTGATGGCCGGGGATTTCAACTGCCCCATCGAGGAGGATGGTCGTAGTTCTGGCACATCTGCCAAGTTGGACATCACGTCCAAGCTGCTCATCGAGATGGTAACCGAGGCCTCTCTTCAGGACGTGGTGGGCTCCATGGGGAGAGGCTCCACGAACTATTCGTGGAGCCGACCCGATGGCTCACTCCGCTCCAGGATTGACTTTGTGTTCACCTCTCGGGCAGTCAGGCAGAGTAGGCACTCGATGGTCTCCTGCTTCTTCTCCGACCACAGAGCCATTCACTTACAAGGTGTCCTCGGCGACGGTTTTCCGTCCGGCCCCGGCTCCTGGAAGCTGAATTGTGCTCTGCTGGCTCAGGATGAAGTCGTGGAGGAGCTGAGAGCAGCCTACGCAATGTGGCAGTCCTACAAGGGTAGCTTCCAAACAATCTCTGATTGGTGGGAATATGTTAAACTTGAGTTTCGCTGTTTCTTTCAGGCCAAGGGTCGACAACAGGCGTGTGAGAAGAGGAGGGACTTCAGAGGGCTGCAGCGCGAGCTGCGGTCGCTGCAGGACCTTCTTCACTGCGGCTGGGACGTGAGGGAGGAGCTGGAGGAGACCAAGAAGAGCCTGAAAAGGCACTTTGAGGAGGAGTCCAAGCGAATCGTCTTCCGTTCCAAAGTGGAGAATCTGGAGAAGGGTGAGAAATGTAACTCATTCTTTTTCAGGAAACTTCATGCCGGTCACACGCCCCTGAACGAGCTGCGAGACGAGAGCGGAAACATGCGACGTGGGAAGGAGGACGTGATGAGGGTCGTCAGCGACTTCTACAGCGAACTCTACTCCCACAAGACTACTGACCCTGACGCTGCTGATAAGTTCCTGTCAGGTATCACTAACCATCTTGATCCTGCAGGCACGGCAGCCTTGGACAAACCTCTGATGGTGGGCGAATTGCTCTCTGCCGCTAAATCCTTTAGGACCGGCAGGACCCCGGGCAGTGATGGTCTTCCAGCGGAGCTCTATGTAGCGCTGGGAGACCTCATCTGTCCGGACCTGTTGGACCTGTACGAGGAGATGGTGGTGGAGGGTAGAATGCCTCCATCTTTGAGGGAAGGAATGGTCACGATCCTGTACAAGCGGAAGGGAGAGAGGTGCGACCTGAGGAATTGGCGTCCCATTACTCTGCTCAACGTGGACTACAAGATCCTGGCCAAGACGATGGCGACACGACTTAAGACGGTCATCGGACGGATCATCCACCCGGACCAGACCTGCGGCATCCCTGGACGTCGCATCGCAGACAGCCTCGCTCTCGTGCGGGACACGGTCGAGTACATCAAGGTCCGCCGCGCACACGCGGCCCTGGTCTCCTTGAATCAGGAGAAGGCCTTCGACCGGGTTTCCCACGAGTTCATGGGCCGAGCTCTGCACCGGTTAGGTTTGGGTAACATGTTTTGTTCGTATGTCCGTCTGATGTATTTTGATATCCACAGCTCGGTGTTGGTGAACGGCTGGAAGACTGACCCCTTCCCTGTCCTCTCTGGGGTCAGACAAGGCTGCCCTCTATCACCTCTTCTTTTTGTTTGTGTTATAGAACTCTTCGCAGAGGCTATCCGGCAGAATGGAGAGATCAGAGGGATCACCGCACCGGGTCCGGGACGACACGAGGTCAAGTGCTCGCTCTACATGGACGACGTCACCGTCTTCTGCGCTGATCGTGGTTCAGTCGACGCCCTCGTCCAGACGTGTGAGAGGTTCAGCCGGGCTTCAGGGGCCAAAGTCAACTGCAGGAAGTCGGAAGCCATGCTCTTCGGGGATTGGCAGCCGGCCTCCTCCGCCCCCTTCCCCTTCAACATTCAACCGGATTTCCTCAAGGTGCTGGGAGTCTGGTTCGGGAAGGAAGGAGCGGCCCTCAAGTCCTGGCAAGAACGCTTGGCCAAGGTGAAGCAACGGATCGGACTCTGGAGCCTCAGACACCTCACTTGTGAGGGTAAGGCACTCGTCCTGCGTAATGAGGTCCTGCCCGTCTTGCAGTACACGGCGCAGGCCTGGCCCCCACACGTCACTGTGTGCAGGGCCATTACCAGGACAGTGTTTCACTTTGTCTGGGGATCCAAGATGGACAGAGTCAGGCGGGCCGTCATGTACAAGGAGCCTCGCAAGGGTGGGAAGGGCGTTCCAGATATCCCCACCCTCCTGCGATCCTCTTTTGTGTGTGATTGTGTCCGCCGGACTTTGCAAGTCAAGAATGGCTCCGCGGGCAGGTCCATGTCTCGCTTCTTCCTGCTTCCTCTTTGGAGGCGACTCGGCTGGGACAAGTGGGACAGCTCCTTCCCCTACAACTGGACGACGCCATGGTTCTACGGAGACGTCGTTCGATTTGTGGGGGAGCATCAACTGGAGGGACTCAAGCCCGACTTGTGGAAGCCCAAAACTATCCACAAGCTAATCAGAGCCAAGGATGACGTGGAGAACATCACAGGACTTCACCAGGACACGCTGGAGACTGTGTGGACAAATGTGTCGTCTGACAGGCTGACCAACGGGCACAAGGACTTGTCGTGGATGGCGATTCAGGGCGGACTGCCCGTCCGGTCATTCATGCATGCCCGGAACCTGTGCAAGACCCGGTACTGCCCAAGGTGCCCCTTCGTGGAGGAAACATCTTTGCACACTTTTTGGGACTGCGGATTTGCACAGCGCCTATTGACTGCACTTGAGGACGACCTGAGGAACTCTGTCCCCAGGGCGAGCCTATCGCACCATTCTGTGCTTTACGGACTCTTCCCTGGGGTTCATACCGTCGGAGCCATCCAGGAGGCTTGGCGCCTTATGAACTGCTTCAAGGATGCCGTTTGGGTCGCCAGGAACCGGCTCATCTTGAGGAGGGAGAGGATGTCCATCCAGGACTGCCGCAGGCTGATCCACAGCCTGCTCAGAGACTATTCCATCATGGACGGTCCGGAGGACGAGGATGAGGACTAAACCCCTCCTCCCCCTCTCCCCTTATGTGTCTTGTCTTTCAATAAAGCTTCGGGCCTGTGATTTTCCCCTCCCCATCCCCTTTTTCCCAATCCCCATCCCTTATCACGGTTCGTCGTACTGTATTGATTGACATGCTTTTTCTTTCAGATTGAGTGTTTTGTGTAGCATAGGGGTGTGATGTGTCTAGTTAGTGCGTCGTATCCTCATGCTATGTAAATATGATGTAGAATTCTGTGAGTACTGGGCTGCGGCACTGTACACTGTCTGTTAACTTATTTTTTGTGCTAATAAAAGATATATTCAATCAAAAAAAATCTGTTCTTATCAGTTTAATATCTGATACGTCCCCTATCTGGGGACCATATATTAAATGGATTTTTAGAACAGGGAGATGGAAAAAGAGCTTGCTCTGTCCACTCCACGCATTGACCTGGTATTGCAGTATCTCCAGGACCGGTGCACCCCTTCTTTAATGCAGTTTCTAAAATCAGAAAGAATTGAATTCAATGTTTTTTGTTCATTTTGCTTGTTTGTCGGATTTTGGGATGGACTCTTTGGCTTTGCTTTTCTTCTCCTCATTGGATTTTTCATGTTCAAAGTTGCAGAAGCCAGATTACAAGCTCATTTTGGTTCAACTTCAGCAACTGTGCATTGCATTGCCATGTAATGTGATGCAATGCTATCTTTCTAGCTCTCCCTTTTTACTTCCTTTTGGATAAACAGACATATTAGGCAAGCATTTTGGAGCTTTCACCTAAATAACTACAGGTGGTGAGATAAGCTGCACAATATAATTGACCTTTCAGTATATTGTTGCACACACACCATCTATTTAGCAAATGCCCTTGTTATCAACAGCAGCCTTTTAAACTCACCTGAGCTAACAGGTATGTGCGCTGGTTACTCTGCTGCGCTTAAAATTTCTTTTTTGGTTTGCTACAATGCCTTTTCTGAAACATTGTCTCCTTCTGCTGGAACACTGACTTCTTTCATTTAATGCCTGCAGACTATAAAAGAGAACCCAACCCAAAAAGTTTGGTTGATTAGTCTGTGGCATTCTGTTAAACTGTTGCTTATGGCGGTCTCTGTGAGCTTCTCAGCGACATTCAGCCAGCCAGGTATCCTGCCTGCAGTAGATGGAATGTGGCAATGGAACGCTGGCTGCGCGTGTCATAATAGGCTCTGAGCCTTTATATACCTGTGCACAGCAGCAGCCACCTTCAGTCTGCTGCTGGACAGCCAGCAGCAGCAGCAGTAGGAGAGGTATGTAATCAGGAGCCCTCCTGCTAAGGGTAGACAGCTGCTCGTTCCACCCCACCCCCCGCCTTAATTGGTTCTCCTCCCTTCCAACGGTGTTGAGGTGGGTGGGAACAGCAGGGGGTGAAGGTGCTGTGTTTAAAGAGGTGGAGTTATGCAGATCTAAAACGCGTGGATTGCAGCAGCAGCAAGCCGAAAAGTGCAGGCATGTAAGGGATCTAGAGGTTGACAACATGTCTTCTTAACGGGAGTCCAGGAGCTCATCTCCACAAATGGACTTTTCAGGATCCTTGGGTGGCTCCGTAGTTTGAAACCAATTCTGGTTATCGCTTCTCGGCCTTTTGGCTAAGATCAAGTGTAGTATCTGTTCTTATCAGTTTAATATCTGATACGTCCCCTATCTGGGGACCATATATTAAATGGATTTTTAGAACAGGGAGATGGAAAAAGAGCTTGCTCTGTCCACTCCACGCATTGACCTGGTATTGCAGTATCTCCAGGACCGGTGCACCCCTTCTTTAATGCAGTTTCTAAAATCAGAAAGAATTGAATTCAATGTTTTTTGTTCATTTTGCTTGTTTGTCGGATTTTGGGATGGACTCTTTGGCTTTGCTTTTCTTCTCCTCATTGGATTTTTCATGTTCAAAGTTGCAGAAGCCAGATTACAAGCTCATTTTGGTTCAACTTCAGCAACTGTGCATTGCATTGCCATGTAATTGATGCAATGCTATCTTTCTAGCTCTCCCTTTTTACTTCCTTTTGGATAAACAGACATATTAGGCAAGCATTTTGGAGCTTTCACCTAAATAACTACAGGTGGTGAGATAAGCTGCACAATATAATTGACCTTTCAGTATATTGTTGCACACACACCATCTATTTAGCAAATGCCCTTGTTATCAACAGCAGCCTTTTAAACTCACCTGAGCTAACAGGTATGTGCGCTGGTTACTCTGCTGCGCTTAAAATTTCTTTTTTGGTTTGCTACAATGCCTTTTCTGAAACGTTGTCTCCTTCTGCTGGAACACTGACTTCTTTCATTTAATGCCTGCAGACTATAAAAGAGAACCCAACCCAAAAAGTTTGGTTGATTAGTCTGTGGCATTCTGTTAAACTGTTGCTTATGGCGGTCTCTGTGAGCTTCTCAGCGACATTCAGCCAGCCAGGTATCCTGCCTGCAGTAGATGGAATGTGGCAATGGAACGCTGGCTGCGCGTGTCATAATAGGCTCTGAGCCTTTATATACCTGTGCACAGCAGCAGCCACCTTCAGTCTGCTGCTGGACAGCCAGCAGCAGCAGCAGCAGGAGAGGTATGTAATCAGGAGCCCTCCTGCTAAGGGTAGACAGCTGCTCGTTCCACCCCACCCCCCGCCTTAATTGGTTCTCCTCCCTTCCAACGGTGTTGAGGCGGGTGGGAACAGCAGGGGGTGAAGGTGCTGTGTTTAAAGAGGTGGAGTTATGCAGATCTAAAACGCGTGGATTGCAGCAGCAGCAAGCCGAAAAGTGCAGGCATGTAAGGGATCTAGAGGTTGACAACATGTCTTCTTAACGGGAGTCCAGGAGCTCATCTCCACAAATGGACTTTTCAGGATCCTTGGGTGGCTCCGTAGTTTGAAACCAATTCTGGTTATCGCTTCTCGGCCTTTTGGCTAAGATCAAGTGTAGTATCTGTTCTTATCAGTTTAATATCTGATACGTCCCCTATCTGGGGACCATATATTAAATGGATTTTTAGAACAGGGAGATGGAAAAAGAGCTTGCTCTGTCCACTCCACGCATTGACCTGGTATTGCAGTATCTCCAGGACCGGTGCACCCCTTCTTTAATGCAGTTTCTAAAATCAGAAAGAATTGAATTCAATGTTTTTTGTTCATTTTGCTTGTTTGTCGGATTTTGGGATGGACTCTTTGGCTTTGCTTTTCTTCTCCTCATTGGATTTTTCATGTTCAAAGTTGCAGAAGCCAGATTACAAGCTCATTTTGGTTCAACTTCAGCAACTGTGCATTGCATTGCCATGTAATGTGATGCAATGCTATCTTTCTAGCTCTCCCTTTTTACTTCCTTTTGGATAAACAGACATATTAGGCAAGCATTTTGGAGCTTTCACCTAAATAACTACAGGTGGTGAGATAAGCTGCACAATATAATTGACCTTTCAGTATATTGTTGCACACACACCATCTATTTAGCAAATGCCCTTGTTATCAACAGCAGCCTTTTAAACTCACCTGAGCTAACAGGTATGTGCGCTGGTTACTCTGCTGCGCTTAAAATTTCTTTTTTGGTTTGCTACAATGCCTTTTCTGAAACGTTGTCTCCTTCTGCTGGAACACTGACTTCTTTCATTTAATGCCTGCAGACTATAAAAGAGAACCCAACCCAAAAAGTTTGGTTGATTAGTCTGTGGCATTCTGTTAAACTGTTGCTTATGGCGGTCTCTGTGAGCTTCTCAGCGACATTCAGCCAGCCAGGTATCCTGCCTGCAGTAGATGGAATGTGGCAATGGAACGCTGGCTGCGCGTGTCATAATAGGCTCTGAGCCTTTATATACCTGTGCACAGCAGCAGCCACCTTCAGTCTGCTGCTGGACAGCCAGCAGCAGCAGCAGCAGCAGGAGAGGTATGTAATCAGGAGCCCTCCTGCTAAGGGTAGACAGCTGCTCGTTCCACCCCACCCCCCGCCTTAATTGGTTCTCCTCCCTTCCAACGGTGTTGAGGCGGGTGGGAACAGCAGGGGGTGAAGGTGCTGTGTTTAAAGAGGTGGAGTTATGCAGATCTAAAACGCGTGGATTGCAGCAGCAGCAAGCCGAAAAGTGCAGGCATGTAAGGGATCTAGAGGTTGACAACATGTCTTCTTAACGGGAGTCCAGGAGCTCATCTCCACAAATGGACTTTTCAGGATCCTTGGGTGGCTCCGTAGTTTGAAACCAATTCTGGTTATCGCTTCTCGGCCTTTTGGCTAAGATCAAGTGTAGTATCTGTTCTTATCAGTTTAATATCTGATACGTCCCCTATCTGGGGACCATATATTAAATGGATTTTTAGAACAGGGAGATGGAAAAAGAGCTTGCTCTGTCCACTCCACGCATTGACCTGGTATTGCAGTATCTCCAGGACCGGTGCACCCCTTCTTTAATGCAGTTTCTAAAATCAGAAAGAATTGAATTCAATGTTTTTTGTTCATTTTGCTTGTTTGTCGGATTTTGGGATGGACTCTTTGGCTTTGCTTTTCTTCTCCTCATTGGATTTTTCATGTTCAAAGTTGCAGAAGCCAGATTACAAGCTCATTTTGGTTCAACTTCAGCAACTGTGCATTGCATTGCCATGTAATGTGATGCAATGCTATCTTTCTAGCTCTCCCTTTTTACTTCCTTTTGGATAAACAGACATATTAGGCAAGCATTTTGGAGCTTTCACCTAAATAACTACAGGTGGTGAGATAAGCTGCACAATATAATTGACCTTTCAGTATATTGTTGCACACACACCATCTATTTAGCAAATGCCCTTGTTATCAACAGCAGCCTTTTAAACTCACCTGAGCTAACAGGTATGTGCGCTGGTTACTCTACTGCGCTTAAAATTTCTTTTTTGGTTTGCTACAATGCCTTTTCTGAAACGTTGTCTCCTTCTGCTGGAACACTGACTTCTTTCATTTAATGCCTGCAGACTATAAAAGAGAACCCAACCCAAAAAGTTTGGTTGATTAGTCTGTGGCATTCTGTTAAACTGTTGCTTATGGCGGTCTCTGTGAGCTTCTCAGCGACATTCAGCCAGCCAGGTATCCTGCCTGCAGTAGATGGAATGTGGCAATGGAATGCTGGCTGCGCGTGTCATAATAGGCTCTGAGCCTTTATATACCTGTGCACAGCAGCAGCCACCTTCAGTCTGCTGCTGGACAGCCAGCAGCAGCAGCAGCAGGAGAGGTATGTAATCAGGAGCCCTCCTGCTAAGGGTAGACAGCTGCTCGTTCCACCCCACCCCCCGCCTTAATTGGTTCTCCTCCCTTCCAACGGTGTTGAGGCGGGTGGGAACAGCAGGGGGTGAAGGTGCTGTGTTTAAAGAGGTGGAGTTATGCAGATCTAAAACGCGTGGATTGCAGCAGCAGCAAGCCGAAAAGTGCAGGCATGTAAGGGATCTAGAGGTTGACAACATGTCTTCTTAACGGGAGTCCAGGAGCTCATCTCCACAAATGGACTTTTCAGGATCCTTGGGTGGCTCCGTAGTTTGAAACCAATTCTGGTTATCGCTTCTCGGCCTTTTGGCTAAGATCAAGTGTAGTATCTGTTCTTATCAGTTTAATATCTGATACGTCCCCTATCTGGGGACCATATATTAAATGGATTTTTAGAACAGGGAGATGGAAAAAGAGCTTGCTCTGTCCACACCACGCATTGACCTGGTATTGCAGTATCTCCAGGACCGGTGCACCCCTTCTTTAATGCAGTTTCTAAAATCAGAAAGAATTGAATTCAATGTTTTTTGTTCATTTTGCTTGTTTGTCGGATTTTGGGATGGACTCTTTGGCTTTGCTTTTCTTCTCCTCATTGGATTTTTCATGTTCAAAGTTGCAGAAGCCAGATTACAAGCTCATTTTGGTTCAACTTCAGCAACTGTGCATTGCATTGCCATGTAATGTGATGCAATGCTATCTTTCTAGCTCTCCCTTTTTACTTCCTTTTGGATAAACAGACATATTAGGCAAGCATTTTGGAGCTTTCACCTAAATAACTACAGGTGGTGAGATAAGCTGCACAATATAATTGACCTTTCAGTATATTGTTGCACACACACCATCTATTTAGCAAATGCCCTTGTTATCAACAGCAGCCTTTTAAACTCACCTGAGCTAACAGGTATGTGCGCTGGTTACTCTGCTGCGCTTAAAATTTCTTTTTTGGTTTGCTACAATGCCTTTTCTGAAACGTTGTCTCCTTCTGCTGGAACACTGACTTCTTTCATTTAATGCCTGCAGACTATAAAAGAGAACCCAACCCAAAAAGTTTGGTTGATTAGTCTGTGGCATTCTGTTAAACTGTTGCTTATGGCGGTCTCTGTGAGCTTCTCAGCGACATTCAGCCAGCCAGGTATCCTGCCTGCAGTAGATGGAATGTGGCAATGGAACGCTGGCTGCGCGTGTCATAATAGGCTCTGAGCCTTTATATACCTGTGCACAGCAGCAGCCACCTTCAGTCTGCTGCTGGACAGCCAGCAGCAGCAGCAGCAGGAGAGGTATGTAATCAGGAGCCCTCCTGCTAAGGGTAGACAGCTGCTCGTTCCACCCCACCCCCCGCCTTAATTGGTTCTCCTCCCTTCCAACGGTGTTGAGGCGGGTGGGAACAGCAGGGGGTGAAGGTGCTGTGTTTAAAGAGGTGGAGTTATGCAGATCTAAAACGCGTGGATTGCAGCAGCAGCAAGCCGAAAAGTGCAGGCATGTAAGGGATCTAGAGGTTGACAACATGTCTTCTTAACGGGAGTCCAGGAGCTCATCTCCACAAATGGACTTTTCAGGATCCTTGGGTGGCTCCGTAGTTTGAAACCAATTCTGGTTATCGCTTCTCGGCCTTTTGGCTAAGATCAAGTGTAGTATCTGTTCTTATCAGTTTAATATCTGATACGTCCCCTATCTGGGGACCATATATTAAATGGATTTTTAGAACAGGGAGATGGAAAAAGAGCTTGCTCTGTCCACTGCACGCATTGACCTGGTATTGCAGTATCTCCAGGACCGGTGCACCCCTTCTTTAATGCAGTTTCTAAAATCAGAAAGAATTGAATTCAATGTTTTTTGTTCATTTTGCTTGTTTGTCGGATTTTGGGATGGACTCTTTGGCTTTGCTTTTCTTCTCCTCATTGGATTTTTCATGTTCAAAGTTGCAGAAGCCAGATTACAAGCTCATTTTGGTTCAACTTCAGCAACTGTGCATTGCATTGCCATGTAATGTGATGCAATGCTATCTTTCTAGCTCTCCCTTTTTACTTCCTTTTGGATAAACAGACATATTAGGCAAGCATTTTGGAGCTTTCACCTAATTAACTACAGGTGGTGAGATAAGCTGCACAATATAATTGACCTTTCAGTATATTGTTGCACACACACCATCTATTTAGCAAATGCCCTTGTTATCAACAGCAGCCTTTTAAACTCACCTGAGCTAACAGGTATGTGCGCTGGTTACTCTGCTGCGCTTAAAATTTCTTTTTTGGTTTGCTACAATGCCTTTTCTGAAACGTTGTCTCCTTCTGCTGGAACACTGACTTCTTTCATTTAATGCCTGCAGACTATAAAAGAGAACCCAACCCAAAAAGTTTGGTTGATTAGTCTGTGGCATTCTGTTAAACTGTTGCTTATGGCGGTCTCTGTGAGCTTCTCAGCGACATTCAGCCAGCCAGGTATCCTGCCTGCAGTAGATGGAATGTGGCAATGGAACGCTGGCTGCGCGTGTCATAATAGGCTCTGAGCCTTTATATACCTGTGCACAGCAGCAGCCACCTTCAGTCTGCTGCTGGACAGCCAGCAGCAGCAGCAGCAGGAGAGGTATGTAATCAGGAGCCCTCCTGCTAAGGGTAGACAGCTGCTCGTTCCACCCCACCCCCCGCCTTAATTGGTTCTCCTCCCTTCCAACGGTGTTGAGGCGGGTGGGAACAGCAGGGGGTGAAGGTGCTGTGTTTAAAGAGGTGGAGTTATGCAGATCTAAAACGCGTGGATTGCAGCAGCAGCAAGCCGAAAAGTGCAGGCATGTAAGGGATCTAGAGGTTGACAACATGTCTTCTTAACGGGAGTCCAGGAGCTCATCTCCACAAATGGACTTTTCAGGATCCTTGGGTGGCTCCGTAGTTTGAAACCAATTCTGGTTATCGCTTCTCGGCCTTTTGGCTAAGATCAAGTGTAGTATCTGTTCTTATCAGTTTAATATCTGATACGTCCCCTATCTGGGGACCATATATTAAATGGATTTTTAGAACAGGGAGATGGAAAAAGAGCTTGCTCTGTCCACTCCACGCATTGACCTGGTATTGCAGTATCTCCAGGACGGGTGCACCCCTTCTTTAATGCAGTTTCTAAAATCAGAAAGAATTGAATTCAATGTTTTTTGTTCATTTTGCTTGTTTGTCGGATTTTGGGATGGACTCTTTGGCTTTGCTTTTCTTCTCCTCATTGGATTTTTCATGTTCAAAGTTGCAGAAGCCAGATTACAAGCTCATTTTGGTTCAACTTCAGCAACTGTGCATTGCATTGCCATGTAATGTGATGCAATGCTATCTTTCTAGCTCTCCCTTTTTACTTCCTTTTGGATAAACAGACATATTAGGCAAGCATTTTGGAGCTTTCACCTAAATAACTACAGGTGGTGAGATAAGCTGCACAATATAATTGACCTTTCAGTATATTGTTGCACACACACCATCTATTTAGCAAATGCCCTTGTTATCAACAGCAGCCTTTTAAACTCACCTGAGCTAACAGGTATGTGCGCTGGTTACTCTGCTGCGCTTAAAATTTCTTTTTTGGTTTGCTACAATGCCTTTTCTGAAACGTTGTCTCCTTCTGCTGGAACACTGACTTCTTTCATTTAATGCCTGCAGACTATAAAAGAGAACCCAACCCAAAAAGTTTGGTTGATTAGTCTGTGGCATTCTGTTAAACTGTTGCTTATGGCGGTCTCTGTGAGCTTCTCAGCGACATTCAGCCAGCCAGGTATCCTGCCTGCAGTAGATGGAATGTGGCAATGGAACGCTGGCTGCGCGTGTCATAATAGGCTCTGAGCCTTTATATACCTGTGCACAGCAGCAGCCACCTTCAGTCTGCTGCTGGACAGCCAGCAGCAGCAGCAGCAGGAGAGGTATGTAATCAGGAGCCCTCCTGCTAAGGGTAGACAGCTGCTCGTTCCACCCCACCCCCCGCCTTAATTGGTTCTCCTCCCTTCCATCGGTGTTGAGGCGGGTGGGAACAGTAGGGGGTGAAGGTGCTGTGTTTAAAGAGGTGGAGTTATGCAGATCTAAAACGCGTGGATTGCAGCAGCAGCAAGCCGAAAAGTGCAGGCATGTAAGGGATCTAGAGGTTGACAACATGTCTTCTTAACGGGAGTCCAGGAGCTCATCTCCACAAATGGACTTTTCAGGATCCTTGGGTGGCTCCGTAGTTTGAAACCAATTCTGGTTATCGCTTCTCGGCCTTTTGGCTAAGATCAAGTGCTTTATTGCAGGAGATTGTGGTTGAAGGGCACTCGGGTACCCCTCTCCTTGGCCTGGCAGGATCGTCCACTTTGGTGGACTTAACCTGCTTGCTGCTATTAGGGAGAGGGCTTAGTCCCAGGGTAACGAGTTGCGATCCCCCAGCTTCCAGGTGTTTTTCGCTGCAAGAACACTGGGAGCGCAGATTGCAAGCGGCTGCAATTTGCAACCTTGTTGCGTTTTTCCATGGAGGTTGACCCTAACCTCGTGCCTCTTTATGCGAGGCTAAAAAACTCTATCCGAGTTCACTTCACGGCGGGTGGCTCGGATATGAGGAAATTAGGGTATGTAGTCCAGGACGTGCTCAGGAACCTACTTGGCGTACAAAGGAATGAAATTCTCTCCATCCAGGATTATCCCAGAAGAGGTGACTATGACATCACATTCACCGGAGAAGGTATTTTTAGAGATGTACTAGAAAAGTTAAAAAAAGTTGAAAATAGTCCTGTTTTGAAAGGGATACAAATTGTTGAGCACGTCCTGGATGAGGTAAGACTGGTTATTGTAAAAATATTTTCGCCCTTTGTTTCTGCTCCAGAAGTAATGTCATTTCTAGCAATTTATTTTAAAAGTGTTAAATGTATTGGGAAGATATTAAACGAATATAACATATGGACATCTAAGTGGAAATTCCTTGTGAAGTGTACAAGAGATCCAAATACACCAGGTGGTATACGGCTCCCCCCTGCCCGTTTCAAAATTGGGCAAACAAATGGGGATTTCTTCTTTTCTGGGATGCCAGTATATTGCAGAAATTGTGGGCGCTATGGTCATTCAAAAGAAAACTGTCATGTATCATGTAGAAATTGTGCTAGTGAAGAACATGAGACAAAAGAATGCCCTAAGGAAAAGAAATGCAGTTTTTGCCAGACTCCAGGTCACTTTTATTTTTCTTGCCCTCACAGATTTCGGGAAGATGAGCAAAAGGGGAAGTCCAAGACGTCCGACCAAGGACCAAAAGATCAGACCACCCCTCAGGAGGAGGAACAACAACCTGGAGCCTCTGGAGACAATAAGGGCGTACCAAATAGTGAAGTGTCTCCAGAGTCTATGACAGGTAAAATACCAAATCCCAAAACCTGGCTGCAGGACCTGCGGGAGTCCAAAAGGAGGGCTGAGAAGGAGCAGAAGGGCACTACTGGTAAGGTCAAAAGGGACCGGCAAAAGGCCGACACAGAAGCCCATGCCCAGTCTGGGTCTCCTAGTGCTGAGGGCGCTGAGTGGATAAAGGTGGGTCCTAAGAAAAAGAAAAAGGGTGGTTCGGAGGAGGCAGCAGGAGGTGAACAGATGGACACTTCTCCAGAAGGGGACGTGGACGCTGGACCCTCAGGGGTTTCGGTCTCCGCTGCTACAGGTGGGGACCGGGATCTTGCTGCCTCTGAAGAGTCAGAGGCTCTGCCTTGTGCGCAACCTCCTCCTATAGGACGACCTTCTACAGGTCAAACAGGGGCGGCGGAACCCCTCGGGGACCCACCTGATGAGGAACTGCATGGCCAGCCAATGGAGACCCAGCGGGTTCTGCCAGCCAGCCCTCCGAGCTATGCCAGTGTAGCGTCGGGTTTATATAAATGTGGTAATCTTTCCTCCTCCACGGAGACTCTCGTGACGATACTATCAGATGAGGAGGGAGGCGCAAGCCCAGTGGTCTGATCAGGTTCATCGGACAGGTAAATCCGTTGCTCTTAGTTACCTAAGTAAAATTTCTACATTTTCTAATGATGGCTGAACTCAAAGGTATTTCCCTCAACGTGAGAGGCATAAAATCTAACACGAGAAGAACTGCTCTTTTTAATTTTTTTACGTGTTTTACTGCATCTGTATTTTTTCTGCAAGAATGTAATATCCCACATGAAATGTCATATCAAAAATATAAAGATGAGTGGAAGTGTGGGCCATCTGTCTGGTCCGGATCGAATGCTGCAGGATCAGCGGGTGTAGCCATACTTTTTAAAGGGAACGTTTTAATTGATTTTATTCAGGAAATTTTACCAGGTCGTATTTTATTAGTGAAAGCTTTTATTGATGGTATTAGATGGCAGTTTTTAAATTTTTATGGATCCCCAGAGAAAAATGAAAGAGCCGAAATGCTTGATCTTTTACCATTATTTATTAATAACTCTGAACCTTTTATCTTAGCAGGGGATTTTAATTGTGTTTTAAAAGGTGAAAACCGGCGCTCCAGCTCTGTAAGCAGGAACTACGATAAAACCTCAGGTATGCTACATGATATAGTCAAAGATGCTAAATTGATAGACATATATAAAGAGTGTCATAGTGACAGCCCAGAGGACGCCGGTTTCACTTGGAGCAATGCTAATTGTAGCTCTAGGATTGATTTTATTTTTGGTTCAGATAAAACAATACCTGCCAAATGTGAAGTTTTAACTAATATATTTTCAGACCATAAACTTTTATCCTTTACCATAAAAGTAAATGACAACAAAAAATGTGGTAAGAAAAGCTGGAAAATGAACGTATCCCTTTTAACCGACCCGCAGATTTTATCAGATTTTATTGAGTTTTATAGGAAATGTAGAAAAGGGAAAAAAACAAATGAGACTATGAGTGTATGGTGGGATAGAATGAAAGTAAAAATAAAAGACTTTTTTATTAAAAAGAGTATATGTAGAGCCAAAGAAAAATATGAAGAATATAGAATTTTAAATACCCGCCTACAAACATTATTTAAGCTCAGAGACAATGGGATAGATGTACAAGTTGATATTTCAAACTTAAAAGAAGAGATTTCAAAATGGCTAGAACAAAAAGGAAAAGAGATAATTTTTCGTTCTAGAGTACAACATATAGAAGAAAATGAAAAGTGTTCCAGATATTTTTTTAGGAAAAATAAAAAAGAAAAAGTGATAATTGACCATATAGATGGTGAGAATAATATAAAAAATATGCTGGGTAAAGTTGAGGGGTTTTTTTCTAATCTTTTTAATGGAAAAAATATAGATAATAAATTAATGGATGATTCGCTGCAAGGACTAACAGCTGTTTTAGATCCCGCATCCCAAGAGTTTTTATCCCAAGTTTTAACGGAACAAGAAGTGTTAAAAACTATTAAAAGTTTTAAAACTGGAAAGGTCCCTGGTCCTGATGGCATCCCAATAGAATTTTATGTATGTTTTTATGATATTTTAAAAGATGATTTGTTTTATTTGTTTACTGAGGTTTTTAATAATAAGGTTTTATTAAATTCCTGGAAGAAAGGTGAAGTCTCCCTCCTATACAAAAAAGGCGATAAATCAAAATTAGAAAACTGGAGACCAATAACACTTTTAAATTGTGACTATAAAATAATGGCTAAAATTTGTGCAAATCGTCTAAAAGAAGTCATCAGCAAAGTTATTCATTCTAATCAAGTGTGTGGGGTTCCGGGGCGCAGTATATGGGACAATCTGAATTTAGTGAAAGACTGTATTGAGGATGTGAAAGACAGAAAGGGGAAAATGGCGATTTTATCTATTGATTTTGAAAAAGCATTTGACCGTGTCTCACACTTTTATCTTTTTAAAGTTTTAGAGAAAATGGGCATACCAGAAGGGTTTTTACTATCGCTTAAAGCATTTTACAAGGATTGTACAAGTAAGATTTTAGTGAATGGTTTTAAGACACAAGAGGTTTTTTTACGGTCAGGGGTGAAACAGGGATGCCCTCTGTCCCCCCTACTGTTTATCTGTGCACTGGAACCAATGTTATGTGCAATACGCCAAAATAAACAGATATGCGGTGTCCCTCTGCCTGGAAGCGGTGGTTTGGAGGCCAAGGTTGTAGGCTACATGGATGACGTGGCGGTCTTGTGTACAGATGCACCATCACTTACGGCCACTCTCCATCAAGTGCAATCCTTTTGTCTAGCTTCTGGTTTTAAAATCAATTTTAATAAGTGTAACATTTTAAGTGTTGGGGGGATGATTTTACGTGATGTACCAATTAATGTCTCCGAATCCATTTCCATTTTAGGTATATCATTCACTGAAAATAATGATGGTTATAATAGTTGGGAAACAGTTACACAGAAAGTAAATACGAAAATATGTATGTGGAACATGAGGAGACTTACAATGGAGGGTAAAGTATTGGTTTTAAAGATGGTGATTTTACCTCTTTTATTGTATCTTAGCATGGTTTTCCCCCCGCCTGTTAATGTTTTAAAAAAGATAACCAAAACCTGTTTTACCTTCTTTTGGAACTCAAAAATGGAAAAGCTGAAAAGAGAAATCGTGATGAAATCAAAAGTAAAAGGTGGTAAAGATTTTCCAGATTTTAATAGGTTTCTTTTAATCCATCTGTTCGTTTACTGTTTTAATGCCCTTTTTAAGAATCACTATTGGTCCTTTTTTATGCGTTTTAATACAGGATTTTTTATGAGAAAGTTTGGATGGTATGAAGTTAATATTTCTGTGCCCCATGCTTTTAATTTGTCGACGCATTATGAGATTTTAAGGAAAATAGTGTCCGATTTTAATTTAGGGACTAAGAAAATAGAGGAATTAAGAAATAGTAAGAAACTAATTAAAGAAATACGAAAAAGTGAGGAAATATGTAATGTTGACAGATATGATGATGACAAATCTATGTCTATCTGGAAAATGATTAACGTTTTTTATCTTTTTAATGAACAGAGAGATCTGGCTTGGAGTTGCATGCACCGCTGTCTTCCTTGCCGGGCATTCCAATACAGAAGAGGATTTGTGAGGTCTGCCATCTGCCCAAGAGCCGGATGCCAAGAAGAGGAAACGGTGGAACATCTATTATGGACATGTAATTTTGCAAAGGATTTCTGGAGAAGACTGCTCCCCCTACTGGAAAGGGTGGCAGACCTCAAGGACTTTACATATAAAACTGTGCTATACGGACTTATGGAATGCCCCACAATGGACCAGTACACAATGGCTTGGAAGACAGTGAACTGCGCCAAGTCATCTCTCTGGAAAGCGCGCAACATTGCTATTTTTAAACAAGATGTTTTATCAGTGAATGATGTTTTAAGTTTATGTTTATGTGAAATGTATACTTATTATTTAATTGACAAAAAGAAGAATGTACATATTTCCAAAAAATGGCTTGTTGACCAATGGAACCTAATTATTTAAAATCTTTGTATTTTTTTGTTTTGTAAATTTCATTTGTCTTTTAACGTTTGGTATTTTTTTAATTATGCTTGTAATTTGTTAAAGTTTTAATAAACGGTTTTATCCCTCTGCAGGGGATAGCCAAATTAAAAAAAAAAAATCTGTTCTTATCAGTTTAATATCTGATACGTCCCCTATCTGGGGACCATATATTAAATGGATTTTTAGAACAGGGAGATGGAAAAAGAGCTTGCTCTGTCCACACCACGCATTGACCTGGTATTGCAGTATCTCCAGGACCGGTGCACCCCTTCTTTAATGCAGTTTCTAAAATCAGAAAGAATTGAATTCAATGTTTTTTGTTCATTTTGCTTGTTTGTCGGATTTTGGGATGGACTCTTTGGCTTTGCTTTTCTTCTCCTCATTGGATTTTTCATGTTCAAAGTTGCAGAAGCCAGATTACAAGCTCATTTTGGTTCAACTTCAGCAACTGTGCATTGCATTGCCATGTAATGTGATGCAATGCTATCTTTCTAGCTCTCCCTTTTTACTTCCTTTTGGATAAACAGACATATTAGGCAAGCATTTTGGAGCTTTCACCTAAATAACTACAGGTGGTGAGATAAGCTGCACAATATAATTGACCTTTCAGTATATTGTTGCACACACACCATCTATTTAGCAAATGCCCTTGTTATCAACAGCAGCCTTTTAAACTCACCTGAGCTAACAGGTATGTGCGCTGGTTACTCTGCTGCGCTTAAAATTTCTTTTTTGGTTTGCTACAATGCCTTTTCTGAAACGTTGTCTCCTTCTGCTGGAACACTGACTTCTTTCATTTAATGCCTGCAGACTATAAAAGAGAACCCAACCCAAAAAGTTTGGTTGATTAGTCTGTGGCATTCTGTTAAACTGTTGCTTATGGCGGTCTCTGTGAGCTTCTCAGCGACATTCAGCCAGCCAGGTATCCTGCCTGCAGTAGATGGAATGTGGCAATGGAACGCTGGCTGCGCGTGTCATAATAGGCTCTGAGCCTTTATATACCTGTGCACAGCAGCAGCCACCTTCAGTCTGCTGCTGGACAGCCAGCAGCAGCAGCAGCAGGAGAGGTATGTAATCAGGAGCCCTCCTGCTAAGGGTAGACAGCTGCTCGTTCCACCCCACCCCCCGCCTTAATTGGTTCTCCTCCCTTCCAACGGTGTTGAGGCGGGTGGGAACAGCAGGGGGTGAAGGTGCTGTGTTTAAAGAGGTGGAGTTATGCAGATCTAAAACGCGTGGATTGCAGCAGCAGCAAGCCGAAAAGTGCAGGCATGTAAGGGATCTAGAGGTTGACAACATGTCTTCTTAACGGGAGTCCAGGAGCTCATCTCCACAAATGGACTTTTCAGGATCCTTGGGTGGCTCCGTAGTTTGAAACCAATTCTGGTTATCGCTTCTCGGCCTTTTGGCTAAGATCAAGTGTAGTATCTGTTCTTATCAGTTTAATATCTGATACGTCCCCTATCTGGGGACCATATATTAAATGGATTTTTAGAACAGGGAGATGGAAAAAGAGCTTGCTCTGTCCACTGCACGCATTGACCTGGTATTGCAGTATCTCCAGGACCGGTGCACCCCTTCTTTAATGCAGTTTCTAAAATCAGAAAGAATTGAATTCAATGTTTTTTGTTCATTTTGCTTGTTTGTCGGATTTTGGGATGGACTCTTTGGCTTTGCTTTTCTTCTCCTCATTGGATTTTTCATGTTCAAAGTTGCAGAAGCCAGATTACAAGCTCATTTTGGTTCAACTTCAGCAACTGTGCATTGCATTGCCATGTAATGTGATGCAATGCTATCTTTCTAGCTCTCCCTTTTTACTTCCTTTTGGATAAACAGACATATTAGGCAAGCATTTTGGAGCTTTCACCTAATTAACTACAGGTGGTGAGATAAGCTGCACAATATAATTGACCTTTCAGTATATTGTTGCACACACACCATCTATTTAGCAAATGCCCTTGTTATCAACAGCAGCCTTTTAAACTCACCTGAGCTAACAGGTATGTGCGCTGGTTACTCTGCTGCGCTTAAAATTTCTTTTTTGGTTTGCTACAATGCCTTTTCTGAAACGTTGTCTCCTTCTGCTGGAACACTGACTTCTTTCATTTAATGCCTGCAGACTATAAAAGAGAACCCAACCCAAAAAGTTTGGTTGATTAGTCTGTGGCATTCTGTTAAACTGTTGCTTATGGCGGTCTCTGTGAGCTTCTCAGCGACATTCAGCCAGCCAGGTATCCTGCCTGCAGTAGATGGAATGTGGCAATGGAACGCTGGCTGCGCGTGTCATAATAGGCTCTGAGCCTTTATATACCTGTGCACAGCAGCAGCCACCTTCAGTCTGCTGCTGGACAGCCAGCAGCAGCAGCAGCAGGAGAGGTATGTAATCAGGAGCCCTCCTGCTAAGGGTAGACAGCTGCTCGTTCCACCCCACCCCCCGCCTTAATTGGTTCTCCTCCCTTCCAACGGTGTTGAGGCGGGTGGGAACAGCAGGGGGTGAAGGTGCTGTGTTTAAAGAGGTGGAGTTATGCAGATCTAAAACGCGTGGATTGCAGCAGCAGCAAGCCGAAAAGTGCAGGCATGTAAGGGATCTAGAGGTTGACAACATGTCTTCTTAACGGGAGTCCAGGAGCTCATCTCCACAAATGGACTTTTCAGGATCCTTGGGTGGCTCCGTAGTTTGAAACCAATTCTGGTTATCGCTTCTCGGCCTTTTGGCTAAGATCAAGTGTAGTATCTGTTCTTATCAGTTTAATATCTGATACGTCCCCTATCTGGGGACCATATATTAAATGGATTTTTAGAACAGGGAGATGGAAAAAGAGCTTGCTCTGTCCACTCCACGCATTGACCTGGTATTGCAGTATCTCCAGGACGGGTGCACCCCTTCTTTAATGCAGTTTCTAAAATCAGAAAGAATTGAATTCAATGTTTTTTGTTCATTTTGCTTGTTTGTCGGATTTTGGGATGGACTCTTTGGCTTTGCTTTTCTTCTCCTCATTGGATTTTTCATGTTCAAAGTTGCAGAAGCCAGATTACAAGCTCATTTTGGTTCAACTTCAGCAACTGTGCATTGCATTGCCATGTAATGTGATGCAATGCTATCTTTCTAGCTCTCCCTTTTTACTTCCTTTTGGATAAACAGACATATTAGGCAAGCATTTTGGAGCTTTCACCTAAATAACTACAGGTGGTGAGATAAGCTGCACAATATAATTGACCTTTCAGTATATTGTTGCACACACACCATCTATTTAGCAAATGCCCTTGTTATCAACAGCAGCCTTTTAAACTCACCTGAGCTAACAGGTATGTGCGCTGGTTACTCTGCTGCGCTTAAAATTTCTTTTTTGGTTTGCTACAATGCCTTTTCTGAAACGTTGTCTCCTTCTGCTGGAACACTGACTTCTTTCATTTAATGCCTGCAGACTATAAAAGAGAACCCAACCCAAAAAGTTTGGTTGATTAGTCTGTGGCATTCTGTTAAACTGTTGCTTATGGCGGTCTCTGTGAGCTTCTCAGCGACATTCAGCCAGCCAGGTATCCTGCCTGCAGTAGATGGAATGTGGCAATGGAACGCTGGCTGCGCGTGTCATAATAGGCTCTGAGCCTTTATATACCTGTGCACAGCAGCAGCCACCTTCAGTCTGCTGCTGGACAGCCAGCAGCAGCAGCAGCAGGAGAGGTATGTAATCAGGAGCCCTCCTGCTAAGGGTAGACAGCTGCTCGTTCCACCCCACCCCCCGCCTTAATTGGTTCTCCTCCCTTCCATCGGTGTTGAGGCGGGTGGGAACAGTAGGGGGTGAAGGTGCTGTGTTTAAAGAGGTGGAGTTATGCAGATCTAAAACGCGTGGATTGCAGCAGCAGCAAGCCGAAAAGTGCAGGCATGTAAGGGATCTAGAGGTTGACAACATGTCTTCTTAACGGGAGTCCAGGAGCTCATCTCCACAAATGGACTTTTCAGGATCCTTGGGTGGCTCCGTAGTTTGAAACCAATTCTGGTTATCGCTTCTCGGCCTTTTGGCTAAGATCAAGTGCTTTATTGCAGGAGATTGTGGTTGAAGGGCACTCGGGTACCCCTCTCCTTGGCCTGGCAGGATCGTCCACTTTGGTGGACTTAACCTGCTTGCTGCTATTAGGGAGAGGGCTTAGTCCCAGGGTAACGAGTTGCGATCCCCCAGCTTCCAGGTGTTTTTCGCTGCAAGAACACTGGGAGCGCAGATTGCAAGCGGCTGCAATTTGCAACCTTGTTGCGTTTTTCCATGGAGGTTGACCCTAACCTCGTGCCTCTTTATGCGAGGCTAAAAAACTCTATCCGAGTTCACTTCACGGCGGGTGGCTCGGATATGAGGAAATTAGGGTATGTAGTCCAGGACGTGCTCAGGAACCTACTTGGCGTACAAAGGAATGAAATTCTCTCCATCCAGGATTATCCCAGAAGAGGTGACTATGACATCACATTCACCGGAGAAGGTATTTTTAGAGATGTACTAGAAAAGTTAAAAAAAGTTGAAAATAGTCCTGTTTTGAAAGGGATACAAATTGTTGAGCACGTCCTGGATGAGGTAAGACTGGTTATTGTAAAAATATTTTCGCCCTTTGTTTCTGCTCCAGAAGTAATGTCATTTCTAGCAATTTATTTTAAAAGTGTTAAATGTATTGGGAAGATATTAAACGAATATAACATATGGACATCTAAGTGGAAATTCCTTGTGAAGTGTACAAGAGATCCAAATACACCAGGTGGTATACGGCTCCCCCCTGCCCGTTTCAAAATTGGGCAAACAAATGGGGATTTCTTCTTTTCTGGGATGCCAGTATATTGCAGAAATTGTGGGCGCTATGGTCATTCAAAAGAAAACTGTCATGTATCATGTAGAAATTGTGCTAGTGAAGAACATGAGACAAAAGAATGCCCTAAGGAAAAGAAATGCAGTTTTTGCCAGACTCCAGGTCACTTTTATTTTTCTTGCCCTCACAGATTTCGGGAAGATGAGCAAAAGGGGAAGTCCAAGACGTCCGACCAAGGACCAAAAGATCAGACCACCCCTCAGGAGGAGGAACAACAACCTGGAGCCTCTGGAGACAATAAGGGCGTACCAAATAGTGAAGTGTCTCCAGAGTCTATGACAGGTAAAATACCAAATCCCAAAACCTGGCTGCAGGACCTGCGGGAGTCCAAAAGGAGGGCTGAGAAGGAGCAGAAGGGCACTACTGGTAAGGTCAAAAGGGACCGGCAAAAGGCCGACACAGAAGCCCATGCCCAGTCTGGGTCTCCTAGTGCTGAGGGCGCTGAGTGGATAAAGGTGGGTCCTAAGAAAAAGAAAAAGGGTGGTTCGGAGGAGGCAGCAGGAGGTGAACAGATGGACACTTCTCCAGAAGGGGACGTGGACGCTGGACCCTCAGGGGTTTCGGTCTCCGCTGCTACAGGTGGGGACCGGGATCTTGCTGCCTCTGAAGAGTCAGAGGCTCTGCCTTGTGCGCAACCTCCTCCTATAGGACGACCTTCTACAGGTCAAACAGGGGCGGCGGAACCCCTCGGGGACCCACCTGATGAGGAACTGCATGGCCAGCCAATGGAGACCCAGCGGGTTCTGCCAGCCAGCCCTCCGAGCTATGCCAGTGTAGCGTCGGGTTTATATAAATGTGGTAATCTTTCCTCCTCCACGGAGACTCTCGTGACGATACTATCAGATGAGGAGGGAGGCGCAAGCCCAGTGGTCTGATCAGGTTCATCGGACAGGTAAATCCGTTGCTCTTAGTTACCTAAGTAAAATTTCTACATTTTCTAATGATGGCTGAACTCAAAGGTATTTCCCTCAACGTGAGAGGCATAAAATCTAACACGAGAAGAACTGCTCTTTTTAATTTTTTTACGTGTTTTACTGCATCTGTATTTTTTCTGCAAGAATGTAATATCCCACATGAAATGTCATATCAAAAATATAAAGATGAGTGGAAGTGTGGGCCATCTGTCTGGTCCGGATCGAATGCTGCAGGATCAGCGGGTGTAGCCATACTTTTTAAAGGGAACGTTTTAATTGATTTTATTCAGGAAATTTTACCAGGTCGTATTTTATTAGTGAAAGCTTTTATTGATGGTATTAGATGGCAGTTTTTAAATTTTTATGGATCCCCAGAGAAAAATGAAAGAGCCGAAATGCTTGATCTTTTACCATTATTTATTAATAACTCTGAACCTTTTATCTTAGCAGGGGATTTTAATTGTGTTTTAAAAGGTGAAAACCGGCGCTCCAGCTCTGTAAGCAGGAACTACGATAAAACCTCAGGTATGCTACATGATATAGTCAAAGATGCTAAATTGATAGACATATATAAAGAGTGTCATAGTGACAGCCCAGAGGACGCCGGTTTCACTTGGAGCAATGCTAATTGTAGCTCTAGGATTGATTTTATTTTTGGTTCAGATAAAACAATACCTGCCAAATGTGAAGTTTTAACTAATATATTTTCAGACCATAAACTTTTATCCTTTACCATAAAAGTAAATGACAACAAAAAATGTGGTAAGAAAAGCTGGAAAATGAACGTATCCCTTTTAACCGACCCGCAGATTTTATCAGATTTTATTGAGTTTTATAGGAAATGTAGAAAAGGGAAAAAAACAAATGAGACTATGAGTGTATGGTGGGATAGAATGAAAGTAAAAATAAAAGACTTTTTTATTAAAAAGAGTATATGTAGAGCCAAAGAAAAATATGAAGAATATAGAATTTTAAATACCCGCCTACAAACATTATTTAAGCTCAGAGACAATGGGATAGATGTACAAGTTGATATTTCAAACTTAAAAGAAGAGATTTCAAAATGGCTAGAACAAAAAGGAAAAGAGATAATTTTTCGTTCTAGAGTACAACATATAGAAGAAAATGAAAAGTGTTCCAGATATTTTTTTAGGAAAAATAAAAAAGAAAAAGTGATAATTGACCATATAGATGGTGAGAATAATATAAAAAATATGCTGGGTAAAGTTGAGGGGTTTTTTTCTAATCTTTTTAATGGAAAAAATATA
The DNA here is from genome assembly GCF_046119375.1 of Phyllobates terribilis. Taxonomy (NCBI): domain Eukaryota; kingdom Metazoa; phylum Chordata; class Amphibia; order Anura; family Dendrobatidae; genus Phyllobates; species Phyllobates terribilis. The sequence continues at coordinate 402,904 of NW_027363137.1, forward strand.
GATAATAAATTAATGGATGATTCGCTGCAAGGACTAACAGCTGTTTTAGATCCCGCATCCCAAGAGTTTTTATCCCAAGTTTTAACGGAACAAGAAGTGTTAAAAACTATTAAAAGTTTTAAAACTGGAAAGGTCCCTGGTCCTGATGGCATCCCAATAGAATTTTATGTATGTTTTTATGATATTTTAAAAGATGATTTGTTTTATTTGTTTACTGAGGTTTTTAATAATAAGGTTTTATTAAATTCCTGGAAGAAAGGTGAAGTCTCCCTCCTATACAAAAAAGGTGATAAATCAAAATTAGAAAACTGGAGACCAATAACACTTTTAAATTGTGACTATAAAATAATGGCTAAAATTTGTGCAAATCGTCTAAAAGAAGTCATCAGCAAAGTTATTCATTCTAATCAAGTGTGTGGGGTTCCGGGGCGCAGTATATGGGACAATCTGAATTTAGTGAAAGACTGTATTGAGGATGTGAAAGACAGAAAGGGGAAAATGGCGATTTTATCTATTGATTTTGAAAAAGCATTTGACCGTGTCTCACACTTTTATCTTTTTAAAGTTTTAGAGAAAATGGGCATACCAGAAGGGTTTTTACTATCGCTTAAAGCATTTTACAAGGATTGTACAAGTAAGATTTTAGTGAATGGTTTTAAGACACAAGAGGTTTTTTTACGGTCAGGGGTGAAACAGGGATGCCCTCTGTCCCCCCTACTGTTTATCTGTGCACTGGAACCAATGTTATGTGCAATACGCCAAAATAAACAGATATGCGGTGTCCCTCTGCCTGGAAGCGGTGGTTTGGAGGCCAAGGTTGTAGGCTACATGGATGACGTGGCGGTCTTGTGTACAGATGCACCATCACTTACGGCCACTCTCCATCAAGTGCAATCCTTTTGTCTAGCTTCTGGTTTTAAAATCAATTTTAATAAGTGTAACATTTTAAGTGTTGGGGGGATGATTTTACGTGATGTACCAATTAATGTCTCCGAATCCATTTCCATTTTAGGTATATCATTCACTGAAAATAATGATGGTTATAATAGTTGGGAAACAGTTACACAGAAAGTAAATACGAAAATATGTATGTGGAACATGAGGAGACTTACAATGGAGGGTAAAGTATTGGTTTTAAAGATGGTGATTTTACCTCTTTTATTGTATCTTAGCATGGTTTTCCCCCCGCCTGTTAATGTTTTAAAAAAGATAACCAAAACCTGTTTTACCTTCTTTTGGAACTCAAAAATGGAAAAGCTGAAAAGAGAAATCGTGATGAAATCAAAAGTAAAAGGTGGTAAAGATTTTCCAGATTTTAATAGGTTTCTTTTAATCCATCTGTTCGTTTACTGTTTTAATGCCCTTTTTAAGAATCACTATTGGTCCTTTTTTATGCGTTTTAATACAGGATTTTTTATGAGAAAGTTTGGATGGTATGAAGTTAATATTTCTGTGCCCCATGCTTTTAATTTGTCGACGCATTATGAGATTTTAAGGAAAATAGTGTCCGATTTTAATTTAGGGACTAAGAAAATAGAGGAATTAAGAAATAGTAAGAAACTAATTAAAGAAATACGAAAAAGTGAGGAAATATGTAATGTTGACAGATATGATGATGACAAATCTATGTCTATCTGGAAAATGATTAACGTTTTTTATCTTTTTAATGAACAGAGAGATCTGGCTTGGAGTTGCATGCACCGCTGTCTTCCTTGCCGGGCATTCCAATACAGAAGAGGATTTGTGAGGTCTGCCATCTGCCCAAGAGCCGGATGCCAAGAAGAGGAAACGGTGGAACATCTATTATGGACATGTAATTTTGCAAAGGATTTCTGGAGAAGACTGCTCCCCCTACTGGAAAGGGTGGCAGACCTCAAGGACTTTACATATAAAACTGTGCTATACGGACTTATGGAATGCCCCACAATGGACCAGTACACAATGGCTTGGAAGACAGTGAACTGCGCCAAGTCATCTCTCTGGAAAGCGCGCAACATTGCTATTTTTAAACAAGATGTTTTATCAGTGAATGATGTTTTAAGTTTATGTTTATGTGAAATGTATACTTATTATTTAATTGACAAAAAGAAGAATGTACATATTTCCAAAAAATGGCTTGTTGACCAATGGAACCTAATTATTTAAAATCTTTGTATTTTTTTGTTTTGTAAATTTCATTTGTCTTTTAACGTTTGGTATTTTTTTAATTATGCTTGTAATTTGTTAAAGTTTTAATAAACGGTTTTATCCCTCTGCAGGGGATAGCCAAATTAAAAAAAAAAAATCTGTTCTTATCAGTTTAATATCTGATACGTCCCCTATCTGGGGACCATATATTAAATGGATTTTTAGAACAGGGAGATGGAAAAAGAGCTTGCTCTGTCCACACCACGCATTGACCTGGTATTGCAGTATCTCCAGGACCGGTGCACCCCTTCTTTAATGCAGTTTCTAAAATCAGAAAGAATTGAATTCAATGTTTTTTGTTCATTTTGCTTGTTTGTCGGATTTTGGGATGGACTCTTTGGCTTTGCTTTTCTTCTCCTCATTGGATTTTTCATGTTCAAAGTTGCAGAAGCCAGATTACAAGCTCATTTTGGTTCAACTTCAGCAACTGTGCATTGCATTGCCATGTAATGTGATGCAATGCTATCTTTCTAGCTCTCCCTTTTTACTTCCTTTTGGATAAACAGACATATTAGGCAAGCATTTTGGAGCTTTCACCTAAATAACTACAGGTGGTGAGATAAGCTGCACAATATAATTGACCTTTCAGTATATTGTTGCACACACACCATCTATTTAGCAAATGCCCTTGTTATCAACAGCAGCCTTTTAAACTCACCTGAGCTAACAGGTATGTGCGCTGGTTACTCTGCTGCGCTTAAAATTTCTTTTTTGGTTTGCTACAATGCCTTTTCTGAAACGTTGTCTCCTTCTGCTGGAACACTGACTTCTTTCATTTAATGCCTGCAGACTATAAAAGAGAACCCAACCCAAAAAGTTTGGTTGATTAGTCTGTGGCATTCTGTTAAACTGTTGCTTATGGCGGTCTCTGTGAGCTTCTCAGCGACATTCAGCCAGCCAGGTATCCTGCCTGCAGTAGATGGAATGTGGCAATGGAACGCTGGCTGCGCGTGTCATAATAGGCTCTGAGCCTTTATATACCTGTGCACAGCAGCAGCCACCTTCAGTCTGCTGCTGGACAGCCAGCAGCAGCAGCAGCAGGAGAGGTATGTAATCAGGAGCCCTCCTGCTAAGGGTAGACAGCTGCTCGTTCCACCCCACCCCCCGCCTTAATTGGTTCTCCTCCCTTCCAACGGTGTTGAGGCGGGTGGGAACAGCAGGGGGTGAAGGTGCTGTGTTTAAAGAGGTGGAGTTATGCAGATCTAAAACGCGTGGATTGCAGCAGCAGCAAGCCGAAAAGTGCAGGCATGTAAGGGATCTAGAGGTTGACAACATGTCTTCTTAACGGGAGTCCAGGAGCTCATCTCCACAAATGGACTTTTCAGGATCCTTGGGTGGCTCCGTAGTTTGAAACCAATTCTGGTTATCGCTTCTCGGCCTTTTGGCTAAGATCAAGTGTAGTATCTGTTCTTATCAGTTTAATATCTGATACGTCCCCTATCTGGGGACCATATATTAAATGGATTTTTAGAACAGGGAGATGGAAAAAGAGCTTGCTCTGTCCACTGCACGCATTGACCTGGTATTGCAGTATCTCCAGGACCGGTGCACCCCTTCTTTAATGCAGTTTCTAAAATCAGAAAGAATTGAATTCAATGTTTTTTGTTCATTTTGCTTGTTTGTCGGATTTTGGGATGGACTCTTTGGCTTTGCTTTTCTTCTCCTCATTGGATTTTTCATGTTCAAAGTTGCAGAAGCCAGATTACAAGCTCATTTTGGTTCAACTTCAGCAACTGTGCATTGCATTGCCATGTAATGTGATGCAATGCTATCTTTCTAGCTCTCCCTTTTTACTTCCTTTTGGATAAACAGACATATTAGGCAAGCATTTTGGAGCTTTCACCTAATTAACTACAGGTGGTGAGATAAGCTGCACAATATAATTGACCTTTCAGTATATTGTTGCACACACACCATCTATTTAGCAAATGCCCTTGTTATCAACAGCAGCCTTTTAAACTCACCTGAGCTAACAGGTATGTGCGCTGGTTACTCTGCTGCGCTTAAAATTTCTTTTTTGGTTTGCTACAATGCCTTTTCTGAAACGTTGTCTCCTTCTGCTGGAACACTGACTTCTTTCATTTAATGCCTGCAGACTATAAAAGAGAACCCAACCCAAAAAGTTTGGTTGATTAGTCTGTGGCATTCTGTTAAACTGTTGCTTATGGCGGTCTCTGTGAGCTTCTCAGCGACATTCAGCCAGCCAGGTATCCTGCCTGCAGTAGATGGAATGTGGCAATGGAACGCTGGCTGCGCGTGTCATAATAGGCTCTGAGCCTTTATATACCTGTGCACAGCAGCAGCCACCTTCAGTCTGCTGCTGGACAGCCAGCAGCAGCAGCAGCAGGAGAGGTATGTAATCAGGAGCCCTCCTGCTAAGGGTAGACAGCTGCTCGTTCCACCCCACCCCCCGCCTTAATTGGTTCTCCTCCCTTCCAACGGTGTTGAGGCGGGTGGGAACAGCAGGGGGTGAAGGTGCTGTGTTTAAAGAGGTGGAGTTATGCAGATCTAAAACGCGTGGATTGCAGCAGCAGCAAGCCGAAAAGTGCAGGCATGTAAGGGATCTAGAGGTTGACAACATGTCTTCTTAACGGGAGTCCAGGAGCTCATCTCCACAAATGGACTTTTCAGGATCCTTGGGTGGCTCCGTAGTTTGAAACCAATTCTGGTTATCGCTTCTCGGCCTTTTGGCTAAGATCAAGTGTAGTATCTGTTCTTATCAGTTTAATATCTGATACGTCCCCTATCTGGGGACCATATATTAAATGGATTTTTAGAACAGGGAGATGGAAAAAGAGCTTGCTCTGTCCACTCCACGCATTGACCTGGTATTGCAGTATCTCCAGGACGGGTGCACCCCTTCTTTAATGCAGTTTCTAAAATCAGAAAGAATTGAATTCAATGTTTTTTGTTCATTTTGCTTGTTTGTCGGATTTTGGGATGGACTCTTTGGCTTTGCTTTTCTTCTCCTCATTGGATTTTTCATGTTCAAAGTTGCAGAAGCCAGATTACAAGCTCATTTTGGTTCAACTTCAGCAACTGTGCATTGCATTGCCATGTAATGTGATGCAATGCTATCTTTCTAGCTCTCCCTTTTTACTTCCTTTTGGATAAACAGACATATTAGGCAAGCATTTTGGAGCTTTCACCTAAATAACTACAGGTGGTGAGATAAGCTGCACAATATAATTGACCTTTCAGTATATTGTTGCACACACACCATCTATTTAGCAAATGCCCTTGTTATCAACAGCAGCCTTTTAAACTCACCTGAGCTAACAGGTATGTGCGCTGGTTACTCTGCTGCGCTTAAAATTTCTTTTTTGGTTTGCTACAATGCCTTTTCTGAAACGTTGTCTCCTTCTGCTGGAACACTGACTTCTTTCATTTAATGCCTGCAGACTATAAAAGAGAACCCAACCCAAAAAGTTTGGTTGATTAGTCTGTGGCATTCTGTTAAACTGTTGCTTATGGCGGTCTCTGTGAGCTTCTCAGCGACATTCAGCCAGCCAGGTATCCTGCCTGCAGTAGATGGAATGTGGCAATGGAACGCTGGCTGCGCGTGTCATAATAGGCTCTGAGCCTTTATATACCTGTGCACAGCAGCAGCCACCTTCAGTCTGCTGCTGGACAGCCAGCAGCAGCAGCAGCAGGAGAGGTATGTAATCAGGAGCCCTCCTGCTAAGGGTAGACAGCTGCTCGTTCCACCCCACCCCCCGCCTTAATTGGTTCTCCTCCCTTCCATCGGTGTTGAGGCGGGTGGGAACAGTAGGGGGTGAAGGTGCTGTGTTTAAAGAGGTGGAGTTATGCAGATCTAAAACGCGTGGATTGCAGCAGCAGCAAGCCGAAAAGTGCAGGCATGTAAGGGATCTAGAGGTTGACAACATGTCTTCTTAACGGGAGTCCAGGAGCTCATCTCCACAAATGGACTTTTCAGGATCCTTGGGTGGCTCCGTAGTTTGAAACCAATTCTGGTTATCGCTTCTCGGCCTTTTGGCTAAGATCAAGTGCTTTATTGCAGGAGATTGTGGTTGAAGGGCACTCGGGTACCCCTCTCCTTGGCCTGGCAGGATCGTCCACTTTGGTGGACTTAACCTGCTTGCTGCTATTAGGGAGAGGGCTTAGTCCCAGGGTAACGAGTTGCGATCCCCCAGCTTCCAGGTGTTTTTCGCTGCAAGAACACTGGGAGCGCAGATTGCAAGCGGCTGCAATTTGCAACCTTGTTGCGTTTTTCCATGGAGGTTGACCCTAACCTCGTGCCTCTTTATGCGAGGCTAAAAAACTCTATCCGAGTTCACTTCACGGCGGGTGGCTCGGATATGAGGAAATTAGGGTATGTAGTCCAGGACGTGCTCAGGAACCTACTTGGCGTACAAAGGAATGAAATTCTCTCCATCCAGGATTATCCCAGAAGAGGTGACTATGACATCACATTCACCGGAGAAGGTATTTTTAGAGATGTACTAGAAAAGTTAAAAAAAGTTGAAAATAGTCCTGTTTTGAAAGGGATACAAATTGTTGAGCACGTCCTGGATGAGGTAAGACTGGTTATTGTAAAAATATTTTCGCCCTTTGTTTCTGCTCCAGAAGTAATGTCATTTCTAGCAATTTATTTTAAAAGTGTTAAATGTATTGGGAAGATATTAAACGAATATAACATATGGACATCTAAGTGGAAATTCCTTGTGAAGTGTACAAGAGATCCAAATACACCAGGTGGTATACGGCTCCCCCCTGCCCGTTTCAAAATTGGGCAAACAAATGGGGATTTCTTCTTTTCTGGGATGCCAGTATATTGCAGAAATTGTGGGCGCTATGGTCATTCAAAAGAAAACTGTCATGTATCATGTAGAAATTGTGCTAGTGAAGAACATGAGACAAAAGAATGCCCTAAGGAAAAGAAATGCAGTTTTTGCCAGACTCCAGGTCACTTTTATTTTTCTTGCCCTCACAGATTTCGGGAAGATGAGCAAAAGGGGAAGTCCAAGACGTCCGACCAAGGACCAAAAGATCAGACCACCCCTCAGGAGGAGGAACAACAACCTGGAGCCTCTGGAGACAATAAGGGCGTACCAAATAGTGAAGTGTCTCCAGAGTCTATGACAGGTAAAATACCAAATCCCAAAACCTGGCTGCAGGACCTGCGGGAGTCCAAAAGGAGGGCTGAGAAGGAGCAGAAGGGCACTACTGGTAAGGTCAAAAGGGACCGGCAAAAGGCCGACACAGAAGCCCATGCCCAGTCTGGGTCTCCTAGTGCTGAGGGCGCTGAGTGGATAAAGGTGGGTCCTAAGAAAAAGAAAAAGGGTGGTTCGGAGGAGGCAGCAGGAGGTGAACAGATGGACACTTCTCCAGAAGGGGACGTGGACGCTGGACCCTCAGGGGTTTCGGTCTCCGCTGCTACAGGTGGGGACCGGGATCTTGCTGCCTCTGAAGAGTCAGAGGCTCTGCCTTGTGCGCAACCTCCTCCTATAGGACGACCTTCTACAGGTCAAACAGGGGCGGCGGAACCCCTCGGGGACCCACCTGATGAGGAACTGCATGGCCAGCCAATGGAGACCCAGCGGGTTCTGCCAGCCAGCCCTCCGAGCTATGCCAGTGTAGCGTCGGGTTTATATAAATGTGGTAATCTTTCCTCCTCCACGGAGACTCTCGTGACGATACTATCAGATGAGGAGGGAGGCGCAAGCCCAGTGGTCTGATCAGGTTCATCGGACAGGTAAATCCGTTGCTCTTAGTTACCTAAGTAAAATTTCTACATTTTCTAATGATGGCTGAACTCAAAGGTATTTCCCTCAACGTGAGAGGCATAAAATCTAACACGAGAAGAACTGCTCTTTTTAATTTTTTTACGTGTTTTACTGCATCTGTATTTTTTCTGCAAGAATGTAATATCCCACATGAAATGTCATATCAAAAATATAAAGATGAGTGGAAGTGTGGGCCATCTGTCTGGTCCGGATCGAATGCTGCAGGATCAGCGGGTGTAGCCATACTTTTTAAAGGGAACGTTTTAATTGATTTTATTCAGGAAATTTTACCAGGTCGTATTTTATTAGTGAAAGCTTTTATTGATGGTATTAGATGGCAGTTTTTAAATTTTTATGGATCCCCAGAGAAAAATGAAAGAGCCGAAATGCTTGATCTTTTACCATTATTTATTAATAACTCTGAACCTTTTATCTTAGCAGGGGATTTTAATTGTGTTTTAAAAGGTGAAAACCGGCGCTCCAGCTCTGTAAGCAGGAACTACGATAAAACCTCAGGTATGCTACATGATATAGTCAAAGATGCTAAATTGATAGACATATATAAAGAGTGTCATAGTGACAGCCCAGAGGACGCCGGTTTCACTTGGAGCAATGCTAATTGTAGCTCTAGGATTGATTTTATTTTTGGTTCAGATAAAACAATACCTGCCAAATGTGAAGTTTTAACTAATATATTTTCAGACCATAAACTTTTATCCTTTACCATAAAAGTAAATGACAACAAAAAATGTGGTAAGAAAAGCTGGAAAATGAACGTATCCCTTTTAACCGACCCGCAGATTTTATCAGATTTTATTGAGTTTTATAGGAAATGTAGAAAAGGGAAAAAAACAAATGAGACTATGAGTGTATGGTGGGATAGAATGAAAGTAAAAATAAAAGACTTTTTTATTAAAAAGAGTATATGTAGAGCCAAAGAAAAATATGAAGAATATAGAATTTTAAATACCCGCCTACAAACATTATTTAAGCTCAGAGACAATGGGATAGATGTACAAGTTGATATTTCAAACTTAAAAGAAGAGATTTCAAAATGGCTAGAACAAAAAGGAAAAGAGATAATTTTTCGTTCTAGAGTACAACATATAGAAGAAAATGAAAAGTGTTCCAGATATTTTTTTAGGAAAAATAAAAAAGAAAAAGTGATAATTGACCATATAGATGGTGAGAATAATATAAAAAATATGCTGGGTAAAGTTGAGGGGTTTTTTTCTAATCTTTTTAATGGAAAAAATATAGATAATAAATTAATGGATGATTCGCTGCAAGGACTAACAGCTGTTTTAGATCCCGCATCCCAAGAGTTTTTATCCCAAGTTTTAACGGAACAAGAAGTGTTAAAAACTATTAAAAGTTTTAAAACTGGAAAGGTCCCTGGTCCTGATGGCATCCCAATAGAATTTTATGTATGTTTTTATGATATTTTAAAAGATGATTTGTTTTATTTGTTTACTGAGGTTTTTAATAATAAGGTTTTATTAAATTCCTGGAAGAAAGGTGAAGTCTCCCTCCTATACAAAAAAGGTGATAAATCAAAATTAGAAAACTGGAGACCAATAACACTTTTAAATTGTGACTATAAAATAATGGCTAAAATTTGTGCAAATCGTCTAAAAGAAGTCATCAGCAAAGTTATTCATTCTAATCAAGTGTGTGGGGTTCCGGGGCGCAGTATATGGGACAATCTGAATTTAGTGAAAGACTGTATTGAGGATGTGAAAGACAGAAAGGGGAAAATGGCGATTTTATCTATTGATTTTGAAAAAGCATTTGACCGTGTCTCACACTTTTATCTTTTTAAAGTTTTAGAGAAAATGGGCATACCAGAAGGGTTTTTACTATCGCTTAAAGCATTTTACAAGGATTGTACAAGTAAGATTTTAGTGAATGGTTTTAAGACACAAGAGGTTTTTTTACGGTCAGGGGTGAAACAGGGATGCCCTCTGTCCCCCCTACTGTTTATCTGTGCACTGGAACCAATGTTATGTGCAATACGCCAAAATAAACAGATATGCGGTGTCCCTCTGCCTGGAAGCGGTGGTTTGGAGGCCAAGGTTGTAGGCTACATGGATGACGTGGCGGTCTTGTGTACAGATGCACCATCACTTACGGCCACTCTCCATCAAGTGCAATCCTTTTGTCTAGCTTCTGGTTTTAAAATCAATTTTAATAAGTGTAACATTTTAAGTGTTGGGGGGATGATTTTACGTGATGTACCAATTAATGTCTCCGAATCCATTTCCATTTTAGGTATATCATTCACTGAAAATAATGATGGTTATAATAGTTGGGAAACAGTTACACAGAAAGTAAATACGAAAATATGTATGTGGAACATGAGGAGACTTACAATGGAGGGTAAAGTATTGGTTTTAAAGATGGTGATTTTACCTCTTTTATTGTATCTTAGCATGGTTTTCCCCCCGCCTGTTAATGTTTTAAAAAAGATAACCAAAACCTGTTTTACCTTCTTTTGGAACTCAAAAATGGAAAAGCTGAAAAGAGAAATCGTGATGAAATCAAAAGTAAAAGGTGGTAAAGATTTTCCAGATTTTAATAGGTTTCTTTTAATCCATCTGTTCGTTTACTGTTTTAATGCCCTTTTTAAGAATCACTATTGGTCCTTTTTTATGCGTTTTAATACAGGATTTTTTATGAGAAAGTTTGGATGGTATGAAGTTAATATTTCTGTGCCCCATGCTTTTAATTTGTCGACGCATTATGAGATTTTAAGGAAAATAGTGTCCGATTTTAATTTAGGGACTAAGAAAATAGAGGAATTAAGAAATAGTAAGAAACTAATTAAAGAAATACGAAAAAGTGAGGAAATATGTAATGTTGACAGATATGATGATGACAAATCTATGTCTATCTGGAAAATGATTAACGTTTTTTATCTTTTTAATGAACAGAGAGATCTGGCTTGGAGTTGCATGCACCGCTGTCTTCCTTGCCGGGCATTCCAATACAGAAGAGGATTTGTGAGGTCTGCCATCTGCCCAAGAGCCGGATGCCAAGAAGAGGAAACGGTGGAACATCTATTATGGACATGTAATTTTGCAAAGGATTTCTGGAGAAGACTGCTCCCCCTACTGGAAAGGGTGGCAGACCTCAAGGACTTTACATATAAAACTGTGCTATACGGACTTATGGAATGCCCCACAATGGACCAGTACACAATGGCTTGGAAGACAGTGAACTGCGCCAAGTCATCTCTCTGGAAAGCGCGCAACATTGCTATTTTTAAACAAGATGTTTTATCAGTGAATGATGTTTTAAGTTTATGTTTATGTGAAATGTATACTTATTATTTAATTGACAAAAAGAAGAATGTACATATTTCCAAAAAATGGCTTGTTGACCAATGGAACCTAATTATTTAAAATCTTTGTATTTTTTTGTTTTGTAAATTTCATTTGTCTTTTAACGTTTGGTATTTTTTTAATTATGCTTGTAATTTGTTAAAGTTTTAATAAACGGTTTTATCCCTCTGCAGGGGATAGCCAAATTAAAAAAAAAAAATCTGTTCTTATCAGTTTAATATCTGATACGTCCCCTATCTGGGGACCATATATTAAATGGATTTTTAGAACAGGGAGATGGAAAAAGAGCTTGCTCTGTCCACTCCACGCATTGACCTGGTATTGCAGTATCTCCAGGACCGGTGCACCCCTTCTTTAATGCAGTTTCTAAAATCAGAAAGAATTGAATTCAATGTTTTTTGTTCATTTTGCTTGTTTGTCGGATTTTGGGATGGACTCTTTGGCTTTGCTTTTCTTCTCCTCATTGGATTTTTCATGTTCAAAGTTGCAGAAGCCAGATTACAAGCTCATTTTGGTTCAACTTCAGCAACTGTGCATTGCATTGCCATGTAATGTGATGCAATGCTATCTTTCTAGCTCTCCCTTTTTACTTCCTTTTGGATAAACAGACATATTAGGCAAGCATTTTGGAGCTTTCACCTAAATAACTACAGGTGGTGAGATAAGCTGCACAATATAATTGACCTTTCAGTATATTGTTGCACACACACCATCTATTTAGCAAATGCCCTTGTTATCAACAGCAGCCTTTTAAACTCACCTGAGCTAACAGGTATGTGCGCTGGTTACTCTGCTGCGCTTAAAATTTCTTTTTTGGTTTGCTACAATGCCTTTTCTGAAACGTTGTCTCCTTCTGCTGGAACACTGACTTCTTTCATTTAATGCCTGCAGACTATAAAAGAGAACCCAACCCAAAAAGTTTGGTTGATTAGTCTGTGGCATTCTGTTAAACTGTTGCTTATGGCGGTCTCTGTGAGCTTCTCAGCGACATTCAGCCAGCCAGGTATCCTGCCTGCAGTAGATGGAATGTGGCAATGGAACGCTGGCTGCGCGTGTCATAATAGGCTCTGAGCCTTTATATACCTGTGCACAGCAGCAGCCACCTTCAGTCTGCTGCTGGACAGCCAGCAGCAGCAGCAGCAGGAGAGGTATGTAATCAGGAGCCCTCCTGCTAAGGGTAGACAGCTGCTCGTTCCACCCCACCCCCCGCCTTAATTGGTTCTCCTCCCTTCCAACGGTGTTGAGGCGGGTGGGAACAGCAGGGGGTGAAGGTGCTGTGTTTAAAGAGGTGGAGTTATGCAGATCTAAAACGCGTGGATTGCAGCAGCAGCAAGCCGAAAAGTGCAGGCATGTAAGGGATCTAGAGGTTGACAACATGTCTTCTTAACGGGAGTCCAGGAGCTCATCTCCACAAATGGACTTTTCAGGATCCTTGGGTGGCTCCGTAGTTTGAAACCAATTCTGGTTATCGCTTCTCGGCCTTTTGGCTAAGATCAAGTGTAGTATCTGTTCTTATCAGTTTAATATCTGATACGTCCCCTATCTGGGGACCATATATTAAATGGATTTTTAGAACAGGGAGATGGAAAAAGAGCTTGCTCTGTCCACTCCACGCATTGACCTGGTATTGCAGTATCTCCAGGACCGGTGCACCCCTTCTTTAATGCAGTTTCTAAAATCAGAAAGAATTGAATTCAATGTTTTTTGTTCATTTTGCTTGTTTGTCGGATTTTGGGATGGACTCTTTGGCTTTGCTTTTCTTCTCCTCATTGGATTTTTCATGTTCAAAGTTGCAGAAGCCAGATTACAAGCTCATTTTGGTTCAACTTCAGCAACTGTGCATTGCATTGCCATGTAATGTGATGCAATGCTATCTTTCTAGCTCTCCCTTTTTACTTCCTTTTGGATAAACAGACATATTAGGCAAGCATTTTGGAGCTTTCACCTAAATAACTACAGGTGGTGAGATAAGCTGCACAATATAATTGACCTTTCAGTATATTGTTGCACACACACCATCTATTTAGCAAATGCCCTTGTTATCAACAGCAGCCTTTTAAACTCACCTGAGCTAACAGGTATGTGCGCTGGTTACTCTGCTGCGCTTAAAATTTCTTTTTTGGTTTGCTACAATGCCTTTTCTGAAATGTTGTCTCCTTCTGCTGGAACACTGACTTCTTTCATTTAATGCCTGCAGACTATAAAAGAGAACCCAACCCAAAAAGTTTGGTTGATTAGTCTGTGGCATTCTGTTAAACTGTTGCTTATGGCGGTCTCTGTGAGCTTCTCAGCGACATTCAGCCAGCCAGGTATCCTGCCTGCAGTAGATGGAATGTGGCAATGGAACGCTGGCTGCGCGTGTCATAATAGGCTCTGAGCCTTTATTTACCTGTGCACAGCAGCAGCCACCTTCAGTCTGCTGCTGGACAGCCAGCAGCAGCAGCAGCAGGAGCGGTATGTAATCAGGAGCCCTCCTGCTAAGGGTAGACAGCTGCTCGTTCCACCCCACCCCCCGCCTTAATTGGTTCTCCTCCCTTCCAACGGTGTTGAGGCGGGTGGGAACAGCAGGGGGTGAAGGTGCTGTGTTTAAAGAGGTGGAGTTATGCAGATCTAAAACGCGTGGATTGCAGCAGCAGCAAGCCGAAAAGTGCAGGCATGTAAGGGATCTAGAGGTTGACAACATGTCTTCTTAACGGGAGTCCAGGAGCTCATCTCCACAAATGGACTTTTCAGGATCCTTGGGTGGCTCCGTAGTTTGAAACCAATTCTGGTTATCGCTTCTCGGCCTTTTGGCTAAGATCAGGTGCAGTGATCTACCAGTTGCTGCCTTGGCCTTGGCTAGGAGGTGCCCAGGGTACCCGGCTCCTTGGCCTGGGGGGATCGCTTTGTCTAACGGCAGGGCTTCACCCTCCTGCTGCTATTGGGGAGTCGGATTAGTCCCTGGGCAACGAGAGGCGATCATCGTGTCACCACACATAGCTGTGGGGGGCAGTTCTTTTGGAGGAAGAAGATGGAGTTGACGAGGAAGAGGAACTGTTTACGGTTCTATGTGAAGACGGAGTTAGAGGATTTTTCGTTGGAGGAGAATCAGATCTTGGATATTCTGTTCAAGTATGGGACGATCATTGAAGAGGACATTTTTTGTATGCAAGAAATCAAGTTTAAAAAGGTATTTGACGTAACACTGAAGTCTGAAGAAAAGTGTATTTGTCTTCTCAAGAATTGGGAAGGAAACGAAATTGGAGTTAATGCTCTTTTTGCTGGAAGGCCGAAAAAGGTGGTTATCTGTATGGATGACCCCTTTGTAGAGATGGAGGAAGTGATGGAGTTTTTGAAGCCATGGAGTATTTTGGTAAAATTCCAGAAGGACTACTTAAATAAAGTGGGAGTCTGGAATGGGAAGAGAAGTTTCCTAGTTTGGGAAAATGGACAAAATGAACTAAGTTTAGGAAGGATTGTTATAAATGGTAAATGTGGATTCAGTTATGTGGAAAATGGTAAAAGAAGAATTGATAATGGGAAACCTGGATTTTGTTATGAGGAAGGAGGGAAAAAAGAGGAGAAAGGGAAAAAGATATTTGAAGAATCGTTTGAAGATTGTAAAGAGAAAGAAGACAAAGATATACAAGTAGTTGAAAATAAGAAGGAGTTTGTGGGAGAGAAGCAGGAGTTCTCAGGAGTTGGGGACTCTATGTTTTGCAGACTGGAGAGAGTACCTAGAAGTAAAGACGTTAAGGAAAAAAGGAAGGTGGATGATAAGGGAAAAGAGAAAGTAATGCAGGATTGTGTTGATACCAGTGCTGAAGCTGAAGAAGATGAAAAGATTTTGCTGCAAGGTTTTGACTGGAAATTGTTGGACATGTCATGGAGGAAGAAGAAACGTGGAAGAAGAAAAATGTTGAGTTGATGTTTTTGTTGGAAGTTTTTTGTTGTTGATGTAAGGATATGTTATGTTATGTTTTATTTATTAATTATCATTAAATTTTCTTAAAAAAAACAAAAAGTTGAATTCGGATGATGAAGGCGTAGGCGACATTTTTTTGGTTATCCATGCAAATGGAATTTAATTTATGTCGCGTCTTCTGACGCATTCAATTAAAAAATCTGTTCTTATCAGTTTAATATCTGATACGTCCCCTATCTGGGGACCATATATTAAATGGATTTTTAGAACAGGGAGATGGAAAAAGAGCTTGCTCTGTCCACTCCACGCATTGACCTGGTATTGCAGTATCTCCAGGACCGGTGCACCCCTTCTTTAATGCAGTTTCTAAAATCAGAAAGAATTGAATTCAATGTTTTTTGTTCATTTTGCTTGTTTGTCGGATTTTGGGATGGACTCTTTGGCTTTGCTTTTCTTCTCCTCATTGGATTTTTCATGTTCAAAGTTGCAGAAGCCAGATTACAAGCTCATTTTGGTTCAACTTCAGCAACTGTGCATTGCATTGCCATGTAATGTGATGCAATGCTATCTTTCTAGCTCTCCCTTTTTACTTCCTTTTGGATAAACAGACATATTAGGCAAGCATTTTGGAGCTTTCACCTAAATAACTACAGGTGGTGAGATAAGCTGCACAATATAATTGACCTTTCAGTATATTGTTGCACACACACCATCTATTTAGCAAATGCCCTTGTTATCAACAGCAGCCTTTTAAACTCACCTGAGCTAACAGGTATGTGCGCTGGTTACTCTGCTGCGCTTAAAATTTCTTTTTTGGTTTGCTACAATGCCTTTTCTGAAATGTTGTCTCCTTCTGCTGGAACACTGACTTCTTTCATTTAATGCCTGCAGACTATAAAAGAGAACCCAACCCAAAAAGTTTGGTTGATTAGTCTGTGGCATTCTGTTAAACTGTTGCTTATGGCGGTCTCTGTGAGCTTCTCAGCGACATTCAGCCAGCCAGGTATCCTGCCTGCAGTAGATGGAATGTGGCAATGGAACGCTGGCTGCGCGTGTCATAATAGGCTCTGAGCCTTTATTTACCTGTGCACAGCAGCAGCCACCTTCAGTCTGCTGCTGGACAGCCAGCAGCAGCAGCAGCAGGAGAGGTATGTAATCAGGAGCCCTCCTGCTAAGGGTAGACAGCTGCTCGTTCCACCCCACCCCCCGCCTTAATTGGTTCTCCTCCCTTCCAACGGTGTTGAGGCGGGTGGGAACAGCAGGGGGTGAAGGTGCTGTGTTTAAAGAGGTGGAGTTATGCAGATCTAAAACGCGTGGATTGCAGCAGCAGCAAGCCGAAAAGTGCAGGCATGTAAGGGATCTAGAGGTTGACAACATGTCTTCTTAACGGGAGTCCAGGAGCTCATCTCCACAAATGGACTTTTCAGGATCCTTGGGTGGCTCCGTAGTTTGAAACCAATTCTGGTTATCGCTTCTCGGCCTTTTGGCTAAGATCAAGTGTAGTATCTGTTCTTATCAGTTTAATATCTGATACGTCCCCTATCTGGGGACCATATATTAAATGGATTTTTAGAACAGGGAGATGGAAAAAGAGCTTGCTCTGTCCACTCCACGCATTGACCTGGTATTGCAGTATCTCCAGGACCGGTGCACCCCTTCTTTAATGCAGTTTCTAAAATCAGAAAGAATTGAATTCAATGTTTTTTGTTCATTTTGCTTGTTTGTCGGATTTTGGGATGGACTCTTTGGCTTTGCTTTTCTTCTCCTCATTGGATTTTTCATGTTCAAAGTTGCAGAAGCCAGATTACAAGCTCATTTTGGTTCAACTTCAGCAACTGTGCATTGCATTGCCATGTAATGTGATGCAATGCTATCTTTCTAGCTCTCCCTTTTTACTTCCTTTTGGATAAACAGACATATTAGGCAAGCATTTTGGAGCTTTCACCTAAATAACTACAGGTGGTGAGATAAGCTGCACAATATAATTGACCTTTCAGTATATTGTTGCACACACACCATCTATTTAGCAAATGCCCTTGTTATCAACAGCAGCCTTTTAAACTCACCTGAGCTAACAGGTATGTGCGCTGGTTACTCTGCTGCGCTTAAAATTTCTTTTTTGGTTTGCTACAATGCCTTTTCTGAAACGTTGTCTCCTTCTGCTGGAACACTGACTTCTTTCATTTAATGCCTGCAGACTATAAAAGAGAACCCAACCCAAAAAGTTTGGTTGATTAGTCTGTGGCATTCTGTTAAACTGTTGCTTATGGCGGTCTCTGTGAGCTTCTCAGCGACATTCAGCCAGCCAGGTATCCTGCCTGCAGTAGATGGAATGTGGCAATGGAACGCTGGCTGCGCGTGTCATAATAGGCTCTGAGCCTTTATATACCTGTGCACAGCAGCAGCCACCTTCAGTCTGCTGCTGGACAGCCAGCAGCAGCAGCAGCAGGAGAGGTATGTAATCAGGAGCCCTCCTGCTAAGGGTAGACAGCTGCTCGTTCCACCCCACCCCCCGCCTTAATTGGTTCTCCTCCCTTCCAACGGTGTTGAGGCGGGTGGGAACAGCAGGGGGTGAAGGTGCTGTGTTTAAAGAGGTGGAGTTATGCAGATCTAAAACGCGTGGATTGCAGCAGCAGCAAGCCGAAAAGTGCAGGCATGTAAGGGATCTAGAGGTTGACAACATGTCTTCTTAACGGGAGTCCAGGAGCTCATCTCCACAAATGGACTTTTCAGGATCCTTGGGTGGCTCCGTAGTTTGAAACCAATTCTGGTTATCGCTTCTCGGCCTTTTGGCTAAGATCAAGTGTAGTATCTGTTCTTATCAGTTTAATATCTGATACGTCCCCTATCTGGGGACCATATATTAAATGGATTTTTAGAACAGGGAGATGGAAAAAGAGCTTGCTCTGTCCACTCCACGCATTGACCTGGTATTGCAGTATCTCCAGGACCGGTGCACCCCTTCTTTAATGCAGTTTCTAAAATCAGAAAGAATTGAATTCAATGTTTTTTGTTCATTTTGCTTGTTTGTCGGATTTTGGGATGGACTCTTTGGCTTTGCTTTTCTTCTCCTCATTGGATTTTTCATGTTCAAAGTTGCAGAAGCCAGATTACAAGCTCATTTTGGTTCAACTTCAGCAACTGTGCATTGCATTGCCATGTAATGTGATGCAATGCTATCTTTCTAGCTCTCCCTTTTTACTTCCTTTTGGATAAACAGACATATTAGGCAAGCATTTTGGAGCTTTCACCTAAATAACTACAGGTGGTGAGATAAGCTGCACAATATAATTGACCTTTCAGTATATTGTTGCACACACACCATCTATTTAGCAAATGCCCTTGTTATCAACAGCAGCCTTTTAAACTCACCTGAGCTAACAGGTATGTGCGCTGGTTACTCTGCTGCGCTTAAAATTTCTTTTTTGGTTTGCTACAACGCCTTTTCTGAAACGTTGTCTCCTTCTGCTGGAACACTGACTTCTTTCATTTAATGCCTGCAGACTATAAAAGAGAACCCAACCCAAAAAGTTTGGTTGATTAGTCTGTGGCATTCTGTTAAACTGTTGCTTATGGCGGTCTCTGTGAGCTTCTCAGCGACATTCAGCCAGCCAGGTATCCTGCCTGCAGTAGATGGAATGTGGCAATGGAACGCTGGCTGCGCGTGTCATAATAGGCTCTGAGCCTTTATATACCTGTGCACAGCAGCAGCCACCTTCAGTCTGCTGATGGACAGCCAGCAGCAGCAGCAGCAGGAGAGGTATGTAATCAGGAGCCCTCCTGCTAAGGGTAGACAGCTGCTCGTTCCACCCCACCCCCCGCCTTAATTGGTTCTCCTCCCTTCCAACGGTGTTGAGGCGGGTGGGAACAGCAGGGGGTGAAGGTGCTGTGTTTAAAGAGGTGGAGTTATGCAGATCTAAAACGCGTGGATTGCAGCAGCAACAAGCCGAAAAGTGCAGGCATGTAAGGGATCTAGAGGTTGACAACATGTCTTCTTAACGGGAGTCCAGGAGCTCATCTCTACAAATGGACTTTTCAGGATCCTTGGGTGGCTCCGTAGTTTGAAACCAATTCTGGTTATCGCTTCTCGGCCTTTTGGCTAAGATCAAGTGTAGTATCTGTTCTTATCAGTTTAATATCTGATACGTCCCCTATCTGGGGACCATATATTAAATGGATTTTTAGAACAGGGAGATGGAAAAAGAGCTTGCTCTGTCCACTCCACGCATTGACCTGGTATTGCAGTATCTCCAGGACCGGTGCACCCCTTCTTTAATGCAGTTTCTAAAATCAGAAAGAATTGAATTCAATGTTTTTTGTTCATTTTGCTTGTTTGTCGGATTTTGGGATGGACTCTTTGGCTTTGCTTTTCTTCTCCTCATTGGATTTTTCATGTTCAAAGTTGCAGAAGCCAGATTACAAGCTCATTTTGGTTCAACTTCAGCAACTGTGCATTGCATTGCCATGTAATGTGATGCAATGCTATCTTTCTAGCTCTCCCTTTTTACTTCCTTTTGGATAACCAGACATATTAGGCAAGCATTTTGGAGCTTTCACCTAAATAACTACAGGTGGTGAGATAAGCTGCACAATATAATTGACCTTTCAGTATATTGTTGCACACACACCATCTATTTAGCAAATGCCCTTGTTATCAACAGCAGCCTTTTAAACTCACCTGAGCTAACAGGTATGTGCGCTGGTTACTCTGCTGCGCTTAAAATTTCTTTTTTGGTTTGCTACAATGCCTTTTCTGAAACGTTGTCTCCTTCTGCTGGAACACTGACTTCTTTCATTTAATGCCTGCAGACTATAAAAGAGAACCCAACCCAAAAAGTTTGGTTGATTAGTCTGTGGCATTCTGTTAAACTGTTGCTTATGGCGGTCTCTGTGAGCTTCTCAGCGACATTCAGCCAGCCAGGTATCCTGCCTGCAGTAGATGGAATGTGGCAATGGAACGCTGGCTGCGCGTGTCATAATAGGCTCTGAGCCTTTATATACCTGTGCACAGCAGCAGCCACCTTCAGTCTGCTGCTGGACAGCCAGCAGCAGCAGCAGCAGGAGAGGTATGTAATCAGGAGCCCTCCTGCTAAGGGTAGACAGCTGCTCGTTCCACCCCACCCCCCCGCCTTAATTGGTTCTCCTCCCTTCCAACGGTGTTGAGGCGGGTGGGAACAGCAGGGGGTGAAGGTGCTGTGTTTAAAGAGGTGGAGTTATGCAGATCTAAAACGCGTGGATTGCAGCAGCAGCAAGCCGAAAAGTGCAGGCATGTAAGGGATCTAGAGGTTGACAACATGTCTTCTTAACGGGAGTCCAGGAGCTCATCTCCACAAATGGACTTTTCAGGATCCTTGGGTGGCTCCGTAGTTTGAAACCAATTCTGGTTATCGCTTCTCGGCCTTTTGGCTAAGATCAAGTGTAGTATCTGTTCTTATCAGTTTAATATCTGATACGTCCCCTATCTGGGGACCATATATTAAATGGATTTTTAGAACAGGGAGATGGAAAAAGAGCTTGCTCTGTCCACTCCACGCATTGACCTGGTATTGCAGTATCTCCAGGACCGGTGCACCCCTTCTTTAATGCAGTTTCTAAAATCAGAAAGAATTGAATTCAATGTTTTTTGTTCATTTTGCTTGTTTGTCGGATTTTGGGATGGACTCTTTGGCTTTGCTTTTCTTCTCCTCATTGGATTTTTCATGTTCAAAGTTGCAGAAGCCAGATTACAAGCTCATTTTGGTTCAACTTCAGCAACTGTGCATTGCATTGCCATGTAATGTGATGCAATGCTATCTTTCTAGCTCTCCCTTTTTACTTCCTTTTGGATAAACAGACATATTAGGCAAGCATTTTGGAGCTTTCACCTAAATAACTACAGGTGGTGAGATAAGCTGCACAATATAATTGACCTTTCAGTATATTGTTGCACACACACCATCTATTTAGCAAATGCCCTTGTTATCAACAGCAGCCTTTTAAACTCACCTGAGCTAACAGGTATGTGCGCTGGTTACTCTGCTGCGCTTAAAATTTCTTTTTTGGTTTGCTACAACGCCTTTTCTGAAACGTTGTCTCCTTCTGCTGGAACACTGACTTCTTTCATTTAATGCCTGCAGACTATAAAAGAGAACCCAACCCAAAAAGTTTGGTTGATTAGTCTGTGGCATTCTGTTAAACTGTTGCTTATGGCGGTCTCTGTGAGCTTCTCAGCGACATTCAGCCAGCCAGGTATCCTGCCTGCAGTAGATGGAATGTGGCAATGGAACGCTGGCTGCGCGTGTCATAATAGGCTCTGAGCCTTTATATACCTGTGCACAGCAGCAGCCACCTTCAGTCTGCTGATGGACAGCCAGCAGCAGCAGCAGCAGGAGAGGTATGTAATCAGGAGCCCTCCTGCTAAGGGTAGACAGCTGCTCGTTCCACCCCACCCCCCGCCTTAATTGGTTCTCCTCCCTTCCAACGGTGTTGAGGCGGGTGGGAACAGCAGGGGGTGAAGGTGCTGTGTTTAAAGAGGTGGAGTTATGCAGATCTAAAACGCGTGGATTGCAGCAGCAACAAGCCGAAAAGTGCAGGCATGTAAGGGATCTAGAGGTTGACAACATGTCTTCTTAACGGGAGTCCAGGAGCTCATCTCTACAAATGGACTTTTCAGGATCCTTGGGTGGCTCCGTAGTTTGAAACCAATTCTGGTTATCGCTTCTCGGCCTTTTGGCTAAGATCAAGTGTAGTATCTGTTCTTATCAGTTTAATATCTGATACGTCCCCTATCTGGGGACCATATATTAAATGGATTTTTAGAACAGGGAGATGGAAAAAGAGCTTGCTCTGTCCACTCCACGCATTGACCTGGTATTGCAGTATCTCCAGGACCGGTGCACCCCTTCTTTAATGCAGTTTCTAAAATCAGAAAGAATTGAATTCAATGTTTTTTGTTCATTTTGCTTGTTTGTCGGATTTTGGGATGGACTCTTTGGCTTTGCTTTTCTTCTCCTCATTGGATTTTTCATGTTCAAAGTTGCAGAAGCCAGATTACAAGCTCATTTTGGTTCAACTTCAGCAACTGTGCATTGCATTGCCATGTAATGTGATGCAATGCTATCTTTCTAGCTCTCCCTTTTTACTTCCTTTTGGATAACCAGACATATTAGGCAAGCATTTTGGAGCTTTCACCTAAATAACTACAGGTGGTGAGATAAGCTGCACAATATAATTGACCTTTCAGTATATTGTTGCACACACACCATCTATTTAGCAAATGCCCTTGTTATCAACAGCAGCCTTTTAAACTCACCTGAGCTAACAGGTATGTGCGCTGGTTACTCTGCTGCGCTTAAAATTTCTTTTTTGGTTTGCTACAATGCCTTTTCTGAAACGTTGTCTCCTTCTGCTGGAACACTGACTTCTTTCATTTAATGCCTGCAGACTATAAAAGAGAACCCAACCCAAAAAGTTTGGTTGATTAGTCTGTGGCATTCTGTTAAACTGTTGCTTATGGCGGTCTCTGTGAGCTTCTCAGCGACATTCAGCCAGCCAGGTATCCTGCCTGCAGTAGATGGAATGTGGCAATGGAACGCTGGCTGCGCGTGTCATAATAGGCTCTGAGCCTTTATATACCTGTGCACAGCAGCAGCCACCTTCAGTCTGCTGCTGGACAGCCAGCAGCAGCAGCAGCAGGAGAGGTATGTAATCAGGAGCCCTCCTGCTAAGGGTAGACAGCTGCTCGTTCCACCCCACCCCCCCGCCTTAATTGGTTCTCCTCCCTTCCAACGGTGTTGAGGCGGGTGGGAACAGCAGGGGGTGAAGGTGCTGTGTTTAAAGAGGTGGAGTTATGCAGATCTAAAACGCGTGGATTGCAGCAGCAGCAAGCCGAAAAGTGCAGGCATGTAAGGGATCTAGAGGTTGACAACATGTCTTCTTAACGGGAGTCCAGGAGCTCATCTCCACAAATGGACTTTTCAGGATCCTTGGGTGGCTCCGTAGTTTGAAACCAATTCTGGTTATCGCTTCTCGGCCTTTTGGCTAAGATCAAGTGTAGTATCTGTTCTTATCAGTTTAATATCTGATACGTCCCCTATCTGGGGACCATATATTAAATGGATTTTTAGAACAGGGAGATGGAAAAAGAGCTTGCTCTGTCCACTCCACGCATTGACCTGGTATTGCAGTATCTCCAGGACCGGTGCACCCCTTCTTTAATGCAGTTTCTAAAATCAGAAAGAATTGAATTCAATGTTTTTTGTTCATTTTGCTTGTTTGTCGGATTTTGGGATGGACTCTTTGGCTTTGCTTTTCTTCTCCTCATTGGATTTTTCATGTTCAAAGTTGCAGAAGCCAGATTACAAGCTCATTTTGGTTCAACTTCAGCAACTGTGCATTGCATTGCCATGTAATGTGATGCAATGCTATCTTTCTAGCTCTCCCTTTTTACTTCCTTTTGGATAAACAGACATATTAGGCAAGCATTTTGGAGCTTTCACCTAAATAACTACAGGTGGTGAGATAAGCTGCACAATATAATTGACCTTTCAGTATATTGTTGCACACACACCATCTATTTAGCAAATGCCCTTGTTATCAACAGCAGCCTTTTAAACTCACCTGAGCTAACAGGTATGTGCGCTGGTTACTCTGCTGCGCTTAAAATTTCTTTTTTGGTTTGCTACAATGCCTTTTCTGAAACGTTGTCTCCTTCTGCTGGAACACTGACTTCTTTCATTTAATGCCTGCAGACTATAAAAGAGAACCCAACCCAAAAAGTTTGGTTGATTAGTCTGTGGCATTCTGTTAAACTGTTGCTTATGGCGGTCTCTGTGAGCTTCTCAGCGACATTCAGCCAGCCAGGTATCCTGCCTGCAGTAGATGGAATGTGGCAATGGAACGCTGGCTGCGCGTGTCATAATAGGCTCTGAGCCTTTATATACCTGTGCACAGCAGCAGCCACCTTCAGTCTGCTGCTGGACAGCCAGCAGCAGCAGCAGCAGGAGAGGTATGTAATCAGGAGCCCTCCTGCTAAGGGTAGACAGCTGCTCGTTCCACCCCACCCCCCGCCTTAATTGGTTCTCCTCCCTTCCAACGGTGTTGAGGCGGGTGGGAACAGCAGGGGGTGAAGGTGCTGTGTTTAAAGAGGTGGAGTTATGCAGATCTAAAACGCGTGGATTGCAGCAGCAGCAAGCCGAAAAGTGCAGGCATGTAAGGGATCTAGAGGTTGACAACATGTCTTCTTAACGGGAGTCCAGGAGCTCATCTCCACAAATGGACTTTTCAGGATCCTTGGGTGGCTCCGTAGTTTGAAACCAATTCTGGTTATCGCTTCTCGGCCTTTTGGCTAAGATCAAGTGTAGTATCTGTTCTTATCAGTTTAATATCTGATACGTCCCCTATCTGGGGACCATATATTAAATGGATTTTTAGAACAGGGAGATGGAAAAAGAGCTTGCTCTGTCCACTCCACGCATTGACCTGGTATTGCAGTATCTCCAGGACCGGTGCACCCCTTCTTTAATGCAGTTTCTAAAATCAGAAAGAATTGAATTCAATGTTTTTTGTTCATTTTGCTTGTTTGTCGGATTTTGGGATGGACTCTTTGGCTTTGCTTTTCTTCTCCTCATTGGATTTTTCATGTTCAAAGTTGCAGAAGCCAGATTACAAGCTCATTTTGGTTCAACTTCAGCAACTGTGCATTGCATTGCCATGTAATGTGATGCAATGCTATCTTTCTAGCTCTCCCTTTTTACTTCCTTTTGGATAAACAGACATATTAGGCAAGCATTTTGGAGCTTTCACCTAAATAACTACAGGTGGTGAGATAAGCTGCACAATATAATTGACCTTTCAGTATATTGTTGCACACACACCATCTATTTAGCAAATGCCCTTGTTATCAACAGCAGCCTTTTAAACTCACCTGAGCTAACAGGTATGTGCGCTGGTTACTCTGCTGCGCTTAAAATTTCTTTTTTGGTTTGCTACAATGCCTTTTCTGAAACGTTGTCTCCTTCTGCTGGAACACTGACTTCTTTCATTTAATGCCTGCAGACTATAAAAGAGAACCCAACCCAAAAAGTTTGGTTGATTAGTCTGTGGCATTCTGTTAAACTGTTGCTTATGGCGGTCTCTGTGAGCTTCTCAGCGACATTCAGCCAGCCAGGTATCCTGCCTGCAGTAGATGGAATGTGGCAATGGAACGCTGGCTGCGCGTGTCATAATAGGCTCTGAGCCTTTATATACCTGTGCACAGCAGCAGCCACCTTCAGTCTGCTGATGGACAGCCAGCAGCAGCAGCAGCAGGAGAGGTATGTAATCAGGAGCCCTCCTGCTAAGGGTAGACAGCTGCTCGTTCCACCCCACCCCCCGCCTTAATTGGTTCTCCTCCCTTCCAACGGTGTTGAGGCGGGTGGGAACAGCAGGGGGTGAAGGTGCTGTGTTTAAAGAGGTGGAGTTATGCAGATCTAAAACGCGTGGATTGCAGCAGCAACAAGCCGAAAAGTGCAGGCATGTAAGGGATCTAGAGGTTGACAACATGTCTTCTTAACGGGAGTCCAGGAGCTCATCTCCACAAATGGACTTTTCAGGATCCTTGGGTGGCTCCGTAGTTTGAAACCAATTCTGGTTATCGCTTCTCGGCCTTTTGGCTAAGATCAAGTGTAGTATCTGTTCTTATCAGTTTAATATCTGATACGTCCCCTATCTGGGGACCATATATTAAATGGATTTTTAGAACAGGGAGATGGAAAAAGAGCTTGCTCTGTCCACTCCATGCATTGACCTGGTATTGCAGTATCTCCAGGACCGGTGCACCCCTTCTTTAATGCAGTTTCTAAAATCAGAAAGAATTGAATTCAATGTTTTTTGTTCATTTTGCTTGTTTGTCGGATTTTGGGATGGACTCTTTGGCTTTGCTTTTCTTCTCCTCATTGGATTTTTCATGTTCAAAGTTGCAGAAGCCAGATTACAAGCTCATTTTGGTTCAACTTCAGCAACTGTGCATTGCATTGCCATGTAATGTGATGCAATGCTATCTTTCTAGCTCTCCCTTTTTACTTCCTTTTGGATAACCAGACATATTAGGCAAGCATTTTGGAGCTTTCACCTAAATAACTACAGGTGGTGAGATAAGCTGCACAATATAATTGACCTTTCAGTATATTGTTGCACACACACCATCTATTTAGCAAATGCCCTTGTTATCAACAGCAGCCTTTTAAACTCACCTGAGCTAACAGGTATGTGCGCTGGTTACTCTGCTGCGCTTAAAATTTCTTTTTTGGTTTGCTACAATGCCTTTTCTGAAACGTTGTCTCCTTCTGCTGGAACACTGACTTCTTTCATTTAATGCCTGCAGACTATAAAAGAGAACCCAACCCAAAAAGTTTGGTTGATTAGTCTGTGGCATTCTGTTAAACTGTTGCTTATGGCGGTCTCTGTGAGCTTCTCAGCGACATTCAGCCAGCCAGGTATCCTGCCTGCAGTAGATGGAATGTGGCAATGGAACGCTGGCTGCGCGTGTCATAATAGGCTCTGAGCCTTTATATACCTGTGCACAGCAGCAGCCACCTTCAGTCTGCTGCTGGACAGCCAGCAGCAGCAGCAGCAGGAGAGGTATGTAATCAGGAGCCCTCCTGCTAAGGGTAGACAGCTGCTCGTTCCACCCCACCCCCCGCCTTAATTGGTTCTCCTCCCTTCCAACGGTGTTGAGGCGGGTGGGAACAGCAGGGGGTGAAGGTGCTGTGTTTAAAGAGGTGGAGTTATGCAGATCTAAAACGCGTGGATTGCAGCAGCAGCAAGCCGAAAAGTGCAGGCATGTAAGGGATCTAGAGGTTGACAACATGTCTTCTTAACGGGAGTCCAGGAGCTCATCTCCACAAATGGACTTTTCAGGATCCTTGGGTGGCTCCGTAGTTTGAAACCAATTCTGGTTATCGCTTCTCGGCCTTTTGGCTAAGATCAAGTGTAGTATCTGTTCTTATCAGTTTAATATCTGATACGTCCCCTATCTGGGGACCATATATTAAATGGATTTTTAGAACAGGGAGATGGAAAAAGAGCTTGCTCTGTCCACTCCACGCATTGACCTGGTATTGCAGTATCTCCAGGACCGGTGCACCCCTTCTTTAATGCAGTTTCTAAAATCAGAAAGAATTGAATTCAATGTTTTTTGTTCATTTTGCTTGTTTGTCGGATTTTGGGATGGACTCTTTGGCTTTGCTTTTCTTCTCCTCATTGGATTTTTCATGTTCAAAGTTGCAGAAGCCAGATTACAAGCTCATTTTGGTTCAACTTCAGCAACTGTGCATTGCATTGCCATGTAATGTGATGCAATGCTATCTTTCTAGCTCTCCCTTTTTACTTCCTTTTGGATAAACAGACATATTAGGCAAGCATTTTGGAGCTTTCACCTAAATAACTACAGGTGGTGAGATAAGCTGCACAATATAATTGACCTTTCAGTATATTGTTGCACACACACCATCTATTTAGCAAATGCCCTTGTTATCAACAGCAGCCTTTTAAACTCACCTGAGCTAACAGGTATGTGCGCTGGTTACTCTGCTGCGCTTAAAATTTCTTTTTTGGTTTGCTACAATGCCTTTTCTGAAACGTTGTCTCCTTCTGCTGGAACACTGACTTCTTTCATTTAATGCCTGCAGACTATAAAAGAGAACCCAACCCAAAAAGTTTGGTTGATTAGTCTGTGGCATTCTGTTAAACTGTTGCTTATGGCGGTCTCTGTGAGCTTCTCAGCGACATTCAGCCAGCCAGGTATCCTGCCTGCAGTAGATGGAATGTGGCAATGGAACGCTGGCTGCGCGTGTCATAATAGGCTCTGAGCCTTTATATACCTGTGCACAGCAGCAGCCACCTTCAGTCTGCTGCTGGACAGCCAGCAGCAGCAGCAGCAGGAGAGGTATGTAATCAGGAGCCCTCCTGCTAAGGGTAGACAGCTGCTCGTTCCACCCCACCCCCCGCCTTAATTGGTTCTCCTCCCTTCCAACGGTGTTGAGGCGGGTGGGAACAGCAGGGGGTGAAGGTGCTGTGTTTAAAGAGGTGGAGTTATGCAGATCTAAAACGCGTGGATTGCAGCAGCAGCAAGCCGAAAAGTGCAGGCATGTAAGGGATCTAGAGGTTGACAACATGTCTTCTTAACGGGAGTCCAGGAGCTCATCTCCACAAATGGACTTTTCAGGATCCTTGGGTGGCTCCGTAGTTTGAAACCAATTCTGGTTATCGCTTCTCGGCCTTTTGGCTAAGATCAAGTGTAGTATCTGTTCTTATCAGTTTAATATCTGATACGTCCCCTATCTGGGGACCATATATTAAATGGATTTTTAGAACAGGGAGATGGAAAAAGAGCTTGCTCTGTCCACTCCACGCATTGACCTGGTATTGCAGTATCTCCAGGACCGGTGCACCCCTTCTTTAATGCAGTTTCTAAAATCAGAAAGAATTGAATTCAATGTTTTTTGTTCATTTTGCTTGTTTGTCGGATTTTGGGATGGACTCTTTGGCTTTGCTTTTCTTCTCCTCATTGGATTTTTCATGTTCAAAGTTGCAGAAGCCAGATTACAAGCTCATTTTGGTTCAACTTCAGCAACTGTGCATTGCATTGCCATGTAATGTGATGCAATGCTATCTTTCTAGCTCTCCCTTTTTACTTCCTTTTGGATAAACAGACATATTAGGCAAGCATTTTGGAGCTTTCACCTAAATAACTACAGGTGGTGAGATAAGCTGCACAATATAATTGACCTTTCAGTATATTGTTGCACACACACCATCTATTTAGCAAATGCCCTTGTTATCAACAGCAGCCTTTTAAACTCACCTGAGCTAACAGGTATGTGCGCTGGTTACTCTGCTGCGCTTAAAATTTCTTTTTTGGTTTGCTACAATGCCTTTTCTGAAACGTTGTCTCCTTCTGCTGGAACACTGACTTCTTTCATTTAATGCCTGCAGACTATAAAAGAGAACCCAACCCAAAAAGTTTGGTTGATTAGTCTGTGGCATTCTGTTAAACTGTTGCTTATGGCGGTCTCTGTGAGCTTCTCAGCGACATTCAGCCAGCCAGGTATCCTGCCTGCAGTAGATGGAATGTGGCAATGGAACGCTGGCTGCGCGTGTCATAATAGGCTCTGAGCCTTTATATACCTGTGCACAGCAGCAGCCACCTTCAGTCTGCTGCTGGACAGCCAGCAGCAGCAGCAGCAGGAGAGGTATGTAATCAGGAGCCCTCCTGCTAAGGGTAGACAGCTGCTCGTTCCACCCCACCCCCCGCCTTAATTGGTTCTCCTCCCTTCCAACGGTGTTGAGGCGGGTGGGAACAGCAGGGGGTGAAGGTGCTGTGTTTAAAGAGGTGGAGTTATGCAGATCTAAAACGCGTGGATTGCAGCAGCAGCAAGCCGAAAAGTGCAGGCATGTAAGGGATCTAGAGGTTGACAACATGTCTTCTTAACGGGAGTCCAGGAGCTCATCTCCACAAATGGACTTTTCAGGATCCTTGGGTGGCTCCGTAGTTTGAAACCAATTCTGGTTATCGCTTCTCGGCCTTTTGGCTAAGATCAAGTGTAGTATCTGTTCTTATCAGTTTAATATCTGATACGTCCCCTATCTGGGGACCATATATTAAATGGATTTTTAGAACAGGGAGATGGAAAAAGAGCTTGCTCTGTCCACTCCACGCATTGACCTGGTATTGCAGTATCTCCAGGACCGGTGCACCCCTTCTTTAATGCAGTTTCTAAAATCAGAAAGAATTGAATTCAATGTTTTTTGTTCATTTTGCTTGTTTGTCGGATTTTGGGATGGACTCTTTGGCTTTGCTTTTCTTCTCCTCATTGGATTTTTCATGTTCAAAGTTGCAGAAGCCAGATTACAAGCTCATTTTGGTTCAACTTCAGCAACTGTGCATTGCATTGCCATGTAATGTGATGCAATGCTATCTTTCTAGCTCTCCCTTTTTACTTCCTTTTGGATAAACAGACATATTAGGCAAGCATTTTGGAGCTTTCACCTAAATAACTACAGGTGGTGAGATAAGCTGCACAATATAATTGACCTTTCAGTATATTGTTGCACACACACCATCTATTTAGCAAATGCCCTTGTTATCAACAGCAGCCTTTTAAACTCACCTGAGCTAACAGGTATGTGCGCTGGTTACTCTGCTGCGCTTAAAATTTCTTTTTTGGTTTGCTGCAATGCCTTTTCTGAAACGTTGTCTCCTTCTGCTGGAACACTGACTTCTTTCATTTAATGCCTGCAGACTATAAAAGAGAACCCAACCCAAAAAGTTTGGTTGATTAGTCTGTGGCATTCTGTTAAACTGTTGCTTATGGCGGTCTCTGTGAGCTTCTCAGCGACATTCAGCCAGCCAGGTATCCTGCCTGCAGTAGATGGAATGTGGCAATGGAACGCTGGCTGCGCGTGTCATAATAGGCTCTGAGCCTTTATATACCTGTGCACAGCAGCAGCCACCTTCAGTCTGCTGCTGGACAGCCAGCAGCAGCAGCAGCAGGAGAGGTATGTAATCAGGAGCCCTCCTGCTAAGGGTAGACAGCTGCTCGTTCCACCCCACCCCCCGCCTTAATTGGTTCTCCTCCCTTCCAACGGTGTTGAGGCGGGTGGGAACAGCAGGGGGTGAAGGTGCTGTGTTTAAAGAGGTGGAGTTATGCAGATCTAAAACGCGTGGATTGCAGCAGCAGCAAGCCGAAAAGTGCAGGCATGTAAGGGATCTAGAGGTTGACAACATGTCTTCTTAACGGGAGTCCAGGAGCTCATCTCCACAAATGGACTTTTCAGGATCCTTGGGTGGCTCCGTAGTTTGAAACCAATTCTGGTTATCGCTTCTCGGCCTTTTGGCTAAGATCAAGTGTAGTATCTGTTCTTATCAGTTTAATATCTGATACGTCCCCTATCTGGGGACCATATATTAAATGGATTTTTAGAACAGGGAGATGGAAAAAGAGCTTGCTCTGTCCACTCCACGCATTGACCTGGTATTGCAGTATCTCCAGGACCGGTGCACCCCTTCTTTAATGCAGTTTCTAAAATCAGAAAGAATTGAATTCAATGTTTTTTGTTCATTTTGCTTGTTTGTCGGATTTTGGGATGGACTCTTTGGCTTTGCTTTTCTTCTCCTCATTGGATTTTTCATGTTCAAAGTTGCAGAAGCCAGATTACAAGCTCATTTTGGTTCAACTTCAGCAACTGTGCATTGCATTGCCATGTAATGTGATGCAATGCTATCTTTCTAGCTCTCCCTTTTTACTTCCTTTTGGATAAACAGACATATTAGGCAAGCATTTTGGAGCTTTCACCTAAATAACTACAGGTGGTGAGATAAGCTGCACAATATAATTGACCTTTCAGTATATTGTTGCACACACACCATCTATTTAGCAAATGCCCTTGTTATCAACAGCAGCCTTTTAAACTCACCTGAGCTAACAGGTATGTGCGCTGGCTACTCTGCTGCGCTTAAAATTTCTTTTTTGGTTTGCTACAATGCCTTTTCTGAAACGTTGTCTCCTTCTGCTGGAACACTGACTTCTTTCATTTAATGCCTGCAGACTATAAAAGAGAACCCAACCCAAAAAGTTTGGTTGATTAGTCTGTGGCATTCTGTTAAACTGTTGCTTATGGCGGTCTCTGTGAGCTTCTCAGCGACATTCAGCCAGCCAGGTATCCTGCCTGCAGTAGATGGAATGTGGCAATGGAACGCTGGCTGCGCGTGTCATAATAGGCTCTGAGCCTTTATATACCTGTGCACAGCAGCAGCCACCTTCAGTCTGCTGCTGGACAGCCAGCAGCAGCAGCAGCAGGAGAGGTATGTAATCAGGAGTAGTGTTGAGCCACCCCCGTAGTGTTCGGGTTCGGTTCGGTTCGTCGAACACCGGGATGTTCGAGGAACTGTTCGTCGAACTGTTCGTCGAACACCTTAGAACACCGTCGAACACCGTTAAAACCAATGGCAGGCAAACAAAAACACATAGAAACACATAGAAAACACCTGCAAATGTGTCCAAAAGCTGACAAACTGCTCAGAAGACACTCTCTTTAAAAAAGCCGGCCGGCAAATTCAGCAGCGGCATACACCGGTACCCGACAATTTAGACAAGAAGGAATAGAGCATCACACATAGATTAGATAGATAGAAACATGTCAGTCACACATATAAGAAGCACAGTGACAGTGTTGGTTACTGCACTTGTCATTTAGTGTAAAGGATTTATTAAAAAAAATATTAGTGTTTTCATGCACCGTCTCTTTAAAAAAGCCGGCCGGCAATTCAGCATCTGTACCCGACAATTTAGAACAGAAAGAATAGAGCTTCACACATAGATTAGATAGATAGAAACATGTCAGTCACATATATAATAAGTACAGTGATAGTGTTGCTTACTGTACTTGTCATTTAGTGTAAAGGATTTATTTAAAAAAATAATAGTGTTTTCATGCACTGTCTCTTTAAAAAAGCCGGCCGGCAATTCAGCAGCGGTACCCGACAATTTAGAACAGAAAGATAGAGCATCACACATAGATTAGATAGATAGAAACATGTCAGTCACATATATATGAAGTACAGTGATAGTGTTGGTTACTGTACTTGTCATTTAGTATTAAAATAAAGGATTTATTATTAAAAAAATTGGCGTGGGGTTCCCCTTAATTTTAGGCTCTAGCGGAGGTTAAGCAGACGGCTGGGGCAGATGTTTGAAGCCTGGGAAGGGGGTAATACCCACGGAGCTTCCCAGGCTACTAATATCAGCCCCCAGCTGAATACATAGCCTTTACTAGCTATTAAAATGGGGGACACCCCAAAAAAAATGACGTGGGGTCCCCCCTAATTTAATAGCTAGCAAAGGCTAGGCAGACAGCTGGGGGCTGATATTAATAGCCCAGGAAGGGAGCCATGAATATTGGCCCCCTCCCAGGCTAGAAACACCAGCCGTCAGCCGCCCCAGAAATGGCGCATTCATAGGATGCGCCAATTCTGGCACTTAGCCTCGCTCTTCCACGCTGCCCTGGTGCGGTGGCAGGGGGTAATAGGGTTGGGGTTGATGTCAGCTTATAATGCCAGCTGACATCAAGCCCAGGTTAGTAATGGAGAGGCGTCTATAAGACACCCCCATTACTAACCCCATAGTCAAAGTTAAAAAAAACACAAACACCCAGAATAAAGTCCTTTAATTGAAATAAAGACACAGTCCTTTATTGTTCTAAATTAAACCATACTTACCGTCACGCCCATTCCAGCTGAAGCCAACGATCTCCTGCAATAAAAGAAAAATAATAAAGCAACCTCATCCTTACCTTTCCATGGTTCCCACGACAGCTTCAGCTCTGCTACATCGAGATGACAGGCTGGACCGCAGCAGAACGCTGCCATCCAGCCTGTCATCCCGCAGACACTGAGAAGCGTAGGCTTGCTTGCGCTGCTCAGCGTCTCTCTGTGACGACATCCAGATGAGCCGAGTTCATGTCCAATGAACTCGGCTCACCTCATTCACGTCACTGACAGCGTGGGAAAATTCTCACGCTGAAGCGCTGATTGCAGGAGAATTTTCCCACGCTGTCAGTGACGTGCAGGAGGTGAGCTGAGTTCATTGGACATGAGCTCACCTCATGCACATCACTGACAGCGTGGGAGAATTCTCCTGCACTCAGCACTTCAGCGTGAGAATTTTCCCACGCTGTCAGTGACGTGCATGAGGTGAGCCGAGTTCATCGGACATGACCTCGGCTCATCTGGATGCCGTCACAGCGAGACACTGAGGAGCGCAAGCATGCCTGCGCTTCTCAGTGTCTGCGGGATGACAGACTGGATGGCAGCGTTCTGCTGCGGTCCAGCCAGTCATCTCGATGTAGCAGAGCTGAAGCTGTCGTGGGAACCATGGAAAGGTAAGGATGAGGTTGGTTTATTATTTTTCTTTTATTGCAGGAGATCGTTGGCTTCAGCTGGAATGGGTGTGATGGTAAGTATGGTTTAATTTAGAACAATAAAGAATTGTGTCTTTATTTCAATTAAAGGACTTTATTCTGGGTATTGTGTTTTTTTTAAATACTTTACTAGAAATTCATGGCGGTCATGTCTAATACTGGCGTGACCCCATGAATTTTGGGCTTGGGGCCAGCTGATAATACCAAGCTGGCCCTAACCCCTTTATTACCCAGTGAGCCACCGCACCAGGGCCCTGGATGAGTTGGGTACAGCGCCAGAAGATGGCGCTTCTATGAACGCGCCATTTTCCGGGGTGGCTGCGGACTGCAATTTGTAGCGGGGGGGGGCCCAGAAAGCTTGGGCCTCCCTGCGCTGCAGATTCCAGCCCCCAGCTGCCTAGTTGTACCTGGCTGGACACAAAAATAGGGCGAAGCCCCACGTACTTTTTTTTTAATTATTTCATGAAATTCATGAAATAATTAAGAAAAAAAGGCCTTCCCTATATTGTTGTGTCCGGCCAGGTACAAATAGGCAGCTGGTGGTTGGGGGCAGCCCGTTCCTGCCTGCTGTACCTGGCTGGACACAAATATTGTGCGAAGCCCCACTTCAATTTTTTTTAATTATTTCATGAAATTCATGAAATAATTAAGAAAAAAAGGGCTTCCCTATATTGTTGTGTCCGGCCAGGTACAAATAGGCAGCTGGTGGATGGGGGCAGCCCGTTCCTGCCTGCTGTACCTGGCTGGACACAAATATAGTGCGAAGCCCCACTTAAATTTTTTTAAATTATTTCAGGAAATTCATGAAATAATTTTAAAAAAATTGACGTGGGGTTTCGCACTATATTTGTGTCCAGCCAGGTACAGCAGGCAGGAACGGGCTGCCCCCAACCACCAGCTGCCTATTTGTACCTGGCCGGACACAACAATATAGGGAAGCCCTTTTTTCTTAATTATTTCATGAAATAATTTAAAGAAAATTGACGTGGGGCTTCGCCCTGTTTTTGTGTCCAGCCAGGTACAACTAGGCAGCTGGGGGCTGGAATCCGCAGCACAGGGAGGCCCAAGCTTTCTGGGCCACCCCCGCTGCAAATTGCAGTCCGCAGCCACCCCGGAAAATGGCGCGTTCATAGAAGCGCCATCTTCTGGCGCTGTACCCAACTCATCCAGGGCCCTGATGCGGTGGCTCACTGGGTAATAAAGGGGTTAGGGCCAGCTTGGCATTATCAGCTGGCCCTAAGCCCGAAATTCATGGGGTCACGCCAATATTAGACATGACCACCATGAATTTCTAGTAAAGAATTTAAAAAAAACACAACACCCAGAAAAAAGTCCTTTAATTGAAATAAACACACAATTCTTTATTGTTCTAAATTAAACCATACTTACCATCACGCCCATTCCAGCTGAAGCCAACGATCTCCTGAAATAAAAGAAAAATAATAAAGCAACATCATCCTTACCTTTCCATGGTTCCCATGACAGCTTCAGCTCTGCTACATCGAGATGACAGGCTGGACCGCAGCAGAACGCTGCCATCCAGTCTGTCATCCCGCAGACACTGAGAAGCGCAGGCTTGCTTGCGCTCCACAGTGTCTCTCTGTGAGGGCATCCAGATGAGCCGAGTTAATGTCCAATGAACTCGGCTCACCTCATGCACGTCACTGACAGCGTGGGAAAATTCTCCTGCACTCAGCGCTTCAGCGTGGGAGAATTCTCACACTGAAGCGCTGAGTGCAGGAGAATTCTCCCACGCTGTCAGTGACGTGCAGGAGGTGAGCTGAGTTCATTGGACATGAGCTCACCTTATGCACGTCACTGACAGCGTGGGAAAATTCTCCTGCACTCAGCGCTTCAGCTTGAGAATTTTCCCACGCTGTCAGTGACGTGCATGAGGTGAGCCGAGTTCATTGGACATGAACTCGGCTCATCTGGATGTCGTCACAGAGAGACGCTGAGCAGCGCAAGCAAGCCTGCGCTTCTCAGTGTCTGCGGGATGAGAGGCTGGATGGCAGCGTTCTGCTGCGGTCCAGCCTGTCATCTCGATGTAGCAGAGCTGAAGCTGTCGTGGGAACCATGGAAAGGTAAGGATGAGGTTGCTTTATTATTTTTCTTTTATTGCAGGAGATCGTTGGCTTCAGCTGGAATGGGCGTGACGGTAAGTATGGTTTAATTTAGAACAATAAAGGACTGTGTCTTTATTTCAATTAAAGGACTTTATTCTGGGTGTTTGTGTTTTTTTTAACTTTGACTATGGGGTTAGTAATGGGGGTGTCTTATAGACGCCTCTCCATTACTAACCTGGGCTTGATGTCAGCTGGCATTATAAGCTGACATCAACCCCAACCCTATTACCCCCTGCCACCGCACCAGGGCAGCGTGGAAGAGCGAGGCTAAGTGCCAGAATTGGCGCATCCTATGAATGCGCCATTTCTGGGGCGGCTGACGGCTGGTGTTTCTAGCCTGGGAGGGGGCCAATATTCATGGCTCCCTTCCTGGGCTATTAATATCAGCCCCCAGCTGTCTGCCTAGCCTTTGCTAGCTATTAAATTAGGGGGGACCCCACGTCATTTTTTTTGGGGGGTCCCCCATTTTAATAGCTAGTAAAGGCTATGTATTCAGCTGGGGGCTGATATTAGTAGCCTGGGAAGCTCCGTGGGTATTACCCCCTTCCCAGGCTTCAAACATCTGCCCCAGCCGTCTGCTTAACCTCCGCTAGAGCCTAAAATTAAGGGGAACCCCACGCCAATTTTTTTAATAATAAATCCTTTATTTTAATACTAAATGACAAGTACAGTAACCAACACTATCACTGTACTTCATATATATGTGACTGACATGTTTCTATCTATCTAATCTATGTGTGAAGCTCTATTCTGTCTGTTATAAATTGTCGGGTACCGCTGCTGAATTGCCGGCCGGCTTTTTTAAAGAGACGGTGCATGAAAACACTATTATTTTTTTTGATAAATCCTTTACGCTAAATGACAAGTACAGTAAGCAGCACTTTCACTGTACTTCGTATATATGTGGCTGACATGTTTATATCTATCTAATCTATGTGTGAAGCTCTATTCTTTCGGTTCTAAATTGTCGGGTACAGGTGTATGCCGCTGCTGAATTGCCGGCTTTTCATGTTTCACTGTTGGCACTGTTCCCATCGATTTGGGCAATCACTGTAATGCCACAACCACCATGGCTGTGGCATTACAGTGAGTGGCAGACAATCCATGCAGGACACGCTTTTGGTGCACGAACAGTTATCGAACATAACCTCGAACAGCCGAATTTTTTGCAAATCGTTCGGGTTCGTCGAACAACTCGAACACCGCCCAAAACAGCTCGAATTTGAGATTGGCGAACAGTTCTAGTCGAACACCGCTCATCTCTAATCAGGAGCCCTCCTGCTAAGGGTAGACAGCTGCTCGTTCCACCCCACCCCCCGCCTTAATTGGTTCTCCTCCCTTCCAACGGTGTTGAGGCGGGTGGGAACAGCAGGGGGTGAAGGTGCTGTGTTTAAAGAGGTGGAGTTATGCAGATCTAAAACGCGTGGATTGCAGCAGCAGCAAGCCGAAAAGTGCAGGCATGTAAGGGATCTAGAGGTTGACAACATGTCTTCTTAACGGGAGTCCAGGAGCTCATCTCCACAAATGGACTTTTCAGGATCCTTGGGTGGCTCCGTAGTTTGAAACCAATTCTGGTTATCGCTTCTCGGCCTTTTGGCTAAGATCAAGTGTAGTATCTTTCGAAAAGGCGGTTTTGGATGTTGGCCGCCCTAGTAGATTGATACATTATGCACACTGGGGTTTAGGCGCTTGTTAGTACGCCAGGTGGCTAATATAGTCATCTGGTGGAAAGCATGGCCCCCCAGGATCGACGCCATTGGGCCGGGAAAGATCGAAAGCCCGAAGTGTGAAGTGCCCCAGGAGTGGTGACCCTGGGGTGCCTTAACTCACTGGGATTGGGAACCCCACTTGAGTTTATGGCACATTTGCACAAGCACTTCAAATTTTCTTTCTTCGCACACACCCTTATTCCGGGCCTTCTGGCCTTAGGATGGGGAATTTTTCAATTCCCGGTCGAAGGTCCGGGCAGTATTATACTGTGAAACCTTCACTATTTATTTAATTTCTTTGTCACTGTGTGTCCACTTATTCACGTGTGTCACGTCCTACTAGGATTTTGTCGGGATGCGGTTCCCTTATGGGTTCCTCTCTTGGCAGGTCTAGGGGGGGAGTGTGTGGCCATCAGGTTCCGCTCCCCCCTGAACCCCCCTGGCTCTCCTCTTTCGGGAGGAGAGCGTTGTTGGCTCCCCTCTTCCGGGAGGGGAGCACAGTCTTTGGCTCCCAGTGCCTTGCTCGGGTGAGAACTCGGGCAGGTGCTGGGGGTAAGATTGGGTCGCCTCTGGCTTCGGCTGGAGGTGGCTTTTTGTCCCTGTTCCTCGCTGTGGCCTTTTGGCTCGGAGGGACGGGGAATGGTTTGGGGGACCCTTCTCCTTTTGGAGAGGGTTTCAAGAAGACATGCATCCTAGTGCACTTTTTTTGTGGCACTTGTCACTTTTTTAAGCGCACTCGGGTTTTGTACACGAATTCGGGCTTTCGATAAAAAAAAAAATCTGTTCTTATCAGTTTAATATCTGATACGTCCCCTATCTGGGGACCATATATTAAATGGATTTTTAGAACAGGGAGATGGAAAAAGAACTTGCTCTGTCCACTCCACGCATTGACCTGGTATTGCAGTATCTCCAGGACCGGTGCACCCCTTCTTTAATGCAGTTTCTAAAATCAGAAAGAATTGAATTCAATGTTTTTTGTTCATTTTGCTTGTTTGTCGGATTTTGGGATGGACTCTTTGGCTTTGCTTTTCTTCTCCTCATTGGATTTTTCATGTTCAAAGTTGCAGAAGCCAGATTACAAGCTCATTTTGGTTCAACTTCAGCAACTGTGCATTGCATTGCCATGTAATGTGATGCAATGCTATCTTTCTAGCTCTCCCTTTTTACTTCCTTTTGGATAAACAGACATATTAGGCAAGCATTTTGGAGCTTTCACCTAAATAACTACAGGTGGTGAGATAAGCTGCACAATATAATTGACCTTTCAGTATATTGTTGCACACACACCATCTATTTAGCAAATGCCCTTGTTATCAACAGCAGCCTTTTAAACTCACCTGAGCTAACAGGTATGTGCGCTGGTTACTCTGCTGCGCTTAAAATTTCTTTTTTGGTTTGCTACAATGCCTTTTCTGAAACGTTGTCTCCTTCTGCTGGAACACTGACTTCTTTCATTTAATGCCTGCAGACTATAAAAGAGAACCCAACCCAAAAAGTTTGGTTGATTAGTCTGTGGCATTCTGTTAAACTGTTGCTTATGGCGGTCTCTGTGAGCTTCTCAGCGACATTCAGCCAGCCAGGTATCCTGCCTGCAGTAGATGGAATGTGGCAATGGAACGCTGGCTGCGCGTGTCATAATAGGCTCTGAGCCTTTATATACCTGTGCACAGCAGCAGCCACCTTCA
The DNA here is from genome assembly GCF_046119375.1 of Phyllobates terribilis. Lineage (NCBI taxonomy): Eukaryota > Metazoa > Chordata > Amphibia > Anura > Dendrobatidae > Phyllobates > Phyllobates terribilis. Next base: position 442,545 of record NW_027363137.1, read on the forward strand.
GTCTGCTGCTGGACAGCCAGCAGCAGCAGCAGCAGGAGAGGTATGTAATCAGGAGCCCTCCTGCTAAGGGTAGACAGCTGCTCGTTCCACCCCACCCCCCGCCTTAATTGGTTCTCCTCCCTTCCAACGGTGTTGAGGCGGGTGGGAACAGCAGGGGGTGAAGGTGCTGTGTTTAAAGAGGTGGAGTTATGCAGATCTAAAACGCGTGGATTGCAGCAGCAGCAAGCCGAAAAGTGCAGGCATGTAAGGGATCTAGAGGTTGACAACATGTCTTCTTAACGGGAGTCCAGGAGCTCATCTCCACAAATGGAATTTTCAGGATCCTTGGGTGGCTCCGTAGTTTGAAACCAATTCTGGTTATCGCTTCTCGGCCTTTTGGCAAGATCAGTGGTGGTTTTCTGCTGCTGGTGTTGTTTGGAGGGCAGTTGTGACTGGGGTTCCCCCTTGTGGGGCCCTAGTGTGCGATTGAGCGGCGATTGTGTTTATCTGCTGTAAAAATGGTGGAGAAAACACGTGGATTAGAGGACTCGGTCCGTCTGAAGGTGGCTGCAGGTCATGAAGGAGAAATCGGTTTGGACCAAGTTTGCGTTGATGTCTTGAAGAACATTAATGGCTTGAAGGTAACGGATGTATTGGCACTGCAGGATTTTCAGAAACAAGGAATTTATGATATCACTTTTGTTTCTTTGAGTATTTGCCAGAGAGTCTACATGGAGTTGGTACGAATGAAGGAAGAAAAGGAATTGAAATGCCTAGAGTTTATTGCACTGGAACCTCTGTTCCAGCAGACATATAAGTATGTGGTTGTGCACATGTATAACCCTAAAGTTCCGGATGAGACTGTTTCCAATTTTTTAGCTCGGTATTGTAGTGAGGTTAAATTTTTGGGAAGAATGAAGAACAAATACAATTATCTAAATGGCAAGAGGAGATATGTTGTAAAACTGAGACCGGATGATAGAGCTATTGGGGGTGCCAAGAGCATTCCTGCACAGTTTTCTATCGGAGGAGAAAGGGGATTTTGTTTTTATAATGGACAGATGGAATATTGTAGGAAGTGTCATGAGTTTGGACATGTTCAGAAAGATTGTCCAGTGCAAGGTGATGTTTGTAGAGGTTGTGGGAAATCTGGGCATGTTGCAAGTGGTTGCCCAATGAATAAGGTGTGTGATTTGTGTGGACATGCAGATCACCTTGCAAGGAAATGTAGATTGTGGGCTCAGATTCCTAGGTCACAGGTGGACGCTGAAGAGAGGCAGAAGAAGACTCGGCAGGAAAGTGGGGAGGAGGGCGAAGGCTCAGACTCAGAGGGGGAAAGCCAAAAACAAGATGGTGGTAGGGGAAGAGACCATGCGGTGCCCAAGATGGAGGAAAAGGGGCGGAGCCAGAAGAAAGTTGGTTTGAGGGAGGGGCTGGAAGTAATAAACAAAGTAGCTGATGTGCATGGCCCGGGTGATGGGATGGATTTGTCTAATATGGCGGAGTCAGTGAATCCTGTTTTGGGAAGAGATGGGGGTGAGGAAATGGAGGTTTTGGAGGAGGAGGATTCTGATTCGGATGGAACTATAACCCCTCAGCAGCGTGATAGGGTTAACAGTGATTGGAGTGAAAATGAGGAGGAAGATGATGGCAAGGAGGAGAGTTATGCCTCCGTGATTAAAAGAAGTAAGGTGGAGGGGTGTTGGTCTGGGGGGCAGGAAGATCCAGTCTCCCTAAGACCAGGTTATTCTAACAGGGACTCGAGTTCTGAGTCGCCTGATATACGTAGAAAAGTGGGTGGCAGGAGTGGGTTTTCTCCTGGTTCATGATGGATCGGGTATGGTGGAGATTTTTTCCTGTTGTTATGATGGCGTTGTGTGTTGCTTCTCTGAATGTACGAGGGATTGGTTCTGCTTGTAGGAGAGCAGGGATACTGGAGTACATTGAGAGTGTGAATGCAGATATTGTCTGTCTGCAGGAATGTGTAATTAAATCTGCCCCGCATGAGAGTGAGTGGAATAAGGGGCAATCTTTTTGGTCCCCATGCTCAGAAAACAGGAATGAAGGGGTGGGCATTTTACTGTGTAATTCCAGTCTAAAGGTTTTAGAGTTTAAAGTAATCATACCTGGGAGATGTTTGTTTTTATTAGTGGATTTTTTAGGTCAGCGGGTACGGGTTTTTAATGTTTATGCCCCTGCTGATAAACAAGCAAGAGTTGGGTTTTTGGAGTCTCTAAAGTTGTTTTTACCAGGCAGAGACTTCACTATAGTGGCTGGAGATTTTAATTGTGTCAGATCCGCAAAAGATCGTAAGAGCTCTACGGAAGGTAGGACTGATGTTACGTCTAATATTTTAAATCAGATTGTGCAGGATTTACGCTACACGGATGCTGGTCTGATGGTTGGGCCAAGTGATAAGTTCACATACATATCAGATAGTGGACGTAGTGTTTCCCGAATTGACTATGTTTTTATGTCTGAAGGGATTAAGGTGGCCAAGTGCAACCACGTGATGACGACTTTTTCTGACCACAAGATGATAGTGGTAGATCTGTGTATAGCTGAGTCCCTGGCTTTTGGAAAGGGACTCTGGAAGCTGAACGTAAGCCTGCTGGAAGAGGAGAGTGTTAAGGTTGGTTTTAATAAAGTGTTTTTGTCTTGTGTGTCTGAACAGCACCTTTTTAAAGATTTGCTAGAGTGGTGGGACTGGGCTAAGGAGAAATTTGCATGTTATTTTAAAGGGGTGTGTTTTAGGAGAGCGAAAGCCAAAAGGGATCATGATGCTGCTGTTATTTCAAAATTGGAAGTACTCCATAAGTTTAAGAGAGCGGGGATGGAGGTGGATAAAGAGATTGCAGATTTGAAGGACGAACTGAAGAAGATACTTATTGAAAAAGGGAAGACTATTATGTTTAAGGCAAAAATAAAGCACATGGAGGAAAATGAGCAATGTTCGAGATACTTTTTTAAAAAATGTTTTAAACCTAAAGGGGTTTTTAAGTCTGTTTTTTCTCCTGCAGGGGAGGTATCTGGGGATGAGATGATTGGCAGTATTCTTTCCTTTTATGAAACACTCTTCTCTAACGATAGTAGAGCCAGTGATGCGGAAATTAATGATTATTGCAAAGTATTAACTAATAATATTCCTGAGGAGAAAATTGGGTTTTTAAGTGAGGAGGTTGGGAAAGATGAAATTAGACGGGCAGTGGATGGCTTGGCGAAAGGCAAGACGCCAGGCTGTGATGGTCTTCCTGCTGAATTTTATGTTAGATTTTGGGATATTATAGGTGTGGAGTTTTCCCGGGTGGTGCAATATGGTTTTACTCATGGGATTTTATCGGTTTCTATGCGTAGGGGGATTGTTACGCTGATTCATAAGAAAGGGGACATGAGGGATATTAAAAATTGGAGGCCCATAACATTGTTAAACAGTGATTACAAAATTATTTCTAAAATTGTGGCTGGTAGACTGGCAGATGTGATAGGTGATATGGTGGGGGAGTATCAGGCATGTGCAGTGCCTGGTAGGAAAATTTCAGATAATTTGCTGCTTCTAAGAGACTTAATTTATCAGGCTAATTTGAATAAGAATGCTCTTTTGTTACAGTCGGTGGACCTGGAGAAAGCCTTTGATAAAATATCACATAGATTTTTGTTCTCTGCTTTAAGTCACCTTGGTGTTCCGGATAAATTATTGATGGTCATTAAGAGTTTTTATTGTGGGGTCAGTAGCCAGATTTTAGTTAATGGGCATGTGAGTTCCAGTTTTAATATTTTATCGGGAGTTAGGCAGGGTTGTCCCCTGTCACCAATTCTTTTTATCTGTGTGGTGGAGGCCCTTTTAAAAAGTGTGCAAGTTGACAAGTGTGTGGCTGGTGTTTTTATTCCTGGGGGATCCGGGGGTCCAGTCAAGTCTTTAAGTTATATGGATGATATTGTTTTTACTTGTGGTTCACAGGCGGATCTCAATAGAGTGAATTTGCACGTAAGGATTTTTTGTTGTGTGGCTGGTATGGCGGTGAATTGGGGAAAGTGCCAGCTTTGTAACTTTGGGAGGCAGGTTGAGGTTAACGTGGCAGGAGTGGAGAGTAGGGAGGAAATTGAGGTTCTTGGTGTCATCTTTGAGAAGGAACTGAAAGGGAAAAGCAGCCTGAAGATTCTAGAAGACAAAATGGATCAGAAGTTGAACTTTTGGAAACTAAGGAACCTGTCGCTGAGAGGGAAAGTGCTGGTAATCAAGTCTGTGATTCTCCCGCTTCTGCTGTACACTGCTTTGATTTTCCCACCTGCTGTGCTTTGGACAAAGAGAGTGACAAGGAAACTGTTTGTGTTTTTTTGGGGATCCAAAATGGAGAAACTAAGAAGAGGAATGGTTATGTGTTCTGTGGAAAATGGGGGTTGTGATTTTCCTAACATTGACTTATTTTTAAGAATGCATTATTTTTTGAACATTTATAAATTATCCCAGTGCAATAACAGGACTGCGGACATGTGCAAATATTTAGCAGGACGGCTTTTCCAGAAATGGAGCTGGTGTGAGAAGGATTTAAGAAAACCAGTTTCGTTTGTGATACCGTTTTTTTATGTGGTGCTTAGGTCCTTCTATGATCAAAATGGGATAAGCTCCATGGTTAGACCGGACAAAAAACTGATTGTCTCAGGTATTAAGAAGAAGGAGATGTTATGTGATGTGCCGTTTTGTAATAATGCACAGTCTGGACAGGTGTGGAAGCTTTTTTTCATGCGTGGAATCAGCAACAGACAGAAGGATGTAACCTGGATGGCGTTGCATGGATGCTTGCCAACAAGGGCTTTTTTGAATGACCGGGGGATAACGGTTCAAGAACTATGTCCTAGGGAAGGTTGCAATAAGGTGGAAACAATACAGCATATTTTTTGGGACTGTTTTTTTGCTAAAAAAGTTTTTACCTTGTTGTCACGTATGTTTGTTGCTTTAGTTGGTTTTCATTGTTTCGATTTTGAAAGGATTTTATTAGGTCAAGATTTTAAGTACTCACAAAGGAAGCGGGCAAGCTGGATTATTTTTGTCATATATAAAGAGGTTTTATGGGACGTTCGGAATTTGGTGATTTTTAAAAAGATTGTTTTTTCCCCCATGGAATGCAGAAAGATTTTTCTTGCTAGACTGTTTTATGCCTATTTATTGGATAAAAAGAAGTATGGTGAGACAGCAGCAGAAGCACTCTGGAACTTTTCACATTGGACTTCTTACAGTAAGTACCAGTTAATTGCAGGGTTGTGTTTTTTGGGATTTTGTTTTTGTTTTTCCGAATGATGATTTGAGAACCCGTTATGTGAATATGCGCTATGATGCATAAATTAATGTGGGTCTTAATCTGAGGAAAAAAAAAAAAAAAAATCTGTTCTTATCAGTTTAATATCTGATACGTCCCCTATCTGGGGACCATATATTAAATGGATTTTTAGAACAGGGAGATGGAAAAAGAGCTTGCTCTGTCCACTCCACGCATTGACCTGGTATTGCAGTATCTCCAGGACCGGTGCACCCCTTCTTTAATGCAGTTTCTAAAATCAGAAAGAATTGAATTCAATGTTTTTTGTTCATTTTGCTTGTTTGTCGGATTTTGGGATGGACTCTTTGGCTTTGCTTTTCTTCTCCTCATTGGATTTTTCATGTTCAAAGTTGCAGAAGCCAGATTACAAGCTCATTTTGGTTCAACTTCAGCAACTGTGCATTGCATTGCCATGTAATGTGATGCAATGCTATCTTTCTAGCTCTCCCTTTTTACTTCCTTTTGGATAAACAGACATATTAGGCAAGCATTTTGGAGCTTTCACCTAAATAACTACAGGTGGTGAGATAAGCTGCACAATATAATTGACCTTTCAGTATATTGTTGCACACACACCATCTATTTAGCAAATGCCCTTGTTATCAACAGCAGCCTTTTAAACTCACCTGAGCTAACAGGTATGTGCGCTGGTTACTCTGCTGCGCTTAAAATTTCTTTTTTGGTTTGCTACAATGCCTTTTCTGAAACGTTGTCTCCTTCTGCTGGAACACTGACTTCTTTCATTTAATGCCTGCAGACTATAAAAGAGAACCCAACCCAAAAAGTTTGGTTGATTAGTCTGTGGCATTCTGTTAAACTGTTGCTTATGGCGGTCTCTGTGAGCTTCTCAGCGACATTCAGCCAGCCAGGTATCCTGCCTGCAGTAGATGGAATGTGGCAATGGAACGCTGGCTGCGCGTGTCATAATAGGCTCTGAGCCTTTATATACCTGTGCACAGCAGCAGCCACCTTCAGTCTGCTGCTGGACAGCCAGCAGCAGCAGCAGCAGGAGAGGTATGTAATCAGGAGCCCTCCTGCTAAGGGTAGACAGCTGCTCGTTCCACCCCACCCCCCGCCTTAATTGGTTCTCCTCCCTTCCAACGGTGTTGAGGCAGGTGGGAACAGCAGGGGGTGAAGGTGCTGTGTTTAAAGAGGTGGAGTTATGCAGATCTAAAACGCGTGGATTGCAGCAGCAGCAAGCCGAAAAGTGCAGGCATGTAAGGGATCTAGAGGTTGACAACATGTCTTCTTAACGGGAGTCCAGGAGCTCATCTCCACAAATGGACTTTTCAGGATCCTTGGGTGGCTCCGTAGTTTGAAACCAATTCTGGTTATCGCTTCTCGGCCTTTTGGCTAAGATCAAGTGTAGTATCTGTTCTTATCAGTTTAATATCTGATACGTCCCCTATCTGGGGACCATATATTAAATGGATTTTTAGAACAGGGAGATGGAAAAAGAGCTTGCTCTGTCCACTCCACGCATTGACCTGGTATTGCAGTATCTCCAGGACCGGTGCACCCCTTCTTTAATGCAGTTTCTAAAATCAGAAAGAATTGAATTCAATGTTTTTTGTTCATTTTGCTTGTTTGTCGGATTTTGGGATGGACTCTTTGGCTTTGCTTTTCTTCTCCTCATTGGATTTTTCATGTTCAAAGTTGCAGAAGCCAGATTACAAGCTCATTTTGGTTCAACTTCAGCAACTGTGCATTGCATTGCCATGTAATGTGATGCAATGCTATCTTTCTAGCTCTCCCTTTTTACTTCCTTTTGGATAAACAGACATATTAGGCAAGCATTTTGGAGCTTTCACCTAAATAACTACAGGTGGTGAGATAAGCTGCACAATATAATTGACCTTTCAGTATATTGTTGCACACACACCATCTATTTAGCAAATGCCCTTGTTATCAACAGCAGCCTTTTAAACTCACCTGAGCTAACAGGTATGTGCGCTGGTTACTCTGCTGCGCTTAAAATTTCTTTTTTGGTTTGCTACAATGCCTTTTCTGAAACGTTGTCTCCTTCTGCTGGAACACTGACTTCTTTCATTTAATGCCTGCAGACTATAAAAGAGAACCCAACCCAAAAAGTTTGGTTGATTAGTCTGTGGCATTCTGTTAAACTGTTGCTTATGGCGGTCTCTGTGAGCTTCTCAGCGACATTCAGCCAGCCAGGTATCCTGCCTGCAGTAGATGGAATGTGGCAATGGAACGCTGGCTGCGCGTGTCATAATAGGCTCTGAGCCTTTATATACCTGTGCACAGCAGCAGCCACCTTCAGTCTGCTGCTGGACAGCCAGCAGCAGCAGCAGCAGGAGAGGTATGTAATCAGGAGCCCTCCTGCTAAGGGTAGACAGCTGCTCGTTCCACCCCACCCCCCGCCTTAATTGGTTCTCCTCCCTTCCAACGGTGTTGAGGCGGGTGGGAACAGCAGGGGGTGAAGGTGCTGTGTTTAAAGAGGTGGAGTTATGCAGATCTAAAACGCGTGGATTGCAGCAGCAGCAAGCCGAAAAGTGCAGGCATGTAAGGGATCTAGAGGTTGACAACATGTCTTCTTAACGGGAGTCCAGGAGCTCATCTCCACAAATGGACTTTTCAGGATCCTTGGGTGGCTCCGTAGTTTGAAACCAATTCTGGTTATCGCTTCTCGGCCTTTTGGCTAAGATCAAGTGTAGTATCTGTTCTTATCAGTTTAATATCTGATACGTCCCCTATCTGGGGACCATATATTAAATGGATTTTTAGAACAGGGAGATGGAAAAAGAGCTTGCTCTGTCCACTCCACGCATTGACCTGGTATTGCAGTATCTCCAGGACCGGTGCACCCCTTCTTTAATGCAGTTTCTAAAATCAGAAAGAATTGAATTCAATGTTTTTTGTTCATTTTGCTTGTTTGTCGGATTTTGGGATGGACTCTTTGGCTTTGCTTTTCTTCTCCTCATTGGATTTTTCATGTTCAAAGTTGCAGAAGCCAGATTACAAGCTCATTTTGGTTCAACTTCAGCAACTGTGCATTGCATTGCCATGTAATGTGATGCAATGCTATCTTTCTAGCTCTCCCTTTTTACTTCCTTTTGGATAAACAGACATATTAGGCAAGCATTTTGGAGCTTTCACCTAAATAACTACAGGTGGTGAGATAAGCTGCACAATATAATTGACCTTTCAGTATATTGTTGCACACACACCATCTATTTAGCAAATGCCCTTGTTATCAACAGCAGCCTTTTAAACTCACCTGAGCTAACAGGTATGTGCGCTGGTTACTCTGCTGCGCTTAAAATTTCTTTTTTGGTTTGCTACAATGCCTTTTCTGAAACGTTGTCTCCTTCTGCTGGAACACTGACTTCTTTCATTTAATGCCTGCAGACTATAAAAGAGAACCCAACCCAAAAAGTTTGGTTGATTAGTCTGTGGCATTCTGTTAAACTGTTGCTTATGGCGGTCTCTGTGAGCTTCTCAGCGACATTCAGCCAGCCAGGTATCCTGCCTGCAGTAGATGGAATGTGGCAATGGAACGCTGGCTGCGCGTGTCATAATAGGCTCTGAGCCTTTATATACCTGTGCACAGCAGCAGCCACCTTCAGTCTGCTGCTGGACAGCCAGCAGCAGCAGCAGCAGGAGAGGTATGTAATCAGGAGCCCTCCTGCTAAGGGTAGACAGCTGCTCGTTCCACCCCACCCCCCGCCTTAATTGGTTCTCCTCCCTTCCAACGGTGTTGAGGCGGGTGGGAACAGCAGGGGGTGAAGGTGCTGTGTTTAAAGAGGTGGAGTTATGCAGATCTAAAACGCGTGGATTGCAGCAGCAGCAAGCCGAAAAGTGCAGGCATGTAAGGGATCTAGAGGTTGACAACATGTCTTCTTAACGGGAGTCCAGGAGCTCATCTCCACAAATGGACTTTTCAGGATCCTTGGGTGGCTCCGTAGTTTGAAACCAATTCTGGTTATCGCTTCTCGGCCTTTTGGCTAAGATCAAGTGTAGTATCTGTTCTTATCAGTTTAATATCTGATACGTCCCCTATCTGGGGACCATATATTAAATGGATTTTTAGAACAGGGAGATGGAAAAAGAGCTTGCTCTGTCCACTCCACGCATTGACCTGGTATTGCAGTATCTCCAGGACCGGTGCAGCCCTTCTTTAATGCAGTTTCTAAAATCAGAAAGAATTGAATTCAATGTTTTTTGTTCATTTTGCTTGTTTGTCGGATTTTGGGATGGACTCTTTGGCTTTGCTTTTCTTCTCCTCATTGGATTTTTCATGTTCAAAGTTGCAGAAGCCAGATTACAAGCTCATTTTGGTTCAACTTCAGCAACTGTGCATTGCATTGCCATGTAATGTGATGCAATGCTATCTTTCTAGCTCTCCCTTTTTACTTCCTTTTGGATAAACAGACATATTAGGCAAGCATTTTGGAGCTTTCACCTAAATAACTACAGGTGGTGAGATAAGCTGCACAATATAATTGACCTTTCAGTATATTGTTGCACACACACCATCTATTTAGCAAGTGCCCTTGTTATCAACAGCAGCCTTTTAAACTCACCTGAGCTAACAGGTATGTGCGCTGGTTACTCTGCTGCGCTTAAAATTTCTTTTTTGGTTTGCTACAATGCCTTTTCTGAAACGTTGTCTCCTTCTGCTGGAACACTGACTTCTTTCATTTAATGCCTGCAGACTATAAAAGAGAACCCAACCCAAAAAGTTTGGTTGATTAGTCTGTGGCATTCTGTTAAACTGTTGCTTATGGCGGTCTCTGTGAGCTTCTCAGCGACATTCAGCCAGCCAGGTATCCTGCCTGCAGTAGATGGAATGTGGCAATGGAACGCTGGCTGCGCGTGTCATAATAGGCTCTGAGCCTTTATATACCTGTGCACAGCAGCAGCCACCTTCAGTCTGCTGCTGGACAGCCAGCAGCAGCAGCAGGAGAGGTATGTAATCAGGAGCCCTCCTGCTAAGGGTAGACAGCTGCTCGTTCCACCCCACCCCCCGCCTTAATTGGTTCTCCTCCCTTCCAACGGTGTTGAGGCGGGTGGGAACAGCAGGGGGTGAAGGTGCTGTGTTTAAAGAGGTGGAGTTATGCAGATCTAAAACGCGTGGATTGCAGCAGCAGCAAGCCGAAAAGTGCAGGCATGTAAGGGATCTAGAGGTTGACAACATGTCTTCTTAACGGGAGTCCAGGAGCTCATCTCCACAAATGGACTTTTCAGGATCCTTGGGTGGCTCCGTAGTTTGAAACCAATTCTGGTTATCGCTTCTCGGCCTTTTGGCTAAGATCAAGTGTAGTATCTGTTCTTTTAAGAACACAAGAGCTACGATCTACACTTGACGAGAGCGATCGAACTCGGAAGGAGAAGAGCTTCGGAGCCCAGCTGACATCAGAGAACGAAGGCGGATATCGGTGGGAGGAAGAAGCTCTAAAGAATCCAGAAGAAGACGAAGACTCGGAGAAGAATCGGGCTGTCCTGTGGAATCTTCGAGGAAGAAAATCATTGAGACAAAGACCTTTCGGGGAATTTGTCCAGAACACGACGGGAGAAGAATCTGCATAGCTCCACCCATTCCGGGAAGAGTTCCAGATCCAGCTCCAAGAAGTAACTGCAGGAGGAAAGCCATGGCAAGCGCTGCGAGGAAGGCCGAAAAGAAGAGCCTGGAGCTGGGGACAGCCAGGAGGGCCCAGCCAGGAGCCGATTCTGACCCCAAGGACTCTGCCTCCACGACTGGCCAGCAGAAGGGACCCCAGAAGCCCCGCCACGAAGCTCCAGCCCTGGAGCCATGGATGCGGCAGACGGTGGCCCTGAAGCTGAAGGAAGTGGATGGGAGGGTGCCGGACATGTCCTCGGACGTGTTCTGCCAGAAGATGCTGCTGGATCGAGGCTTCTCCAGGTCGGATACCCTCAGCATCCAGACCTTCTTGACGGGGATCTTCTTCGTCACCTTCGCCACTGTGAACACCTGCAGGAGGTTCTGGGAAATGGTAAGCGCAAAAGGACCGGATAATTCTTTCTCTGCCTTTACAGGTAGCTGCCCTATCCAGAGGGATGAAAGGAGGATCACGGTCTCCATGCGCAACCCGCACACCCCAGGCCAAGACATCTGTACCTTCCTGAGACGCTTCTGTTTGGTTGTGAAGGAACCCTCTCACATCCTGAATGGACTCGGCTTCTGGACAGGTAAGTGGTCGGTGACCGTTAGACTTCACAGGGACCTGGCGTACTCAGACGGACTTCGGCACCTGCCCCCGACATTCTCCCTGGGCAACTCCTACGGCCTCATCTATTACCCGGACATGCCGCGGAACTGCAGGAGATGCGGCAAGAACGGCCACGAGATGAAGGACTGCAAGGAGGATGCCTGCAGGATTTGTCGAGTGACGGGACACAGCTCGAAGGACTGCCCGAAGAAGACATCCTGCAACCTGTGTGGGCTGGCGGCTCATCTGTACAAGGATTGCCCCAGGCGTGAGAGATCCTGGGCATCGGTGGTTGCGACGACCCCAGCTACGGAGGACAAGGCCCCGACGACCAGGCCTGTGAAGGTCAAGGACGCGACGACCAAGGCCCCAGCGGCCAAGGCCGAGACGACCAAGGCCAAAGCGGTCAAGGAGTCGGTGGCCAAAGCCCCAGCGACGGTCCCAGCAGCTCCGAAGCAGAAGAAAAAGTCAAAGGAGGGTAAGAGTTCTGTCACCCCTCTCTCGATCCCTCCCCCTGCCACCCCCGTCCAATCCCCCCCCACCCCGGCCACCCCTGCTGAGGATTCCACTTCCTCTTCCTCCTTCCCCTACTCCTCAGCAGGTGTCCTTTCCCCTGCCCCGGCAGCCACTCTCCCTCCCCAGACCATGGTAGCGGTGGAATTAACCTTTCCTCCACCCGCCGCTATCTATTCCGAGGAGGATTTTCCCCTTCTTGTCTCCCCAGTTCCAACCCGGGGAAAGAGGAAGGTGGAGGACAGCCCTGCTACTGAATCCTCCAAAAAGAAGATTCTGGATTTCGTAGGCGAAAAGGAGGATACCCTCCCTGAGCTAGAAGAGATGGAGCACATGGTTGAGACCCTGGTGGCCGAGCCAGAAGAGGAGGAACTAGTGGTCGCCGAGATTGAGGCCGCGCTGCTTGACCAGATGGAGGAAGAGGGCCTGCTGGTGATCCCGTCACCAGCAGTCAACACCGACGAGGGACCACCCGACCGGAGTGGTAACTAAGGTGTATTGCCTGCGCTAACTTTTTCTTTTTTCCCTACATGATGGCTAATATTAACTTATTTTCCATTAATGTCAGGAGCATCAAGGACAAGTTCAGACGTCAGACTATTTATGCCTTCCTTACTTCCCAGTTGTGTGATGTTTATATGTTGCAGGAATGTTCCCTTCCCTCCTCTAGGTCCTTCAAACATCTGGCCAGGGAGTGGTCCCACGGTCCATCCTACTGGTCCGGTGGGGGTGACTGCAAGTCTGCGGGGGTCGCAATTCTGATCGGGGGGGGCGCATTCACGCTTGAGTCCGTCCAGGAGCTCATCTGCGGCAGGGCTCTTGTTGTAGATGGCAACTGGGCGGGAGAACCTGTCAGGTTCATCAACGTGTATGCGTCCCCACTGAAGAATGAGCGTTTGGAGCTTTTCCAGACCCTGCGGCTTCAGCTTGCCACCACCAGGACCTTAGTGATGGCCGGGGATTTCAACTGCCCCATCGAGGAGGACGGTCGTAGTTCTGGCACATCTGCCAAGTTGGACATCACGTCCAAGCTGCTCATCGAGATGGTAACCGAGGCCTCTCTTCAGGACGTGGTGGGCTCCATGGGGAGAGGCTCCACGAACTATTCGTGGAGCCGACCCGATGGCTCACTCCGCTCCAGGATTGACTTTGTGTTCACCTCTCGGGCAGTCAGGCAGAGTAGGCACTCGATGGTCTCCTGCTTCTTCTCCGACCACAGAGCCATTCACTTACAAGGTGTCCTCGGCGACGGTTTTCCGTCCGGCCCCGGCTCCTGGAAGCTGAATTGTGCTCTGCTGGCTCAGGATGAAGTCATGGAGGAGCTGAGAGCAGCCTACGCAATGTGGCAGTCCTACAAGGGTAGCTTCCAAACAGTCTCTGATTGGTGGGAATATGTTAAACTTGAGTTTCGCTGTTTCTTTCAGGCCAAGGGTCGACAACAGGAGTGTGAGAAGAGGAGGGACTTCAGAGGGCTGCAGCGCGAGCTGCGGTCGCTGCAGGACCTTCTTCACTGCGGCTGGGACGTGAGGGAGGAGCTGGAGGAGACCAAGAAGAGCCTGAAAAGGCACTTTGAGGAGGAGTCCAAGCGAATCATCTTCCGTTCCAAAGTGGAGAATCTGGAGAAGGGTGAGAAATGTAACTCATTCTTTTTCAGGAAACTTCATGCCGGTCACACGCCCCTGAACGAGCTGCGAGACGAGAGCGGAAACATGCGACGTGGGAAGGAGGACGTGATGAGGGTCGTCAGCGACTTCTACAGCGAACTCTACTCCCACAAGACTACCGACCCCGACGCTGCTGATAAGTTCCTGTCAGGTATCACTAACCATCTTGATCCTGCAGGCACGGCAGCCTTGGACAAACCTCTGATGGTGGGCGAATTGCTCTCTGCCGCTAAATCCTTTAGGACCGGCAGGACCCCGGGCAGTGATGGTCTTCCAGCGGAGCTCTATGTAGCGCTGGGAGACCTCATCTGTCCGGACCTGTTGGACCTGTACGAGGAGATGGTGGTGGAGGGTAGAATGCCTCCATCTTTGAGGGAAGGAATGGTCACGATCCTGTACAAGCGGAAGGGAGAGAGGTGCGAACTGAGGAATTGGCGTCCCATCACTCTGCTCAACGTGGACTACAAGATCCTGGCCAAGACGATGGCGACACGACTTAAGACGGTCATCGGACGGATCATCCACCCGGACCAGACCTGCGGCATCCCTGGACGTCGCATCGCAGACAGCCTCGCTCTCGTGTGGGACACGGTCGAGTACATCAAGGTCCGCCGCGCACACGCGGCCCTGGTCTCCTTGGATCAGGAGAAGGCCTTCGACCGGGTTTCCCACGAGTTCATGGGCCGAGCTCTGCACCGGTTAGGTTTGGGTAACATGTTTTGTTCGTATGTCCGTCTGATGTATTTTGATATCCACAGCTCGGTGTTGGTGAACGGCTGGAAGACTGACCCCTTCCCTGTCCTCTCTGGGGTCAGACAAGGCTGCCCTCTATCACCTCTTCTTTTTGTTTGTGTTATAGAACTCTTCGCAGAGGCTATCCGGCAGAATGGAGAGATCAGAGGGATCACCGCACCGGGTCCGGGACGACACGAGGTCAAGTGCTCGCTCTACATGGACGACGTCACCGTCTTCTGCGCTGATCGTGGTTCAGTCGACGCCCTCGTCCAGACGTGTGAGAGGTTCGGCCGGGCTTCAGGGGCCAAAGTCAACTGCAGGAAGTCGGAAGCCATGCTCTTCGGGGATTGGCAGCCGGCCTCCTCCGCCCCCTTCCCCTTCAACATTCAACCGGATTTCCTCAAGGTGCTGGGAGTCTGGTTCGGGAAGGAAGGAGCGGCCCTCAAGTCCTGGCAAGAACGCTTGGCCAAGGTGAAGCAACGGATCGGACTCTGGAGCCTCAGACACCTCACTTGTGAGGGTAAGGCACTCGTCCTGCGTAATGAGGTCCTGCCCGTCTTGCAGTACACGGCGCAGGCCTGGCCCCCACACGTCACTGTGTGCAGGGCCATTACCAGGACAGTGTTTCACTTTGTCTGGGGATCCAAGATGGACAGAGTCAGGCGGGCCGTCATGTACAAGGAGCCTCGCAAGGGTGGGAAGGGCGTTCCAGATATCCCCACCCTCCTGCGATCCTCTTTTGTGTGTGATTGTGTCCGCCGGACTTTGCAAGTCAAGAATGGCTCCGCGGGCAGGTCCATGTCTCGCTTCTTCCTGCTTCCTCTTTGGAGGCGACTCGGCTGGGACAAGTGGGACAGCTCCTTCCCCTACAACTGGACGACGCCATGGTTCTACGGAGACGTCGTTCGATTTGTGGGGGAGCATCAACTGGAGGGACTCAAGCCCGACTTGTGGAAGCCCAAAACTATCCACAAGCTAATCAGAGCCAAGGATGACGTGGAGAACATCACAGGACTTCACCAGGACACGCTGGAGACTGTGTGGACAAATGTGTCGTCTGACAGGCTGACCAACGGGCACAAGGACTTGTCGTGGATGGCGATTCAGGGCGGACTGCCCGTCCGGTCATTCATGCATGCCCGGAACCTGTGCAAGACCCGGTACTGCCCAAGGTGCCCCTTCGTGGCGGAAACATCTTTGCACACTTTTTGGGACTGCGGATTTGCACAGCGCCTATTGACTGCACTTGAGGACGACCTGAGGAACTCTGTCCCCAGGGCGAGCCTATCGCACCATTCTGTGCTTTACGGACTCTTCCCTGGGGTTCATACCGTCGGAGCCATCCAGGAGGCTTGGCGCCTTATGAACTGCTTCAAGGATGCCGTTTGGGTCGCCAGGAACCGGCTCATCTTGAGGAGGGAGAGGATGTCCATCCAGGACTGCCGCAGGCTGATCCACAGCCTGCTCAGAGACTATTCCATCATGGACGGTCCGGAGGACGAGGACGAGGACTAAACCCCTCCTCCCCCTCTCCCCTTATGTGTCTTGTCTTTCAATAAAGCTTCGGGCCTGTGATTTTCCCCTCCCCATCCCCTTTTTCCCAATCCCCATCCCTTATCACGGTTCGTCGTACTGTATTGATTGACATGCTTTTTCTTTCAGATTGAGTGTTTTGTGTAGCATAGGGGTGTGATGTGTCTAGTTAGTGCGTCGTATCCTCATGCTATGTAAATATGATGTAGAATTCTGTGTGTACTGGGCTGCGGCACTGTACACTGTCTGTTAACTTATTTTTTGTGCTAATAAAAGATATATTCAATCAAAAAATCTGTTCTTATCAGTTTAATATCTGATACGTCCCCTATCTGGGGACCATATATTAAATGGATTTTTAGAACAGGGAGATGGAAAAAGAGCTTGCTCTGTCCACTCCACGCATTGACCTGGTATTGCAGTATCTCCAGGACCGGTGCACCCCTTCTTTAATGCAGTTTCTAAAATCAGAAAGAATTGAATTCAATGTTTTTTGTTCATTTTGCTTGTTTGTCGGATTTTGGGATGGACTCTTTGGCTTTGCTTTTCTTCTCCTCATTGGATTTTTCATGTTCAAAGTTGCAGAAGCCAGATTACAAGCTCATTTTGGTTCAACTTCAGCAACTGTGCATTGCATTGCCATGTAATGTGATGCAATGCTATCTTTCTAGCTCTCCCTTTTTACTTCCTTTTGGATAAACAGACATATTAGGCAAGCATTTTGGAGCTTTCACCTAAATAACTACAGGTGGTGAGATAAGCTGCACAATATAATTGACCTTTCAGTATATTGTTGCACACACACCATCTATTTAGCAAATGCCCTTGTTATCAACAGCAGCCTTTTAAACTCACCTGAGCTAACAGGTATGTGCGCTGGTTACTCTGCTGCGCTTAAAATTTCTTTTTTGGTTTGCTACAATGCCTTTTCTGAAACGTTGTCTCCTTCTGCTGGAACACTGACTTCTTTCATTTAATGCCTGCAGACTATAAAAGAGAACCCAACCCAAAAAGTTTGGTTGATTAGTCTGTGGCATTCTGTTAAACTGTTGCTTATGGCGGTCTCTGTGAGCTTCTCAGCGACATTCAGCCAGCCAGGTATCCTGCCTGCAGTAGATGGAATGTGGCAATGGAACGCTGGCTGCGCGTGTCATAATAGGCTCTGAGCCTTTATATACCTGTGCACAGCAGCAGCCACCTTCAGTCTGCTGCTGGACAGCCAGCAGCAGCAGCAGCAGGAGAGGTATGTAATCAGGAGCCCTCCTGCTAAGGGTAGACAGCTGCTCGTTCCACCCCACCCCCCGCCTTAATTGGTTCTCCTCCCTTCCAACGGTGTTGAGGCGGGTGGGAACAGCAGGGGGTGAAGGTGCTGTGTTTAAAGAGGTGGAGTTATGCAGATCTAAAACGCGTGGATTGCAGCAGCAGCAAGCCGAAAAGTGCAGGCATGTAAGGGATCTAGAGGTTGACAACATGTCTTCTTAACGGGAGTCCAGGAGCTCATCTCCACAAATGGACTTTTCAGGATCCTTGGGTGGCTCCGTAGTTTGAAACCAATTCTGGTTATCGCTTCTCGGCCTTTTGGCTAAGATCAAGTGTAGTATCTGTTCTTATCAGTTTAATATCTGATACGTCCCCTATCTGGGGACCATATATTAAATGGATTTTTAGAACAGGGAGATGGAAAAAGAGCTTGCTCTGTCCACTCCACGCATTGACCTGGTATTGCAGTATCTCCAGGACCGGTGCACCCCTTCTTTAATGCAGTTTCTAAAATCAGAAAGAATTGAATTCAATGTTTTTTGTTCATTTTGCTTGTTTGTCGGATTTTGGGATGGACTCTTTGGCTTTGCTTTTCTTCTCCTCATTGGATTTTTCATGTTCAAAGTTGCAGAAGCCAGATTACAAGCTCATTTTGGTTCAACTTCAGCAACTGTGCATTGCATTGCCATGTAATGTGATGCAATGCTATCTTTCTAGCTCTCCCTTTTTACTTCCTTTTGGATAAACAGACATATTAGGCAAGCATTTTGGAGCTTTCACCTAAATAACTACAGGTGGTGAGATAAGCTGCACAATATAATTGACCTTTCAGTATATTGTTGCACACACACCATCTATTTAGCAAATGCCCTTGTTATCAACAGCAGCCTTTTAAACTCACCTGAGCTAACAGGTATGTGCGCTGGTTACTCTGCTGCGCTTAAAATTTCTTTTTTGGTTTGCTACAATGCCTTTTCTGAAACGTTGTCTCCTTCTGCTGGAACACTGACTTCTTTCATTTAATGCCTGCAGACTATAAAAGAGAACCCAACCCAAAAAGTTTGGTTGATTAGTCTGTGGCATTCTGTTAAACTGTTGCTTATGGCGGTCTCTGTGAGCTTCTCAGCGACATTCAGCCAGCCAGGTATCCTGCCTGCAGTAGATGGAATGTGGCAATGGAACGCTGGCTGCGCGTGTCATAATAGGCTCTGAGCCTTTATATACCTGTGCACAGCAGCAGCCACCTTCAGTCTGCTGCTGGACAGCCAGCAGCAGCAGCAGCAGGAGAGGTATGTAATCAGGAGCCCTCCTGCTAAGGGTAGACAGCTGCTCGTTCCACCCCACCCCCCGCCTTAATTGGTTCTCCTCCCTTCCAACGGTGTTGAGGCGGGTGGGAACAGCAGGGGGTGAAGGTGCTGTGTTTAAAGAGGTGGAGTTATGCAGATCTAAAACGCGTGGATTGCAGCAGCAGCAAGCCGAAAAGTGCAGGCATGTAAGGGATCTAGAGGTTGACAACATGTCTTCTTAACGGGAGTCCAGGAGCTCATCTCCACAAATGGACTTTTCAGGATCCTTGGGTGGCTCCGTAGTTTGAAACCAATTCTGGTTATCGCTTCTCGGCCTTTTGGCTAAGATCAAGTGTAGTATCTGTTCTTTTAAAAACACAAGAGCTACGATCTACACTTGACGAGAGCGATCGAACTCGGAAGGAGAAGAGCTTCGGAGCCCAGCTGACATCGGAGAACGAAGGCGGATATCGGTGGGAGGAAGAAGCTCTAAAGAATCCAGAAGAAGACGAAGACTCGGAGAAGAATCGGGCTGTCCTGTGGAATCTTCGAGGAAGAAAATCATCGAGACAAAGACCTTTCGGGGAATTTGTCCAGAACACGACGGGAGAAGAATCTGCATAGCTCCACCCATTCCGGGAAGAGTTCCAGATCCAGCTCCAAGAAGTAACTGCAGGAGGAAAGCCATGGCAAGCGCTGCGAGGAAGGCCGAAAAGAAGAGCCTGGAGCTGGGGACAGCCAGGAGGGCCCAGCCAGGAGCCGATTCTGACCCCAAGGACTCTGCCTCCACGACTGGCCAGCAGAAGGGACCCCAGAAGCCCCGCCACGAAGCTCCAGCCCTGGAGCCATGGATGCGGCAGACGGTGGCCCTGAAGCTGAAGGAAGTGGATGGGAGGGTGCCGGACATGTCCTCGGACGTGTTCTGCCAGAAGATGATGCTGGATCGAGGCTTCTCCAGGTCGGATACCCTCAGCATCCAGACCTTCTTGACGGGGATCTTCTTCGTCACCTTCGCCACTGTGAACACCTGCAGGAGGTTCTGGGAAATGGTAAGCGCAAAAGGACCGGATAATTCTTTCTCTGCCTTTACAGGTAGCTGCCCTATCCAGAGGGATGAAAGGAGGATCACGGTCTCCATGCGCAACCCGCACACCCCAGGCCAAGACATCTGTACCTTCCTGAGACGCTTCTGTTTGGTTGTGAAGGAACCCTCTCACATCCTGAATGGACTCGGCTTCTGGACAGGTAAGTGGTCGGTGACCGTTAGACTTCACAGGGACCTGGCGTACTCAGACGGACTTCGGCACCTGCCCCCGACATTCTCCCTGGGCAACTCCTACGGCCTCATCTATTACCCGGACATGCCGCGGAACTGCAGGAGATGCGGCAAGAACGGCCACGAGATGAAGGACTGCAAGGAGGATGCCTGCAGGATTTGTCGAGTGACGGGACACAGCTCGAAGGACTGCCCGAAGAAGACGTCCTGCAACCTGTGTGGGCTGGCGGCTCATCTGTACAAGGATTGCCCCAGGCGTGAGAGATCCTGGGCATCGGTGGTTGCAACGACCCCAGCTACGGAGGACAAGGCCCCGACGACCAGGCCTGTGAAGGTCAAGGACGCGACGACCAAGGCCCCAGCGGCCAAGGCCGAGACGACCAAGGCCAAAGCGGTCAAGGAGTCGGTGGCCAAAGCCCCAGCGACGGTCCCAGCAGCTCCGAAGCAGAAGAAAAAGTCAAAGGAGGGTAAGAGTTCTGTCACCCCTCTCTCGATCCCTCCCCCTGCCACCCCCGTCCAATCCCCCCCCACCCCGGCCACCCCTGCTGAGGATTCCACTTCCTCTTCCTCCTTCCCCTACTCCTCAGCAGGTGTCCTTTCCCCTGCCCCGGCAGCCACTCTCCCTCCCCAGACCATGGTAGCGGTGGAATTAACCTTTCCTCCACCCGCCGCTATCTATTCCGAGGAGGATTTTCCCCTTCTTGTCTCCCCAGTTCCAACCCGGGGAAAGAGGAAGGTGGAGGACAGCCCTGCTACTGAATCCTCCAAAAAGAAGATTCTGGATTTCGTAGGCGAAAAGGAGGATACCCTCCCTGAGCCAGAAGAGATGGAGCACATGGTTGAGACCCTGGTGGCCGAGCCAGAAGAGGAGGAACTGGTGGTCGCCGAGATCGAGGCCGCGCTGCTTGACCAGATGGAGGAAGAGGGCCTGCTGGTGATCCCGTCACCAGCAGTCAACACCGACGAGGGACCACCCGACCGGAGTGGTAACTAAGGTGTATTGCCTGCGCTAACTTTTTCTTTTTTCCCTACATGATGGCTAATATTAACTTATTTTCCATTAATGTCAGGAGCATCAAGGACAAGTTCAGACGTCAGACTATTTATGCCTTCCTTACTTCCCAGTTGTGTGATGTTTATATGTTGCAGGAATGTTCCCTTCCCTCCTCTAGGTCCTTCAAACATCTGGCCAGGGAGTGGTCCCACGGTCCATCCTACTGGTCCGGTGGGGGTGACTGCAAGTCTGCGGGGGTCACAATTCTGATCAGGGGGGGCGCATTCACGCTTGAGTCCGTCCAGGAGCTCATCTGCGGCAGGGCTCTTGTTGTAGATGGCAACTGGGCGGGAGAACCTGTCAGGTTCATCAACGTGTATGCGTCCCCACTGAAGAATGAGCGTTTGGAGCTTTTCCAGACCCTGCGGCTTCAGCTTGCCACCACCAGGACCTTAGTGATGGCCGGGGATTTCAACTGCCCCATCGAGGAGGACGGTCGTAGTTCTGGCACATCTGCCAAGTTGGACATCACGTCCAAGCTGCTCATTGAGATGGTAACCGAGGCCTCTCTTCAGGACGTGGTGGGCTCCATGGGGAGAGGCTCCACGAACTATTCGTGGAGCCGACCCGATGGCTCACTCCGCTCCAGGATTGACTTTGTGTTCACCTCTCGGGCAGTCAGGCAGAGTAGGCACTCGATGGTCTCCTGCTTCTTCTCCGACCACAGAGCCATTCACTTACAAGGTGTCCTCGGCGACGGTTTTCCGTCCGGCCCCGGCTCCTGGAAGCTGAATTGTGCTCTGCTGGCTCAGGATGAAGTCGTGGAGGAGCTGAGAGCAGCCTACGCAATGTGGCAGTCCTACAAGGGTAGCTTCCAAACAGTCTCTGATTGGTGGGAATATGTTAAACTTGAGTTTCGCTGTTTCTTTCAGGCCAAGGGTCGACAACAGGCGTGTGAGAAGAGGAGGGACTTCAGAGGGCTGCAGCGCGAGCTGCGGTCGCTGCAGGACCTTCTTCACTGCGGCTGGGACGTGAGGGAGGAGCTGGAGGAGACCAAGAAGAGCCTGAAAAGGCACTTTGAGGAGGAGTCCAAGCGAATCATCTTCCGTTCCAAAGTGGAGAATCTGGAGAAGGGTGAGAAATGTAACTCATTCTTTTTCAGGAAACTTCATGCCGGTCACACGCCCCTGAACGAGCTGCGAGACGAGAGCGGAAACATGCGACGTGGGAAGGAGGACGTGATGAGGGTCGTCAGCGACTTCTACAGCGAACTCTACTCCCACAAGACTACCGACCCCGACGCTGCTGATAAGTTCCTGTCAGGTATCACTAACCATCTTGATCCTGCAGGCACGGCAGCCTTGGACAAACCTCTGATGGTGGGCGAATTGCTCTCTGCCGCTAAATCCTTTAGGACCGGCAGGACCCCGGGCAGTGATGGTCTTCCAGCGGAGCTCTATGTAGCGCTGGGAGACCTCATCTGTCCGGACCTGTTGGACCTGTACGAGGAGATGGTGGTGGAGGGTAGAATGCCTCCATCTTTGAGGGAAGGAATGGTCACGATCCTGTACAAGCGGAAGGGAGAGAGGTGCGACCTGAGGAATTGGCGTCCCATCACTCTGCTCAACGTGGACTACAAGATCCTGGCCAAGACGATGGCGACACGACTTAAGACGGTCATCGGACGGATCATCCACCCGGACCAGACCTGCGGCATCCCTGGACGTCGCATCGCAGACAGCCTCGCTCTCGTGCGGGACACGGTCGAGTACATCAAGGTCCGCCGCGCACACGCGGCCCTGGTCTCCTTGGATCAGGAGAAGGCCTTCGACCGGGTTTCCCACGAGTTCATGGGCCGAGCTCTGCACCGGTTAGGTTTGGGTAACATGTTTTGTTCGTATGTCCGTCTGATGTATTTTGATATCCACAGCTCGGTGTTGGTGAACGGCTGGAAGACTGACCCCTTCCCTGTCCTCTCTGGGGTCAGACAAGGCTGCCCTCTATCACCTCTTCTTTTTGTTTGTGTTATAGAACTCTTCGCAGAGGCTATCCGGCAGAATGGAGAGATCAGAGGGATCACCGCACCGGGTCCGGGACGACACGAGGTCAAGTGCTCGCTCTACATGGACGACGTCACCGTCTTCTGCGCTGATCGTGGTTCAGTCGACGCCCTCGTCCAGACGTGTGAGAGGTTCGGCCGGGCTTCAGGGGCCAAAGTCAACTGCAGGAAGTCGGAAGCCATGCTCTTCGGGGATTGGCAGCCGGCCTCCTCCGCCCCCTTCCCCTTCAACATTCAACCGGATTTCCTCAAGGTGCTGGGAGTCTGGTTCGGGAAGGAAGGAGCGGCCCTCAAGTCCTGGCAAGAACGCTTGGCCAAGGTGAAGCAACGGATCGGACTCTGGAGCCTCAGACACCTCACTTGTGAGGGTAAGGCACTCATCCTGCGTAATGAGGTCCTGCCCGTCTTGCAGTACACGGCGCAGGCCTGGCCCCCACACGTCACTGTGTGCAGGGCCATTACCAGGACAGTGTTTCACTTTGTCTGGGGATCCAAGATGGACAGAGTCAGGCGGGCCGTCATGTACAAGGAGCCTCGCAAGGGTGGGAAGGGCGTTCCAGATATCCCCACCCTCCTGCGATCCTCTTTTGTGTGTGATTGTGTCCGCCGGACTTTGCAAGTCAAGAATGGCTCCGCGGGCAGGTCCATGTCTCGCTTCTTCCTGCTTCCTCTTTGGAGGCGACTCGGCTGGGACAAGTGGGACAGCTCCTTCCCCTACAACTGGACGACGCCATGGTTCTACGGAGACGTCGTTCGATTTGTGGGGGAGCATCAACTGGAGGGACTCAAGCCCGACTTGTGGAAGCCCAAAACTATCCACAAGCTAATCAGAGCCAAGGATGACGTGGAGAACATCACAGGACTTCACCAGGACACGCTGGAGACTGTGTGGACAAATGTGTCGTCTGACAGGCTGACCAACGGGCACAAGGACTTGTCGTGGATGACGATTCAGGGCGGACTGCCCGTCCGGTCATTCATGCATGCCCGGAACCTGTGCAAGACCCGGTACTGCCCAAGGTGCCCCTTCGTGGAGGAAACATCTTTGCACACTTTTTGGGACTGCGGATTTGCACAGCGCCTATTGACTGCACTTGAGGACGACCTGAGGAACTCTGTCCCCAGGGCGAGCCTATCGCACCATTCTGTGCTTTACGGACTCTTCCCTGGGGTTCATACCGTCGGAGCCATCCAGGAGGCTTGGCGCCTTATGAACTGCTTCAAGGATGCCGTTTGGGTCGCCAGGAACCGGCTCATCTTGAGGAGGGAGAGGATGTCCATCCAGGACTGCCGCAGGCTGATCCACAGCCTGCTCAGAGACTATTCCATCATGGACGGTCCGGAGGACGAGGACGAGGACTAAACCCCTCCTCCCCCTCTCCCCTTATGTGTCTTGTCTTTCAATAAAGCTTCGGGCCTGTGATTTTCCCCTCCCCATCCCCTTTTTCCCAATCCCCATCCCTTATCACGGTTCGTCGTACTGTATTGATTGACATGCTTTTTCTTTCAGATTGAGTGTTTTGTGTAGCATAGGGGTGTGATGTGTCTAGTTAGTGCGTCGTATCCTCATGCTATGTAAATATGATGTAGAATTCTGTGTGTACTGGGCTGCGGCACTGTACACTGTCTGTTAACTTATTTTTTGTGCTAATAAAAGATATATTCAATCAAAAAATCTGTTCTTATCAGTTTAATATCTGATACGTCCCCTATCTGGGGACCATATATTAAATGGATTTTTAGAACAGGGAGATGGAAAAAGAGCTTGCTCTGTCCACTCCACGCATTGACCTGGTATTGCAGTATCTCCAGGACCGGTGCACCCCTTCTTTAATGCAGTTTCTAAAATCAGAAAGAATTGAATTCAATGTTTTTTGTTCATTTTGCTTGTTTGTCGGATTTTGGGATGGACTCTTTGGCTTTGCTTTTCTTCTCCTCATTGGATTTTTCATGTTCAAAGTTGCAGAAGCCAGATTACAAGCTCATTTTGGTTCAACTTCAGCAACTGTGCATTGCATTGCCATGTAATGTGATGCAATGCTATCTTTCTAGCTCTCCCTTTTTACTTCCTTTTGGATAAACAGACATATTAGGCAAGCATTTTGGAGCTTTCACCTAAATAACTACAGGTGGTGAGATAAGCTGCACAATATAATTGACCTTTCAGTATATTGTTGCACACACACCATCTATTTAGCAAATGCCCTTGTTATCAACAGCAGCCTTTTAAACTCACCTGAGCTAACAGGTATGTGCGCTGGTTACTCTGCTGCGCTTAAAATTTCTTTTTTGGTTTGCTACAATGCCTTTTCTGAAACGTTGTCTCCTTCTGCTGGAACACTGACTTCTTTCATTTAATGCCTGCAGACTATAAAAGAGAACCCAACCCAAAAAGTTTGGTTGATTAGTCTGTGGCATTCTGTTAAACTGTTGCTTATGGCGGTCTCTGTGAGCTTCTCAGCGACATTCAGCCAGCCAGGTATCCTGCCTGCAGTAGATGGAATGTGGCAATGGAACGCTGGCTGCGCGTGTCATAATAGGCTCTGAGCCTTTATATACCTGTGCACAGCAGCAGCCACCTTCAGTCTGCTGCTGGACAGCCAGCAGCAGCAGCAGCAGGAGAGGTATGTAATCAGGAGCCCTCCTGCTAAGGGTAGACAGCTGCTCGTTCCACCCCACCCCCCGCCTTAATTGGTTCTCCTCCCTTCCAACGGTGTTGAGGCGGGTGGGAACAGCAGGGGGTGAAGGTGCTGTGTTTAAAGAGGTGGAGTTATGCAGATCTAAAACGCGTGGATTGCAGCAGCAGCAAGCCGAAAAGTGCAGGCATGTAAGGGATCTAGAGGTTGACAACATGTCTTCTTAACGGGAGTCCAGGAGCTCATCTCCACAAATGGACTTTTCAGGATCCTTGGGTGGCTCCGTAGTTTGAAACCAATTCTGGTTATCGCTTCTCGGCCTTTTGGCTAAGATCAAGTGTAGTATCTGTTCTTATCAGTTTAATATCTGATACGTCCCCTATCTGGGGACCATATATTAAATGGATTTTTAGAACAGGGAGATGGAAAAAGAGCTTGCTCTGTCCACTCCACGCATTGACCTGGTATTGCAGTATCTCCAGGACCGGTGCACCCCTTCTTTAATGCAGTTTCTAAAATCAGAAAGAATTGAATTCAATGTTTTTTGTTCATTTTGCTTGTTTGTTAGATTTTGGGATGGACTCTTTGGCTTTGCTTTTCTTCTCCTCATTGGATTTTTCATGTTCAAAGTTGCAGAAGCCAGATTACAAGCTCATTTTGGTTCAACTTCAGCAACTGTGCATTGCATTGCCATGTAATGTGATGCAATGCTATCTTTCTAGCTCTCCCTTTTTACTTCCTTTTGGATAAACAGACATATTAGGCAAGCATTTTGGAGCTTTCACCTAAATAACTACAGGTGGTGAGATAAGCTGCACAATATAATTGACCTTTCAGTATATTGTTGCACACACACCATCTATTTAGCAAATGCCCTTGTTATCAACAGCAGCCTTTTAAACTCACTTGAGCTAACAGGTATGTGCGCTGGTTACTCTGCTGCGCTTAAAATTTCTTTTTTGGTTTGCTACAATGCCTTTTCTGAAACGTTGTCTCCTTCTGCTGGAACACTGACTTCTTTCATTTAATGCCTGCAGACTATAAAAGAGAACCCAACCCAAAAAGTTTGGTTGATTAGTCTGTGGCATTCTGTTAAACTGTTGCTTATGGCGGTCTCTGTGAGCTTCTCAGCGACATTCAGCCAGCCAAGTATCCTGCCTGCAGTAGATGGAATGTGGCAATGGAACGCTGGCTGCGCGTGTCATAATAGGCTCTGAGCCTTTATATACCTGTGCACAGCAGCAGCCACCTTCAGTCTGCTGCTGGACAGCCAGCAGCAGCAGCAGCAGGAGAGGTATGTAATCAGGAGCCCTCCTGCTAAGGGTAGACAGCTGCTTGTTCCACCCCACCCCCCGCCTTAATTGGTTCTCCTCCCTTCCAACGGTGTTGAGGCGGGTGGGAACAGCAGGGGGTGAAGGTGCTGTGTTTAAAGAGGTGGAGTTATGCAGATCTAAAACGCGTGGATTGCAGCAGCAGCAAGCCGAAAAGTGCAGGCATGTAAGGGATCTAGAGGTTGACAACATGTCTTCTTAACGGGAGTCCAGGAGCTCATCTCCACAAATGGACTTTTCAGGATCCTTGGGTGGCTCCGTAGTTTGAAACCAATTCTGGTTATCGCTTCTCGGCCTTTTGGCTAAGATCAAGTGCTTTATTGCAGGAGATTGTGGTTGAAGGGCACTCGGGTACCCCTCTCCTTGGCCTGGCAGGATCGTCCACTTTGGTGGACTTAACCTGCTTGCTGCTATTAGGGAGAGGGCTTAGTCCCAGGGTAACGAGTTGCGATCCCCCAGCTTCCAGGTGTTATTCGCTGCAAGAACACTGTGAGCGCAGATTGCAAGCGGCTGCAATTTGCAACCTTGTTGCGTTTTTCCATGGAGGTTGACCCTAACCTCGTGCCTCTTTATGCGAGGCTAAAAAACTCTATCCGAGTTCACTTCACGGCGGGTGGCTCGGATATGAGGAAATTAGGGTATGTAGTCCAGGACGTGCTCAGGAACCTTCTTGGCGTACAAAGGAATGAAATTCTCTCCATCCAGGATTATCCCAGAAGAGGTGACTATGACATCACATTCACCGGAGAAGGTATTTTTAGAGATGTACTAGAAAAGTTAAAAAAAGTTGAAAATAGTCCTGTTTTGAAAGGGATACAAATTGTTGAGCACGTCCTGGATGAGGTAAGACTGGTTATTGTAAAAATATTTTCGCCCTTTGTTTCTGCTCCAGAAGTAATGTCATTTCTAGCAATTTATTTTAAAAGTGTTAAATGTATTGGGAAGATATTAAACGAATATAACATATGGACATCTAAGTGGAAATTCCTTGTGAAGTGTACAAGAGATCCAAATACACCAGGTGGTATACGGCTCCCCCCTGCCCGTTTCAAAATTGGGCAAACAAATGGGGATTTCTTCTTTTCTGGGATGCCAGTATATTGCAGAAATTGTGGGCGCTATGGTCATTCAAAAGAAAACTGTCATGTATCATGTAGAAATTGTGCTAGTGAAGAACATGAGACAAAAGAATGCCCTAAGGAAAAGAAATGCAGTTTTTGCCAGACTCCAGGTCACTTTTATTTTTCTTGCCCTCACAGATTTCGGGAAGATGAGCAAAAGGGGAAGTCCAAGACGTCCGACCAAGGACCAAAAGATCAGACCACCCCTCAGGAGGAGGAACAACAACCTGGAGCCTCTGGAGACAATAAGGGCGTACCAAATAGTGAAGTGTCTCCAGAGTCTATGACAGGTAAAATACCAAATCCCAAAACCTGGCTGCAGGACCTGCGGGAGTCCAAAAGGAGGGCTGAGAAGGAGCAGAAGGGCACTACTGGTAAGGTCAAAAGGGACAGGCAAAAGGCCGACACAGAAGCCCATGCCCAGTCTGGGTCTCCTAGTGCTGAGGGCGCTGAGTGGATAAAGGTGGGTCCTAAGAAAAAGAAAAAGGGTGGTTCGGAGGAGGCAGCAGGAGGTGAACAGATGGACACTTCTCCAGAAGGGGACGTGGACGCTGGACCCTCAGGGGTTTCGGTCTCCGCTGCTACAGGTGGGGACCGGGATCTTGCTGCCTCTGAAGAGTCAGAGGCTCTGCCTTGTGCGCAACCTCCTCCTATAGGACGACCTTCTACAGGTCAAACAGGGGCGGCGGAACCCCTCGGGGACCCACCTGATGAGGAACTGCATGGCCAGCCAATGGAGACCCAGCGGGTTCTGCCAGCCAGCCCTCCGAGCTATGCCAGTGTAGCGTCGGGTTTATATAAATGTGGTAATCTTTCCTCCTCCACGGAGACTCTCGTGACGATACTATCAGATGAGGAGGGAGGCGCAAGCCCAGTGGTCTGATCAGGTTCATCGGACAGGTAAATGCGTTGCTCTTAGTTACCTAAGTAAAATTTCTACATTTTCTAATGATGGCTGAACTGAAAGGTATTTCCCTCAACGTGAGAGGCATAAAATCTAACACGAGAAGAACTGCTCTTTTTAATTTTTTTACGTGTTTTACTGCATCTGTATTTTTTCTGCAAGAATGTAATATCCCACATGAAATGTCATATCAAAAATATAAAGATGAGTGGAAGTGTGGGCCATCTGTCTGGTCCGGATCGAATGCTGCAGGATCAGCGGGTGTAGCCATACTTTTTAAAGGGAACGTTTTAATTGATTTTATTCAGGAAATTTTACCAGGTCGTATTTTATTAGTAAAAGCTTTTATTGATGGTATTAGATGGCAGTTTTTAAATTTTTATGGATCCCCAGAAAAAAATGAAAGAGCCGAAATGCTTGATCTTTTACCATTATTTATTAATAACTCTGAACCTTTTATCTTAGCAGGGGATTTTAATTGTGTTTTAAAAGGTGAAAACCGGCGCTCCAGCTCTGTAAGCAGGAACTACGATAAAACCTCAGGTATGCTACATGATATAGTCAAAGATGCTAAATTGATAGACATATATAAAGAGTGTCATAGTGACAGCCCAGAGGACGCCGGTTTCACTTGGAGCAATGCTAATTGTAGCTCTAGGATTGATTTTATTTTTGGTTCAGATAAAACAATACCTGCCAAATGTGAAGTTTTAACTAATATATTTTCAGACCATAAACTTTTATCCTTTACCATAAAAGTAAATGACAACAAAAAATGTGGTAAGAAAAGCTGGAAAATGAACGTATCCCTTTTAACCGACCCGCAGATTTTATCAGATTTTATTGAGTTTTATAGGAAATGTAGAAAAGGGAAAAAAACAAATGAGACTATGAGTGTATGGTGGGATAGAATGAAAGTAAAAATAAAAGACTTTTTTATTAAAAAGAGTATATGTAGAGCCAAAGAAAAATATGAAGAATATAGAATTTTAAATACCCGCCTACAAACATTATTTAAGCTCAGAGACAATGGGATAGATGTACAAGTTGATATTTCAAACTTAAAAGAAGAGATTTCAAAATGGCTAGAACAAAAAGGAAAAGAGATAATTTTTCGTTCTAGAGTACAACATATAGAAGAAAATGAAAAGTGTTCCAGATATTTTTTTAGGAAAAATAAAAAAGAAAAAGTGATAATTGACCATATAGATGGTGAGAATAATATAAAAAATATGCTGGGTAAAGTTGAGGGTTTTTTTTCTAATCTTTTTAATGGAAAAAATATAGATAATAAATTAATGGATGATTCGCTGCAAGGACTAACAGCTGTTTTAGATCCCGCATCCCAAGAGTTTTTATCCCAAGTTTTAACGGAACAAGAAGTGTTAAAAACTATTAAAAGTTTTAAAACTGGAAAGGTCCCTGGTCCTGATGGCATCCCAATAGAATTTTATGTATGTTTTTATGATATTTTAAAAGATGATTTGTTTTATTTGTTTACTGAGGTTTTTAATAATAAGGTTTTATTAAATTCCTGGAAGAAAGGTGAAGTCTCCCTCCTATACAAAAAAGGCGATAAATCAAAATTAGAAAACTGGAGACCAATAACACTTTTAAATTGTGACTATAAAATAATGGCTAAAATTTGTGCAAATCGTCTAAAAGAAGTCATCAGCAAAGTTATTCATTCTAATCAAGTGTGTGGGGTGCCGGGGCGCAGTATATGGGACAATCTGAATTTAGTGAAAGACTGTATTGAGGATGTGAAAGACAGAAAGGGGAAAATGGCGATTTTATCTATTGATTTTGAAAAAGCATTTGACCGTGTCTCACACTTTTATCTTTTTAAAGTTTTAGAGAAAATGGGCATACCAGAAGGGTTTTTACTATCGCTTAAAGCATTTTACAAGGATTGTACAAGTAAGATTTTAGTGAATGGTTTTAAGACACAAGAGGTATTTTTACGGTCAGGGGTGAAACAGGGATGCCCTCTGTCCCCCCTACTGTTTATCTGTGCACTGGAACCAATGTTATGTGCAATACGCCAAAATAAACAGATATGCGGTGTCCCTCTGCCTGGAAGCGGTGGTTTGGAGGCCAAGGTTGTAGGTTACATGGATGACGTGGCGGTCTTGTGTACAGATGCACCATCACTTACGGCCACTCTCCATCAAGTGCAATCCTTTTGTCTAGCTTCTGGTTTTAAAATCAATTTTAATAAGTGTAACATTTTAAGTGTTGGGGGGATGATTTTACGTGATGTACCAATTAATGTCTCCGAATCCATTTCCATTTTAGGTATATCATTCACTGAAAATAATGATGGTTATAATAGTTGGGAAACAGTTACACAGAAAGTAAATACGAAAATATGTATGTGGAACATGAGGAGACTTACAATGGAGGGTAAAGTATTGGTTTTAAAGATGGTGATTTTACCTCTTTTATTGTATCTTAGCATGGTTTTCCCCCCGCCTGTTAATGTTTTAAAAAAGATAACCAAAACCTGTTTTACCTTCTTTTGGAACTCAAAAATGGAAAAGCTGAAAAGAGAAATCGTGATGAAATCAAAAGTAAAAGGTGGTAAAGATTTTCCAGATTTTAATAGGTTTCTTTTAATCCATCTGTTCGTTTACTGTTTTAATGCCCTTTTTAAGAATCACTATTGGTCCTTTTTTATGCGTTTTAATACAGGATTTTTTATGAGAAAGTTTGGATGGTATGAAGTTAATATATCTGTGCCCCATGCTTTTAATTTGTCGACGCATTATGAGATTTTAAGGAAAATAGTGTCCGATTTTAATTTAGGGACTAAGAAAATAGAGGAATTAAGAAATAGTAAGAAACTAATTAAAGAAATACATAAAAGTGAGGAAATATGTAATGTTGACAGATATGATGATGACAAATCTATGTCTATCTGGAAAATGATTAACGTTTTTTATCTTTTTAATGAACAGAGAGATCTGGCTTGGAGTTGCATGCACCGCTGTCTTCCTTGCCGGGCATTCCAATACAGAAGAGGATTTGTGAGGTCTGCCATCTGCCCAAAAGCCGGATGCCAAGACGAGGAAACGGTGGAACATCTATTATGGACATGTAATTTTGCAAAGGATTTCTGGAGAAGACTGCTCCCCCTACTGGAAAAGGTGGCAGACCTCAAGGACTTTACATATAAAACTGTGCTATACGGACTTATGGAATGCCCCACAATGGACCAGTACACAATGGCTTGGAAGACAGTGAACTGCGCCAAGTCATCTCTCTGGAAAGCACGCAACATTGCTATTTTTAAACAAGATGTTTTATCAGTGAATGATGTTTTAAGTTTATGTTTATGTGAAATGTATACTTATTATTTAATTGACAAAAAGAAGAATGTACATATTTCCAAAAAATGGCTTGTTGACCAATGGAACCTAATTATTTAAAATCTTTGTATTTTTTTGTTTTGTAAATTTCATTTGTCTTTTAACGTTTGGTATTTGTCTAATTATGCTTGTAATTTGTTAAAGTTTTAATAAACGGTTTTATCCCTCTGCAGGGGATAGCCAAATTAAAAAAAAATCTGTTCTTATCAGTTTAATATCTGATACGTCCCCTATCTGGGGACCATATATTAAATGGATTTTTAGAACAGGGAGATGGAAAAAGAGCTTGCTCTGTCCACTCCACGCATTGACCTGGTATTGCAGTATCTCCAGGACCGGTGCACCCCTTCTTTAATGCAGTTTCTAAAATCAGAAAGAATTGAATTCAATGTTTTTTGTTCATTTTGCTTGTTTGTCGGATTTTGGGATGGACTCTTTGGCTTTGCTTTTCTTCTCCTCATTGGATTTTTCATGTTCAAAGTTGCAGAAGCCAGATTACAAGCTCATTTTGGTTCAACTTCAGCAACTGTGCATTGCATTGCCATGTAATGTGATGCAATGCTATCTTTCTAGCTCTCCCTTTTTACTTCCTTTTGGATAAACAGACATATTAGGCAAGCATTTTGGAGCTTTCACCTAAATAACTACAGGTGGTGAGATAAGCTGCACAATATAATTGACCTTTCAGTATATTGTTGCACACACACCATCTATTTAGCAAATGCCCTTGTTATCAACAGCAGCCTTTTAAACTCACCTGAGCTAACAGGTATGTGCGCTGGTTACTCTGCTGCGCTTAAAATTTCTTTTTTGGTTTGCTACAATGCCTTTTCTGAAACGTTGTCTCCCTCTGCTGGAACACTGACTTCTTTCATTTAATGCCTGCAGACTATAAAAGAGAACCCAACCCAAAAAGTCTGGTTGATTAGTCTGTGGCATTCTGTTAAACTGTTGCTTATGGCGGTCTCTGTGAGCTTCTCAGCGACATTCAGCCAGCCAGGTATCCTGCCTGCAGTAGATGGAATGTGGCAATGGAACGCTGGCTACGCGTGTCATAATAGGCTCTGAGCCTTTATATACCTGTGCACAGCAGCAGCCACCTTCAGTCTGCTGCTGGACAGCCAGCAGCAGCAGCAGCAGGAGAGGTATGTAATCAGGAGCCCTCCTGCTAAGGGCAGACAGCTGCTCGTTCCACCCCACCCCCCGCCTTAATTGGTTCTCCTCCCTTCCAACGGTGTTGAGGCAGGTGGGAACAGCAGGGGGTGAAGGTGCTGTGTTTAAAGAGGTGGAGTTATGCAGATCTAAAACGCGTGGATTGCAGCAGCAGCAAGCCGAAAAGTGCAGGCATGTAAGGGATCTAGAGGTTGACAACATGTCTTCTTAACGGGAGTCCAGGAGCTCATCTCCACAAATGGACTTTTCAGGATCCTTGGGTGGCTCCGTAGTTTGAAACCAATTCTGGTTATCGCTTCTCGGCCTTTTGGCTAAGATCAAGTGTAGTATCTGTTCTTATCAGTTTAATATCTGATACGTCCCCTATCTGGGGACCATATATTAAATGGATTTTTAGAACAGGGAGATGGAAAAAGAGCTTGCTCTGTCCACTCCACGCATTGACCTGGTATTGCAGTATCTCCAGGACCGGTGCACCCCTTCTTTAATGCAGTTTCTAAAATCAGAAAGAATTGAATTCAATGTTTTTTGTTCATTTTGCTTGTTTGTCGGATTTTGGGATGGACTCTTTAGCTTTGCTTTTCTTCTCCTCATTGGATTTTTCATGTTCAAAGTTGCAGAAGCCAGATTACAAGCTCATTTTGGTTCAACTTCAGCAACTGTGCATTGCATTGCCATGTAATGTGATGCAATGCTATCTTTCTAGCTCTCCCTTTTTACTTCCTTTTGGATAAACAGACATATTAGGCAAGCATTTTGGAGCTTTCACCTAAATAACTACAGGTGGTGAGATAAGCTGCACAATATAATTGACCTTTCAGTATATTGTTGCACACACACCATCTATTTAGCAAATGCCCTTGTTATCAACAGCAGCCTTTTAAACTCACCTGAGCTAACAGGTATGTGCGCTGGTTACTCTGCTGCGCTTAAAATTTCTTTTTTGGTTTGCTACAATGCCTTTTCTGAAACGTTGTCTCCCTCTGCTGGAACACTGACTTCTTTCATTTAATGCCTGCAGACTATAAAAGAGAACCCAACCCAAAAAGTTTGGTTGATTAGTCTGTGGCATTCTGTTAAACTGTTGCTTATGGCGGTCTCTGTGAGCTTCTCAGCGACATTCAGCCAGCCAGGTATCCTGCCTGCAGTAGATGGAATGTGGCAATGGAACGCTGGCTGCGCGTGTCATAATAGGCTCTGAGCCTTTATATACCTGTGCACAGCAGCAGCCACCTTCAGTCTGCTGCTGGACAGCCAGCAGCAGCAGCAGCAGGAGAGGTATGTAATCAGGAGCCCTCCTGCTAAGGGTAGACAGCTGCTCGTTCCACCCCACCCCCCGCCTTAATTGGTTCTCCTCCCTTCCAACGGTGTTGAGGCGGGTGGGAACAGCACGGGGTGAAGGTGCTGTGTTTAAAGAGGTGGAGTTATGCAGATCTAAAACGCGTGGATTGCAGCAGCAGCAAGCCGAAAAGTGCAGGCATGTAAGGGATCTAGAGGTTGACAACATGTCTTCTTAACGGGAGTCCAGGAGCTCATCTCCACAAATGGACTTTTCAGGATCCTTGGGTGGCTCCGTAGTTTGAAACCAATTCTGGTTATCGCTTCTCGGCCTTTTGGCTAAGATCAAGTGTAGTATCTGTTCTTATCAGTTTAATATCTGATACGTCCCCTATCTGGGGACCATATATTAAATGGATTTTTAGAACAGGGAGATGGAAAAAGAGCTTGCTCTGTCCACTCCACGCATTGACCTGGTATTGCAGTATCTCCAGGACCGGTGCACCCCTTCTTTAATGCAGTTTCTAAAATCAGAAAGAATTGAATTCAATGTTTTTTGTTCATTTTGCTTGTTTGTCGGATTTTGGGATGGACTCTTTGGCTTTGCTTTTCTTCTCCTCATTGGATTTTTCATGTTCAAAGTTGCAGAAGCCAGATTACAAGCTCATTTTGGTTCAACTTCAGCAACTGTGCATTGCATTGCCATGTAATGTGATGCAATGCTATCTTTCTAGCTCACCCTTTTTACTTCCTTTTGGATAAACAGACATATTAGGCAAGCATTTTGGAGCTTTCACCTAAATAACTACAGGTGGTGAGATAAGCTGCACAATATAATTGACCTTTCAGTATATTGTTGCACACACACCATCTATTTAGCAAATGCCCTTGTTATCAACAGCAGCCTTTTAAACTCACCTGAGCTAACAGGTATGTGCGCTGGTTACTCTGCTGCGCTTAAAATTTCTTTTTTGGTTTGCTACAATGCCTTTTCTGAAACGTTGTCTCCCTCTGCTGGAACACTGACTTCTTTCATTTAATGCCTGCAGACTATAAAAGAGAACCCAACCCAAAAAGTTTGGTTGATTAGTCTGTGGCATTCTGTTAAACTGTTGCTTATGGCGGTCTCTGTGAGCTTCTCAGCGACATTCAGCCAGCCAGGTATCCTGCCTGCAGTAGATGGAATGTGGCAATGGAACGCTGGCTGCGCGTGTCATAATAGGCTCTGAGCCTTTATATACCTGTGCACAGCAGCAGCCACCTTCAGTCTGCTGCTGGACAGCCAGCAGCAGCAGCAGCAGGAGAGGTATGTAATCAGGAGCCCTCCTGCTAAGGGTAGACAGCTGCTCGTTCCACCCCACCCCCCGCCTTAATTGGTTCTCCTCCCTTCCAACGGTGTTGAGGCGGATGGGAACAGCAGGGGGTGAAGGTGCTGTGTTTAAAGAGGTGGAGTTATGCAGATCTAAAACGCGTGGATTGCAGCAGCAGCAAGCCGAAAAGTGCAGGCATGTAAGGGATCTAGAGGTTGACAACATGTCTTCTTAACGGGAGTCCAGGAGCTCATCTCCACAAATGGACTTTTCAGGATCCTTGGGTGGCTCCGTAGTTTGAAACCAATTCTGGTTATCGCTTCTCGGCCTTTTGGCTACGATCAAGTGCTTTATTGCAGGAGATTGTGGTTGAAGGGCACTCGGGTACCCCTCTCCTTGGCCTGGCAGGATCGTCCACTTTGGTGGACTTAACCTGCTTGCTGCTATTAGGGAGAGGGCTTAGTCCCAGGGTAACGAGTTGCGATCCCCCAGCTTCCAGGTGTTTTTCGCTGCAAGAACACTGGGAGCGCAGATTGCAAGCGGCTGCAATTTGCAACCTTGTTGCCTTTTTCCATGGAGGTTGACCCTAACCTCGTGCCTCTTTATGCGAGGCTAAAAAACTCTATCCGAGTTCACTTCACGGCGGGTGGCTCGGATATGAGGAAATTAGGGTATGTAGTCCAGGACGTGCTCAGGAACCTTCTTGGCGTACAAAGGAATGAAATTCTCTCCATCCAGGATTATCCCAGAAGAGGTGACTATGACATCACATTCACCGGAGAAGGTATTTTTAGAGATGTACTAGAAAAGTTAAAAAAAGTTGAAAATAGTCCTGTTTTGAAAGGGATACAAATTGTTGAGCACGTCCTGGATGAAGTAAGACTGGTTATTGTAAAAATATTTTCGCCCTTTGTTTCTGCTCCAGAAGTAATGTCATTTCTAGCAATTTATTTTAAAAGTGTTAAATGTATTGGGAAGATATTAAACGAATATAACATATGGACATCTAAGTGGAAATTCCTTGTGAAGTGTACAAGAGATCCAAATACACCAGGTGGTATACGGCTCCCCCCTGCCCGTTTCAAAATTGGGCAAACAAATGGGGATTTCTTCTTTTCTGGGATGCCAGTATATTGCAGAAATTGTGGGCGCTATGGTCATTCAAAAGAAAACTGTCATGTATTATGTAGAAATTGTGCTAGTGAAGAACATGAGACAAAAGAATGCCCTAAGGAAAAGAAATGCAGTTTTTGCCAGACTCCAGGTCACTTTTATTTTTCTTGCCCTCACAGATTTCGGGAAGATGAGCAAAAGGGGAAGTCCAAGACGTCCGACCAAGGACCAAAAGATCAGACCACCCCTCAGGAGGAGGAACAACAACCTGGAGCCTCTGGAGACAATAAGGGCGTACCAAATAGTGAAGTGTCTCCAGAGTCTATGACAGGTAAAATACCAAATCCCAAAACCTGGCTGCAGGACCTGCGGGAGTCCAAAAGGAGGGCTGAGAAGGAGCAGAAGGGCACTACTGGTAAGGTCAAAAGGGACCGGCAAAAGGCCGACACAGAAGCCCATGCCCAGTCTGGGTCTCCTAGTGCTGAGGGCGCTGAGTGGATAAAGGTGGGTCCTAAGAAAAAGAAAAAGGGTGGTTCGGAGGAGGCAGCAGGAGGTGAACAGATGGACACTTCTCCAGAAGGGGACGTGGACGCTGGACCCTCAGGGGTTTCGGTCTCCGCTGCTACAGGTGGGGACCGGGATCTTGCTGCCTCTGAAGAGTCAGAGGCTCTGCCTTGTGCGCAACCTCCTCCTTTAGGACGACCTTCTACAGGTCAAACAGGGGCGTCGGAACCCCTCGGGGACCCACCTGATGAGGAACTGCATGGCCAGCCAATGGAGACCCAGCGGGTTCTGCCAGCCAGCCCTCCGAGCTATGCCAGTGTAGCGTCGGGTTTATATAAATGTGGTAATCTTTCCTCCTCCACGGAGACTCTCGTGACGATACTATCAGATGAGGAGGGAGGCGCAAGCCCAGTGGTCTGATCAGGTTCATCGGACAGGTAAATCCGTTGCTCTTAGTTACCTAAGTAAAATTTCTACATTTTCTAATGATGGCTGAACTCAAAGGTATTTCCCTCAACGTGAGAGGCATAAAATCTAACACGAGAAGAACTGCTCTTTTTAATTTTTTTACGTGTTTTACTGCATCTGTATTTTTTCTGCAAGAATGTAATATCCCACATGAAATGTCATATCAAAAATATAAAGATGAGTGGAAGTGTGGGCCATCTGTCTGGTCCGGATCGAATGCTGCAGGATCAGCGGGTGTAGCCATACTTTTTAAAGGGAACGTTTTAATTGATTTTATTCAGGAAATTTTACCAGGTCGTATTTTATTAGTGAAAGCTTTTATTGATGGTATTAGATGGCAGTTTTAAAATTTTTATGGATCCCCAGAGAAAAATGAAAGAGCCGAAATGCTTGATCTTTTACCATTATTTATTAATAACTCTGAACCTTTTATCTTAGCAGGGGATTTTAATTGTGTTTTAAAAGGTGAAAACCGGCGCTCCAGCTCTGTAAGCAGGAACTACGATAAAACCTCAGGTATGCTACATGATATAGTCAAAGATGCTAAATTGATAGACATATATAAAGAGTGTCATAGTGACAGCACAGAGGACGCCGGTTTCACTTGGAGCAATGCTAATTGTAGCTCTAGGATTGATTTTATTTTTGGTTCAGATAAAACAATACCTGCCAAATGTGAAGTTTTAACTAATATATTTTCAGACCATAAACTTTTATCCTTTACCATAAAAGTAAATGACAACAAAAAATGTGGTAAGAAAAGCTGGAAAATGAACGTATCCCTTTTAACCGACCCGCAGATTTTATCAGATTTTATTGAGTTTTATAGGAAATGTAGAAAAGGGAAAAAAACAAATGAGACTATGAGTGTATGGTGGGATAGAATGAAAGTAAAAATAAAAGACTTTTTTATTAAAAAGAGTATATGTAGAGCCAAAGAAAAATATGAAGAATATAGAATTTTAAATACCCGCCTACAAACATTATTTAAGCTCAGAGACAATGGGATAGATATACAAGTTGATATTTCAAACTTAAAAGAAGAGATTTCAAAATGGCTAGAACAAAAAGGAAAAGAGATAATTTTTCGTTCTAGAGTACAACATATAGAAGAAAATGAAAAGTGTTCCAGATATTTTTTTAGGAAAAATAAAAAAGAAAAAGTGATAATTGACCATATAGATGGTGAGAATAATATAAAAAATATGCTGGGTAAAGTTGAGGTTTTTTTTTCTAATCTTTTTAATGGAAAAAATATAGATAATAAATTAATGGATGATTCGCTGCAAGGACTAACAGCTGTTTTAGATCCCGCATCCCAAGAGTTTTTATCCCAAGTTTTAACGGAACAAGAAGTGTTAAAAACTATTAAAAGTTTTAAAACTGGAAAGGTCCCTGGTCCTGATGGCATCCCAATAGAATTTTATGTATGTTTTTATGATATTTTAAAAGATGATTTGTTTTATTTGTTTACTGAGGTTTTTAATAATAAGGTTTTATTAAATTCCTGGAAGAAAGGTGAAGTCTCCCTCCTATACAAAAAAGGCGATAAATCAAAATTAGAAAACTGGAGACCAATAACACTTTTAAATTGTGACTATAAAATAATGGCTAAAATTTGTGCAAATCGTCTAAAAGAAGTCATCAGCAAAGTTATTCATTCTAATCAAGTGTGTGGGGTGCCGGGGCGCAGTATATGGGACAATCTGAATTTAGTGAAAGACTGTATTGAGGATGTGAAAGACAGAAAGGGGAAAATGGCGATTTTATCTATTGATTTTGAAAAAGCATTTGACCGTGTCTCACACTTTTATCTTTTTAAAGTTTTAGAGAAAATGGGCATACCAGAAGGGTTTTTACTATCGCTTAAAGCATTTTACAAGGATTGTACAAGTAAGATTTTAGTGAATGGTTTTAAGACACAAGAGGTATTTTTACGGTCAGGGGTGAAACAGGGATGCCCTCTGTCCCCCCTACTGTTTATCTGTGCACTGGAACCAATGTTATGTGCAATACGCCAAAATAAACAGATATGCGGTGTCCCTCTGCCTGGAAGCGGTGGTTTGGAGGCCAAGGTTGTAGGCTACATGGATGACGTGGCGGTCTTGTGTACAGATGCACCATCACTTACGGCCACTCTCCATCAAGTGCAATCCTTTTGCCTAGCTTCTGGTTTTAAAATCAATTTTAATAAGTGTAACATTTTAAGTGTTGGGGGGATGATTTTACGTGATGTACCAATTAATGTCTCCGAATCCATTTCCATTTTAGGTATATCATTCACTGAAAATAATGATGGTTATAATAGTTGGGAAACAGTTACACAGAAAGTAAATACGAAAATATGTATGTGGAACATGAGGAGACTTACAATGGAGGGTAAAGTATTGGTTTTAAAGATGGTGATTTTACCTCTTTTATTGTATCTTAGCATGGTTTTCCCCCCGCCTGTTAATGTTTTAAAAAAGATAACCAAAACCTGTTTTACCTTCTTTTGGAACTCAAAAATGGAAAAGCTGAAAAGAGAAATCGTGATGAAATCAAAAGTAAAAGGTGGTAAAGATTTTCCAGATTTTAATAGGTTTCTTTTAATCCATCTGTTCGTTTACTGTTTTAATGCCCTTTTTAAGAATCACTATTGGTCCTTTTTTATGCGTTTTAATACAGGATTTTTTATGAGAAAGTTTGGATGGTATGAAGTTAATATATCTGTGCCCCATGCTTTTAATTTGTCGACGCATTATGAGATTTTAAGGAAAATAGTGTCCGATTTTAATTTAGGGACTAAGAAAATAGAGGAATTAAGAAATAGTAAGAAACTAATTAAAGAAATACGTAAAAGTGAGGAAATATGTAATGTTGACAGATATGATGATGACAAATCTATGTCTATCTGGAAAATGATTAACGTTTTTTATCTTTTTAATGAACAGAGAGATCTGGCTTGGAGTTGCATGCACCGCTGTCTTCCTTGCCGGGCATTCCAATACAGAAGAGGATTTGTGAGGTCTGCCATCTGCCCAAGAGCCGGATGCCAAGACGAGGAAACGGTGGAACATCTATTATGGACATGTAATTTTGCAAAGGATTTCTGGAGAAGACTGCTCCCCCTACTGGAAAGGGTGGCAGACCTCAAGGACTTTACATATAAAACTGTGCTATACGGACTTATGGAATGCCCCACAATGGACCAGTACACAATGGCTTGGAAGACAGTGAACTGCGCCAAGTCATCTCTCTGGAAAGCGCGCAACATTGCTATTTTTAAACAAGATGTTTTATCAGTGAATGATGTTTTAAGTTTATGTTTATGTGAAATGTATACTTATTATTTAATTGACAAAAAGAAGAATATACATATTTCCAAAAAATGGCTTGTTCACCAATGGAACCTAATTATTTAAAATCTTTGTATTTTTTTGTTTTGTAAATTTCATTTGTCTTTTAACGTTTGGTATTTGTGTAATTATGCTTGTAATTTGTTAAAGTTTTAATAAACGGTTTTATCCCTCTGCAGGGGATAGCCAAATTAAAAAATCTGTTCTTATCAGTTTAACATCTGATACGTCCCCTATCTGGGGACCATAT
Source organism: Phyllobates terribilis (assembly GCF_046119375.1). Classification (NCBI taxonomy): domain Eukaryota; kingdom Metazoa; phylum Chordata; class Amphibia; order Anura; family Dendrobatidae; genus Phyllobates; species Phyllobates terribilis. The sequence continues at coordinate 484,147 of NW_027363137.1, forward strand.
ATTAAATGGATTTTTAGAACAGGGAGATGGAAAAAGAGCTTGCTCTGTCCACTCCACGCATTGACCTGGTATTGCAGTATCTCCAGGACCGGTGCACCCCTTCTTTAATGCAGTTTCTAAAATCAGAAAGAATTGAATTCAATGTTTTTTGTTCATTTTGCTTGTTTGTCGGATTTTGGGATGGACTCTTTGGCTTTGCTTTTCTTCTCCTCATTGGATTTTTCATGTTCAAAGTTGCAGAAGCCAGATTACAAGCTCATTTTGGTTCAACTTCAGCAACTGTGCATTGCATTGCCATGTAATGTGATGCAATGCTATCTTTCTAGCTCTCCCTTTTTACTTCCTTTTGGATAAACAGACATATTAGGCAAGCATTTTGGAGCTTTCACCTAAATAACTACAGGTGGTGAGATAAGCTGCACAATATAATTGACCTTTCAGTATATTGTTGCACACACACCATCTATTTAGCAAATGCCCTTGTTATCAACAGCAGCCTTTTAAACTCACCTGAGCTAACAGGTATGTGCGCTGGTTACTCTGCTGCGCTTAAAATTTCTTTTTTGGTTTGCTACAATGCCTTTTCTGAAACGTTGTCTCCTTCTGCTGGAACACTGACTTCTTTCATTTAATGCCTGCAGACTATAAAAGAGAACCCAACCCAAAAAGTTTGGTTGATTAGTCTGTGGCATTCTGTTAAACTGTTGCTTATGGCGGTCTCTGTGAGCTTCTCAGCGACATTCAGCCAGCCAGGTATCCTGCCTGCAGTAGATGGAATGTGGCAATGGAACGCTGGCTGCGCGTGTCATAATAGGCTCTGAGCCTTTATATACCTGTGCACAGCAGCAGCCACCTTCAGTCTGCTGCTGGACAGCCAGCAGCAGCAGCAGCAGGAGAGGTATGTAATCAGGAGCCCTCCTGCTAAGGGTAGACAGCTGCTCGTTCCACCCCACCCCCCGCCTTAATTGGTTCTCCTCCCTTCCAATGGTGTTGAGGCGGGTGGGAACAGCAGGGGGTGAAGGTGCTGTGTTTAAAGAGGTGGAGTTATGCAGATCTAAAACGCGTGGATTGCAGCAGCAGCAAGCCGAAAAGTGCAGGCATGTAAGGGATCTAGAGGTTGACAACATGTCTTCTTAACGGGAGTCCAGGAGCTCATCTCCACAAATGGACTTTTCAGGATCCTTGGGTGGCTCCGTAGTTTGAAACCAATTCTGGTTATCGCTTCTCGGCCTTTTGGCTAAGATCAAGTGTAGTATCTGTTCTTATCAGTTTAATATCTGATACGTCCCCTATCTGGGGACCATATATTAAATGGATTTTTAGAACAGGGAGATGGAAAAAGAGCTTGCTCTGTCCACTCCACGCATTGACCTGGTATTGCAGTATCTCCAGGACCGGTGCACCCCTTCTTTAATGCAGTTTCTAAAATCAGAAAGAATTGAATTCAATGTTTTTTGTTCATTTTGCTTGTTTGTCGGATTTTGGGATGGACTCTTTGGCTTTGCTTTTCTTCTCCTCATTGGATTTTTCATGTTCAAAGTTGCAGAAGCCAGATTACAAGCTCATTTTGGTTCAACTTCAGCAACTGTGCATTGCATTGCCATGTAATGTGATGCAATGCTATCTTTCTAGCTCTCCCTTTTTACTTCCTTTTGGATAAACAGACATATTAGGCAAGCATTTTGGAGCTTTCACCTAAATAACTACAGGTGGTGAGATAAGCTGCACAATATAATTGACCTTTCAGTATATTGTTGCACACACACCATCTATTTAGCAAATGCCCTTGTTATCAACAGCAGCCTTTTAAACTCACCTGAGCTAACAGGTATGTGCGCTGGTTACTCTGCTGCGCTTAAAATTTCTTTTTTGGTTTGCTACAATGCCTTTTCTGAAACGTTGTCTCCTTCTGCTGGAACACTGACTTCTTTCATTTAATGCCTGCAGACTATAAAAGAGAACCCAACCCAAAAAGTTTGGTTGATTAGTCTGTGGCATTCTGTTAAACTGTTGCTTATGGCGGTCTCTGTGAGCTTCTCAGCGACATTCAGCCAGCCAGGTATCCTGCCTGCAGTAGATGGAATGTGGCAATGGAACGCTGGCTGCGCGTGTCATAATAGGCTCTGAGCCTTTATATACCTGTGCACAGCAGCAGCCACCTTCAGTCTGCTGCTGGACAGCCAGCAGCAGCAGCAGCAGGAGAGGTATGTAATCAGGAGCCCTCCTGCTAAGGGTAGACAGCTGCTCATTCCACCCCACCCCCCGCCTTAATTGGTTCTCCTCCCTTCCAACGGTGTTGAGGCGGGTGGGAACAGCAGGGGGTGAAGGTGCTGTGTTTAAAGAGGTGGAGTTATGCAGATCTAAAACGCGTGGATTGCAGCAGCAGCAAGCCGAAAAGTGCAGGCATGTAAGGGATCTAGAGGTTGACAACATGTCTTCTTAACGGGAGTCCAGGAGCTCATCTCCACAAATGGACTTTTCAGGATCCTTGGGTGGCTCCGTAGTTTGAAACCAATTCTGGTTATCGCTTCTCGGCCTTTTGGCTAAGATCAAGTGCTTTATTGCAGGAGATTGTGGTTGAAGGGCACTCGGGTACTCCTCTCCTTGGCCTGGCAGGATCGTCCACTTTGGTGGACTTAACCTGCTTGCTGCTATTAGGGAGAGGGCTTAGTCCCAGGGTAACGAGTTGCGATCCCCCAGCTTCCAGGTGTTTTTCGCTGCAAGAACACTGGGAGCGCAGATTGCAAGCGGCTGCAACTTGCAACCTTGTTGCGTTTTTCCATGGAGGTTGACCCTAACCTCGTGCCTCTTTATGCGAGGCTAAAAAACTCTATCCGAGTTCACTTCACGGCGGGTGGCTCGGATATGAGGAAATTAGGGTATGTAGTCCAGGACGTGCTCAGGAACCTTCTTGGCGTACAAAGGAATGAAATTCTCTCCATCCAGGATTATCCCAGAAGAGGTGACTATGACATCACATTCACCGGAGAAGGTATTTTTAGAGATGTACTAGAAAAGTTAAAAAAAGTTGAAAATAGTCCTGTTTTGAAAGGGATACAAATTGTTGAGCACGTCCTGGATGAGGTAAGACTGGTTATTGTAAAAATATTTTCGCCCTTTGTTTCTGCTCCAGAAGTAATGTCATTTCTAGCAATTTATTTTAAAAGTGTTAAATGTATTGGGAAGATATTAAACGAATATAACATATGGACATCTAAGTGGAAATTCCTTGTGAAGTGTACAAGAGATCCAAATACACCAGGTGGTATACGGCTCCCCCCTGCCCGTTTCAAAATTGGGCAAACAAATGGGGATTTCTTCTTTTCTGGGATGCCAGTATATTGCAGAAATTGTTGGCGCTATGGTCATTCAAAAGAAAACTGTCATGTATCATGTAGAAATTGTGCTAGTGAAGAACATGAGACAAAAGAATGCCCTAAGGAAAAGAAATGCAGTTTTTGCCAGACTCCAGGTCACTTTTATTTTTCTTGCCCTCACAGATTTCGGGAAGATGAGCAAAAGGGGAAGTCCAAGACGTCCGACCAAGGACCAAAAGATCAGACCACCCCTCAGGAGGAGGAACAACAACCTGGAGCCTCTGGAGACAATAAGGGCGTACCAAATAGTGAAGTGTCTCCAGAGTCTATGACAGGTAAAATACCAAATCCCAAAACCTGGCTGCAGGACCTGCGGGAGTCCAAAAGGAGGGCTGAGAAGGAGCAGAAGGGCACTACTGGTAAGGTCAAAAGGGACCGGCAAAAGGCCGACACAGAAGCCCATGCCCAGTCTGGGTCTCCTAGTGCTGAGGGCGCTGAGTGGATAAAGGTGGGTCCTAAGAAAAAGAAAAAGGGTGGTTCGGAGGAGGCAGCAGGAGGTGAACAGATGGACACTTCTCCAGAAGGGGACGTGGACGCTGGACCCTCAGGGGTTTCGGTCTCCGCTGCTACAGGTGGGGACCGGGATCTTGCTGCCTCTGAAGAGTCAGAGGCTCTGCCTTGTGCGCAACCTCCTCCTATAGGACGACCTTCTACAGGTCAAACAGGGGCGGCGGAACCCCTCGGGGACCCACCTGATGAGGAACTGCATGGCCAGCCAATGGAGACCCAGCGGGTTCTGCCAGCCAGCCCTCCGAGCTATGCCAGTGTAGCGTCGGGTTTATATAAATGTGGTAATCTTTCCTCCTCCACGGAGACTCTCGTGACGATACTATCAGATGAGGAGGGAGGCGCAAGCCCAGTGGTCTGATCAGGTTCATCGGACAGGTAAATCCGTTGCTCTTAGTTACCTAAGTAAAATTTCTACATTTTCTAATGATGGCTGAACTCAAAGGTATTTCCCTCAACGTGAGAGGCATAAAATCTAACACGAGAAGAACTGCTCTTTTTAATTTTTTTACGTGTTTTACTGCATCTGTATTTTTTCTGCAAGAATGTAATATCCCACATGAAATGTCATATCAAAAATATAAAGATGAGTGGAAGTGTGGGCCATCTGTCTGGTCCGGATCGAATGCTGCAGGATCAGCGGGTGTAGCCATACTTTTTAAAGGGAACGTTTTAATTGATTTTATTCAGGAAATTTTACCAGGTCGTATTTTATTAGTGAAAGCTTTTATTGATGGTATTAGATGGCAGTTTTTAAATTTTTATGGATCCCCAGAGAAAAATGAAAGAGCTGAAATGCTTGATCTTTTACCATTATTTATTAATAACTCTGAACCTTTCATCTTAGCAGGGGATTTTAATTGTGTTTTAAAAGGTGAAAACCGGCGCTCCAGCTCTGTAAGCAGGAACTACGATAAAACCTCAGGTATGCTACATGATATAGTCAAAGATGCTAAATTGATAGACATATATAAAGAGTGTCATAGTGACAGCCCAGAGGACGCCGGTTTCACTTGGAGCAATGCTAATTGTAGCTCTAGGATTGATTTTATTTTTGGTTCAGATAAAACAATACCTGCCAAATGTGAAGTTTTAACTAATATATTTTCAGACCATAAACTTTTATCCTTTACCATAAAAGTAAATGACAACAAAAAATGTGGTAAGAAAAGCTGGAAAATGAACGTATCCCTTTTAACCGACCCGCAGATTTTATCAGATTTTATTGAGTTTTATAGGAAATGTAGAAAAGGGAAAAAAACAAATGAGACTATGAGTGTATGGTGGGATAGAATGAAAGTAAAAATAAAAGACTTTTTTATTAAAAAGAGTATATGTAGAGCCAAAGAAAAATATGAAGAATATAGAATTTTAAATACCCGCCTACAAACATTATTTAAGCTCAGAGACAATGGGATAGATGTACAACTTGATATTTCAAACTTAAAAGAAGAGATTTCAAAATGGCTAGAACAAAAAGGAAAAGAGATAATTTTTCGTTCTAGAGTACAACATATAGAAGAAAATGAAAAGTGTTCCAGATATTTTTTTAGGAAAAATAAAAAAGAAAAAGTGATAATTGACCATATAGATGGTGAGAATAATATAAAAAATATGCTGGGTAAAGTTGAGGGTTTTTTTTCTAATCTTTTTAATGGAAAAAATATAGATAATAAATTAATGGATGATTCGCTGCAAGGACTAACAGCTGTTTTAGATCCCGCATCCCAAGAGTTTTTATCCCAAGTTTTAACGGAACAAGAAGTGTTAAAAACTATTAAAAGTTTTAAAACTGGAAAGGTCCCTGGTCCTGATGGCATCCCAATAGAATTTTATGTATGTTTTTATGATATTTTAAAAGATGATTTGTTTTATTTGTTTACTGAGGTTTTTAATAATAAGGTTTTATTAAATTCCTGGAAGAAAGGTGAAGTCTCCCTCCTATACAAAAAAGGCGATAAATCAAAATTAGAAAACTGGAGACCAATAACACTTTTAAATTGTGACTATAAAATAATGGCTAAAATTTGTGCAAATCGTCTAAAAGAAGTCATCAGCAAAGTTATTCATTCTAATCAAGTGTGTGGGGTGCCGGGGCGCAGTATATGGGACAATCTGAATTTAGTGAAAGACTGTATTGAGGATGTGAAAGACAGAAAGGGGAAAATGGCGATTTTATCTATTGATTTTGAAAAAGCATTTGACCGTGTCTCACACTTTTATCTTTTTAAAGTTTTAGAGAAAATGGGCATACCAGAAGGGTTTTTACTATCGCTTAAAGCATTTTACAAGGATTGTACAAGTAAGATTTTAGTGAATGGTTTTAAGACACAAGAGGTATTTTTACGGTCAGGGGTGAAACAGGGATGCCCTCTGTCCCCCCTACTGTTTATCTGTGCACTGGAACCAATGTTATGTGCAATACGCCAAAATAAACAGATATGCGGTGTCCCTCTGCCTGGAAGCGGTGGTTTGGAGGCCAAGGTTGTAGGCTACATGGATGACGTGGCGGTCTTGTGTACAGATGCACCATCACTTACGGCCACTCTCCATCAATTGCAATCCTTTTGCCTAGCTTCTGGTTTTAAAATCAATTTTAATAAGTGTAACATTTTAAGTGTTGGGGGGATGATTTTACGTGATGTACCAATTAATGTCTCCGAATCCATTTCCATTTTAGGTATATCATTCACTGAAAATAATGATGGTTATAATAGTTGGGAAACAGTTACACAGAAAGTAAATACGAAAATATGTATGTGGAACATGAGGAGACTTACAATGGAGGGTAAAGTATTGGTTTTAAAGATGGTGATTTTACCTCTTTTATTGTATCTTAGCATGGTTTTCCCCCCGCCTGTTAATGTTTTAAAAAAGATAACCAAAACCTGTTTTACCTTCTTTTGGAACTCAAAAATGGAAAAGCTGAAAAGAGAAATCGTGATGAAATCAAAAGTAAAAGGTGGTAAAGATTTTCCAGATTTTAATAGGTTTCTTTTAATCCATCTGTTCGTTTACTGTTTTAATGCCCTTTTTAAGAATCACTATTGGTCCTTTTTTATGCGTTTTAATACAGGATTTTTTATGAGAAAGTTTGGATGGTATGAAGTTAATATATCTGTGCCCCATGCTTTTAATTTGTCGACGCATTATGAGATTTTAAGGAAAATAGTGTCCGATTTTAATTTAGGGACTAAGAAAATAGAGGAATTAAGAAATAGTAAGAAACTAATTAAAGAAATACGTAAAAGTGAGGAAATATGTAATGTTGACAGATATGATGATGACAAATCTATGTCTATCTGGAAAATGATTAACGTTTTTTATCTTTTTAATGAACAGAGAGATCTGGCTTGGAGTTGCATGCACCGCTGTCTTCCTTGCCGGGCATTCCAATACAGAAGAGGATTTGTGAGGTCTGCCATCTGCCCAAGAGCCGGATGCCAAGACGAGGAAACGGTGGAACATCTATTATGGACATGTAATTTTGCAAAGGATTTCTGGAGAAGACTGCTCCCCCTACTGGAAAGGGTGGCAGACCTCAAGGACTTTACATATAAAACTGTGCTATACGGACTTATGGAATGCCCCACAATGGACCAGTACACAATGGCTTGGAAGACAGTGAACTGCGCCAAGTCATCTCTCTGGAAAGCGCGCAACATTGCTATTTTTAAACAAGATGTTTTATCAGTGAATGATGTTTTAAGTTTATGTTTATGTGAAATGTATACTTATTATTTAATTGACAAAAAGAAGAATATACATATTTCCAAAAAATGGCTTGTTCACCAATGGAACCTAATTATTTAAAATCTTTGTATTTTTTTGTTTTGTAAATTTCATTTGTCTTTTAACGTTTGGTATTTGTGTAATTATGCTTGTAATTTGTTAAAATTTTAATAAACGGTTTTATCCCTCTGCAGGGGATAGCCAAATAAAAAAAAAAATCTGTTCTTATCAGTTTAATATCTGATACGTCCCCTATCTGGGGACCATATATTAAATGGATTTTTAGAACAGGGAGATGGAAAAAGAGCTTGCTCTGTCCACTCCACGCATTGACCTGGTATTGCAGTATCTCCAGGACCGGTGCACCCCTTCTTTAATGCAGTTTCTAAAATCAGAAAGTATTGAATTCAATGTTTTTTGTTCATTTTGCTTGTTTGTCGGATTTTGGGATGGACTCTTTGGCTTTGCTTTTCTTCTCCTCATTGGATTTTTCATGTTCAAAGTTGCAGAAGCCAGATTACAAGCTCATTTTGGTTCAACTTCAGCAACTGTGCATTGCATTGCCATGTAATGTGATGCAATGCTATCTTTCTAGCTCTCCCTTTTTACTTCCTTTTGGATAAACAGACATATTAGGCAAGCATTTTGGAGCTTTCACCTAAATAACTACAGGTGGTGAGATAAGCTGCACAATATAATTGACCTTTCAGTATATTGTTGCACACACACCATCTATTTAGCAAATGCCCTTGTTATCAACAGCAGCCTTTTAAACTCACCTGAGCTAACAGGTATGTGCGCTGGTTACTCTGCTGCGCTTAAAATTTCTTTTTTGGTTTGCTACAATGCCTTTTCTGAAACGTTGTCTCCTTCTGCTGGAACACTGACTTCTTTCATTTAATGCCTGCAGACTATAAAAGAGAACCCAACCCAAAAAGTTTGGTTGATTAGTCTGTGGCATTCTGTTAAACTGTTGCTTATGGCGGTCTCTGTGAGCTTCTCAGCGACATTCAGCCAGCCAGGTATCCTGCCTGCAGTAGATGGAATGTGGCAATGGAACGCTGGCTGCGCGTGTCATAATAGGCTCTGAGCCTTTATATACCTGTGCACAGCAGCAGCCACCTTCAGTCTGCTGCTGGACAGCCAGCAGCAGCAGCAGCAGGAGAGGTATGTAATCAGGAGCCCTCCTGCTAAGGGTAGACAGCTGCTCGTTCCACCCCACCCCCCGCCTTAATTGGTTCTCCTCCCTTCCAACGGTGTTGAGGCGGGTGGGAACAGCAGGGGGTGAAGGTGCTGTGTTTAAAGAGGTGGAGTTATGCAGATCTAAAACGCGTGGATTGCAGCAGCAGCAAGCCGAAAAGTGCAGGCATGTAAGGGATCTAGAGGTTGACAACATGTCTTCTTAACGGGAGTCCAGGAGCTCATCTCCACAAATGGACTTTTCAGGATCCTTGGGTGGCTCCGTAGTTTGAAACCAATTCTGGTTATCGCTTCTCGGCCTTTTGGCTAAGATCAAGTGTAGTATCTGTTCTTATCAGTTTAATATCTGATACATCCCCTATCTGGGGACCATATATTAAATGGATTTTTAGAACAGGGAGATGGAAAAAGAGCTTGCTCTGTCCACTCCACGCATTGACCTGGTATTGCAGTATCTCCAGGACCGGTGCACCCCTTCTTTAATGCAGTTTCTAAAATCAGAAAGAATTGAATTCAATGTTTTTTGTTCATTTTGCTTGTTTGTCGGATTTTGGGATGGACTCTTTGGCTTTGCTTTTCTTCTCCTCATTGGATTTTTCATGTTCAAAGTTGCAGAAGCCAGATTACAAGCTCATTTTGGTTCAACTTCAGCAACTGTGCATTGCATTGCCATGTAATGTGATGCAATGCTATCTTTCTAGCTCTCCCTTTTTACTTCCTTTTGGATAAACAGACATATTAGGCAAGCATTTTGGAGCTTTCACCTAAATAACTACAGGTGGTGAGATAAGCTGCACAATATAATTGACCTTTCAGTATATTGTTGCACACACACCATCTATTTAGCAAATGCCCTTGTTATCAACAGCAGCCTTTTAAACTCACCTGAGCTAACAGGTATGTGCGCTGGTTACTCTGCTGCGCTTAAAATTTCTTTTTTGGTTTGCTACAATGCCTTTTCTGAAACGTTGTCTCCTTCTGCTGGAACACTGACTTCTTTCATTTAATGCCTGCAGACTATAAAAGAGAACCCAACCCAAAAAGTTTGGTTGATTAGTCTGTGGCATTCTGTTAAACTGTTGCTTATGGCGGTCTCTGTGAGCTTCTCAGCGACATTCAGCCAGCCAGGTATCCTGCCTGCAGTAGATGGAATGTGGCAATGGAACGCTGGCTGCGCGTGTCATAATAGGCTCTGAGCCTTTATATACCTGTGCACAGCAGCAGCCACCTTCAGTCTGCTGCTGGACAGCCAGCAGCAGCAGCAGCAGGAGAGGTATGTAATCAGGAGCCCTCCTGCTAAGGGTAGACAGCTGCTCGTTCCACCCCACCCCCCGCCTTAATTGGTTCTCCTCCCTTCCAACGGTGTTGAGGCGGGTGGGAACAGCAGGGGGTGAAGGTGCTGTGTTTAAAGAGGTGGAGTTATGCAGATCTAAAACGCGTGGATTGCAGCAGCAGCAAGCCGAAAAGTGCAGGCATGTAAGGGATCTAGAGGTTGACAACATGTCTTCTTAACGGGAGTCCAGGAGCTCATCTCCACAAATGGACTTTTCAGGATCCTTGGGTGGCTCCGTAGTTTGAAACCAATTCTGGTTATCGCTTCTCGGCCTTTTGGCTAAGATCAAGTGTAGTATCTGTTCTTATCAGTTTAATATCTGATACGTCCCCTATCTGGGGACCATATATTAAATGGATTTTTAGAACAGGGAGATGGAAAAAGAGCTTGCTCTGTCCACTCCACGCATTGACCTGGTATTGCAGTATCTCCAGGACCGGTGCACCCCTTCTTTAATGCAGTTTCTAAAATCAGAAAGAATTGAATTCAATGTTTTTTGTTCATTTTGCTTGTTTGTCGGATTTTGGGATGGACTCTTTGGCTTTGCTTTTCTTCTCCTCATTGGATTTTTCATGTTCAAAGTTGCAGAAGCCAGATTACAAGCTCATTTTGGTTCAACTTCAGCAACTGTGCATTGCATTGCCATGTAATGTGATGCAATGCTATCTTTCTAGCTCTCCCTTTTTACTTCCTTTTGGATAAACAGACATATTAGGCAAGCATTTTGGAGCTTTCACCTAAATAACTACAGGTGGTGAGATAAGCTGCACAATATAATTGACCTTTCAGTATATTGTTGCACACACACCATCTATTTAGCAAATGCCCTTGTTATCAACAGCAGCCTTTTAAACTCACCTGAGCTAACAGGTATGTGCGCTGGTTACTCTGCTGCGCTTAAAATTTCTTTTTTGGTTTGCTACAATGCCTTTTCTGAAACGTTGTCTCCTTCTGCTGGAACACTGACTTCTTTCATTTAATGCCTGCAGACTATAAAAGAGAACCCAACCCAAAAAGTTTGGTTGATTAGTCTGTGGCATTCTGTTAAACTGTTGCTTATGGCGGTCTCTGTGAGCTTCTCAGCGACATTCAGCCAGCCAGGTATCCTGCCTGCAGTAGATGGAATGTGGCAATGGAACGCTGGCTGCGCGTGTCATAATAGGCTCTGAGCCTTTATCTACCTGTGCACAGCAGCAGCCACCTTCAGTCTGCTGCTGGACAGCCAGCAGCAGGAGAGGTATGTAATCAGGAGCCCTCCTGCTAAGGGTAGACAGCTGCTCGTTCCACCCCACCCCCCGCCTTAATTGGTTCTCCTCCCTTCCAACGGTGTTGAGGCGGGTGGGAACAGCAGGGGGTGAAGGTGCTGTGTTTAAAGAGGTGGAGTTATGCAGATCTAAAACGCGTGGATTGCAGCAGCAGCAAGCCGAAAAGTGCAGGCATGTAAGGGATCTAGAGGTTGACAACATGTCTTCTTAACGGGAGTCCAGGAGCTCATCTCCACAAATGGACTTTTCAGGATCCTTGGGTGGCTCCGTAGTTTGAAACCAATTCTGGTTATCGCTTCTCGGCCTTTTGGCTAAGATCAAGTGTAGTATCTGTTCTTATCAGTTTAATATCTGATACGTCCCCTATCTGGGGACCATATATTAAATGGATTTTTAGAACAGGGAGATGGAAAAAGAGCTTGCTCTGTCCACTCCACGCATTGACCTGGTATTGCAGTATCTCCAGGACCGGTGCACCCCTTCTTTAATGCAGTTTCTAAAATCAGAAAGAATTGAATTCAATGTTTTTTGTTCATTTTGCTTGTTTGTCGGATTTTGGGATGGACTCTTTGGCTTTGCTTTTCTTCTCCTCATTGGATTTTTCATGTTCAAAGTTGCAGAAGCCAGATTACAAGCTCATTTTGGTTCAACTTCAGCAACTGTGCATTGCATTGCCATGTAATGTGATGCAATGCTATCTTTCTAGCTCTCCCTTTTTACTTCCTTTTGGATAAACAGACATATTAGGCAAGCATTTTGGAGCTTTCACCTAAATAACTACAGGTGGTGAGATAAGTTGCACAATATAATTGACCTTTCAGTATATTGTTGCACACACACCATCTATTTAGCAAATGCCCTTGTTATCAACAGCAGCCTTTTAAACTCACCTGAGCTAACAGGTATGTGCGCTGGTTACTCTGCTGCGCTTAAAATTTCTTTTTTGGTTTGCTACAATGCCTTTTCTGAAACGTTGTCTCCTTCTGCTGGAACACTGACTTCTTTCATTTAATGCCTGCAGACTATAAAAGAGAACCCAACCCAAAAAGTTTGGTTGATTAGTCTGTGGCATTCTGTTAAACTGTTGCTTATGGCGGTCTCTGTGAGCTTCTCAGCGACATTCAGCCAGCCAGGTATCCTGCCTGCAGTAGATGGAATGTGGCAATGGAACGCTGGCTGCGCGTGTCATAATAGGCTCTGAGCCTTTATATACCTGTGCACAGCAGCAGCCACCTTCAGTCTGCTGCTGGACAGCCAGCAGCAGCAGCAGCAGGAGAGGTATGTAATCAGGAGCCCTCCTGCTAAGGGTAGACAGCTGCTCGTTCCACCCCACCCCCCGCCTTAATTGGTTCTCCTCCCTTCCAACGGTGTTGAGGCGGGTGGGAACAGCAGGGGGTGAAGGTGCTGTGTTTAAAGAGGTGGAGTTATGCAGATCTAAAACGCGTGGATTGCAGCAGCAGCAAGCCGAAAAGTGCAGGCATGTAAGGGATCTAGAGGTTGACAACATGTCTTCTTAACGGGAGTCCAGGAGCTCATCTCCACAAATGGACTTTTCAGGAACCTTGGGTGGCTCCGTAGTTTGAAACCAATTCTGGTTATCGCTTCTCGGCCTTTTGGCTAAGATCAAGTGTAGTATCTGTTCTTATCAGTTTAATATCTGATACGTCCCCTATCTGGGGACCATATATTAAATGGATTTTTAGAACAGGGAGATGGAAAAAGAGCTTGCTCTGTCCACTCCACGCATTGACCTGGTATTGCAGTATCTCCAGGACCGGTGCACCCCTTCTTTAATGCAGTTTCTAAAATCAGAAAGAATTGAATTCAATGTTTTTTGTTCATTTTGCTTGTTTGTCGGATTTTGGGATGGACTCTTTGGCTTTGCTTTTCTTCTCCTCATTGGATTTTTCATGTTCAAAGTTGCAGAAGCCAGATTACAAGCTCATTTTGGTTCAACTTCAGCAACTGTGCATTGCATTGCCATGTAATGTGATGCAATGCTATCTTTCTAGCTCTCCCTTTTTACTTCCTTTTGGATAAACAGACATATTAGGCAAGCATTTTGGAGCTTTCACCTAAATAACTACAGGTGGTGAGATAAGTTGCACAATATAATTGACCTTTCAGTATATTGTTGCACACACACCATCTATTTAGCAAATGCCCTTGTTATCAACAGCAGCCTTTTAAACTCACCTGAGCTAACAGGTATGTGCGCTGGTTACTCTGCTGCGCTTAAAATTTCTTTTTTGGTTTGCTACAATGCCTTTTCTGAAACGTTGTCTCCTTCTGCTGGAACACTGACTTCTTTCATTTAATGCCTGCAGACTATAAAAGAGAACCCAACCCAAAAAGTTTGGTTGATTAGTCTGTGGCATTCTGTTAAACTGTTGCTTATGGCGGTCTCTGTGAGCTTCTCAGCGACATTCAGCCAGCCAGGTATCCTGCCTGCAGTAGATGGAATGTGGCAATGGAACGCTGGCTGCGCGTGTCATAATAGGCTCTGAGCCTTTATATACCTGTGCACAGCAGCAGCCACCTTCAGTCTGCTGCTGGACAGCCAGCAGCAGCAGCAGCAGGAGAGGTATGTAATCAGGAGCCCTCCTGCTAAGGGTAGACAGCTGCTCGTTCCACCCCACCCCCCGCCTTAATTGGTTCTCCTCCCTTCCAACGGTGTTGAGGCGGGTGGGAACAGCAGGGGGTGAAGGTGCTGTGTTTAAAGAGGTGGAGTTATGCAGATCTAAAACGCGTGGATTGCAGCAGCAGCAAGCCGAAAAGTGCAGGCATGTAAGGGATCTAGAGGTTGACAACATGTCTTCTTAACGGGAGTCCAGGAGCTCATCTCCACAAATGGACTTTTCAGGATCCTTGGGTGGCTCCGTAGTTTGAAACCAATTCTGGTTATCGCTTCTCGGCCTTTTGGCTAAGATCAAGTGTAGTATCTGTTCTTATCAGTTTAATATCTGATACGTCCCCTATCTGGGGACCATATATTAAATGGATTTTTAGAACAGGGAGATGGAAAAAGAGCTTGCTCTGTCCACTCCACGCATTGACCTGGTATTGCAGTATCTCCAGGACCGGTGCACCCCTTCTTTAATGCAGTTTCTAAAATCAGAAAGAATTGAATTCAATGTTTTTTGTTCATTTTGCTTGTTTGTCGGATTTTGGGATGGACTCTTTGGCTTTGCTTTTCTTCTCCTCATTGGATTTTTCATGTTCAAAGTTGCAGAAGCCAGATTACAAGCTCATTTTGGTTCAACTTCAGCAACTGTGCATTGCATTGCCATGTAATGTGATGCAATGCTATCTTTCTAGCTCTCCCTTTTTACTTCCTTTTGGATAAACAGACATATTAGGCAAGCATTTTGGAGCTTTCACCTAAATAACTACAGGTGGTGAGATAAGCTGCACAATATAATTGACCTTTCAGTATATTGTTGCACACACACCATCTATTTAGCAAATGCCCTTGTTATCAACAGCAGCCTTTTAAACTCACCTGAGCTAACAGGTATGTGCGCTGGTTACTCTGCTGCGCTTAAAATTTCTTTTTTGGTTTGCTACAATGCCTTTTCTGAAACGTTGTCTCCTTCTGCTGGAACACTGACTTCTTTCATTTAATGCCTGCAGACTATAAAAGAGAACCCAACCCAAAAAGTTTGGTTGATTAGTCTGTGGCATTCTGTTAAACTGTTGCTTATGGCGGTCTCTGTGAGCTTCTCAGCGACATTCAGCCAGCCAGGTATCCTGCCTGCAGTAGATGGAATGTGGCAATGGAACGCTGGCTGCGCGTGTCATAATAGGCTCTGAGCCTTTATATACCTGTGCACAGCAGCAGCCACCTTCAGTCTGCTGCTGGACAGCCAGCAGCAGCAGCAGCAGGAGAGGTATGTAATCAGGAGCCCTCCTGCTAAGGGTAGACAGCTGCTCGTTCCACCCCACCCCCCGCCTTAATTGGTTCTCCTCCCTTCCAACGGTGTTGAGGCGGGTGGGAACAGCAGGGGGTGAAGGTGCTGTGTTTAAAGAGGTGGAGTTATGCAGATCTAAAACGCGTGGATTGCAGCAGCAGCAAGCCGAAAAGTGCAGGCATGTAAGGGATCTAGAGGTTGACAACATGTCTTCTTAACGGGAGTCCAGGAGCTCATCTCCACAAATGGACTTTTCAGGATCCTTGGGTGGCTCCGTAGTTTGAAACCAATTCTGGTTATCGCTTCTCGGCCTTTTGGCTAAGATCAAGTGTAGTATCTGTTCTTATCAGTTTAATATCTGATACGTCCCCTATCTGGGGACCATATATTAAATGGATTTTTAGAACAGGGAGATGGAAAAAGAGCTTGCTCTGTCCACTCCACGCATTGACCTGGTATTGCAGTATCTCCAGGATCGGTGCACCCCTTCTTTAATGCAGTTTCTAAAATCAGAAAGAATTGAATTCAATGTTTTTTGTTCATTTTGCTTGTTTGTCGGATTTTGGGATGGACTCTTTGGCTTTGCTTTTCTTCTCCTCATTGGATTTTTCATGTTCAAAGTTGCAGAAGCCAGATTACAAGCTCATTTTGGTTCAACTTCAGCAACTGTGCATTGCATTGCCATGTAATGTGATGCAATGCTATCTTTCTAGCTCTCCCTTTTTACTTCCTTTTGGATAAACAGACATATTAGGCAAGCATTTTGGAGCTTTCACCTAAATAACTACAGGTGGTGAGATAAGCTGCACAATATAATTGACCTTTCAGTATATTGTTGCACACACACCATCTATTTAGCAAATGCCCTTGTTATCAACAGCAGCCTTTTAAACTCACCTGAGCTAACAGGTATGTGCGCTGGTTACTCTGCTGCGCTTAAAATTTCTTTTTTGGTTTGCTACAATGCCTTTTCTGAAACGTTGTCTCCTTCTGCTGGAACACTGACTTCTTTCATTTAATGCCTGCAGACTATAAAAGAGAACCCAACCCAAAAAGTTTGGTTGATTAGTCTGTGGCATTCTGTTAAACTGTTGCTTATGGCGGTCTCTGTGAGCTTCTCAGCGACATTCAGCCAGCCAGGTATCCTGCCTGCAGTAGATGGAATGTGGCAATGGAACGCTGGCTGCGCGTGTCATAATAGGCTCTGAGCCTTTATATACCTGTGCACAGCAGCAGCCACCTTCAGTCTGCTGCTGGACAGCCAGCAGCAGCAGCAGCAGGAGAGGTATGTAATCAGGAGCCCTCCTGCTAAGGGTAGACAGCTGCTCGTTCCACCCCACCCCCCGCCTTAATTGGTTCTCCTCCCTTCCAACGGTGTTGAGGCGGGTGGGAACAGCAGGGGGTGAAGGTGCTGTGTTTAAAGAGGTGGAGTTATGCAGATCTAAAACGCGTGGATTGCAGCAGCAGCAAGCCGAAAAGTGCAGGCATGTAAGGGATCTAGAGGTTGACAACATGTCTTCTTAACGGGAGTCCAGGAGCTCATCTCCACAAATGGACTTTTCAGGATCCTTGGGTGGCTCCGTAGTTTGAAACCAATTCTGGTTATCGCTTCTCGGCCTTTTGGCTAAGATCAAGTGTAGTATCTGTTCTTATCAGTTTAATATCTGATACGTCCCCTATCTGGGGACCATATATTAAATGGATTTTTAGAACAGGGAGATGGAAAAAGAGCTTGCTCTGTCCACTCCACGCATTGACCTGGTATTGCAGTATCTCCAGGATCGGTGCACCCCTTCTTTAATGCAGTTTCTAAAATCAGAAAGAATTGAATTCAATGTTTTTTGTTCATTTTGCTTGTTTGTCGGATTTTGGGATGGACTCTTTGGCTTTGCTTTTCTTCTCCTCATTGGATTTTTCATGTTCAAAGTTGCAGAAGCCAGATTACAAGCTCATTTTGGTTCAACTTCAGCAACTGTGCATTGCATTGCCATGTAATGTGATGCAATGCTATCTTTCTAGCTCTCCCTTTTTACTTCCTTTTGGATAAACAGACATATTAGGCAAGCATTTTGGAGCTTTCACCTAAATAACTACAGGTGGTGAGATAAGCTGCACAATATAATTGACCTTTCAGTATATTGTTGCACACACACCATCTATTTAGCAAATGCCCTTGTTATCAACAGCAGCCTTTTAAACTCACCTGAGCTAACAGGTATGTGCGCTGGTTACTCTGCTGCGCTTAAAATTTCTTTTTTGGTTTGCTACAATGCCTTTTCTGAAACGTTGTCTCCTTCTGCTGGAACACTGACTTCTTTCATTTAATGCCTGCAGACTATAAAAGAGAACCCAACCCAAAAAGTTTGGTTGATTAGTCTGTGGCATTCTGTTAAACTGTTGCTTATGGCGGTCTCTGTGAGCTTCTCAGCGACATTCAGCCAGCCAGGTATCCTGCCTGCAGTAGATGGAATGTGGCAATGGAACGCTGGCTGCGCGTGTCATAATAGGCTCTGAGCCTTTATATACCTGTGCACAGCAGCAGCCACCTTCAGTCTGCTGCTGGACAGCCAGCAGCAGCAGCAGCAGGAGAGGTATGTAATCAGGAGCCCTCCTGCTAAGGGTAGACAGCTGCTCGTTCCACCCCACCCCCCGCCTTAATTGGTTCTCCTCCCTTCCAACGGTGTTGAGGCGGGTGGGAACAGCAGGGGGTGAAGGTGCTGTGTTTAAAGAGGTGGAGTTATGCAGATCTAAAACGCGTGGATTGCAGCAGCAGCAAGCCGAAAAGTGCAGGCATGTAAGGGATCTAGAGGTTGACAACATGTCTTCTTAACGGGAGTCCAGGAGCTCATCTCCACAAATGGACTTTTCAGGATCCTTGGGTGGCTCCGTAGTTTGAAACCAATTCTGGTTATCGCTTCTCGGCCTTTTGGCTAAGATCAAGTGTAGTATCTGTTCTTATCAGTTTAATATCTGATACGTCCCCTATCTGGGGACCATATATTAAATGGATTTTTAGAACAGGGAGATGGAAAAAGAGCTTGCTCTGTCCACTCCACGCATTGACCTGGTATTGCAGTATCTCCAGGACCGGTGCACCCCTTCTTTAATGCAGTTTCTAAAATCAGAAAGAATTGAATTCAATGTTTTTTGTTCATTTTGCTTGTTTGTCGGATTTTGGGATGGACTCTTTGGCTTTGCTTTTCTTCTCCTCATTGGATTTTTCATGTTCAAAGTTGCAGAAGCCAGATTACAAGCTCATTTTGGTTCAACTTCAGCAACTGTGCATTGCATTGCCATGTAATGTGATGCAATGCTATCTTTCTAGCTCTCCCTTTTTACTTCCTTTTGGATAAACAGACATATTAGGCAAGCATTTTGGAGCTTTCACCTAAATAACTACAGGTGGTGAGATAAGCTGCACAATATAGTTGACCTTTCAGTATATAGTTGCACACACACCATCTATTTAGCAAATGCCCTTGTTATCAACAGCAGCCTTTTAAACTCACCTGAGCTAACAGGTATGTGCGCTGGTTACTCTGCTGCGCTTAAAATTTCTTTTTTGGTTTGCTACAATGCCTTTTCTGAAACGTTGTCTCCTTCTGCTGGAACACTGACTTCTTTCATTTAATGCCTGCAGACTATAAAAGAGAACCCAACCCAAAAAGTTTGGTTGATTAGTCTGTGGCATTCTGTTAAACTGTTGCTTATGGCGGTCTCTGTGAGCTTCTCAGCGACATTCAGCCAGCCAGGTATCCTGCCTGCAGTAGATGGAATGTGGCAATGGAACGCTGGCTGCGCGTGTCATAATAGGCTCTGAGCCTTTATATACCTGTGCACAGCAGCAGCCACCTTCAGTCTGCTGCTGGACAGCCAGCAGCAGCAGCAGCAGGAGAGGTATGTAATCAGGAGCCCTCCTGCTAAGGGTAGACAGCTGCTCGTTCCACCCCACCCCCCGCCTTAATTGGTTCTCCTCCCTTCCAACGGTGTTGAGGCGGGTGGGAACAGCAGGGGGTGAAGGTGCTGTGTTTAAAGAGGTGGAGTTATGCAGATCTAAAACGCGTGGATTGCAGCAGCAGCAAGCCGAAAAGTGCAGGCATGTAAGGGATCTAGAGGTTGACAACATGTCTTCTTAACGGGAGTCCAGGAGCTCATCTCCACAAATGGACTTTTCAGGATCCTTGGGTGGCTCCGTAGTTTGAAACCAATTCTGGTTATCGCTTCTCGGCCTTTTGGCTAAGATCAAGTGTAGTATCTGTTCTTATCAGTTTAATATCTGATACGTCCCCTATCTGGGGACCATATATTAAATGGATTTTTAGAACAGGGAGATGGAAAAAGAGCTTGCTCTGTCCACTCCACGCATTGACCTGGTATTGCAGTATCTCCAGGACCGGTGCACCCCTTCTTTAATGCAGTTTCTAAAATCAGAAAGAATTGAATTCAATGTTTTTTGTTCATTTTGCTTGTTTGTCGGATTTTGGGATGGACTCTTTGGCTTTGCTTTTCTTCTCCTCATTGGATTTTTCATGTTCAAAGTTGCAGAAGCCAGATTACAAGCTCATTTTGGTTCAACTTCAGCAACTGTGCATTGCATTGCCATGTAATGTGATGCAATGCTATCTTTCTAGCTCTCCCTTTTTACTTCCTTTTGGATAAACAGACATATTAGGCAAGCATTTTGGAGCTTTCACCTAAATAACTACTGGTGGTGAGATAAGCTGCACAATATAATTGACCTTTCAGTATATTGTTGCACACACACCATCTATTTAGCAAATGCCCTTGTTATCAACAGCAGCCTTTTAAACTCACCTGAGCTAACAGGT
This sequence comes from Phyllobates terribilis, assembly GCF_046119375.1. Taxonomy (NCBI): domain Eukaryota; kingdom Metazoa; phylum Chordata; class Amphibia; order Anura; family Dendrobatidae; genus Phyllobates; species Phyllobates terribilis. The sequence continues at coordinate 504,301 of NW_027363137.1, forward strand.
ATGTGCGCTGGTTACTCTGCTGCGCTTAAAATTTCTTTTTTGGTTTGCTACAATGCCTTTTCTGAAACGTTGTCTCCTTCTGCTGGAACACTGACTTCTTTCATTTAATGCCTGCAGACTATAAAAGAGAACCCAACCCAAAAAGTTTGGTTGATTAGTCTGTGGCATTCTGTTAAACTGTTGCTTATGGCGGTCTCTGTGAGCTTCTCAGCGACATTCAGCCAGCCAGGTATCCTGCCTGCAGTAGATGGAATGTGGCAATGGAACGCTGGCTGCGCGTGTCATAATAGGCTCTGAGCCTTTATATACCTGTGCACAGCAGCAGCCACCTTCAGTCTGCTGCTGGACAGCCAGCAGCAGCAGCAGCAGGAGAGGTATGTAATCAGGAGCCCTCCTGCTAAGGGTAGACAGCTGCTCGTTCCACCCCACCCCCCGCCTTAATTGGTTCTCCTCCCTTCCAACGGTGTTGAGGCGGGTGGGAACAGCAGGGGGTGAAGGTGCTGTGTTTAAAGAGGTGGAGTTATGCAGATCTAAAACGCGTGGATTGCAGCAGCAGCAAGCCGAAAAGTGCAGGCATGTAAGGGATCTAGAGGTTGACAACATGTCTTCTTAACGGGAGTCCAGGAGCTCATCTCCACAAATGGACTTTTCAGGATCCTTGGGTGGCTCCGTAGTTTGAAACCAATTCTGGTTATCGCTTCTCGGCCTTTTGGCTAAGATCAAGTGTAGTATCTGTTCTTATCAGTTTAATATCTGATACGTCCCCTATCTGGGGACCATATATTAAATGGATTTTTAGAACAGGGAGATGGAAAAAGAGCTTGCTCTGTCCACTCCACGCATTGACCTGGTATTGCAGTATCTCCAGGACCGGTGCACCCCTTCTTTAATGCAGTTTCTAAAATCAGAAAGAATTGAATTCAATGTTTTTTGTTCATTTTGCTTGTTTGTCGGATTTTGGGATGGACTCTTTGGCTTTGCTTTTCTTCTCCTCATTGGATTTTTCATGTTCAAAGTTGCAGAAGCCAGATTACAAGCTCATTTTGGTTCAACTTCAGCAACTGTGCATTGCATTGCCATGTAATGTGATGCAATGCTATCTTTCTAGCTCTCCCTTTTTACTTCCTTTTGGATAAACAGACATATTAGGCAAGCATTTTGGAGCTTTCACCTAAATAACTACAGGTGGTGAGATAAGCTGCACAATATAATTGACCTTTCAGTATATTGTTGCACACACACCATCTATTTAGCAAATGCCCTTGTTATCAACAGCAGCCTTTTAAACTCACCTGAGCTAACAGGTATGTGCGCTGGTTACTCTGCTGCGCTTAAAATTTCTTTTTTGGTTTGCTACAATGCCTTTTCTGAAACGTTGTCTCCTTCTGCTGGAACACTGACTTCTTTCATTTAATGCCTGCAGACTATAAAAGAGAACCCAACCCAAAAAGTTTGGTTGATTAGTCTGTGGCATTCTGTTAAACTGTTGCTTATGGCGGTCTCTGTGAGCTTCTCAGCGACATTCAGCCAGCCAGGTATCCTGCCTGCAGTAGATGGAATGTGGCAATGGAACGCTGGCTGCGCGTGTCATAATAGGCTCTGAGCCTTTATATACCTGTGCACAGCAGCAGCCACCTTCAGTCTGCTGCTGGACAGCCAGCAGCAGCAGCAGCAGGAGAGGTATGTAATCAGGAGCCCTCCTGCTAAGGGTAGACAGCTGCTCGTTCCACCCCACCCCCCGCCTTAATTGGTTCTCCTCCCTTCCAACGGTGTTGAGGCGGGTGGGAACAGCAGGGGGTGAAGGTGCTGTGTTTAAAGAGGTGGAGTTATGCAGATCTAAAACGCGTGGATTGCAGCAGCAGCAAGCCGAAAAGTGCAGGCATGTAAGGGATCTAGAGGTTGACAACATGTCTTCTTAACGGGAGTCCAGGAGCTCATCTCCACAAATGGACTTTTCAGGATCCTTGGGTGGCTCCGTAGTTTGAAACCAATTCTGGTTATCGCTTCTCGGCCTTTTGGCTAAGATCAAGTGTAGTATCTGTTCTTATCAGTTTAATATCTGATACGTCCCCTATCTGGGGACCATATATTAAATGGATTTTTAGAACAGGGAGATGGAAAAAGAGCTTGCTCTGTCCACTCCACGCATTGACCTGGTATTGCAGTATCTCCAGGACCGGTGCACCCCTTCTTTAATGCAGTTTCTAAAATCAGAAAGAATTGAATTCAATGTTTTTTGTTCATTTTGCTTGTTTGTCGGATTTTGGGATGGACTCTTTGGCTTTGCTTTTCTTCTCCTCATTGGATTTTTCATGTTCAAAGTTGCAGAAGCCAGATTACAAGCTCATTTTGGTTCAACTTCAGCAACTGTGCATTGCATTGCCATGTAATGTGATGCAATGCTATCTTTCTAGCTCTCCCTTTTTACTTCCTTTTGGATAAACAGACATATTAGGCAAGCATTTTGGAGCTTTCACCTAAATAACTACAGGTGGTGAGATAAGCTGCACAATATAATTGACCTTTCAGTATATTGTTGCACACACACCATCTATTTAGCAAATGCCCTTGTTATCAACAGCAGCCTTTTAAACTCACCTGAGCTAACAGGTATGTGCGCTGGTTACTCTGCTGCGCTTAAAATTTCTTTTTTGGTTTGCTACAATGCCTTTTCTGAAACGTTGTCTCCTTCTGCTGGAACACTGACTTCTTTCATTTAATGCCTGCAGACTATAAAACAGAACCCAACCCAAAAAGTTTGGTTGATTAGTCTGTGGCATTCTGTTAAACTGTTGCTTATGGCGGTCTCTGTGAGCTTCTCAGCGACATTCAGCCAGCCAGGTATCCTGCCTGCAGTAGATGGAATGTGGCAATGGAACGCTGGCTGCGCGTGTCATAATAGGCTCTGAGCCTTTATATACCTGTGCACAGCAGCAGCCACCTTCAGTCTGCTGCTGGACAGCCAGCAGCAGCAGCAGCAGGAGAGGTATGTAATCAGGAGCCCTCCTGCTAAGGGTAGACAGCTGCTCGTTCCACCCCACCCCCCGCCTTAATTGGTTCTCCTCCCTTCCAACGGTGTTGAGGCGGGTGGGAACAGCAGGGGGTGAAGGTGCTGTGTTTAAAGAGGTGGAGTTATGCAGATCTAAAACGCGTGGATTGCAGCAGCAGCAAGCCGAAAAGTGCAGGCATGTAAGGGATCTAGAGGTTGACAACATGTCTTCTTAACGGGAGTCCAGGAGCTCATCTCCACAAATGGACTTTTCAGGATCCTTGGGTGGCTCCGTAGTTTGAAACCAATTCTGGTTATCGCTTCTCGGCCTTTTGGCTAAGATCAAGTGTAGTATCTTTCGAAAAGGCGGTTTTGGATGTTGGCCGCCCTAGTAGATTGATACATTATGCACACTGGGGTTTAGGCGCTTGTTAGTACGCCAGGTGGCTAATATAGTCATCTGGTGGAAAGCATGGCCCCCCAGGATCGACGCCATTGGGCCGGGGAAGATCGAAAGCCCGAAGTGTGAAGTGCCCCAGGAGTGGTGACCCTGGGGTGCCTCAACTCACTGGGATTGGGAACCCCACTTGAGTTTATGGCACATTTGCACTAGCACTTCAATATTTCTTTCTTCACACACACCCTTATTCCGGGCCTTCTGGCCTTAGGATGGGGAATTTTTCAATTCCCGGTCGAAGGTCCGGGCAGTATTATACTGTGAAACCTTCACTATTTATTTAATTTTTTTGTCACTGTGTGTCCACTTTTTCACGTGTGTCCACGTCCTTACTAGGATTTTGTCGGGATGCGGTTCCCTTACGGGTTCCTCTCTTGGCAGGTCTAGGGGGGGAGTGTGTGGCCATCAGGTTCCGCTGCCCCCTGAACCCCCCTGGCTCTCCTCTTTCTGGAGGAGAGCGTTGTTGGCTCCCCTCTTCCGGGAGGGGAGCACAGTCTTTGGCTCCCAGTGCCTTGCTCGGGTGAGAACTCGGGCAGGTGCTGGGGGTAAGATTGGGTCGCCTCTGGCTCCGGCTGGAGGTGGCTATTTGTCCCTGTTCCTCGCTGTGGCCTTCTGGCTCGGAGGGACGGGGAATGGTTTGGGGGACTCTTCTCCTTTTGGAGAGGGTTTCAAGAAGACCAGCATCCTAGTGCACTTTTTTTGTGGCACTTGTCACTTTTTTAAGCGCACTCGGGTTTTGTACACGAATTCGGGCTTTCGAAAAAAAAAAAAAAAAAAAAATCTGTTCTTATCAGTTTAATATCTGATACGTCCCCTATCTGGGGACCATATATTAAATGGATTTTTAGAACAGGGAGATGGAAAAAGAGCTTGCTCTGTCCACTCCACGCATTGACCTGGTATTGCAGTATCTCCAGGACCGGTGCACCCCTTCTTTAATGCAGTTTCTAAAATCAGAAAGAATTGAATTCAATGTTTTTTGTTCATTTTGCTTGTTTGTCGGATTTTGGGATGGACTCTTTGGCTTTGCTTTTCTTCTCCTCATTGGATTTTTCATGTTCAAAGTTGCAGAAGCCAGATTACAAGCTCATTTTGGTTCAACTTCAGCAACTGTGCATTGCATTGCCATGTAATGTGATGCAATGCTATCTTTCTAGCTCTCCCTTTTTACTTCCTTTTGGATAAACAGACATATTAGGCAAGCATTTTGGAGCTTTCACCTAAATAACTACAGGTGGTGAGATAAGCTGCACAATATAATTGACCTTTCAGTATATTGTTGCACACACACCATCTATTTAGCAAATGCCCTTGTTATCAACAGCAGCCTTTTAAACTCACCTGAGCTAACAGGTATGTGCGCTGGTTACTCTGCTGCGCTTAAAATTTCTTTTTTGGTTTGCTACAATGCCTTTTCTGAAACGTTGTCTCCTTCTGCTGGAACACTGACTTCTTTCATTTAATGCCTGCAGACTATAAAAGAGAACCCAACCCAAAAAGTTTGGTTGATTAGTCTGTGGCATTCTGTTAAACTGTTGCTTATGGCGGTCTCTGTGAGCTTCTCAGCGACATTCAGCCAGCCAGGTATCCTGCCTGCAGTAGATGGAATGTGGCAATGGAACGCTGGCTGCGCGTGTCATAATAGGCTCTGAGCCTTTATATACCTGTGCACAGCAGCAGCCACCTTCAGTCTGCTGCTGGACAGCCAGCAGCAGCAGCAGCAGGAGAGGTATGTAATCAGGAGCCCTCCTGCTAAGGGTAGACAGCTGCTCGTTCCACCCCACCCCCCGCCTTAATTGGTTCTCCTCCCTTCCAACGGTGTTGAGGCGGGTGGGAACAGCAGGGGGTGAAGGTGCTGTGTTTAAAGAGGTGGAGTTATGCAGATCTAAAACGCGTGGATTGCAGCAGCAGCAAGCCGAAAAGTGCAGGCATGTAAGGGATCTAGAGGTTGACAACATGTCTTCTTAACGGGAGTCCAGGAGCTCATCTCCACAAATGGACTTTTCAGGATCCTTGGGTGGCTCCGTAGTTTGAAACCAATTCTGGTTATCGCTTCTCGGCCTTTTGGCTAAGATCAAGTGTAGTATCTGTTCTTATCAGTTTAATATCTGATACGTCCCCTATCTGGGGACCATATATTAAATGGATTTTTAGAACAGGGAGATGGAAAAAGAGCTTGCTCTGTCCACTCCACGCATTGACCTGGTATTGCAGTATCTCCAGGAGCGGTGCACCCCTTCTTTAATGCAGTTTCTAAAATCAGAAAGAATTGAATTCAATGTTTTTTGTTCATTTTGCTTGTTTGTCGGATTTTGGGATGGACTCTTTGGCTTTGCTTTTCTTCTCCTCATTGGATTTTTCATGTTCAAAGTTGCAGAAGCCAGATTACAAGCTCATTTTGGTTCAACTTCAGCAACTGTGCATTGCATTGCCATGTAATGTGATGCAATGCTATCTTTCTAGCTCTCCCTTTTTACTTCCTTTTGGATAAACAGACATATTAGGCAAGCATTTTGGAGCTTTCACCTAAATAACTACAGGTGGTGAGATAAGCTGCACAATATAATTGACCTTTCAGTATATTGTTGCACACACACCATCTATTTAGCAAATGCCCTTGTTATCAACAGCAGCCTTTTAAACTCACCTGAGCTAACAGGTATGTGCGCTGGTTACTCTGCTGCGCTTAAAATTTCTTTTTTGGTTTGCTACAATGCCTTTTCTGAAACGTTGTCTCCTTCTGCTGGAACACTGACTTCTTTCATTTAATGCCTGCAGACTATAAAAGAGAACCCAACCCAAAAAGTTTGGTTGATTAGTCTGTGGCATTCTGTTAAACTGTTGCTTATGGCGGTCTCTGTGAGCTTCTCAGCGACATTCAGCCAGCCAGGTATCCTGCCTGCAGTAGATGGAATGTGGCAATGGAACGCTGGCTGCGCGTGTCATAATAGGCTCTGAGCCTTTATATACCTGTGCACAGCAGCAGCCACCTTCAGTCTGCTGCTGGACAGCCAGCAGCAGCAGCAGCAGGAGAGGTATGTAATCAGGAGCCCTCCTGCTAAGGGTAGACAGCTGCTCGTTCCACCCCACCCCCCGCCTTAATTGGTTCTCCTCCCTTCCAACGGTGTTGAGGCGGGTGGGAACAGCAGGGGGTGAAGGTGCTGTGTTTAAAGAGGTGGAGTTATGCAGATCTAAAACGCGTGGATTGCAGCAGCAGCAAGCCGAAAAGTGCAGGCATGTAAGGGATCTAGAGGTTGACAACATGTCTTCTTAACGGGAGTCCAGGAGCTCATCTCCACAAATGGACTTTTCAGGATCCTTGGGTGGCTCCGTAGTTTGAAACCAATTCTGGTTATCGCTTCTCGGCCTTTTGGCTAAGATCAAGTGTAGTATCTGTTCTTATCAGTTTAATATCTGATACGTCCCCTATCTGGGGACCATATATTAAATGGATTTTTAGAACAGGGAGATGGAAAAAGAGCTTGCTCTGTCCACTCCACGCATTGACCTGGTATTGCAGTATCTCCAGGACCGGTGCACCCCTTCTTTAATGCAGTTTCTAAAATCAGAAAGAATTGAATTCAATGTTTTTTGTTCATTTTGCTTGTTTGTCGGATTTTGGGATGGACTCTTTGGCTTTGCTTTTCTTCTCCTCATTGGATTTTTCATGTTCAAAGTTGCAGAAGCCAGATTACAAGCTCATTTTGGTTCAACTTCAGCAACTGTGCATTGCATTGCCATGTAATGTGATGCAATGCTATCTTTCTAGCTCTCCCTTTTTACTTCCTTTTGGATAAACAGACATATTAGGCAAGCATTTTGGAGCTTTCACCTAAATAACTACAGGTGGTGAGATAAGCTGCACAATATAATTGACCTTTCAGTATATTGTTGCACACACACCATCTATTTAGCAAATGCCCTTGTTATCAACAGCAGCCTTTTAAACTCACCTGAGCTAACAGGTATGTGCGCTGGTTACTCTGCTGCGCTTAAAATTTCTTTTTTGGTTTGCTACAATGCCTTTTCTGAAACGTTGTCTCCTTCTGCTGGAACACTGACTTCTTTCATTTAATGCCTGCAGACTATAAAAGAGAACCCAACCCAAAAAGTTTGGTTGATTAGTCTGTGGCATTCTGTTAAACTGTTGCTTATGGCGGTCTCTGTGAGCTTCTCAGCGACATTCAGCCAGCCAGGTATCCTGCCTGCAGTAGATGGAATGTGGCAATGGAACGCTGGCTGCGCGTGTCATAATAGGCTCTGAGCCTTTATATACCTGTGCACAGCAGCAGCCACCTTCAGTCTGCTGCTGGACAGCCAGCAGCAGCAGCAGCAGGAGAGGTATGTAATCAGGAGCCCTCCTGCTAAGGGTAGACAGCTGCTCGTTCCACCCCACCCCCCGCCTTAATTGGTTCTCCTCCCTTCCAACGGTGTTGAGGCGGGTGGGAACAGCAGGGGGTGAAGGTGCTGTGTTTAAAGAGGTGGAGTTATGCAGATCTAAAACGCGTGGATTGCAGCAGCAGCAAGCCGAAAAGTGCAGGCATGTAAGGGATCTAGAGGTTGACAACATGTCTTCTTAACGGGAGTCCAGGAGCTCATCTCCACAAATGGACTTTTCAGGATCCTTGGGTGGCTCCGTAGTTTGAAACCAATTCTGGTTATCGCTTCTCGGCCTTTTGGCTAAGATCAAGTGTAGTATCTGTTCTTATCAGTTTAATATCTGATACGTCCCCTATCTGGGGACCATATATTAAATGGATTTTTAGAACAGGGAGATGGAAAAAGAGCTTGCTCTGTCCACTCCACGCATTGACCTGGTATTGCAGTATCTCCAGGACCGGTGCACCCCTTCTTTAATGCAGTTTCTAAAATCAGAAAGAATTGAATTCAATGTTTTTTGTTCATTTTGCTTGTTTGTCGGATTTTGGGATGGACTCTTTGGCTTTGCTTTTCTTCTCCTCATTGGATTTTTCATGTTCAAAGTTGCAGAAGCCAGATTACAAGCTCATTTTGGTTCAACTTCAGCAACTGTGCATTGCATTGCCATGTAATGTGATGCAATGCTATCTTTCTAGCTCTCCCTTTTTACTTCCTTTTGGATAAACAGACATATTAGGCAAGCATTTTGGAGCTTTCACCTAAATAACTACAGGTGGTGAGATAAGCTGCACAATATAATTGACCTTTCAGTATATTGTTGCACACACACCATCTATTTAGCAAATGCCCTTGTTATCAACAGCAGCCTTTTAAACTCACCTGAGCTAACAGGTATGTGCGCTGGTTACTCTGCTGCGCTTAAAATTTCTTTTTTGGTTTGCTACAATGCCTTTTCTGAAACGTTGTCTCCTTCTGCTGGAACACTGACTTCTTTCATTTAATGCCTGCAGACTATAAAAGAGAACCCAACCCAAAAAGTTTGGTTGATTAGTCTGTGGCATTCTGTTAAACTGTTGCTTATGGCGGTCTCTGTGAGCTTCTCAGCGACATTCAGCCAGCCAGGTATCCTGCCTGCAGTAGATGGAATGTGGCAATGGAACGCTGGCTGCGCGTGTCATAATAGGCTCTGAGCCTTTATATACCTGTGCACAGCAGCAGCCACCTTCAGTCTGCTGCTGGACAGCCAGCAGCAGCAGCAGCAGGAGAGGTATGTAATCAGGAGCCCTCCTGCTAAGGGTAGACAGCTGCTCGTTCCACCCCACCCCCCGCCTTAATTGGTTCTCCTCCCTTCCAACGGTGTTGAGGCGGGTGGGAACAGCAGGGGGTGAAGGTGCTGTGTTTAAAGAGGTGGAGTTATGCAGATCTAAAACGCGTGGATTGCAGCAGCAGCAAGCCGAAAAGTGCAGGCATGTAAGGGATCTAGAGGTTGACAACATGTCTTCTTAACGGGAGTCCAGGAGCTCATCTCCACAAATGGACTTTTCAGGATCCTTGGGTGGCTCCGTAGTTTGAAACCAATTCTGGTTATCGCTTCTCGGCCTTTTGGCTAAGATCAAGTGTAGTATCTGTTCTTATCAGTTTAATATCTGATACGTCCCCTATCTGGGGACCATATATTAAATGGATTTTTAGAACAGGGAGATGGAAAAAGAGCTTGCTCTGTCCACTCCACGCATTGACCTGGTATTGCAGTATCTCCAGGACCGGTGCACCCCTTCTTTAATGCAGTTTCTAAAATCAGAAAGAATTGAATTCAATGTTTTTTGTTCATTTTGCTTGTTTGTCGGATTTTGGGATGGACTCTTTGGCTTTGCTTTTCTTCTCCTCATTGAATTTTTCATGTTCAAAGTTGCAGAAGCCAGATTACAAGCTCATTTTGGTTCAACTTCAGCAACTGTGCATTGCATTGCCATGTAATGTGATGCAATGCTATCTTTCTAGCTCTCCCTTTTTACTTCCTTTTGGATAAACAGACATATTAGGCAAGCATTTTGGAGCTTTCACCTAAATAACTACAGGTGGTGAGATAAGCTGCACAATATAATTGACCTTTCAGTATATTGTTGCACACACACCATCTATTTAGCAAATGCCCTTGTTATCAACAGCAGCCTTTTAAACTCACCTGAGCTAACAGGTATGTGCGCTGGTTACTCTGCTGCGCTTAAAATTTCTTTTTTGGTTTGCTACAATGCCTTTTCTGAAACGTTGTCTCCTTCTGCTGGAACACTGACTTCTTTCATTTAATGCCTGCAGACTATAAAAGAGAACCCAACCCAAAAAGTTTGGTTGATTAGTCTGTGGCATTCTGTTAAACTGTTGCTTATGGCGGTCTCTGTGAGCTTCTCAGCGACATTCAGCCAGCCAGGTATCCTGCCTGCAGTAGATGGAATGTGGCAATGGAACGCTGGCTGCGCGTGTCATAATAGGCTCTGAGCCTTTATATACCTGTGCACAGCAGCAGCCACCTTCAGTCTGCTGCTGGACAGCCAGCAGCAGCAGCAGCAGGAGAGGTATGTAATCAGGAGCCCTCCTGCTAAGGGTAGACAGCTGCTCGTTCCACCCCACCCCCCGCCTTAATTGGTTCTCCTCCCTTCCAACGGTGTTGAGGCGGGTGGGAACAGCAGGGGGTGAAGGTGCTGTGTTTAAAGAGGTGGAGTTATGCAGATCTAAAACGCGTGGATTGCAGCAGCAGCAAGCCGAAAAGTGCAGGCATGTAAGGGATCTAGAGGTTGACAACATGTCTTCTTAACGGGAGTCCAGGAGCTCATCTCCACAAATGGACTTTTCAGGATCCTTGGGTGGCTCCGTAGTTTGAAACCAATTCTGGTTATCGCTTCTCGGCCTTTTGGCTAAGATCAAGTGTAGTATCTGTTCTTATCAGTTTAATATCTGATACGTCCCCTATCTGGGGACCATATATTAAATGGATTTTTAGAACAGGGAGATGGAAAAAGAGCTTGCTCTGTCCACTCCATGCATTGACCTGGTATTGCAGTATCTCCAGGACCGGTGCACCCCTTCTTTAATGCAGTTTCTAAAATCAGAAAGAATTGAATTCAATGTTTTTTGTTCATTTTGCTTGTTTGTCGGATTTTGGGATGGACTCTTTGGCTTTGCTTTTCTTCTCCTCATTGGATTTTTCATGTTCAAAGTTGCAGAAGCCAGATTACAAGCTCATTTTGGTTCAACTTCAGCAACTGTGCATTGCATTGCCATGTAATGTGATGCAATGCTATCTTTCTAGCTCTCCCTTTTTACTTCCTTTTGGATAAACAGACATATTAGGCAAGCATTTTGGAGCTTTCACCTAAATAACTACAGGTGGTGAGATAAGCTGCACAATATAATTGACCTTTCAGTATATTGTTGCACACACACCATCTATTTAGCAAATGCCCTTGTTATCAACAGCAGCCTTTTAAACTCACCTGAGCTAACAGGTATGTGCGCTGGTTACTCTGCTGCGCTTAAAATTTCTTTTTTGGTTTGCTACAATGCCTTTTCTGAAACGTTGTCTCCTTCTGCTGGAACACTGACTTCTTTCATTTAATGCCTGCAGACTATAAAAGAGAACCCAACCCAAAAAGTTTGGTTGATTAGTCTGTGGCATTCTGTTAAACTGTTGCTTATGGCGGTCTCTGTGAGCTTCTCAGCGACATTCAGCCAGCCAGGTATCCTGCCTGCAGTAGATGGAATGTGGCAATGGAACGCTGGCTGCGCGTGTCATAATAGGCTCTGAGCCTTTATATACCTGTGCACAGCAGCAGCCACCTTCAGTCTGCTGCTGGACAGCCAGCAGCCGCAGCAGCAGGAGAGGTATGTAATCAGGAGCCCTCCTGCTAAGGGTAGACAGCTGCTCGTTCCACCCCACCCCCCGCCTTAATTGGTTCTCCTCCCTTCCAACGGTGTTGAGGCGGGTGGGAACAGCAGGGGGTGAAGGTGCTGTGTTTAAAGAGGTGGAGTTATGCAGATCTAAAACGCGTGGATTGCAGCAGCAGCAAGCCGAAAAGTGCAGGCATGTAAGGGATCTAGAGGTTGACAACATGTCTTCTTAACGGGAGTCCAGGAGCTCATCTCCACAAATGGACTTTTCAGGATCCTTGGGTGGCTCCGTAGTTTGAAACCAATTCTGGTTATCGCTTCTCGGCCTTTTGGCTAAGATCAAGTGTAGTATCTGTTCTTATCAGTTTAATATCTGATACGTCCCCTATCTGGGGACCATATATTAAATGGATTTTTAGAACAGGGAGATGGAAAAAGAGCTTGCTCTGTCCACTCCACGCATTGACCTGGTATTGCAGTATCTCCAGGACCGGTGCACCCCTTCTTTAATGCAGTTTCTAAAATCAGAAAGAATTGAATTCAATGTTTTTTGTTCATTTTGCTTGTTTGTCGGATTTTGGGATGGACTCTTTGGCTTTGCTTTTCTTCTCCTCATTGAATTTTTCATGTTCAAAGTTGCAGAAGCCAGATTACAAGCTCATTTTGGTTCAACTTCAGCAACTGTGCATTGCATTGCCATGTAATGTGATGCAATGCTATCTTTCTAGCTCTCCCTTTTTACTTCCTTTTGGATAAACAGACATATTAGGCAAGCATTTTGGAGCTTTCACCTAAATAACTACAGGTGGTGAGATAAGCTGCACAATATAATTGACCTTTCAGTATATTGTTGCACACACACCATCTATTTAGCAAATGCCCTTGTTATCAACAGCAGCCTTTTAAACTCACCTGAGCTAACAGGTATGTGCGCTGGTTACTCTGCTGCGCTTAAAATTTCTTTTTTGGTTTGCTACAATGCCTTTTCTGAAACGTTGTCTCCTTCTGCTGGAACACTGACTTCTTTCATTTAATGCCTGCAGACTATAAAAGAGAACCCAACCCAAAAAGTTTGGTTGATTAGTCTGTGGCATTCTGTTAAACTGTTGCTTATGGCGGTCTCTGTGAGCTTCTCAGCGACATTCAGCCAGCCAGGTATCCTGCCTGCAGTAGATGGAATGTGGCAATGGAACGCTGGCTGCGCGTGTCATAATAGGCTCTGAGCCTTTATATACCTGTGCACAGCAGCAGCCACCTTCAGTCTGCTGCTGGACAGCCAGCAGCAGCAGCAGCAGGAGAGGTATGTAATCAGGAGCCCTCCTGCTAAGGGTAGACAGCTGCTCGTTCCACCCCACCCCCCGCCTTAATTGGTTCTCCTCCCTTCCAACGGTGTTGAGGCGGGTGGGAACAGCAGGGGGTGAAGGTGCTGTGTTTAAAGAGGTGGAGTTATGCAGATCTAAAACGCGTGGATTGCAGCAGCAGCAAGCCGAAAAGTGCAGGCATGTAAGGGATCTAGAGGTTGACAACATGTCTTCTTAACGGGAGTCCAGGAGCTCATCTCCACAAATGGACTTTTCAGGATCCTTGGGTGGCTCCGTAGTTTGAAACCAATTCTGGTTATCGCTTCTCGGCCTTTTGGCTAAGATCAAGTGTAGTATCTGTTCTTATCAGTTTAATATCTGATACGTCCCCTATCTGGGGACCATATATTAAATGGATTTTTAGAACAGGGAGATGGAAAAAGAGCTTGCTCTGTCCACTCCATGCATTGACCTGGTATTGCAGTATCTCCAGGACCGGTGCACCCCTTCTTTAATGCAGTTTCTAAAATCAGAAAGAATTGAATTCAATGTTTTTTGTTCATTTTGCTTGTTTGTCGGATTTTGGGATGGACTCTTTGGCTTTGCTTTTCTTCTCCTCATTGGATTTTTCATGTTCAAAGTTGCAGAAGCCAGATTACAAGCTCATTTTGGTTCAACTTCAGCAACTGTGCATTGCATTGCCATGTAATGTGATGCAATGCTATCTTTCTAGCTCTCCCTTTTTACTTCCTTTTGGATAAACAGACATATTAGGCAAGCATTTTGGAGCTTTCATCTAAATAACTACAGGTGGTGAGATAAGCTGCACAATATAATTGACCTTTCAGTATATTGTTGCACACACACCATCTATTTAGCAAATGCCCTTGTTATCAACAGCAGCCTTTTAAACTCACCTGAGCTAACAGGTATGTGCGCTGGTTACTCTGCTGCGCTTAAAATTTCTTTTTTGGTTTGCTACAATGCCTTTTCTGAAACGTTGTCTCCTTCTGCTGGAACACTGACTTCTTTCATTTAATGCCTGCAGACTATAAAAGAGAACCCAACCCAAAAAGTTTGGTTGATTAGTCTGTGGCATTCTGTTAAACTGTTGCTTATGGCGGTCTCTGTGAGCTTCTCAGCGACATTCAGCCAGCCAGGTATCCTGCCTGCAGTAGATGGAATGTGGCAATGGAACGCTGGCTGCGCGTGTCATAATAGGCTCTGAGCCTTTATATACCTGTGCACAGCAGCAGCCACCTTCAGTCTGCTGCTGGACAGCCAGCAGCCGCAGCAGCACGAGAGGTATGTAATCAGGAGCCCTCCTGCTAAGGGTAGACAGCTGCTCGTTCCACCCCACCCCCCGCCTTAATTGGTTCTCCTCCCTTCCAATGGTGTTGAGGCGGGTGGGAACAGCAGGGGGTGAAGGTGCTGTGTTTAAAGAGGTGGAGTTATGCAGATCTAAAACGCGTGGATTGCAGCAGCAGCAAGCCGAAAAGTGCAGGCATGTAAGGGATCTAGAGGTTGACAACATGTCTTCTTAACGGGAGTCCAGGAGATCATCTCCACAAATGGATTTTTCAGGATCCTTGGGTGGCTCCGTAGTTTGAAACCAATTCTGGTTATCGCTTCTCGGCCTTTTGGCTAAGATCAAGTGTAGTATCTGTTCTTATCAGTTTAATATCTGATACGTCCCCTATCTGGGGACCATATATTAAATGGATTTTTAGAACAGGGAGATGGAAAAAGAGCTTGCTCTGTCCACTCCACGCATTGACCTGGTATTGCAGTATCTCCAGGACCGGTGCACCCCTTCTTTAATGCAGTTTCTAAAATCAGAAAGAATTGAATTCAATGTTTTTTGTTCATTTTGCTTGTTTGTCGGATTTTGGGATGGACTCTTTGGCTTTGCTTTTCTTCTCCTCATTGGATTTTTCATGTTCAAAGTTGCAGAAGCCAGATTACAAGCTCATTTTGGTTCAACTTCAGCAACTGTGCATTGCATTGCCATGTAATGTGATGCAATGCTATCTTTCTAGCTCTCCCTTTTTACTTCCTTTTGGATAAACAGACATATTAGGCAAGCATTTTGGAGCTTTCACCTAAATAACTACAGGTGGTGAGATAAGCTGCACAATATAATTGACCTTTCAGTATATTGTTGCACACACACCATCTATTTAGCAAATGCCCTTGTTATCAACAGCAGCCTTTTAAACTCACCTGAGCTAACAGGTATGTGCGCTGGTTACTCTGCTGCGCTTAAAATTTCTTTTTTGGTTTGCTACAATGCCTTTTCTGAAACGTTGTCTCCTTCTGCTGGAACACTGACTTCTTTCATTTAATGCCTGCAGACTATAAAAGAGAACCCAACCCAAAAAGTTTGGTTGATTAGTCTGTGGCATTCTGCTAAACTGTTGCTTATGGCGGTCTCTGTGAGCTTCTCAGCGACATTCAGCCAGCCAGGTATCCTGCCTGCAGTAGATGGAATGTGGCAATGGAACGCTGGCTGCGCGTGTCATAATAGGCTCTGAGCCTTTATATACCTGTGCACAGCAGCAGCCACCTTCAGTCTGCTGCTGGACAGCCAGCAGCAGCAGCAGCAGGAGAGGTATGTAATCAGGAGCCCTCCTGCTAAGGGTAGACAGCTGCTCGTTCCACCCCACCCCCCGCCTTAATTGGTTCTCCTCCCTTCCAACGGTGTTGAGGCGGGTGGGAACAGCAGGGGGTGAAGGTGCTGTGTTTAAAGAGGTGGAGTTATGCAGATCTAAAACGCGTGGATTGCAGCAGCAGCAAGCCGAAAAGTGCAGGCATGTAAGGGATCTAGAGGTTGACAACATGTCTTCTTAACGGGAGTCCAGGAGCTCATCTCCACAAATGGACTTTTCAGGATCCTTGGGTGGCTCCGTAGTTTGAAACCAATTCTGGTTATCGCTTCTCGGCCTTTTGGCTAAGATCAAGTGTAGTATCTGTTCTTATCAGTTTAATATCTGATACGTCCCCTATCTGGGGACCATATATTAAATGGATTTTTAGAACAGGGAGATGGAAAAAGAGCTTGCTCTGTCCACTCCACGCATTGACCTGGTATTGCAGTATCTCCAGGACCGGTGCACCCCTTCTTTAATGCAGTTTCTAAAATCAGAAAGAATTGAATTCAATGTTTTTTGTTCATTTTGCTTGTTTGTCGGATTTTGGGATGGACTCTTTGGCTTTGCTTTTCTTCTCCTCATTGGATTTTTCATGTTCAAAGTTGCAGAAGCCAGATTACAAGCTCATTTTGGTTCAACTTCAGCAACTGTGCATTGCATTGCCATGTAATGTGATGCAATGCTATCTTTCTAGCTCTCCCTTTTTACTTCCTTTTGGATAAACAGACATATTAGGCAAGCATTTTGGAGCTTTCACCTAAATAACTACAGGTGGTGAGATAAGCTGCACAATATAATTGACCTTTCAGTATATTGTTGCACACACACCATCTATTTAGCAAATGCCCTTGTTATCAACAGCAGCCTTTTAAACTCACCTGAGCTAACAGGTATGTGCGCTGGTTACTCTGCTGCGCTTAAAATTTCTTTTTTGGTTTGCTACAATGCCTTTTCTGAAACGTTGTTTCCTTCTGCTGGAACACTGACTTCTTTCATTTAATGCCTGCAGACTATAAAAGAGAACCCAACCCAAAAAGTTTGGTTGATTAGTCTGTGGCATTCTGTTAAACTGTTGCTTATGGCGGTCTCTGTGAGCTTCTCAGCGACATTCAGCCAGCCAGGTATCCTGCCTGCAGTAGATGGAATGTGGCAATGGAACGCTGGCTGCGCGTGTCATAATAGGCTCTGAGCCTTTATATACCTGTGCACAGCAGCAGCCACCTTCAGTCTGCTGCTGGACAGCCAGCAGCAGCAGCAGGAGAGGTATGTAATCAGGAGCCCTCCTGCTAAGGGTAGACAGCTGCTCGTTCCACCCCACCCCCCGCCTTAATTGGTTCTCCTCCCTTCCAACGGTGTTGAGGCGGGTGGGAACAGCAGGGGGTGAAGGTGCTGTGTTTAAAGAGGTGGAGTTATGCAGATCTAAAACGCGTGGATTGCAGCAGCAGCAAGCCGAAAAGTGCAGGCATGTAAGGGTTCTAGAGGTTGACAACATGTCTTCTTAACGGGAGTCCAGGAGCTCATCTCCACAAATGGACTTTTCAGGATCCTTGGGTGGCTCCGTAGTTTGAAACCAATTCTGGTTATCGCTTCTCGGCCTTTTGGCTAAGATCAAGTGTAGTATCTGTTCTTATCAGTTTAATATCTGATACGTCCCCTATCTGGGGACCATATATTAAATGGATTTTTAGAACAGGGAGATGGAAAAAGAGCTTGCTCTGTCCACTCCACGCATTGACCTGGTATTGCAGTATCTCCAGGACCGGTGCACCCCTTCTTTAATGCAGTTTCAAAAATCAGAAAGAATTGAATTCAATGTTTTTTGTTCATTTTGCTTGTTTGTCGGATTTTGGGATGGACTCTTTGGCTTTGCTTTTCTTCTCCTCATTGGATTTTTCATGTTCAAAGTTGCAGAAGCCAGATTACAAGCTCATTTTGGTTCAACTTCAGCAACTGTGCATTGCATTGCCATGTAATGTGATGCAATGCTATCTTTCTAGCTCTCCCTTTTTACTTCCTTTTGGATAAACAGACATATTAGGCAAGCATTTTGGAGCTTTCACCTAAATAACTACAGGTGGTGAGATAAGCTGCACAATATAATTGACCTTTCAGTATATTGTTGCACACACACCATCTATTTAGCAAATGCCCTTGTTATCAACAGCAGCCTTTTAAACTCACCTGAGCTAACAGGTATGTGCGCTGGTTACTCTGCTGCGCTTAAAATTTCTTTTTTGGTTTGCTACAATGCCTTTTCTGAAACGTTGTCTCCTTCTGCTGGAACACTGACTTCTTTCATTTAATGCCTGCAGACTATAAAAGAGAACCCAACCCAAAAAGTTTGGTTGATTAGTCTGTGGGATTCTGTTAAACTGTTGCTTATGGCGGTCTCTGTGAGCTTCTCAGCGACATTCAGCCAGCCAGGTATCCTGCCTGCAGTAGATGGAATGTGGCAATGGAACGCTGGCTGCGCGTGTCATAATAGGCTCTGAGCCTTTATATACCTGTGCACAGCAGCAGCCACCTTCAGTCTGCTGCTGGATAGCCAGCAGCAGCAGCAGCAGGAGAGGTATGTAATCAGGAGCCCTCCTGCTAAGGGTAGACAGCTGCTCGTTCCACCCCACCCCCCGCCTTAATTGGTTCTCCTCCCTTCCAACGGTGTTGAGGCGGGTGGGAACAGCAGGGGGTGAAGGTGCTGTGTTTAAAGAGGTGGAGTTATGCAGATCTAAAACGCGTGGATTGCAGCAGCAGCAAGCCGAAAAGTGCAGGCATGTAAGGGATCTAGAGGTTGACAACATGTCTTCTTAACGGGAGTCCAGGAGCTCATCTCCACAAATGGACTTTTCAGGATCCTTGGGTGGCTCCGTAGTTTGAAACCAATTCTGGTTATCGCTTCTCGGCCTTTTGGCTTAGATCTTGTATCTGGTCAGAAGGATCCTATAGTGTCTCCCCCTCGGCCTTGCAGCATCGCCACTTAGGTGGCTTAAGCTGCCTGCTGCTATTGGGGGGGGTCCAGAGGAAACGAGAGGTGATAATGGGCGTCAAGATTCGCTATGCCGGGACTGATGATATTCGGGTCAAAAATGCTTTTCGCATTGATATTGAGGAGTCGAAGAGGAATTTCTTTAACCTGCGGTTCTTGGTGGAAGTCGTCATCTTCAAGATTTTGAATGTTGGTCGTGGAGACATCATTTGCCTACAGGAGTTCCCAAAGAATGGCCGGTACGTTTTAGTCCTTGATCGTATGGCAGCTTGCCAGAATCTTTTCAAGACTCTAAAGGATCAGCAAGCCTTGGATCATCCGGCTCTTGATGGGCTTACATTCACGGTATTGTATACTAAGGGGGAAGTGCCAGTTGTTGTGTTTATGCACAACCCCCTTGTGGATGTGGAGGACATTACTAGATTCCTGAACTGTCATTGCAGCTATGTGTCCTACTCACACAAGGTGAGGAATGAGGTGGGCTTGTGGACTGGCAAACACAAGTTTTTTGTTCGGTTCCAGGAGGACCCCCAGGGACCTGGGGGTATCCACTACCCTCCCCTCAGTTTTGCCATCGGGAGGGATAGAGGGTATATGTTTTTTCCTGGTGCTCCGCGTTTTTGCAGGAAGTGTAAATCCTTTGGACACTACCAAGAGGACTGCACGGTGGAGAAGTTTTGTGGGAAATGCAATAAAGAGGGTCATCTGGCAATGGAGTGTACTAACTCCATGGTTTGTAATGCATGTGGCGAGGAGGGACACGCTTTCAAGGACTGTCCCCATCGTTCCAGGTCATATGCAGAGGCCGTGTCCCCACGTCCTACTACTGCCGCCACTATTGGTGAGGCGATCGAGGCAGTAAGGGACTTCATGGAAGAGATGGAGCAAGCACCCGATCCTGCTGGTGGAAGCGCTGTTGAGATAGAGCCTGCAGATATGTCAATTCTGCTTGATGTGAGTGGTGAGGGAGAAGTGAGCGGTTCACTCTCCACAACGCCGGTGTTGGCTTTGGAAAGCTCAGAGGCAATTCATGAAGGTGGTGGTGGCCAGGGTGACTTCACCGGGGCTGTGGTGAGGCCCCCTGATGAGGACTCTGATGTGTCTTCTGCAAAGAAGTTCCGGCCAGATTTTTCACCTGCCAGTATTGGGAGCATCAGCCCCTTAAGTGATAGGAGCTATCCCGAGAGCTACAGTGCCTCTCCTAGGAGGTCTTTTTTTGAGGAGGGGGCCAGCATTCTCTGCTTAACATCAGGAATCGAGTTTCAAGACGAGAAAGGTTGACTCTTCGGTGGGGGGTATGTTCTTTTTTACCGAATATGGTTAAAAAATGGGCTCCAACGTGGGCTGTAGTGTACTGTCAATAAATGTAAGGCTTATAAAATCTAAGCCTAGAAGATTGGCTATACTGGAAGAACTAAAAAATCTTGGAGCAAATATTTACTGTCTGCAAGAGTGCGGAATTGAAGAGTCACCTCCTGAAAAGGACTGGGTATATGGGCATAGTATTTGGTCAGGTTCAATGACAAACAAAAATGATGGTGTGGGGATTTTGTTGGGGAATAGGGATTTAAGTTTTGAAAATTATATGGTGGTGGAGCCAGGTCGTTGTATAATGGCAGTGGTTAAGGGGAGAGGGTGGAGGGTGAAAATTGTTAACGTGTATTGTCCAATTAACAAAGGGGATAGGTTAGCACTATTAGAGAAAATATGTTTATTTTTGCCTGGAAGGATTCCAATATTATTAGTTGGTGATTTCAATTGTGTTTCTGAAGGGGAAATTGATGTCACGGGTAAGGTCCTTAATCAAATTACATCTGATTTTTCTTTTTTAGATGCAGCGGAATTTTTGAGTAAGCCACCACCGGCCACATATAGAGCTGATAGGGGAGGAATAGTGTCCAGGATTGACCGCATGCTGTATACAAATAGAGGTTTGGTGTGTACATTTTTTAAACAGCATGTTTTTTCTTTCACAGACCATGAATGTTTGTGGGGTATGTTTGAAGGTGATAAAAAAATGGTGCATGGTGTTGGGGTATGGAAGCTAAATGTTAGGTTGTTAGAGGATGTTAGGTTTATGAGAGACTTCGAAAGTAAGTATGAATGGTGGAGGTCTAGGAAAAATAATTTTGTGGATGTGACTGTATGGTGGGATTGGGTGAAAGTGGAAATTAAGAATTTTTTTAGGAGGTGGGGTTATAAAAAAGCAGCAATTGAAAGAGGCAGATTTAAAGATTTAAATATGAGGATTGAGTGGTTACATAAAATGAGTATGAAAGGAATTGATGTTAGTGATCAACTCAGAGGAGCGAGAGATGAGATGAAGCGTGTTTTGGAAAAGCGTGGGAAGGAAATTATTTTTAGGACGAGAGTTGAGCATTTGGATATGGATGAGAAGTGTACGAGGTACTTTTTTAAAAAAATGTGCAGTAAAAAAGATGAGTTGGATGAGGTTGTAAATGATAATGGTATGACTGTGGTTGGAAGGGAAGTGTTGGATGAGGTACATAGTTTCTATAGTAGTTTATTTGAGTCTAAATGGGTGGATGGGGGTTTGAAAGAGCATGTGTTAGGTATGTTGGAGAGTCAGCTTGAATCAGGGGAACGTGAGTGTTTGAGTGAGGATATTGTTTTTGATGAGGTTAAAAAGGCGGTGGATGGTGCGAAAAAGAATAAAACACCTGGGAAAGATGGGTTGCCTGTGGAGTTTTATGTAAAAGCATGGGATGTGATTGGTGTTGATTTTGTGGAGGTATGTCAATATATGTGGATGAATGGTGTACTTTGTAATTCCATGAAAGAAGGAGTAGTTGTTTTACTATATAAGAAGGGTGAGAAAAAGAATTTGCGTAATTGGAGGCCGATTACATTACTCAATGCAGATTATAAAGTCTTTAGCAAAATTCTGGCTAACCGTATGCGTGGGGTGATTGGAAGTGTGGTTGGTGATGATCAAGTGTGCGCGGTGCCAGGTAGGTGTGTGACTGATAACCTCTTGTTGAGAGACGTAATTGGAGATTGTATGTTTAGGAAGGGGAAATGTATGGTTTTTTGTGTGGATTTTGAGAAAGCTTTTGATAGAGTGTCGCATGCGTTTATGTTTGAGGTGTTATTTAGGATGGGTTTTCCTAGTGTTTTTGTGAATGCCATAAGGTGTTTGTATGATGGTGTGGTGAGTGAAGTGTTAGTGAATGGATGTTTGAGTGAGAAGGTGTGCATAAAATCAGGGGTCAGGCAGGGGTGTCCGTTGTCCCCTGTCCTGTTTATAAGTGTGATTGAGCCCCTGTTGTGCATGATTCGGAAAGAGAAAGTGATGAATGGTCTTCTGATCCCAGGGAGTGGTGGAAAGACTGTAAAGGTAATGGGGTATATGGACGATGTTGTTGTGGTGAGTGATAATATGGCTGCTATGAATCGAGCAAGGTTGCTTTTAGATTTCTTTTGTGGTGCATCTGGTTTTAGGGTGAATTGGGGGAAGTATAGCTTTAAGTGTTTCGGGGATTCGAGTGTTAGGATGGATGGTGTGATATGTGAAGAAGGTGCTATTAAGGTTTTGGGGGTGTGGTTTAACAAAGATCTGAAAGGGAATGAGAGTTGGGATGAATGCGGTAAGAGGATTGAACAGAAGTTAAATTTTTGGAGGTTACGGGACTTGACATTGTCAGGCAAAGTCCTTATTATTAAGTCAGTGATTCTTCCTATGTTACTTTTTGTGTCAGTGGTTTTTCCAGCCCCTTATAGGGGTTTTAGGCGGATTGAGAAGCTAATTTTTACGTTTTATTGGGGAAGTAAGATGGAAAAACTTAAAAGGGAATATTTGTGTAAGTTACGTGAACATGGGGGAATGGATTTCCCAAATTTTGAATTTTGTCTTGGTTTAAATTATATTAAAACGGTGGTTGTTCTGTTAGGTAGGGATAACAAGACGGCTTTTATGATTAAATATATGGCTGGATGGATGTTGTTTGGGTTGAAATGGATGAGAAGGGATGCAAGAGTGCCTGTTTCGTTTAAATATCCAGTGTGGTATGAGTTTGTTGAAAAATTTGTTGTCAAGCATGATTTGTTGGATGTTCCTATGGGTGATTTCAAAGTGATAAGGAATGTAAGGAGAAGGATGCGTGTTAGAGAGTTTGAATGTAACATTAGGGGCTTGAGATCGAGTGAAGCGTTGTGTGTATGGAGGAACCTGAGTATAAAAGGAATATCGAATAGGCAGCGTGATATCGTATGGATGAGTTTGCATGAGATTTTGCCTGTGAGAGAGGTACAGAAGAGGAGGGATCTGATTAGAACAGAGGTATGTCCGAGGGATGGATGTGGGGCGAGTGAAACTGTTATGCATTTGGTTTGGAATTGTGATTATGCTCAGAGTGTTTGGAAGGGAGTGGGTGGTTTATGCAAGGAACTAGAGGGCGTGAATTTTATAAATTGGAGAGTGGTAATGTTTGGGATGGGTGCAAGTAGCCGGGTGAAAGAGAGATTGTTGTGGTTGATAATGGCATGTGTAATAGAAAGTCTGTGGGACGTTAGGAATTTGTGTTTATTTAAAAGGAAAATAATCTCAGTTAATAATTGTGTTAGGATGGTTTTGTCAAGGTTATACATAGTTTATTTATGGGACAGCCGTGGCGGTGGTGGCTCTGATTCAGAAGGTTTTTGGAAAGTAAAAAAATGGAGGTCACTGGTAAAGTACCAGTAAGTCCTTGTTTAAGTGTTGTGATCTGTCTTTTTTTATGATAATGGTATGTTTTATAGTTTTTTGTCCATTCAAAAGGTATTACAACTGTTTCAGTATAAAGTTATAAATATGAAATAAAGAAAGTACCATTATGATGTAAGACTGGGCAACGTAGTATGAGTTTTTATACTATTGATTGTTGCTTGAAAAATTTTACTGAATGGTATAAAAAAAAAAAAAAAATCTGTTCTTATCAGTTTAATATCTGATACGTCCCCTATCTGGGGACCATATATTAAATGGATTTTTAGAACAGGGAGATGGAAAAAGAGCTTGCTCTGTCCACTCCACGCATTGACCTGGTATTGCAGTATCTCCAGGACCGGTGCACCCCTTCTTTAATGCAGTTTCTAAAATCAGAAAGAATTGAATTCAATGTTTTTTGTTCATTTTGCTTGTTTGTCGGATTTTGGGATGGACTCTTTGGCTTTGCTTTTCTTCTCCTCATTGGATTTTTCATGTTCAAAGTTGCAGAAGCCAGATTACAAGCTCATTTTGGTTCAACTTCAGCAACTGTGCATTGCATTGCCATGTAATGTGATGCAATGCTATCTTTCTAGCTCTCCCTTTTTACTTCCTTTTGGATAAACAGACATATTAGGCAAGCATTTTGGAGCTTTCACCTAAATAACTACAGGTGGTGAGATAAGCTGCACAATATAATTGACCTTTCAGTATATTGTTGCACACACACCATCTATTTAGCAAATGCCCTTGTTATCAACAGCAGCCTTTTAAACTCACCTGAGCTAACAGGTATGTGCGCTGGTTACTCTGCTGCGCTTAAAATTTCTTTTTTGGTTTGGTACAATGCCTTTTCTGAAACGTTGTCTCCTTCTGCTGGAACACTGACTTCTTTCATTTAATGCCTGCAGACTATAAAAGAGAACCCAACCCAAAAAGTTTGGTTGATTAGTCTGTGGCATTCTGTTAAACTGTTGCTTATGGCGGTCTCTGTGAGCTTCTCAGCGACATTCAGCCAGCCAGGTATCCTGCCTGCAGTAGATGGAATGTGGCAATGGAACGCTGGCTGCGCGTGTCATAATAGGCTCTGAGCCTTTATATACCTGTGCACAGCAGCAGCCACCTTCAGTCTGCTGCTGGACAGCCAGCAGCAGCAGCAGCAGGAGAGGTATGTAATCAGGAGCCCTCCTGCTAAGGGTAGACAGCTGCTCGTTCCACCCCACCCCCCGCCTTAATTGGTTCTCCTCCCTTCCAACGGTGTTGAGGCGGGTGGGAACAGCAGGGGGTGAAGGTGCTGTGTTTAAAGAGGTGGAGTTATGCAGATCTAAAACGCGTGGATTGCAGCAGCAGCAAGCCGAAAAGTGCAGGCATGTAAGGGATCTAGAGGTTGACAACATGTCTTCTTAACGGGAGTCCAGGAGCTCATCTCCACAAATGGACTTTTCAGGATCCTTGGGTGGCTCCGTAGTTTGAAACCAATTCTGGTTATCGCTTCTCGGCCTTTTGGCTAAGATCAAGTGTAGTATCTGTTCTTATCAGTTTAATATCTGATACGTCCCCTATCTGGGGACCATATATTAAATGGATTTTTAGAACAGGGAGATGGAAAAAGAGCTTGCTCTGTCCACTCCACGCATTGACCTGGTATTGCAGTATCTCCAGGACCGGTGCACCCCTTCTTTAATGCAGTTTCTAAAATCAGAAAGAATTGAATTCAATGTTTTTTGTTCATTTTGCTTGTTTGTCGGATTTTGGGATGGACTCTTTGGCTTTGCTTTTCTTCTCCTCATTGGATTTTTCATGTTCAAAGTTGCAGAAGCCAGATTACAAGCTCATTTTGGTTCAACTTCAGCAACTGTGCATTGCATTGCCATGTAATGTGATGCAATGCTATCTTTCTAGCTCTCCCTTTTTACTTCCTTTTGGATAAACAGACATATTAGGCAAGCATTTTGGAGCTTTCACCTAAATAACTACAGGTGGTGAGATAAGCTGCACAATATAATTGACCTTTCAGTATATTGTTGCACACACACCATCTATTTAGCAAATGCCCTTGTTATCAACAGCAGCCTTTTAAACTCACCTGAGCTAACAGGTATGTGCGCTGGTTACTCTGCTGCGCTTAAAATTTCTTTTTTGGTTTGCTACAATGCCTTTTCTGAAACGTCTCCTTCTGCTGGAACACTGACTTCTTTCATTTAATGCCTGCAGACTATAAAAGAGAACCCAACCCAAAAAGTTTGGTTGATTAGTCTGTGGCATTCTGTTAAACTGTTGCTTATGGCGGTCTCTGTGAGCTTCTCAGCGACATTCAGCCAGCCAGGTATCCTGCCTGCAGTAGATGGAATGTGGCAATGGAACGCTGGCTGCGCGTGTCATAATAGGCTCTGAGCATTTATATACCTGTGCACAGCAGCAGCCACCTTCAGTCTGCTGCTGGACAGCCAGCAGCAGCAGCAGCAGGAGAGGTATGTAATCAGGAGCCCTCCTGCTAAGGGTAGACAGCTGCTCGTTCCACCCCACCCCCCGCCTTAATTGGTTCTCCTCCCTTCCAACGGTGTTGAGGCGGGTGGGAACAGCAGGGGGTGAAGGTGCTGTGTTTAAAGAGGTGGAGTTATGCAGATCTAAAACGCGTGGATTGCAGCAGCAGCAAGCCGAAAAGTGCAGGCATGTAAGGGATCTAGAGGTTGACAACATGTCTTCTTAACGGGAGTCCAGGAGCTCATCTCCACAAATGGACTTTTCAGGATCCTTGGGTGGCTTCGTAGTTTGAAACCAATTCTGGTTATCGCTTCTCGGCCTTTTGGCTAAGATCAAGTGTAGTATCTGTTCTTATCAGTTTAATATCTGATACGTCCCCTATCTGGGGACCATATATTAAATGGATTTTTAGAACAGGGAGATGGAAAAAGAGCTTGCTCTGTCCACTCCACGCATTGACCTGGTATTGCAGTATCTCCAGGACCGGTGCACCCCTTCTTTAATGCAGTTTCTAAAATCAGAAAGAATTGAATTCAATGTTTTTTGTTCATTTTGCTTGTTTGTCGGATTTTGGGATGGACTCTTTGGCTTTGCTTTTCTTCTCCTCATTGGATTTTTCATGTTCAAAGTTGCAGAAGCCAGATTACAAGCTCATTTTGGTTCAACTTCAGCAACTGTGCATTGCATTGCCATGTAATGTGATGCAATGCTATCTTTCTAGCTCTCCCTTTTTACTTCCTTTTGGATAAACAGACATATTAGGCAAGCATTTTGGAGCTTTCACCTAAATAACTACAGGTGGTGAGATAAGCTGCACAATATAATTGACCTTTCAGTATATTGTTGCACACACACCATCTATTTAGCAAATGCCCTTGCTATCAACAGCAGCCTTTTAAACTCACCTGAGCTAACAGGTATGTGCGCTGGTTACTCTGCTGCGCTTAAAATTTCTTTTTGGGTTTGCTACAATGCCTTTTCTGAAACGTTGTCTCCTTCTGCTGGAACACTGACTTCTTTCATTTAATGCCTGCAGACTATAAAAGAGAACCCAACCCAAAAAGTTTGGTTGATTAGTCTGTGGCATTCTGTTAAACTGTTGCTTATGGCGGTCTCTGTGAGCTTCTCAGCGACATTCAGCCAGCCAGGTATCCTGCCTGCAGTAGATGGAATGTGGCAATGGAACGCTGGCTGCGCGTGTCATAATAGGCTCTGAGCCTTTATATACCTGTGCACAGCAGCAGCCACCTTCAGTCTGCTGCTGGACAGCCAGCAGCAGCAGCAGCAGGAGAGGTATGTAATCAGGAGCCCTCCTGCTAAGGGTAGACAGCTGCTCGTTCCACCCCACCCCCCGCCTTAATTGGTTCTCCTCCCTTCCAACGGTGTTGAGGCGGGTGGGAACAGCAGGGGGTGAAGGTGCTGTGTTTAAAGAGGTGGAGTTATGCAGATCTAAAACGCGTGGATTGCAGCAGCAGCAAGCCGAAAAGTGCAGGCATGTAAGGGATCTAGAGGTTGACAACATGTCTTCTTAACGGGAGTCCAGGAGCTCATCTCCACAAATGGACTTTTCAGGATCCTTGGGTGGCTCCGTAGTTTGAAACCAATTCTGGTTATCGCTTCTCGGCCTTTTGGCTAAGATCAAGTGTAGTATCTTTCGAAAAGGCGGTTTTGGATGTTGGCCGCCCTAGTAGATTGATACATTATGCACACTGGGGTTTAGGCGCTTGTTAGTACGCCAGGTGGCTAATATAGTCATCTGGTGGAAAGCATGGCCCCCAGGATCGACGCCATTGGGCCGGGGAAGATCGAAAGCCCGAAGTGTGAAGTGCCCCAGGAGTGGTGACCCTGGGGTGCCTTAACTCACTGGGATTGGGAACCCCACTTGAGTTTATGGCACATTTGCACTAGCACTTCAATATTTCTTTCTTCACACACACCCTTATTCCGGGCCTTCTGGCCTTAGGATGGGGAATTTTTCAATTCCCGGTCGAAGGTCCGGGCAGTATTATACTGTGAAACCTTCACTATTTATTTAATTTTTTTGTCACTGTGTGTCCACTTTTTCACGTGTGTCCACGTCCTTACTAGGATTTTGTCGGGATGCGGTTCCCTTACGGGTTCCTCTCTTGGCAGGTCTAGGGGGGGAGTGTGTGGCCATCAGGTTCCGCTCCCCCCTGAACCCCCCTGGCTCTCCTTTTTCGGGAGGAGAGCGTTGTTGGCTCCCCTCTTCCGGGAGGGGAGCACAGTCTTTGGCTCCCAGTGCCTTGCTCGGGTGAGAACTCGGGCAGGTGCTGGGGGTAAGATTGGGTCGCCTCTGGCTCCGGCTGGAGGTGGCTATTTGTCCCTGTTCCTCGCTGTGGCCTTCTGGCTCGGAGGGACGGGGAATGGTTTGGGGGACCCTTCTCCTTTTGGAGAGGGTTTCAAGAAGACCAGCATCCTAGTGCACTTTTTTTGTGGCACTTGTCACTTTTTTAAGCGCACTCGGGTTTTGTACACGAATTCGGGCTTTCGAAAGAAAAAAAAATCTGTTCTTATCAGTTTAATATCTGATACGTCCCCTATCTGGGGACCATATATTAAATGGATTTTTAGAACAGGGAGATGGAAAAAGAGCTTGCTCTGTCCACTCCACGCATTGACCTGGTATTGCAGTATCTCCAGGACCGGTGCACCCCTTCTTTAATGCAGTTTCTAAAATCAGAAAGAATTGAATTCAATGTTTTTTGTTCATTTTGCTTGTTTGTCGGATTTTGGGATGGACTCTTTGGCTTTGCTTTTCTTCTCCTCATTGGATTTTTCATGTTCAAAGTTGCAGAAGCCAGATTACAAGCTCATTTTGGTTCAACTTCAGCAACTGTGCATTGCATTGCCATGTAATGTGATGCAATGCTATCTTTCTAGCTCTCCCTTTTTACTTCCTTTTGGATAAACAGACATATTAGGCAAGCATTTTGGAGCTTTCACCTAAATAACTACAGGTGGTGAGATAAGCTGCACAATATAATTGACCTTTCAGTATATTGTTGCACACACACCATCTATTTAGCAAATGCCCTTGTTATCAACAGCAGCCTTTTAAACTCACCTGAGCTAACAGGTATGTGCGCTGGTTACTCTGCTGCGCTTAAAATTTCTTTTTTGGTTTGCTACAATGCCTTTTCTGAAACGTTGTCTCCTTCTGCTGGAACACTTACTTCTTTCATTTAATGCCTGCAGACTATAAAAGAGAACCCAACCCAAAAAGTTTGGTTGATTAGTCTGTGGCATTCTGTTAAACTGTTGCTTATGGCGGTCTCTGTGAGCTTCTCAGCGACATTCAGCCAGCCAGGTATCCTGCCTGCAGTAGATGGAATGTGGCAATGGAACGCTGGCTGCGCGTGTCATAATAGGCTCTGAGCCTTTATATACCTGTGCACAGCAGCAGCCACCTTCAGTCTGCTGCTGGACAGCCAGCAGCAGCAGCAGCAGGAGAGGTATGTAATCAGGAGCCCTCCTGCTAAGGGTAGACAGCTGCTCGTTCCACCCCACCCCCCGCCTTAATTGGTTCTCCTCCCTTCCAACGGTGTTGAGGCGGGTGGGAACAGCAGGGGGTGAAGGTGCTGTGTTTAAAGAGGTGGAGTTATGCAGATCTAAAACGCGTGGATTGCAGCAGCAGCAAGTCGAAAAGTGCAGGCATGTAAGGGATCTAGAGGTTGACAACATGTCTTCTTAACGGGAGTCCAGGAGCTCATCTCCACAAATGGACTTTTCAGGATCCTTGGGTGGCTCCGTAGTTTGAAACCAATTCTGGTTATCGCTTCTCGGCCTTTTGGCTAAGATCAAGTGTAGTATCTGTTCTTATCAGTTTAATATCTGATACGTCCCCTATCTGGGGACCATATATTAAATGGATTTTTAGAACAGGGAGATGGAAAAAGAGCTTGCTCTGTCCACTCCACGCATTGACCTGGTATTGCAGTATCTCCAGGACCGGTGCACCCCTTCTTTAATGCAGTTTCTAAAATCAGAAAGAATTGAATTCAATGTTTTTTGTTCATTTTGCTTGTTTGTCGGATTTTGGGATGGACTCTTTGGCTTTGCTTTTCTTCTCCTCATTGGATTTTTCATGTTCAAAGTTGCAGAAGCCAGATTACAAGCTCATTTTGGTTCAACTTCAGCAACTGTGCATTGCATTGCCATGTAATGTGATGCAATGCTATCTTTCTAGCTCTCCCTTTTTACTTCCTTTTGGATAAACAGACATATTAGGCAAGCATTTTGGAGCTTTCACCTAAATAACTACAGGTGGTGAGATAAGCTGCACAATATAATTGACCTTTCAGTATATTGTTGCACACACACCATCTATTTAGCAAATGCCCTTGTTATCAACAGCAGCCTTTTAAACTCACCTGAGCTAACAGGTATGTGCGCTGGTTACTCTGCTGCGCTTAAAATTTCTTTTTTGGTTTGCTACAATGCCTTTTCTGAAACGTTGTCTCCTTCTGCTGGAACACTGACTTCTTTCATTTAATGCCTGCAGACTATAAAAGAGAACCCAACCCAAAAAGTTTGGTTGATTAGTCTGTGGCATTCTGTTAAACTGTTGCTTATGGCGGTCTCTGTGAGCTTCTCAGCGACATTCAGCCAGCCAGGTATCCTGCCTGCAGTAGATGGAATGTGGCAATGGAACGCTGGCTGCGCGTGTCATAATAGGCTCTGAGCCTTTATATACCTGTGCACAGCAGCAGCCACCTTCAGTCTGCTGCTGGACAGCCAGCAGCAGCAGCAGCAGGAGAGGTATGTAATCAGGAGCCCTCCTGCTAAGGGTAGACAGCTGCTCGTTCCACCCCACCCCCCGCCTTAATTGGTTCTCCTCCCTTCCAACGGTGTTGAGGCGGGTGGGAACAGCAGGGGGTGAAGGTGCTGTGTTTAAAGAGGTGGAGTTATGCAGATCTAAAACGCGTGGATTGCAGCAGCAGCAAGCCGAAAAGTGCAGGCATGTAAGGGATCTAGAGGTTGACAACATGTCTTCTTAACGGGAGTCCAGGAGCTCATCTCCACAAATGGACTTTTCAGGATCCTTGGGTGGCTCCGTAGTTTGAAACCAATTCTGGTTATCGCTTCTCGGCCTTTTGGCTAAGATCAAGTGTAGTATCTGTTCTTATCAGTTTAATATCTGATACGTCCCCTATCTGGGGACCATATATTAAATGGATTTTTAGAACAGGGAGATGGAAAAAGAGCTTGCTCTGTCCACTCCACGCATTGACCTGGTATTGCAGTATCTCCAGGACCGGTGCACCCCTTCTTTAATGCAGTTTCTAAAATCAGAAAGAATTGAATTCAATGTTTTTTGTTCATTTTGCTTGTTTGTCGGATTTTGGGATGGACTCTTTGGCTTTGCTTTTCTTCTCCTCATTGGATTTTTCATGTTCAAAGTTGCAGAAGCCAGATTACAAGCTCATTTTGGTTCAACTTCAGCAACTGTGCATTGCATTGCCATGTAATGTGATGCAATGCTATCTTTCTAGCTCTCCCTTTTTACTTCCTTTTGGATAAACAGACATATTAGGCAAGCATTTTGGAGCTTTCACCTAAATAACTACAGGTGGTGAGATAAGCTGCACAATATAATTGACCTTTCAGTATATTGTTGCACACACACCATCTATTTAGCAAATGCCCTTGTTATCAACAGCAGCCTTTTAAACTCACCTGAGCTAACAGGTATGTGTGCTGGTTACTCTGCTGCGCTTAAAATTTCTTTTTTGGTTTGCTACAATGCCTTTTCTGAAACGTTGTCTCCTTCTGCTGGAACACTGACTTCTTTCATTTAATGCCTGCAGACTATAAAAGAGAACCCAACCCAAAAAGTTTGGTTGATTAGTCTGTGGCATTCTGTTAAACTGTTGCTTATGGCGGTCTCTGTGAGCTTCTCAGCGACATTCAGCCAGCCAGGTATCCTGCCTGCAGTAGATGGAATGTGGCAATGGAACGCTGGCTGCGCGTGTCATAATAGGCTCTGAGCCTTTATATACCTGTGCACAGCAGCAGCCACCTTCAGTCTGCTGCTGGACAGCCAGCAGCAGCAGCAGCAGGAGAGGTATGTAATCAGGAGCCCTCCTGCTAAGGGTAGACAGCTGCTCGTTCCACCCCACCCCCCGCCTTAATTGGTTCTCCTCCCTTCCAACGGTGTTGAGGCGGGTGGGAACAGCAGGGGGTGAAGGTGCTGTGTTTAAAGAGGTGGAGTTATGCAGATCTAAAACGCGTGGATTGCAGCAGCAGCAAGCCGAAAAGTGCAGGCATGTAAGGGATCTAGAGGTTGACAACATGTCTTCTTAACGGGAGTCCAGGAGCTCATCTCCACAAATGGACTTTTCAGGATCCTTGGGTGGCTCCGTAGTTTGAAACCAATTCTGGTTATCGCTTCTCGGCCTTTTGGCTAAGATCAAGTGTAGTATCTGTTCTTATCAGTTTAATATCTGATACGTCCCCTATCTGGGGACCATATATTAAATGGATTTTTAGAACAGGGAGATGGAAAAAGAGCTTGCTCTGTCCACTCCACGCATTGACCTGGTATTGCAGTATCTCCAGGACCGGTGCACCCCTTCTTTAATGCAGTTTCTAAAATCAGAAAGAATTGAATTCAATGTTTTTTGTTCATTTTGCTTGTTTGTCGGATTTTGGGATGGACTCTTTGGCTTTGCTTTTCTTCTCCTCATTGGATTTTTCATGTTCAAAGTTGCAGAAGCCAGATTACAAGCTCATTTTGGTTCAACTTCAGCAACTGTGCATTGCATTGCCATGTAATGTGATGCAATGCTATCTTTCTAGCTCTCCCTTTTTACTTCCTTTTGGATAAACAGACATATTAGGCAAGCATTTTGGAGCTTTCACCTAAATAACTACAGGTGGTGAGATAAGCTGCACAATATAATTGACCTTTCAGTATATTGTTGCACACACACCATCTATTTAGCAAATGCCCTTGTTATCAACAGCAGCCTTTTAAACTCACCTGAGCTAACAGGTATGTGCGCTGGTTACTCTGCTGCGCTTAAAATTTCTTTTTTGGTTTGCTACAATGCCTTTTCTGAAACGTTGTCTCCTTCTGCTGGAACACTGACTTCTTTCATTTAATGCCTGCAGACTATAAAAGAGAACCCAACCCAAAAAGTTTGGTTGATTAGTCTGTGGCATTCTGTTAAACTGTTGCTTATGGCGGTCTCTGTGAGCTTCTCAGCGACATTCAGCCAGCCAGGTATCCTGCCTGCAGTAGATGGAATGTGGCAATGGAACGCTGGCTGCGCGTGTCATAATAGGCTCTGAGCCTTTATATACCTGTGCACAGCAGCAGCCACCTTCAGTCTGCTGCTGGACAGCCAGCAGCAGCAGCAGCAGGAGAGGTATGTAATCAGGAGCCCTCCTGCTAAGGGTAGACAGCTGCTCGTTCCACCCCACCCCCCGCCTTAATTGGTTCTCCTCCCTTCCAACGGTGTTGAGGCGGGTGGGAACAGCAGGGGGTGAAGGTGCTGTGTTTAAAGAGGTGGAGTTATGCAGATCTAAAACGCGTGGATTGCAGCAGCAGCAAGCCGAAAAGTGCAGGCATGTAAGGGATCTAGAGGTTGACAACATGTCTTCTTAACGGGAGTCCAGGAGCTCATCTCCACAAATGGACTTTTCAGGATCCTTGGGTGGCTCCGTAGTTTGAAACCAATTCTGGTTATCGCTTCTCGGCCTTTTGGCTAAGATCAGGTGCAGTGATCTAAAGGTTGCTGCCTTGGTCTCGGCTAGGAGGTGCCTGGGGTACCCGACTTGTTGGCCTTGGGGGATCGCTCTCTCTTAACGGAGGGAGCTTCACCTCCTTGCAGCTATTGGCAGGTCGGCTTAGTCCCCGGACAACGGGGAGCGATCGCGTCTTGTCTTCGGGGCGACCCGAGGAAATAAGGGCGTTTTCCTTTGCTGAGCTTTATCGCTTAGTGGGCTGTGTAAGTTCTTGGGGTACCCCTCCCTCGGTCTTGGGTTTGTTCCTGCTTTTGTGGGATTCATTCCCTTGTTACTATTGGGGGAGGGCTTAGTCCCTGAGGGCCGAAAATGCCTTTTTCTTTTGGATTTGCGGTGGGGGAGACTCCACTGCGACAGTCCATTAGAATCATGGTGGATGAATGCCAGCGCCATGAGAAGAATCTGCAGTACATCGTGCATGAGATTCTTTTTGGGTTCTTCCACCTGGAGCGAGATAAGATCCTGTGTCTTTACGATCAGGAATTCCGTGGGCGATATACCATTTCCTTTATGGCTAAATCATGCTGTGATAATATCCATGCAGCACTGATGGTTGCGGACAAGGACGATGAGAGACTGAACGGGCTGAGCTTTGACTTCCTGTACGGTGAAGAGGAAGTACCCTTGGTGATCTTCATGTACAGCCCATTCGTCTCTGAGGGCGATATCGAAACCTTTTTGAAGCGTTACTGCAAGTCAGTGCGCTTCTCACATGATATCCTCAACTCCCAGCGCTTCTGGAATGGGAAGAGGAAATACCTGGTGAAGTTCCATCCAGATCAGAGCGGCATTGGTGGTCTTCACCACCCGCCTGCTAATTTTGCCATTGGTAATGTCAGGGGATTCCTACACTACCCAGGAATGCCCCTTCAATGCCGGAATTGTCATGAATATGGGCATACACGAGAAAATTGTACAAGGGCTCATGTAGTCTTTTGCAACAAGTGCGGTAAGAGTGGGCACACCTCCGCTACGTGTGACTCTGAGATCGTATGTAACCTATGTGGGAAGGCAGGTCACGCCTTCAGGAATTGTCCGAGCAAAAAGTCAAAAACATATGACATGTTTAAGTCAGGTCAACTGACTATCCAAGAATACTTCGGAGGGAGTATTACTACACCTGCCCCTGGACCTGGGTTGGCGCACGCTGACGGGTCCGGAACAAATCCTTCAACGGCTCCGCCAGAGGGCCCGCTGGTAGTTCCACAGAAGGACGGTCGTAGGGGTTCCATAAGATTAACCGAGGGTTCGCTCTCTGTGGAATTGATCGATGTTCTGGCTCTAGATGTTGCCGTATCTCAGAGTCAAGAGGAAGGGTCCTCATCCAGCATGAATGCACCACCGGCATTATGTGGAACTGAGGAGACCTCTAGTACCCCGATTAAGCAAGCACCCAGATTCGCCACACCATCATCGGTGATCTTGGGTAAGGGCAAAAAGGGTACGCTCCTTAATCGATCAACCAGTGTGTCGGATAGAGAGACCTCTAGGGCGCGAAGTAAAAAGGACCCGGCTAAGACCCAGTCGAGCCCTGGTCCTCGAACCAGAAGTCGCAGTAGTTCCGTGACCAGACCAGAGGACAAGACGACCCAGAGGGATGACACCCGTTCCATAGACCAGACCGCCATGAGGACTGCAGATGCACAGGACTTGGAAAAGATGGACAGCTCCCAGCCTCTGAAAAGGCAACGGGAGGACGTAAAGCAACCTGATATCCAAAGAAAACACGGATGTCGAGGTCCAGATGAGGAGTCAAAAGTGGATGATGCCTTTTTGCCTGCTTCAGATCCCGGTAATATTAAACAAATCCTGACCCCTGGAGATGCGGAGGAGGAGGTGCCGTGTATTGACTTCTTCCCATCTTCAGATCCTGATTCTTCTTAATGTCTGTTCCTTTTAAAATCTCCTCACTAAATGTGAGGTCCCTAAAGAGCCCTACACGTAGGGCTGCTTTATTTTCTTATTTAGAGACATTGGACTTTGATTTCTGGTTTCTACAAGAATGTGGTATACAGAGTAATTTAAATTATAAGGACTTAAAAGAAGACTGGAAACTGGGCGCTTCTGTGTGGTCCGGTGCTAATGACTGTCGTGCTGCCGGAGTTGGACTACTTTGCCGTGGACATTCTACCATCATTCAATCTGTGACTGAAATTATACCTGGCAGAGCTATTTTAATACATCTTGTTTTTAATGGACTTTCTTTACGTTTATTAAATGTGTACGCTCCTCCTGGGAAGCAGGAAAGGGCGGATTTACTTGAAATATTGCCATTATTTTGTGTTGGGTCAACCCCCCTGCTAGTGGGAGGAGATTTTAATTGTTTACGTGATGGGGAATCCCGGCAGGGTGGGGATGTGAATCGTAAAGACCGTACCTCCTATTTGTTGAAAAGTTTAATTGATGATTTTAGATTACAGGACTGCTGGAAGGAACTCTTGCCGGCGGATCCAGGTGTTACATGGTCCAATGGAAGAGTTTCTTCTAGAATTGATTTCATATTTGCTTCTACTGCCTTTAAACCTTGTAAATGTTTTCTTTTATCTAATTTATTCTCTGATCATAAAGTTTTATCTGTGTTTTTAGAGTTAGCAGGGGAACAAAATACCTCAAGAGGCCCATGGAGATTAAATACAACTCTCCTAGAGGATATTGATATTCAAAAGAGGTTTGTGCAGGCCTACCAGTGCTGGCAATCAAAGAGAGACCCCCGCGCCTCGATGCTGGATTGGTGGGAGAGCATTAAACCTAAGATTAAATTATTTTTTATTAAGGCAGGGAAAATGAAAGCAAAAAAGAAAAAGCAGTGGTTTTATGTTTTTAATATGAGATTACAAGTACTCTTTAAACTAAAAGAAGTTGGTATTGATGTGGATGATGATATTGCAAATCTTAAGTCTGAAATAAAAAATGCTCTTAATGAAAAAGGAAAACAAATAATTTTTAACTCCCATGTACAGCACCTGGAGGAAGGAGAGAAATGCTCCCGATTCTTCTTCAAAAAGGTAATGGGGAGGAGGGACGCAATCCTAAATCTTGAAGGTGAAAATGATATTAAGGGTATGTTAGGAAAAGCTTTTAATTTTTATCAACTTCTTTTTAACACTAAAGTTATAGATCCATCCTTTTTAGAGTATGCTATTAATTCCCTTGATTTTAAGTTAGATATTTTAGACCAGGGTATTTTATCTAGGGATCTCACCAGTGAGGAACTTTTACAGATTTTTAAAAGTTTCTCCAGTGGGAAAGCCCCTGGGGAAGACGGTCTACCGATTGAGTTTTATCTGACTTTTTGGGGAATTTTAAAGAACGATATGTTTTTATTGTTTAAAGAAGCTTTTAATACTAATAAATTACCCCCATCTTGGAGGAGAGGTCTGGTATCTTTAATATATAAAAAAGGGGATAGGAGCCAACTTAAAAACTGGCGGCCTATTACGCTTTTAAACCTTGATTATAAAATTTTAGCTAAACTTATTGCAGTCCGTTTAAAACCCTTTATAGCCAAATTAATTCACCCTAACCAGGTATGTGGTGTTCCCGGAAGAACCATAGCTGAGTCCCTCAACATAATTAGGGATACCATATGGTATTCAAAAGAGAGAAGTCAAAACCTTGCTATTTTATCCTTAGACTTTGAAAAAGCTTTTGACAGGGTATCGCATGAATTTCTTTTTATGGTTCTTAAAAAAATGGCGTTTCCAGAGAAAATTTTAACCCGCATTATGCTTTTATATCATTCTTGTTTTAGTCAAATTTCTGTAAATGGGTTTTTAACGAAGGGGGTTCCTCTATTATCAGGGGTGAAACAAGGGTGCCCTCTCTCACCACTGCTCTTTATCTGTGTTATGGAACCACTATTAACCATACTGAGAAAAGATAAAGTAATTAAAGGGGTACCTATTCCCGGGAGTAAGGGTATGCAACTTAAAGCCCTAAGTTACATGGATGATGTTACCATACTATGTCCAGATTCCACATCTCTGAGGAGGGTATTGAGAAACACACAATTTTTCTGTGAAGCCTCAGGTTTTAAATTAAATATAGATAAATGTGACTGTTTTAATGTGGGGGGATGGGACTCCTCTTTGACCCGTGGGATAGTGATACAGAAAAATCACATAAAAATTTTAGGAATTATTTTTAACCAAGCCAATGAGGGGGACCCTAACTGGGACTCTGCAATGGATAAAATAGAAAAAAAGATCTCATTGTGGAATTTAAGGAACCTTAGTATGGAAGGTAAAATTTTAATTATTAAAGCTGTTTTAATTCCCATTATGTTGTATGTTGCAATGGTGTTTCCCCCTTCCAATTTACAAATCAAGAAAGTAACAAGAATTGTTTTTATGTTTTTATGGGGTTCAAAAATGGAAAAGTTAAAAAGAGATCTGATGTACAAATGTAAATCTAATGGAGGTAAAGATGTACCCAATTTTTTTACCTTTTTCCATATAAAGTATTTCTGCTTCTGTTTTAAGGTTTTTAAATCTGATGGCATTTTTAGTTATTTTTTAAAATATGCAGCAGGAATGATTTTTAAAAGGTGGTTTAGCCTACCTTTAAGTTCTCCTGTGCTCCTGTGCCCACCTAAACAGTATGTGATACTTGAGAAAACGGTCAGACTTTTAGGTCTCCAGGAATTGGAGCCTGATATATTGGGGGACCAAAGGAAGGTATCTATTGCTTGCAGACACTCTGAGGACACAATTCCTGTCTCCAATTTTTCACAGGCAAGGTCCAAAACGGTGTGGCGAAATGTGTACGGGAAATATCTTGCAAATGTACACAAGGACCTTGCCTGGGCTATCGTCCACCAGTGCCTCCCTACCCGTGAGTTTCAACATAGGCGGGGGCTGGTGGCGAGAGCCAAATGTCCAAGAGATATATGCGGGGAAAGTGAGTCTGTATTGCATCTCTTTTGGAATTGTCATTTTGCACAGGAGGTTTGGAGAAAGGTAGGCCCACTTTTAAAATGGGCATGTGGCCTGAAAGATTTTAATCACTTTTATGTCTTTTATGGTCTTTTTAAGTGTCCAAATTTTAAACAATTCCGAGTTGCCTGGATTATTATTAATTGTTTTAAAAATGCCATGTGGAAAGTTAGAAATATTTTACTCTTCAAACATGATCATATTGATTCAACAGACTGTATAAAAATTGCTTTAAGTGAAATGTATATTTACTATCTCAGAGATAAAAAACTGTATGGAGCAAAAGAAGCGGCTTCTATGTGGTGTGTACAATTATGGAACACAATTAGTGGTAATTAAATAAACCCAAGTACATCTGTAATTATGATTTTCTTAATTGTTACAATGGTTTTATGATGGTAAATTGTGTTTTTACAAAAAACTTGAATTGATTATTATCATGTTTTATAATTTTATTGTAATGTTATAGATGTTCTTTTTTAAAACCTTTGTAAATATACTTTTGAATCAATAAAATTGCGTTGAAACCTTATCTGTTCTTATCAGTTTAATATCTGATACGTCCCCTATCTGGGGACCATATATTAAATGGATTTTTAGAACAGGGAGATGGAAAAAGAGCTTGCTCTGTCCACTCCACGCATTGACCTGGTATTGCAGTATCTCCAGGACCGGTGCACCCCTTCTTTAATGCAGTTTCTAAAATCAGAAAGAATTGAATTCAATGTTTTTTGTTCATTTTGCTTGTTTGTCGGATTTTGGGATGGACTCTTTGGCTTTGCTTTTCTTCTCCTCATTGGATTTTTCATGTTCAAAGTTGCAGAAGCCAGATTACAAGCTCATTTTGGTTCAACTTCAGCAACTGTGCATTGCATTGCCATGTAATGTGATGCAATGCTATCTTTCTAGCTCTCCCTTTTTACTTCCTTTTGGATAAACAGACATATTAGGCAAGCATTTTGGAGCTTTCACCTAAATAACTACAGGTGGTGAGATAAGCTGCACAATATAATTGACCTTTCAGTATATTGTTGCACACACACCATCTATTTAGCAAATGCCCTTGTTATCAACAGCAGCCTTTTAAACTCACCTGAGCTAACAGGTATGTGCGCTGGTTACTCTGCTGCGCTTAAAATTTCTTTTTTGGTTTGCTACAATGCCTTTTCTGAAACGTTGTCTCCTTCTGCTGGAACACTGACTTCTTTCATTTAATGCCTGCAGACTATAAAAGAGAACCCAACCCAAAAAGTTTGGTTGATTAGTCTGTGGCATTCTGTTAAACTGTTGCTTATGGCGGTCTCTGTGAGCTTCTCAGCGACATTCAGCCAGCCAGGTATCCTGCCTGCAGTAGATGGAATGTGGCAATGGAACGCTGGCTGCGTGTGTCATAATAGGCTCTGAGCCTTTATATACCTGTGCACAGCAGCAGCCACCTTCAGTCTGCTGCTGGACAGCCAGCAGCAGCAGCAGCAGGAGAGGTATGTAATCAGGAGCCCTCCTGCTAAGGGTAGACAGCTGCTCGTTCCACCCCACCCCCCGCCTTAATTGGTTCTCCTCCCTTCCAACGGTGTTGAGGCGGGTGGGAACAGCAGGGGGTGAAGGTGCTGTGTTTAAAGAGGTGGAGTTATGCAGATCTAAAACGCGTGGATTGCAGCAGCAGCAAGCCGAAAAGTGCAGGCATGTAAGGGATCTAGAGGTTGACAACATGTCTTCTTAACGGGAGTCCAGGAGCTCATCTCCACAAATGGACTTTTCAGGATCCTTGGGTGGCTCCGTAGTTTGAAACCAATTCTGGTTATCGCTTCTCGGCCTTTTGGCTAAGATCAAGTGTAGTATCTTTCGAAAAGGCGGTTTTGGATGTTGGCCGCCCTAGTAGATTGATACATTATGCACACTGGGGTTTAGGCGCTTGTTAGTACGCCAGGTGGCTAATATAGTCATCTGGTGGAAAGCATGGCCCCCCAGGATCGACGCCATTGGGCCGGGGAAGATCGAAAGCCCGAAGTGTGAAGTGCCCCAGGAGTGGTGACCCTGGGGTGCCTCAACTCACTGGGATTGGGAACCCCACTTGAGTTTATGGCACATTTGCACTAGCACTTCAATATTTCTTTCTTCACACACACCCTTATTCCGGGCCTTCTGGCCTTAGGATGGGGAATTTTTCAATTCCCGGTCGAAGGCCTGGGCAGTATTATACTGTGAAACCTTCACTATTTATTTAATTTTTTTGTCACTGTGTGTCCACTTTTTCACGTGTGTCCACGTCCTTACTAGGATTTTGTCGGGATGCGGTTCCCTTACGGGTTCCTCTCTTGGCAGGTCTAGGGGGGGAGTGTGTGGCCATCAGGTTCCGCTCCCCCCTGAACCCCCCTGGCTCTCCTCTTTCTGGAGGAGAGCGTTGTTGGCTCCCCTCTTCCGGGAGGGGAGCACAGTCTTTGGCTCCCAGTGCCTTGCTCGGGTGAGAACTCGGGCAGGTGCTGGGGGTAAGATTGGGTCGCCTCTGGCTCCGGCTGGAGGTGGCTATTTGTCCCTGTTCCTCGCTGTGGCCTTCTGGCTCGGAGGGACGGGGAATGGTTTGGGGGACTCTTCTCCTTTTGGAGAGGGTTTCAAGAAGACCAGCATCCTAGTGCACTTTTTTTGTGGCACTTGTCACTTTTTTAAGCGCACTCGGGTTTTGTACACGAAAAAAGAAAATAAAAAATAAAAAAAAAAAAAATCTGTTCTTATCAGTTTAATATCTGATACGTCCCCTATCTGAGGACCATATATTAAATGGATTTTTAGAACAGGGAGATGGAAAAAGAGCTTGCTCTGTCCACTCCACGCATTGACCTGGTATTGCAGTATCTCCAGGACCGGTGCACCCCTTCTTTAATGCAGTTTCTAAAATCAGAAAGAATTGAATTCAATGTTTTTTGTTCATTTTGCTTGTTTGTCGGATTTTGGGATGGACTCTTTGGCTTTGCTTTTCTTCTCCTCATTGGATTTTTCATGTTCAAAGTTGCAGAAGCCAGATTACAAGCTCATTTTGGTTCAACTTCAGCAACTGTGCATTGCATTGCCATGTAATGTGATGCAATGCTATCTTTCTAGCTCTCCCTTTTTACTTCCTTTTGGATAAACAGACATATTAGGCAAGCATTTTGGAGCTTTCACCTAAATAACTACAGGTGGTGAGATAAGCTGCACAATATAATTGACCTTTCAGTATATTGTTGCACACACACCATCTATTTAGCAAATGCCCTTGTTATCAACAGCAGCCTTTTAAACTCACCTGAGCTAACAGGTATGTGCGCTGGTTACTCTGCTGCGCTTAAAATTTCTTTTTTGGTTTGCTACAATGCCTTTTCTGAAACGTTGTCTCCTTCTGCTGGAACACTGACTTCTTTCATTTAATGCCTGCAGACTATAAAAGAGAACCCAACCCAAAAAGTTTGGTTGATTAGTCTGTGGCATTCTGTTAAACTGTTGCTTATGGCGGTCTCTGTGAGCTTCTCAGCGACATTCAGCCAGCCAGGTATCCTGCCTGCAGTAGATGGAATGTGGCAATGGAACGCTGGCTGCGCGTGTCATAATAGGCTCTGAGCCTTTATATACCTGTGCACAGCAGCAGCCACCTTCAGTCTGCTGCTGGACAGCCAGCAGCAGCAGCAGCAGGAGAGGTATGTAATCAGGAGCCCTCCTGCTAAGGGTAGACAGCTGCTCGTTCCACCCCACCCCCCGCCTTAATTGGTTCTCCTCCCTTCCAATGGTGTTGAGGCGGGTGGGAACAGCAGGGGGTGAAGGTGCTGTGTTTAAAGAGGTGGAGTTATGCAGATCTAAAACGCGTGGATTGCAGCAGCAGCAAGCCGAAAAGTGCAGGCATGTAAGGGATCTAGAGGTTGACAACATGTCTTCTTAACGGGAGTCCAGGAGCTCATCTCCACAAATGGACTTTTCAGGATCCTTGGGTGGCTCCGTAGTTTGAAACCAATTCTGGTTATCGCTTCTCGGCCTTTTGGCTAAGATCAAGTGTAGTATCTTTCGAAAA
Organism: Phyllobates terribilis; assembly: GCF_046119375.1. Lineage (NCBI taxonomy): Eukaryota > Metazoa > Chordata > Amphibia > Anura > Dendrobatidae > Phyllobates > Phyllobates terribilis. The sequence goes on from NW_027363137.1 coordinate 546,876, forward strand.
GGCGGTTTTGGATGTTGGCCGCCCTAGTAGATTGATACATTATGCACACTGGGGTTTAGGCGCTTGTTAGTACGCCAGGTGGCTAATATAGTCATCTGGTGGAAAGCATGGCCCCCCAGGATCGACGCCATTGGGCCGGGGAAGATCGAAAGCCCGAAGTGTGAAGTGCCCCAGGAGTGGTGACCCTGGGGTGCCTCAACTCACTGGGATTGGGAACCCCACTTGAGTTTATGGCACATTTGCACTAGCACTTCAATATTTCTTTCTTCACACACACCCTTATTCCGGGCCTTCTGGCCTTAGGATGGGGAATTTTTCAATTCCCGGTCGAAGGCCTGGGCAGTATTATACTGTGAAACCTTCACTATTTATTTAATTTTTTTGTCACTGTGTGTCCACTTTTTCACGTGTGTCCACGTCCTTACTAGGATTTTGTCGGGATGCGGTTCCCTTACGGGTTCCTCTCTTGGCAGGTCTAGGGGGGGAGTGTGTGGCCATCAGGTTCCGCTCCCCCCTGAACCCCCCTGGCTCTCCTCTTTCTGGAGGAGAGCGTTGTTGGCTCCCCTCTTCCGGGAGCGGAGCACAGTCTTTGGCTCCCAGTGCCTTGCTCGGGTGAGAACTCGGGCAGGTGCTGGGGGTAAGATTGGGTCGCCTCTGGCTCCGGCTGGAGGTGGCTATTTGTCCCTGTTCCTCGCTGTGGCCTTCTGGCTCGGAGGGACGGGGAATGGTTTGGGGGACTCTTCTCCTTTTGGAGAGGGTTTCAAGAAGACCAGCATCCTAGTGCACTTTTTTTGTGGCACTTGTCACTTTTTTAAGCGCACTCGGGTTTTGTACACGAAAAAAGAAAATAAAAAAAAAAAAAAAAAAAAATCTGTTCTTATCAGTTTAATATCTGATACGTCCCCTATCTGAGGACCATATATTAAATGGATTTTTAGAACAGGGAGATGGAAAAAGAGCTTGCTCTGTCCACTCCACGCATTGACCTGGTATTGCAGTATCTCCAGGACCGGTGCACCCCTTCTTTAATGCAGTTTCTAAAATCAGAAAGAATTGAATTCAATGTTTTTTGTTCATTTTGCTTGTTTGTCGGATTTTGGGATGGACTCTTTGGCTTTGCTTTTCTTCTCCTCATTGGATTTTTCATGTTCAAAGTTGCAGAAGCCAGATTACAAGCTCATTTTGGTTCAACTTCAGCAACTGTGCATTGCATTGCCATGTAATGTGATGCAATGCTATCTTTCTAGCTCTCCCTTTTTACTTCCTTTTGGATAAACAGACATATTAGGCAAGCATTTTGGAGCTTTCACCTAAATAACTACAGGTGGTGAGATAAGCTGCACAATATAATTGACCTTTCAGTATATTGTTGCACACACACCATCTATTTAGCAAATGCCCTTGTTATCAACAGCAGCCTTTTAAACTCACCTGAGCTAACAGGTATGTGCGCTGGTTACTCTGCTGCGCTTAAAATTTCTTTTTTGGTTTGCTACAATGCCTTTTCTGAAACGTTGTCTCCTTCTGCTGGAACACTGACTTCTTTCATTTAATGCCTGCAGACTATAAAAGAGAACCCAACCCAAAAAGTTTGGTTGATTAGTCTGTGGCATTCTGTTAAACTGTTGCTTATGGCGGTCTCTGTGAGCTTCTCAGCGACATTCAGCCAGCCAGGTATCCTGCCTGCAGTAGATGGAATGTGGCAATGGAACGCTGGCTGCGCGTGTCATAATAGGCTCTGAGCCTTTATATACCTGTGCACAGCAGCAGCCACCTTCAGTCTGCTGCTGGACAGCCAGCAGCAGCAGCAGCAGGAGAGGTATGTAATCAGGAGCCCTCCTGCTAAGGGTAGACAGCTGCTCGTTCCACCCCACCCCCCGCCTGAATTGGTTCTCCTCCCTTCCAACGGTGTTGAGGCGGGTGGGAACAGCAGGGGGTGAAGGTGCTGTGTTTAAAGAGGTGGAGTTATGCAGATCTAAAACGCGTGGATTGCAGCAGCAGCAAGCTGAAAAGTGCAGGCATGTAAGGGATCTAGAGGTTGACAACATGTCTTCTTAACGGGAGTCCAGGAGCTCATCTCCACAAATGGACTTTTCAGGATCCTTGGGTGGCTCCGTAGTTTGAAACCAATTCTGGTTATCGCTTCTCGGCCTTTTGGCTCAGATCTGTAATGGGTCTAGTCATTTGGCTGTCTGTGCGTTAACTCTTGGCCCTGTGGCATCGCCATTTTATGGCTTAAGCCACTTGCTGCTATAAGGAGTTGGCCAGTAGACACGACTAGCGATAATGGGACGCATTCGATACGCTGGGCCCGGTGAGGCTCGAGTGAAGTTTGGAATCCAGATTGATGTGGAAGAAGGCAAAGAAGGAATCTTTACCCTCAGCTTCGTGGTGAAGGAGATTTTGTTTGGACTCCTTGAAGTGAAGAAGGAAGAAATCTTGTGCCTTCAGCAATTCAAAAGCAAGTATAATCTTGTATTTACTTCTATGGCTGTTTGCAACAATTTCTATGATTGTTTGAAAAAGAATCTGGACAATCAATATTTGGATGGGCTGACTTTTGTCATCTTGTATTGCTCCAAAGAGGTACCTCTGACTGTTTTCATGTACAACCCACATGTGGACTTGGCTTTGATTTATGCCTTTCTAAATAGGCACTGCTATATTACCAAGGTGGCAGTAAAAGTCATGAATGAGGAGGAACTATGGACCGGTAAATATCGTTTCATGGTCAAGTTCCGGGAAAGTCCTGATGAACCAGGGGGTATACATTATCCTCCATCAAATTTTTCCATTGGGAGTGAGCGGGGTTACCTGTTCTTCCCCAATGCGCCCAGGTTTTGTCGTCATTGTAGGAGGTATGGCCATACTCAGGAAGCATGCGACATCAGACAGATTATTTGCAGGAAGTGCAATGAGGTGGGTCATTCTTCCAATAATTGCAAAAATGAAATAGTCTGTAATCTCTGCGGAGAGAAGGGGCATGCCTTCAGAGACTGTATATTCCATCCTGGTTCATATGCGGGGGCAGCGGGAAGGGGAAGGAGAAGAAATGAATCTCCTGCACCCACAGCTACAACTCCGACTGCTCCAACTCCGACTGCTCCGATATCTACTCTGGCTTTCCTGGATGAGGAGGAGGCTCGGGTTGCTTTTCCAGAACTGGTTCGTGTGAATGTAAGAGGAAATATGGAGCTGGCACCTGAGCCACCGGTGCAGAGGGCCGCGTCTGTGGCTTCAGATGTCAGTGAGTCTGAGACGATAACTGATGATCGTATAGGCATGGAAGTGGCCCCGGTGGAGGATCTGGAGGCTGAAATTCCAGACATGATGGTTACATTGCAGGGGGAAGAGGAGTCTGATCTGACCAGAACACCGCATGTGGCCTGGAGCGATGTCGTTTCTGACCTTGAGGAGGAGGGAGGTCAGGGGGACTTTGACCCCCAGCGGCGGGATTATAGTTCAGATGAAGATGGAGGCGCTTCAGTGAAGAAAAAGAAGAAAACTGAACCATCCTTTTCCCCTTTAAGTGACTGCAGTGTGAGTCCAGCCCGGGTGTACCCTACTGCATCCGATCCCCAAGATGTGTCTTTTTTGGGGGAAGGCACAAACTACGATATCTGCACGTCCAGCGTCCTACCCCCAGAAGGGTTAGGATGATGTACAGGTGGGCATGTTGTCGTGACCTGCCACATCAAATTAATAGATGGGTGCCCAAGTTGTTCTCAGCATCTTGTCGCTAAATGTTAGGCTGATTAAATCTGAGTCGAGAAGAGTGGCAATTTTGGACTACTTGAGCAACTTGGATGCGGACGTATACTGTGTCCAGGAGTGTGGGATCTCCGATCCCTTAAGTGAAAATGCATGGCCTTTAGGTCAAAGTGTGTGGTCTGGTTCTGTATGTAATAAAAATTGTGGGGTAGGTGTTTTGGTGAAGGGTTATAGTGTTAAGATAGAAAGTTACATGGTGGTGGAGGCGGGGAGGTGTGTAATATGTGAGTTAAATTGTAGGGGGTGGAGGGTTAGGGTGGTAAATATGTATGCACCAATAGATAAAGGGGAGAGGCTGGAAATTTTTGAGAAATTATGTTTTTTTTTATCTGGCAAAATGCCAATAATTTTTGTTGGAGATTTCAATTGTGTGACGGAGGGGGATAAGATGGATGTTACAGGTAAAAGACTCAAGAGTCTTGTGGCGGATTTTTCCTTACAGGATGCTGCGGAAGTTTTTTTAGGTAATCCACCTCCTGCGACCTATAAGGCCGACAGGGGAGGCATAGAGTCTAGAATAGACCGTATCTTCTTTTCTTCACAAAATGTTATTTGTAGGAATTTCCAGCAGGAAGATGTTCCCTTCTCTGACCATGTGTGTTTGAGGGCACGTCTAGAAGGTAAGATTTCCTTTGTATATGGTGGTGGCGTGTGGAAACTTAATGTGCGTTTGCTGGAAGATAATAGGATCATGCGTGATTTTAGGCGAATGTATGTTAGGTGGAGGGATAAAAAAAGTGATTTCAGGAATGTGCTTGAGTGGTGGGACTGGATGAAGAGTGAGATTGTTTTTTTCTTTAGAAAAAGGGGCAGGAGGAAAGCAGCAATGAATAGAGCAAAATTTAATGATTTAAGCTCTAGACTGGAGTGGCTGAGGAAGTTAAGGATGATTGGAGTGGATGTGGATGTTTTGATGTGTCAAGTGAAAGAAGAGATTAAGAAATATATTGAGGGTAAAGGGAAAGAAATTATTTACCGTTCTAAGATTGAACATTTGGAGAAAAATGAGGAATGCACAAGGTTTTTTTTCAAAAAAGTTTTTGGGAAGAAAGTAGATATGGATGAGGTGGTGAATGGTGATGGGGTGTGTGTGAGTGGGAAGGATGTGATGCAGGAGGTGGTGTTGTTTTATAAGGAGTTGTATGGGGAAAAATGGGTTGATGATAGGATGTTGACTGATGCTTTGGGGTGTTTAGAAGGTTGTTTGGGTGAGGATGAACGTGAAATATTGGATGATGTAATTGTGTTGGATGAAGTTAAAAAAGTGGTGATGTCTGCGAGTAAGAATAAAACACCTGGGAAGGATGGACTGCCCGTGGAGTTATATGTTAAGGAATGGGACACGATGGGAAATGACTTATTGGAGGTGTGCCAGTATATGTTCACGGAGAATATGTTGAGTGAATCTATGAGAGATGGGGTGGTGGTTTTGGTTCATAAGAAAGGTGATAAAAAGGATTTGGGGAATTGGAGGCCAATCACCCTTTTGAATGCAGACTATAAGGTGTTTAGTAAATTGTTGGCTAGCCGGATGCGGGAAGTGATTGGCGGTGTGGTGGATGAAGATCAAGTGTGTGCAGTGCCTGGGAGAAGTATGACTGAAAATTTGGTGTTGTTGCGTGATGTGATTGGGGATTGTATGAGTCGTAAGCAGAAATGTTTGTTGTTTTCGGTTGATTTTGAAAAAGCTTTTGACCGTGTGTCACATAGCTTTATGTTTAAGGTTTTGTCTAAGATGGGTTATTCCAGGAATTTTGTAAACTGTGTTAGGAGTTTGTATTGTAATGTTTCAAGTGAATTTTTGGTGAATGGGTGGTTGAGTGAGAAAGTGAGAATTAAATCAGGAGTGCGTCAGGGGTGCCCTATGTCCCCTTTTTTGTTTATTAGTGTGATTGAAGTGTTGATGTGTATGGTTAGGAAGGATAAGGTTATGAGAAGTGTGATGATTCCTGGGAGTAATGGAAAGGATGTGAGAATTCTAGGTTACATGGATGATGTAGTGATTGTGAGTGGGAATATGGCTGCGATGAGTAGGGCAAGGTTGATATTAAGTTTGTTTTGTAGTGTCTCAGCTTTTAAGGTCAATTGGACTAAGAGTTCCTTTAAATGTTTTGGTGAGAGGAATGTACGGATGGATGGTGTGAGGTGTGAGGATGGTGCAATAAAGGTGCTTGGGATTAAGTTTAATGATGATTTGAAAGGAAATGAGAGTTGGGAAGATTGTGGGGTGAGAGTGGTGCGCAAGTTGAATTTTTGGCGAATGAGAGAACTAACTCTGACTGGGAAAGTTCTGATTATTAAGGCGGTTATTTTGCCTATTTTGTTGTTTGTTGCGAATGTATATCCTGCTGCTTTTAAGAAAATTAGGAAAACTGAGAAATTCATCTTTAATTTTCTTTGGGGAAGTCGCATGGAGAAATTGAAACGGGAATATGTCTATAAGTTATGTGTAAATGGTGGTTTGGATTTTCCAAATATTGATTTCTTTTTAGGGATTAGTTACGTGAAAATGGTGGTGGTGGTTCTAGGGAAAAGTAATAAGTGTGCTTATATGATGAAGTATTCGGCTGGATGGATGCTTTATGGCTTAAAGTGGGTCAAAAGGGATGCTAGAGTGCCTGTTGCTTTTAAGTGTCCTGTATGGTATGGTTGTGTTGAGAAATTTGTAAGGAAGTATGATTTGTTGTCCGTTAACATGAGTGATTTTAGGCAAAAGAAGAAAGTCATTAGGATGGTGCGTGAGCGTGAGGTGGTATGTAATATCAATGGGTTGAGAGGGGAGGAAGTAACCGAGATGTGGAGAAAATTAAGTATAGATGGTGTGACTAACAGACAGAGAGATATTGCTTGGATGATATTGCATGACATTTTGCCTGTTAGAGATGTGCAAAAGAAGAGGGATTTAGTTAAATCTGAGGTATGCCCGAGGGATGGATGTGGTTTGAGAGAGCATGTTAGACATATGGTATGGGATTGTGATTTTGCATATGATGTATGGAAGGGTATAGGGGGACTTTGCAAGGAATTGGTGGGTGTAAAGTATGTTAATTGGAAACTTGCTATGTTTGGGATGGGTGCATGTAGTAGAATTAAGGATAGGATTTTATGGTTGTTGGTGGTGTGTGTAATTGAAAGTTTGTGGGATGCGAGGAATTTGTTAGTTTTTAAAAGGAAGAAAATGTCAGTTAATGAATGTTTGAGATTGATTCTGTCACGTATGTATGTAATATACCTCTGGGATCAGGAACGTGGAAGTATTATAGATGCTGAAGGGATCTGGAAGTTTAAAAAGTGGAGGTTTTTGGTAAAGTTTAATTAGTAGTGTATAATGTACCTGATGATAAGGTTTGGTTTTATTTTTGATTATATACCAAGTGTGATGAAAGGCTAAGTGTCAATGAAAGGCTTTTGTAAGTCGATTTGATTGAGCTTATGCTCCGGCCTATCTGATTTGGTAAAAAAAAAAAATTAAAAAAAAAAAAAAAATAAAAAAATCTGTTCTTATCAGTTTAATATCTGATACGTCCCCTATCTGGGGACCATATATTAAATGGATTTTTAGAACAGGGAGATGGAAAAAGAGCTTGCTCTGTCCACTCCACGCATTGACCTGGTATTGCAGTATCTCCAGGACCGGTGCACCCCTTCTTTAATGCAGTTTCTAAAATCAGAAAGAATTGAATTCAATGTTTTTTGTTCATTTTGCTTGTTTGTCGGATTTTGGGATGGACTCTTTGGCTTTGCTTTTCTTCTCCTCATTGGATTTTTCATGTTCAAAGTTGCAGAAGCCAGATTACAAGCTCATTTTGGTTCAACTTCAGCAACTGTGCATTGCATTGCCATGTAATGTGATGCAATGCTATCTTTCTAGCTCTCCCTTTTTACTTCCTTTTGGATAAACAGACATATTAGGCAAGCATTTTGGAGCTTTCACCTAAATAACTACAGGTGGTGAGATAAGCTGCACAATATAATTGACCTTTCAGTATATTGTTGCACACACACCATCTATTTAGCAAATGCCCTTGTTATCAACAGCAGCCTTTTAAACTCACCTGAGCTAACAGGTATGTGCGCTGGTTACTCTGCTGCGCTTAAAATTTCTTTTTTGGTTTGCTACAATGCCTTTTCTGAAACGTTGTCTCCTTCTGCTGGAACACTGACTTCTTTCATTTAATGCCTGCAGACTATAAAAGAGAACCCAACCCAAAAAGTTTGGTTGATTAGTCTGTGGCATTCTGTTAAACTGTTGCTTATGGCGGTCTCTGTGAGCTTCTCAGCGACATTCAGCCAGCCAGGTATCCTGCCTGCAGTAGATGGAATGTGGCAATGGAACGCTGGCTGCGCGTGTCATAATAGGCTCTGAGCCTTTATATACCTGTGCACAGCAGCAGCCACCTTCAGTCTGCTGCTGGACAGCCAGCAGCAGCAGCAGCAGGAGAGGTATGTAATCAGGAGCCCTCCTGCTAAGGGTAGACAGCTGCTCGTTCCACCCCACCCCCCGCCTTAATTGGTTCTCCTCCCTTCCAACGGTGTTGAGGCGGGTGGGAACAGCAGGGGGTGAAGGTGCTGTGTTTAAAGAGGTGGAGTTATGCAGATCTAAAACGCGTGGATTGCAGCAGCAGCAAGCCGAAAAGTGCAGGCATGCAAGGGATCTAGAGGTTGACAACATGTCTTCTTAACGGGAGTCCAGGAGCTCATCTCCACAAATGGACTTTTCAGGATCCTTGGGTGGCTCCGTAGTTTGAAACCAATTCTGGTTATCGCTTCTCGGCCTTTTGGCTAAGATCAAGTGTAGTATCTGTTCTTATCAGTTTAATATCTGATACGTCCCCTATCTGGGGACCATATATTAAATGGATTTTTAGAACAGGGAGATGGAAAAAGAGCTTGCTCTGTCCACTCCACGCATTGACCTGGTATTGCAGTATCTCCAGGACCGGTGCACCCCTTCTTTAATGCAGTTTCTAAAATCAGAAAGAATTGAATTCAATGTTTTTTGTTCATTTTGCTTGTTTGTCGGATTTTGGGATGGACTCTTTGGCTTTGCTTTTCTTCTCCTCATTGGATTTTTCATGTTCAAAGTTGCAGAAGCCAGATTACAAGCTCATTTTGGTTCAACTTCAGCAACTGTGCATTGCATTGCCATGTAATGTGATGCAATGCTATCTTTCTAGCTCTCCCTTTTTACTTCCTTTTGGATAAACAGACATATTAGGCAAGCATTTTGGAGCTTTCACCTAAATAACTACAGGTGGTGAGATAAGCTGCACAATATAATTGACCTTTCAGTATATTGTTGCACACACACCATCTATTTAGCAAATGCCCTTGTTATCAACAGCAGCCTTTTAAACTCACCTGAGCTAACAGGTATGTGCGCTGGTTACTCTGCTGCGCTTAAAATTTCTTTTTTGGTTTGCTACAATGCCTTTTCTGAAACGTTGTCTCCTTCTGCTGGAACACTGACTTCTTTCATTTAATGCCTGCAGACTATAAAAGAGAACCCAACCCAAAAAGTTTGGTTGATTAGTCTGTGGCATTCTGTTAAACTGTTGCTTATGGCGGTCTCTGTGAGCTTCTCAGCGACATTCAGCCAGCCAGGTATCCTGCCTGCAGTAGATGGAATGTGGCAATGGAACGCTGGCTGCGCGTGTCATAATAGGCTCTGAGCCTTTATATACCTGTGCACAGCAGCAGCCACCTTCAGTCTGCTGCTGGACAGCCAGCAGCAGCAGCAGGAGAGGTATGTAATCAGGAGCCCTCCTGCTAAGGGTAGACAGCTGCTCGTTCCACCCCACCCCCCGCCTTAATTGGTTCTCCTCCCTTCCAACGGTGTTGAGGCGGGTGGGAACAGCAGGGGGTGAAGGTGCTGTGTTTAAAGAGGTGGAGTTATGCAGATCTAAAACGCGTGGATTGCAGCAGCAGCAAGCCGAAAAGTGCAGGCATGTAAGGGATCTAGAGGTTGACAACATGTCTTCTTAACGGGAGTCCAGGAGCTCATCTCCACAAATGGACTTTTCAGGATCCTTGGGTGGCTCCGTAGTTTGAAACCAATTCTGGTTATCGCTTCTCGGCCTTTTGGCTAAGATCAAGTGTAGTATCTGTTCTTATCAGTTTAATATCTGATACGTCCCCTATCTGGGGACCATATATTAAATGGATTTTTAGAACAGGGAGATGGAAAAAGAGCTTGCTCTGTCCACTCCACGCATTGACCTGGTATTGCAGTATCTCCAGGATCGGTGCACCCCTTCTTTAATGCAGTTTCTAAAATCAGAAAGAATTGAATTCAATGTTTTTTGTTCATTTTGCTTGTTTGTCGGATTTTGGGATGGACTCTTTGGCTTTGCTTTTCTTCTCCTCATTGGATTTTTCATGTTCAAAGTTGCAGAAGCCAGATTACAAGCTCATTTTGGTTCAACTTCAGCAACTGTGCATTGCATTGCCATGTAATGTGATGCAATGCTATCTTTCTAGCTCTCCCTTTTTACTTCCTTTTGGATAAACAGACATATTAGGCAAGCATTTTGGAGCTTTCACCTAAATAACTACAGGTGGTGAGATAAGCTGCACAATATAATTGACCTTTCAGTATATTGTTGCACACACACCATCTATTTAGCAAATGCCCTTGTTATCAACAGCAGCCTTTTAAACTCACCTGAGCTAACAGGTATGTGCGCTGGTTACTCTGCTGCGCTTAAAATTTCTTTTTTGGTTTGCTACAATGCCTTTTCTGAAACGTTGTCTCCTTCTGCTGGAACACTGACTTCTTTCATTTAATGCCTGCAGACTATAAAAGAGAACCCAACCCAAAAAGTTTGGTTGATTAGTCTGTGGCATTCTGTTAAACTGTTGCTTATGGCGGTCTCTGTGAGCTTCTCAGCGACATTCAGCCAGCCAGGTATCCTGCCTGCAGTAGATGGAATGTGGCAATGGAACGCTGGCTGCGCGTGTCATAATAGGCTCTGAGCCTTTATATACCTGTGCACAGCAGCAGCCACCTTCAGTCTGCTGCTGGACAGCCAGCAGCAGCAGCAGGAGAGGTATGTAATCAGGAGCCCTCCTGCTAAGGGTAGACAGCTGCTCGTTCCACCCCACCCCCCGCCTTAATTGGTTCTCCTCCCTTCCAACGGTGTTGAGGCGGGTGGGAACAGCAGGGGGTGAAGGTGCTGTGTTTAAAGAGGTGGAGTTATGCAGATCTAAAACGCGTGGATTGCAGCAGCAGCAAGCCGAAAAGTGCAGGCATGTAAGGGATCTAGAGGTTGACAACATGTCTTCTTAACGGGAGTCCAGGAGCTCATCTCCACAAATGGACTTTTCAGGATCCTTGGGTGGCTCCGTAGTTTGAAACCAATTCTGGTTATCGCTTCTCGGCCTTTTGGCTAAGATCAAGTGTAGTATCTGTTCTTATCAGTTTAATATCTGATACGTCCCCTATCTGGGGACCATATATTAAATGGATTTTTAGAACAGGGAGATGGAAAAAGAGCTTGCTCTGTCCACTCCACGCATTGACCTGGTATTGCAGTATCTCCAGGACCGGTGCACCCCTTCTTTAATGCAGTTTCTAAAATCAGAAAGAATTGAATTCAATGTTTTTTGTTCATTTTGCTTGTTTGTCGGATTTTGGGATGGACTCTTTGGCTTTGCTTTTCTTCTCCTCATTGGATTTTTCATGTTCAAAGTTGCAGAAGCCAGATTACAAGCTCATTTTGGTTCAACTTCAGCAACTGTGCATTGCATTGCCATGTAATGTGATGCAATGCTATCTTTCTAGCTCTCCCTTTTTACTTCCTTTTGGATAAACAGACATATTAGGCAAGCATTTTGGAGCTTTCACCTAAATAACTACAGGTGGTGAGATAAGCTGCACAATATAATTGACCTTTCAGTATATTGTTGCACACACACCATCTATTTAGCAAATGCCCTTGTTATCAACAGCAGCCTTTTAAACTCACCTGAGCTAACAGGTATGTGCGCTGGTTACTCTGCTGCGCTTAAAATTTCTTTTTTGGTTTGCTACAATGCCTTTTCTGAAACATTGTCTCCTTCTGCTGGAACACTGACTTCTTTCATTTAATGCCTGCAGACTATAAAAGAGAACCCAACCCAAAAAGTTTGGTTGATTAGTCTGTGGCATTCTGTTAAACTGTTGCTTATGGCGGTCTCTGTGAGCTTCTCAGCGACATTCAGCCAGCCAGGTATCCTGCCTGCAGTAGATGGAATGTGGCAATGGAACGCTGGCTGCGCGTGTCATAATAGGCTCTGAGCCTTTATATACCTGTGCACAGCAGCAGCCACCTTCAGTCTGCTGCTGGACAGCCAGCAGCAGCAGCAGCAGGAGAGGTATGTAATCAGGAGCCCTCCTGCTAAGGGTAGACAGCTGCTCGTTCCACCCCACCCCCCGCCTTAATTGGTTCTCCTCCCTTCCAACGGTGTTGAGGCGGGTGGGAACAGCAGGGGGTGAAGGTGCTGTGTTTAAAGAGGTGGAGTTATGCAGATCTAAAACGCGTGGATTGCAGCAGCAGCAAGCCGAAAAGTGCAGGCATGTAAGGGATCTAGAGGTTGACAACATGTCTTCTTAACGGGAGTCCAGGAGCTCATCTCCACAAATGGACTTTTCAGGATCCTTGGGTGGCTCCGTAGTTTGAAACCAATTCTGGTTATCGCTTCTCGGCCTTTTGGCTAAGATCAAGTGTAGTATCTGTTCTTATCAGTTTAATATCTGATACGTCCCCTATCTGGGGACCATATATTAAATGGATTTTTAGAACAGGGAGATGGAAAAAGAGCTTGCTCTGTCCACTCCACGCATTGACATGGTATTGCAGTATCTCCAGGACCGGTGCACCCCTTCTTTAATGCAGTTTCTAAAATCAGAAAGAATTGAATTCAATGTTTTTTGTTCATTTTGCTTGTTTGTCGGATTTTGGGATGGACTCTTTGGCTTTGCTTTTCTTCTCCTCATTGGATTTTTCATGTTCAAAGTTGCAGAAGCCAGATTACAAGCTCATTTTGGTTCAACTTCAGCAACTGTGCATTGCATTGCCATGTAATGTGATGCAATGCTATCTTTCTAGCTCTCCCTTTTTACTTCCTTTTGGATAAACAGACATATTAGGCAAGCATTTTGGAGCTTTCACCTAAATAACTACAGGTGGTGAGATAAGCTGCACAATATAATTGACCTTTCAGTATATTGTTGCACACACACCATCTATTTAGCAAATGCCCTTGTTATCAACAGCAGCCTTTTAAACTCACCTGAGCTAACAGGTATGTGCGCTGGTTACTCTGCTGCGCTTAAAATTTCTTTTTTGGTTTGCTACAATGCCTTTTCTGAAACGTTGTCTCCTTCTGCTGGAACACTGACTTCTTTCATTTAATGCCTGCAGACTATAAAAGAGAACCCAACCCAAAAAGTTTGGTTGATTAGTCTGTGGCATTCTGTTAAACTGTTGCTTATGGCGGTCTCTGTGAGCTTCTCAGCGACATTCAGCCAGCCAGGTATCCTGCCTGCAGTAGATGGAATGTGGCAATGGAACGCTGGCTGCGCGTGTCATAATAGGCTCTGAGCCTTAATATACCTGTGCACAGCAGCAGCCACCTTCAGTCTGCTGCTGGACAGCCAGCAGCAGCAGCAGCAGGAGAGGTATGTAATCAGGAGCCCTCCTGCTAAGGGTAGACAGCTGCTCGTTCCACCCCACCCCCCGCCTTAATTGGTTCTCCTCCCTTCCAACGGTGTTGAGGCGGGTGGGAACAGCAGGGGGTGAAGGTGCTGTGTTTAAAGAGGTGGAGTTATGCAGATCTAAAACGCGTGGATTGCAGCAGCAGCAAGCCGAAAAGTGCAGGCATGTAAGGGATCTAGAGGTTGACAACATGTCTTCTTAACGGGAGTCCAGGAGCTCATCTCCACAAATGGACTTTTCAGGATCCTTGGGTGGCTCCGTAGTTTGAAACCAATTCTGGTTATCGCTTCTCGGCCTTTTGGCTAAGATCAAGTGTAGTATCTGTTCTTATCAGTTTAATATCTGATACGTCCCCTATCTGGGGACCATATATTAAATGGATTTTTAGAACAGGGAGATGGAAAAAGAGCTTGCTCTGTCCACTCCACGCATTGACCTGGTATTGCAGTATCTCCAGGACCGGTGCACCCCTTCTTTAATGCAGTTTCTAAAATCAGAAAGAATTGAATTCAATGTTTTTTGTTCATTTTGCTTGTTTGTCGGATTTTGGGATGGACTCTTTGGCTTTGCTTTTCTTCTCCTCATTGGATTTTTCATGTTCAAAGTTGCAGAAGCCAGATTACAAGCTCATTTTGGTTCAACTTCAGCAACTGTGCATTGCATTGCCATGTAATGTGATGCAATGCTATCTTTCTAGCTCTCCCTTTTTACTTCCTTTTGGATAAACAGACATATTAGGCAAGCATTTTGGAGCTTTCACCTAAATAACTACAGGTGGTGAGATAAGCTGCACAATATAATTGACCTTTCAGTATATTGTTGCACACACACCATCTATTTAGCAAATGCCCTTGTTATCAACAGCAGCCTTTTAAACTCACCTGAGCTAACAGGTATGTGCGCTGGTTACTCTGCTGCGCTTAAAATTTCTTTTTTGGTTTGCTACAATGCCTTTTCTGAAACGTTGTCTCCTTCTGCTGGAACACTGACTTCTTTCATTTAATGCCTGCAGACTATAAAAGAGAACCCAACCCAAAAAGTTTGGTTGATTAGTCTGTGGCATTCTGTTAAACTGTTGCTTATGGCGGTCTCTGTGAGCTTCTCAGCGACATTCAGCCAGCCAGGTATCCTGCCTGCAGTAGATGGAATGTGGCAATGGAACGCTGGCTGCGCGTGTCATAATAGGCTCTGAGCCTTTATATACCTGTGCACAGCAGCAGCCACCTTCAGTCTGCTGCTGGACAGCCAGCAGCAGCAGCAGCAGGAGAGGTATGTAATCAGGAGCCCTCCTGCTAAGGGTAGACAGCTGCTCGTTCCACCCCACCCCCCGCCTTAATTGGTTCTCCTCCCTTCCAACGGTGTTGAGGCGGGTGGGAACAGCAGGGGGTGAAGGTGCTGTGTTTAAAGAGGTGGAGTTATGCAGATCTAAAACGCGTGGATTGCAGCAGCAGCAAGCCGAAAAGTGCAGGCATGTAAGGGATCTAGAGGTTGACAACATGTCTTCTTAACGGGAGTCCAGGAGCTCATCTCCACAAATGGACTTTTCAGGATCCTTGGGTGGCTCCGTAGTTTGAAACCAATTCTGGTTATCGCTTCTCGGCCTTTTGGCTAAGATCAAGTGTAGTATCTTTTGAAAAGGCAGTTTTGTCCTTGGGCTGCCCTAGTAAATTGATGCATATTGCACACTGGTTTGGTGCACTTGTTAGTACGCCAGGTGGCTCATAGAGTTATCTGATGGAAAACATGGCCCTCCAGGATCGAAGTCACTAGGCTGGGTAAGTGTGAGGGCTTTGGAGCAATGTGCCCCAGGAGTAGGCTCCCTGGTGGGAGTCCAAGCTTACTGGGACTGGGAACCCCAGAAAGACTTGGCTTCGTAGCACGCCGCACCTTTGCCAATCATACTTTCTGAGCAACCCCCCCCTATTCCTGGCCTCCGGGCTAGGAAGGGGAATTTTTATAAACCCGGTCGGAGGTCCGGTCAGTTTTGGGCTGAGAAACCAACACAGGCTCCAGCTCCACTAGGGTGGCAGCCTAGTTGGAAGCTGGGAGCACGAAAACGGCTCTTCTCCGGCTTTGGCTAGGGAGAGCATCGGAGATCCCTGACCCTCGCTGTGGCCTTCTGGCTCGGAGGGATGGGGATGGTTTATTGGGGACCCTCTCCTCCGGGAAGGGTCCACATGAATCCTCGCCTCGTGCGCTGTTTTGGTGTGACTTCGGTCACATTTTTCAGTGCCTTGGATGCAGCTTCAATCAAAAAATCTGTTCTTATCAGTTTAATATCTGATACGTCCCCTATCTGGGGACCATATATTAAATGGATTTTTAGAACAGGGAGATGGAAAAAGAGCTTGCTCTGTCCACTCCACGCATTGACCTGGTATTGCAGTATCTCCAGGACCGGTGCACCCCTTCTTTAATGCAGTTTCTAAAATCAGAAAGAATTGAATTCAATGTTTTTTGTTCATTTTGCTTGTTTGTCGGATTTTGGGATGGACTCTTTGGCTTTGCTTTTCTTCTCCTCATTGGATTTTTCATGTTCAAAGTTGCAGAAGCCAGATTACAAGCTCATTTTGGTTCAACTTCAGCAACTGTGCATTGCATTGCCATGTAATGTGATGCAATGCTATCTTTCTAGCTCTCCCTTTTTACTTCCTTTTGGATAAACAGACATATTAGGCAAGCATTTTGGAGCTTTCACCTAAATAACTACAGGTGGTGAGATAAGCTGCACAATATAATTGACCTTTCAGTATATTGTTGCACACACACCATCTATTTAGCAAATGCCCTTGTTATCAACAGCAGCCTTTTAAACTCACCTGAGCTAACAGGTATGTGCGCTGGTTACTCTGCTGCGCTTAAAATTTCTTTTTTGGTTTGCTACAATGCCTTTTCTGAAACGTTGTCTCCTTCTGCTGGAACACTGACTTCTTTCATTTAATGCCTGCAGACTATAAAAGAGAACCCAACCCAAAAAGTTTGGTTGATTAGTCTGTGGCATTCTGTTAAACTGTTGCTTATGGCGGTCTCTGTGAGCTTCTCAGCGACATTCAGCCAGCCAGGTATCCTGCCTGCAGTAGATGGAATGTGGCAATGGAACGCTGGCTGCGCGTGTCATAATAGGCTCTGAGCCTTTATATACCTGTGCACAGCAGCAGCCACCTTCAGTCTGCTGCTGGACAGCCAGCAGCAGCAGCAGCAGGAGAGGTATGTAATCAGGAGCCCTCCTGCTAAGGGTAGACAGCTGCTCGTTCCACCCCACCCCCCGCCTTAATTGGTTCTCCTCCCTTCCAACGGTGTTGAGGCGGGTGGGAACAGCAGGGGGTGAAGGTGCTGTGTTTAAAGAGGTGGAGTTATGCAGATCTAAAACGCGTGGATTGCAGCAGCAGCAAGCCGAAAAGTGCAGGCATGTAAGGGATCTAGAGGTTGACAACATGTCTTCTTAACGGGAGTCCAGGAGCTCATCTCCACAAATGGACTTTTCAGGATCCTTGGGTGGCTCCGTAGTTTGAAACCAATTCTGGTTATCGCTTCTCGGCCTTTTGGCTAAGATCAAGTGTAGTATCTGTTCTTATCAGTTTAATATCTGATACGTCCCCTATCTGGGGACCATATATTAAATGGATTTTTAGAACAGGGAGATGGAAAAAGAGCTTGCTCTGTCCACTCCACGCATTGACCTGGTATTGCAGTATCTCCAGGACCGGTGCACCCCTTCTTTAATGCAGTTTCTAAAATCAGAAAGAATTGAATTCAATGTTTTTTGTTCATTTTGCTTGTTTGTCGGATTTTGGGATGGACTCTTTGGCTTTGCTTTTCTTCTCCTCATTGGATTTTTCATGTTCAAAGTTGCAGAAGCCAGATTACAAGCTCATTTTGGTTCAACTTCAGCAACTGTGCATTGCATTGCCATGTAATGTGATGCAATGCTATCTTTCTAGCTCTCCCTTTTTACTTCCTTTTGGATAAACAGACATATTAGGCAAGCATTTTGGAGCTTTCACCTAAATAACTACAGGTGGTGAGATAAGCTGCACAATATAATTGACCTTTCAGTATATTGTTGCACACACACCATCTATTTAGCAAATGCCCTTGTTATCAACAGCAGCCTTTTAAACTCACCTGAGCTAACAGGTATGTGCGCTGGTTACTCTGCTGCGCTTAAAATTTCTTTTTTGGTTTGCTACAATGCCTTTTCTGAAACGTTGTCTCCTTCTGCTGGAACACTGACTTCTTTCATTTAATGCCTGCAGACTATAAAAGAGAACCCAACCCAAAAAGTTTGGTTGATTAGTCTGTGGCATTCTGTTAAACTGTTGCTTATGGCGGTCTCTGTGAGCTTCTCAGCGACATTCAGCCAGCCAGGTATCCTGCCTGCAGTAGATGGAATGTGGCAATGGAACGCTGGCTGCGCGTGTCATAATAGGCTCTGAGCCTTTATATACCTGTGCACAGCAGCAGCCACCTTCAGTCTGCTGCTGGACAGCCAGCAGCAGCAGCAGCAGGAGAGGTATGTAATCAGGAGCCCTCCTGCTAAGGGTAGACAGCTGCTCGTTCCACCCCACCCCCCGCCTTAATTGGTTCTCCTCCCTTCCAACGGTGTTGAGGCAGGTGGGAACAGCAGGGGGTGAAGGTGCTGTGTTTAAAGAGGTGGAGTTATGCAGATCTAAAACGCGTGGATTGCAGCAGCAGCAAGCCGAAAAGTGCAGGCATGTAAGGGATCTAGAGGTTGACAACATGTCTTCTTAACGGGAGTCCAGGAGCTCATCTCCACAAATGGACTTTTCAGGATCCTTGGGTGGCTCCGTAGTTTGAAACCAATTCTGGTTATCGCTTCTCGGCCTTTTGGCTAAGATCAAGTGTAGTATCTGTTCTTATCAGTTTAATATCTGATACGTCCCCTATCTGGGGACCATATATTAAATGGATTTTTAGAACAGGGAGATGGAAAAAGAGCTTGCTCTGTCCACTCCACGCATTGACCTGGTATTGCAGTATCTCCAGGACCGGTGCACCCCTTCTTTAATGCAGTTTCTAAAATCAGAAAGAATTGAATTCAATGTTTTTTGTTCATTTTGCTTGTTTGTCGGATTTTGGGATGGACTCTTTGGCTTTGCTTTTCTTCTCCTCATTGGATTTTTCATGTTCAAAGTTGCAGAAGCCAGATTACAAGCTCATTTTGGTTCAACTTCAGCAACTGTGCATTGCATTGCCATGTAATGTGATGCAATGCTATCTTTCTAGCTCTCCCTTTTTACTTCCTTTTGGATAAACAGACATATTAGGCAAGCATTTTGGAGCTTTCACCTAAATAACTACAGGTGGTGAGATAAGCTGCACAATATAATTGACCTTTCAGTATATTGTTGCACACACACCATCTATTTAGCAAATGCCCTTGTTATCAACAGCAGCCTTTTAAACTCACCTGAGCTAACAGGTATGTGCGCTGGTTACTCTGCTGCGCTTAAAATTTCTTTTTTGGTTTGCTACAATGCCTTTTCTGAAACGTTGTCTCCTTCTGCTGGAACACTGACTTCTTTCATTTAATGCCTGCAGACTATAAAAGAGAACCCAACCCAAAAAGTTTGGTTGATTAGTCTGTGGCATTCTGTTAAACTGTTGCTTATGGCGGTCTCTGTGAGCTTCTCAGCGACATTCAGCCAGCCAGGTATCCTGCCTGCAGTAGATGGAATGTGGCAATGGAACGCTGGCTGCGCGTGTCATAATAGGCTCTGAGCCTTTATATACCTGTGCACAGCAGCAGCCACCTTCAGTCTGCTGCTGGACAGCCAGCAGCAGCAGCAGCAGGAGAGGTATGTAATCAGGAGCCCTCCTGCTAAGGGTAGACAGCTGCTCGTTCCACCCCACCCCCCACCTTAATTGGTTCTCCTCCCTTCCAACGGTGTTGAGGCGGGTGGGAACAGCAGGGGGTGAAGGTGCTGTGTTTAAAGAGGTGGAGTTATGCAGATCTAAAACGCGTGGATTGCAGCAGCAGCAAGCCGAAAAGTGCAGGCATGTAAGGGATCTAGAGGTTGACAACATGTCTTCTTAACGGGAGTCCAGGAGCTCATCTCCACAAATGGACTTTTCAGGATCCTTGGGTGGCTCCGTAGTTTGAAACCAATTCTGGTTATCGCTTCTCGGCCTTTTGGCTAAGATCAAGTGTAGTATCTGTTCTTATCAGTTTAATATCTGATACGTCCCCTATCTGGGGACCATATATTAAATGGATTTTTAGAACAGGGAGATGGAAAAAGAGCTTGCTCTGTCCACTCCACGCATTGACCTGGTATTGCAGTATCTCCAGGACCGGTGCACCCCTTCTTTAATGCAGTTTCTAAAATCAGAAAGAATTGAATTCAATGTTTTTTGTTCATTTTGCTTGTTTGTCGGATTTTGGGATGGACTCTTTGGCTTTGCTTTTCTTCTCCTCATTGGATTTTTCATGTTCAAAGTTGCAGAAGCCAGATTACAAGCTCATTTTGGTTCAACTTCAGCAACTGTGCATTGCATTGCCATGTAATGTGATGCAATGCTATCTTTCTAGCTCTCCCTTTTTACTTCCTTTTGGATAAACAGACATATTAGGCAAGCATTTTGGAGCTTTCACCTAAATAACTACAGGTGGTGAGATAAGCTGCACAATATAATTGACCTTTCAGTATATTGTTGCACACACACCATCTATTTAGCAAATGCCCTTGTTATCAACAGCAGCCTTTTAAACTCACCTGAGCTAACAGGTATGTGCGCTGGTTACTCTGCTGCGCTTAAAATTTCTTTTTTGGTTTGCTACAATGCCTTTTCTGAAACGTTGTCTCCTTCTGCTGGAACACTGACTTCTTTCATTTAATGCCTGCAGACTATAAAAGAGAACCCAACCCAAAAAGTTTGGTTGATTAGTCTGTGGCATTCTGTTAAACTGTTGCTTATGGCGGTCTCTGTGAGCTTCTCAGCGACATTCAGCCAGCCAGGTATCCTGCCTGCAGTAGATGGAATGTGGCAATGGAACACTGGCTGCGCGTGTCATAATAGGCTCTGAGCCTTTATATACCTGTGCACAGCAGCAGCCACCTTCAGTCTGCTGCTGGACAGCCAGCAGCAGCAGCAGCAGGAGAGGTATGTAATCAGGAGCCCTCCTGCTAAGGGTAGACAGCTGCTCGTTCCACCCCACCCCCCGCCTTAATTGGTTCTCCTCCCTTCCAACGGTGTTGAGGCGGGTGGGAACAGCAGGGGGTGAAGGTGCTGTGTTTAAAGAGGTGGAGTTATGCAGATCTAAAACGCGTGGATTGCAGCAGCAGCAAGCCGAAAAGTGCAGGCATGTAAGGGATCTAGAGGTTGACAACATGTCTTCTTAACGGGAGTCCAGGAGCTCATCTCCACAAATGGACTTTTCAGGATCCTTGGGTGGCTCCGTAGTTTGAAACCAATTCTGGTTATCGCTTCTCGGCCTTTTGGCTAAGATCAAGTGTAGTATCTGTTCTTATCAGTTTAATATCTGATACGTCCCCTATCTGGGGACCATATATTAAATGGATTTTTAGAACAGGGAGATGGAAAAAGAGCTTGCTCTGTCCACTCCACGCATTGACCTGGTATTGCAGTATCTCCAGGACCGGTGCACCCCTTCTTTAATGCAGTTTCTAAAATCAGAAAGAATTGAATTCAATGTTTTTTGTTCATTTTGCTTGTTTGTCGGATTTTGGGATGGACTCTTTGGCTTTGCTTTTCTTCCCCTCATTGGATTTTTCATGTTCAAAGTTGCAGAAGCCAGATTACAAGCTCATTTTGGTTCAACTTCAGCAACTGTGCATTGCATTGCCATGTAATGTGATGCAATGCTATCTTTCTAGCTCTCCCTTTTTACTTCCTTTTGGATAAACAGACATATTAGGCAAGCATTTTGGAGCTTTCACCTAAATAACTACAGGTGGTGAGATAAGCTGCACAATATAATTGACCTTTCAGTATATTGTTGCACACACACCATCTATTTAGCAAATGCCCTTGTTATCAACAGCAGCCTTTTAAACTCACCTGAGCTAACAGGTATGTGCGCTGGTTACTCTGCTGCGCTTAAAATTTCTTTTTTGGTTTGCTACAATGCCTTTTCTGAAACGTTGTCTCCTTCTGCTGGAACACTGACTTCTTTCATTTAATGCCTGCAGACTATAAAAGAGAACCCAACCCAAAAAGTTTGGTTGATTAGTCTGTGGCATTCTGTTAAACTGTTGCTTATGGCGGTCTCTGTGAGCTTCTCAGCGACATTCAGCCAGCCAGGTATCCTGCCTGCAGTAGATGGAATGTGGCAATGGAACGCTGGCTGCGCGTGTCATAATAGGCTCTGAGCCTTTATATACCTGTGCACAGCAGCAGCCACCTTCAGTCTGCTGCTGGACAGCCAGCAGCAGCAGCAGCAGGAGAGGTATGTAATCAGGAGCCCTCCTGCTAAGGGTAGACAGCTGCTCGTTCCACCCCACCCCCCGCCTTAATTGGTTCTCCTCCCTTCCAACGGTGTTGAGGCGGGTGGGAACAGCAGGGGGTGAAGGTGCTGTGTTTAAAGAGGTGGAGTTATGCAGATCTAAAACGCGTGGATTGCAGCAGCAGCAAGCCGAAAAGTGCAGGCATGTAAGGGATCTAGAGGTTGACAACATGTCTTCTTAACGGGAGTCCAGGAGCTCATCTCCACAAATGGACTTTTCAGGATCCTTGGGTGGCTCCGTAGTTTGAAACCAATTCTGGTTATCGCTTCTCGGCCTTTTGGCTAAGATCAAGTGTAGTATCTGTTCTTATCAGTTTAATATCTGATACGTCCCCTATCTGGGGACCATATATTAAATGGATTTTTAGAACAGGGAGATGGAAAAAGAGCTTGCTCTGTCCACTCCACGCATTGACCTGGTATTGCAGTGTCTCCAGGACCGGTGCACCCCTTCTTTAATGCAGTTTCTAAAATCAGAAAGAATTGAATTCAATGTTTTTTGTTCATTTTGCTTGTTTGTCGGATTTTGGGATGGACTCTTTGGCTTTGCTTTTCTTCTCCTCATTGGATTTTTCATGTTCAAAGTTGCAGAAGCCAGATTACAAGCTCATTTTGGTTCAACTTCAGCAACTGTGCATTGCATTGCCATGTAATGTGATGCAATGCTATCTTTCTAGCTCTCCCTTTTTACTTCCTTTTGGATAAACAGACATATTAGGCAAGCATTTTGGAGCTTTCACCTAAATAACTACAGGTGGTGAGATAAGCTGCACAATATAATTGACCTTTCAGTATATTGTTGCACACACACCATCTATTTAGCAAATGCCCTTGTTATCAACAGCAGCCTTTTAAACTCACCTGAGCTAACAGGTATGTGCGCTGGTTACTCTGCTGCGCTTAAAATTTCTTTTTTGGTTTGCTACAATGCCTTTTCTGAAACGTTGTCTCCTTCTGCTGGAAAACTGACTTCTTTCATTTAATGCCTGCAGACTATAAAAGAGAACCCAACCCAAAAAGTTTGGTTGATTAGTCTGTGGCATTCTGTTAAACTGTTGCTTATGGCGGTCTCTGTGAGCTTCTCAGCGACATTCAGCCAGCCAGGTATCCTGCCTGCAGTAGATGGAATGTGGCAATGGAACGCTGGCTGCGCGTGTCATAATAGGCTCTGAGCCTTTATATACCTGTGCACAGCAGCAGCCACCTTCAGTCTGCTGCTGGACAGCCAGCAGCAGCAGCAGCAGGAGAGGTATGTAATCAGGAGCCCTCCTGCTAAGGGTAGACAGCTGCTCGTTCCACCCCACCCCCCGCCTTAATTGGTTCTCCTCCCTTCCAACGGTGTTGAGGCGGGTGGGAACAGCAGGGGGTGAAGGTGCTGTGTTTAAAGAGGTGGAGTTATGCAGATCTAAAACGCGTGGATTGCAGCAGCAGCAAGCCGAAAAGTGCAGGCATGTAAGGGATCTAGAGGTTGACAACATGTCTTCTTAACGGGAGTCCAGGAGCTCATCTCCACAAATGGACTTTTCAGGATCCTTGGGTGGCTCCGTAGTTTGAAACCAATTCTGGTTATCGCTTCTCGGCCTTTTGGCTAAGATCAAGTGTAGTATCTGTTCTTATCAGTTTAATATCTGATACGTCCCCTATCTGGGGACCATATATTAAATGGATTTTTAGAACAGGGAGATGGAAAAAGAGCTTGCTCTGTCCACTCCACGCATTGACCTGGTATTGCAGTATCTCCAGGACCGGTGCACCCCTTCTTTAATGCAGTTTCTAAAATCAGAAAGAATTGAATTCAATGTTTTTTGTTCATTTTGCTTGTTTGTCGGATTTTGGGATGGACTCTTTGGCTTTGCTTTTCTTCTCCTCATTGGATTTTTCATGTTCAAAGTTGCAGAAGCCACATTACAAGCTCATTTTGGTTCAACTTCAGCAACTGTGCATTGCATTGCCATGTAATGTGATGCAATGCTATCTTTCTAGCTCTCCCTTTTTACTTCCTTTTGGATAAACAGACATATTAGGCAAGCATTTTGGAGCTTTCACCTAAATAACTACAGGTGGTGAGATAAGCTGCACAATATAATTGACCTTTCAGTATATTGTTGCACACACACCATCTATTTAGCAAATGCCCTTGTTATCAACAGCAGCCTTTTAAACTCACCTGAGCTAACAGGTATGTGCGCTGGTTACTCTGCTGCGCTTAAAATTTCTTTTTTGGTTTGCTACAATGCCTTTTCTGAAACGTTGTCTCCTTCTGCTGGAACACTGACTTCTTTCATTTAATGCCTGCAGACTATAAAAGAGAACCCAACCCAAAAAGTTTGGTTGATTAGTCTGTGGCATTCTGTTAAACTGTTGCTTATGGCGGTCTCTGTGAGCTTCTCAGCGACATTCAGCCAGCCAGGTATCCTGCCTGCAGTAGATGGAATGTGGCAATGGAACGCTGGCTGCGCGTGTCATAATAGGCTCTGAGCCTTTATATACCTGTGCACAGCAGCAGCCACCTTCAGTCTGCTGCTGGACAGCCAGCAGCAGCAGCAGCAGGAGAGGTATGTAATCAGGAGCCCTCCTGCTAAGGGTAGACAGCTGCTCGTTCCACCCCACCCCACGCCTTAATTGGTTCTCCTCCCTTCCAACGGTGTTGAGGCGGGTGGGAACAGCAGGGGGTGAAGGTGCTGTGTTTAAAGAGGTGGAGTTATGCAGATCTAAAACGCGTGGATTGCAGCAGCAGCAAGCCGAAAAGTGCAGGCATGTAAGGGATCTAGAGGTTGACAACATGTCTTCTTAACGGGAGTCCAGGAGCTCATCTCCACAAATGGACTTTTCAGGATCCTTGGGTGGCTCCGTAGTTTGAAACCAATTCTGGTTATCGCTTCTCGGCCTTTTGGCTAAGATCAAGTGTAGTATCTGTTCTTATCAGTTTAATATCTGATACGTCCCCTATCTGGGGACCATATATTAAATGGATTTTTAGAACAGGGAGATGGAAAAAGAGCTTGCTCTGTCCACTCCACGCATTGACCTGGTATTGCAGTATCTCCAGGACCGGTGCACCCCTTCTTTAATGCAGTTTCTAAAATCAGAAAGAATTGAATTCAATGTTTTTTGTTCATTTTGCTTGTTTGTCGGATTTTGGGATGGACTCTTTGGCTTTGCTTTTCTTCTCCTCATTGGATTTTTCATGTTCAAAGTTGCAGAAGCCAGATTACAAGCTCATTTTGGTTCAACTTCAGCAACTGTGCATTGCATTGCCATGTAATGTGATGCAATGCTATCTTTCTAGCTCTCCCTTTTTACTTCCTTTTGGATAAACAGACATATTAGGCAAGCATTTTGGAGCTTTCACCTAAATAACTACAGGTGGTGAGATAAGCTGCACAATATAATTGACCTTTCAGTATATTGTTGCACACACACCATCCATTTAGCAAATGCCCTTGTTATCAACAGCAGCCTTTTAAACTCACCTGAGCTAACAGGTATGTGCGCTGGTTACTCTGCTGCGCTTAAAATTTCTTTTTTGGTTTGCTACAATGCCTTTTCTGAAACGTTGTCTCCTTCTGCTGGAACACTGACTTCTTTCATTTAATGCCTGCAGACTATAAAAGAGAACCCAACCCAAAAAGTTTGGTTGATTAGTCTGTGGCATTCTGTTAAACTGTTGCTTATGGCGGTCTCTGTGAGCTTCTCAGCGACATTCAGCCAGCCAGGTATCCTGCCTGCAGTAGATGGAATGTGGCAATGGAACGCTGGCTGCGCGTGTCATAATAGGCTCTGAGCCTTTATATACCTGTGCACAGCAGCAGCCACCTTCAGTCTGCTGCTGGACAGCCAGCAGCAGCAGCAGCAGGAGAGGTATGTAATCAGGAGCCCTCCTGATAAGGGTAGACAGCTGCTCGTTCCACCCCACCCCCCGCCTTAATTGGTTCTCCTCCCTTCCAACGGTGTTGAGGCGGGTGGGAACAGCAGGGGGTGAAGGTGCTGTGTTTAAAGAGGTGGAGTTATGCAGATCTAAAACGCGTGGATTGCAGCAGCAGCAAGCCGAAAAGTGCAGGCATGTAAGGGATCTAGAGGTTGACAACATGTCTTCTTAACGGGAGTCCAGGAGCTCATCTCCACAAATGGACTTTTCAGGATCCTTGGGTGGCTCCGTAGTTTGAAACCAATTCTGGTTATCGCTTCTCGGCCTTTTGGCTAAGATCAAGTGTAGTATCTGTTCTTATCAGTTTAATATCTGATACGTCCCCTATCTGGGGACCATATATTAAATGGATTTTTAGAACAGGGAGATGGAAAAAGAGCTTGCTCTGTCCACTCCACGCATTGACCTGGTATTGCAGTATCTCCAGGACCGGTGCACCCCTTCTTTAATGCAGTTTCTAAAATCAGAAAGAATTGAATTCAATGTTTTTTGTTCATTTTGCTTGTTTGTCGGATTTTGGGATGGACTCTTTGGCTTTGCTTTTCTTCTCCTCATTGGATTTTTCATGTTCAAAGTTGCAGAAGCCAGATTACAAGCTCATTTTGGTTCAACTTCAGCAACTGTGCATTGCATTGCCATGTAATGTGATGCAATGCTATCTTTCTAGCTCTCCCTTTTTACTTCCTTTTGGATAAACAGACATATTAGGCAAGCATTTTGGAGCTTTCACCTAAATAACTACAGGTGGTGAGATAAGCTGCACAATATAATTGACCTTTCAGTATATTGTTGCACACACACCATCTATTTAGCAAATGCCCTTGTTATCAACAGCAGCCTTTTAAACTCACCTGAGCTAACAGGTATGTGCGCTGGTTACTCTGCTGCGCTTAAAATTTCTTTTTTGGTTTGCTACAATGCCTTTTCTGAAACGTTGTCTCCTTCTGCTGGAACACTGACTTCTTTCATTTAATGCCTGCAGACTATAAAAGAGAACCCAACCCAAAAAGTTTGGTTGATTAGTCTGTGGCATTCTGTTAAACTGTTGCTTATGGCGGTCTCTGTGAGCTTCTCAGCGACATTCAGCCAGCCAGGTATCCTGCCTGCAGTAGATGGAATGTGGCAATGGAACGCTGGCTGCGCGTGTCATAATAGGCTCTGAGCCTTTATATACCTGTGCACAGCAGCAGCCACCTTCAGTCTGCTGCTGGACAGCCAGCAGCAGCAGCAGCAGGAGAGGTATGTAATCAGGAGCCCTCCTGCTAAGGGTAGACAGCTGCTCGTTCCACCCCACCCCCCGCCTTAATTGGTTCTCCTCCCTTCCAACGGTGTTGAGGCGGGTGGGAACAGCAGGGGGTGAAGGTGCTGTGTTTAAAGAGGTGGAGTTATGCAGATCTAAAACGCGTGGATTGCAGCAGCAGCAAGCCGAAAAGTGCAGGCATGTAAGGGATCTAGAGGTTGACAACATGTCTTCTTAACGGGAGTCCAGGAGCTCATCTCCACAAATGGACTTTTCAGGATCCTTGGGTGGCTCCGTTGTTTGAAACCAATTCTGGTTATCGCTTCTCGGCCTTTTGGCTAAGATCAAGTGTAGTATCTGTTCTTATCAGTTTAATATCTGATACGTCCCCTATCTGGGGACCATATATTAAATGGATTTTTAGAACAGGGAGATGGAAAAAGAGCTTGCTCTGTCCACTCCACGCATTGACCTGGTATTGCAGTATCTCCAGGACCGGTGCACCCCTTCTTTAATGCAGTTTCTAAAATCAGAAAGAATTGAATTCAATGTTTTTTTGTTCATTTTGCTTGTTTGTCGGATTTTGGGATGGACTCTTTGGCTTTGCTTTTCTTCTCCTCATTGGATTTTTCATGTTCAAAGTTGCAGAAGCCAGATTACAAGCTCATTTTGGTTCAACTTCAGCAACTGTGCATTGCATTGCCATGTAATGTGATGCAATGCTATCTTTCTAGCTCTCCCTTTTTACTTCCTTTTGGATAAACAGACATATTAGGCAAGCATTTTGGAGCTTTCACCTAAATAACTACAGGTGGTGAGATAAGCTGCACAATATAATTGACCTTTCAGTATATTGTTGCACACACACCATCTATTTAGCAAATGCCCTTGTTATCAACAGCAGCCTTTTAAACTCACCTGAGCTAACAGGTATGTGCGCTGGTTACTCTGCTGCGCTTAAAATTTCTTTTTTGGTTTGCTACAATGCCTTTTCTGAAACGTTGTCTCCTTCTGCTGGAACACTGACTTCTTTCATTTAATGCCTGCAGACTATAAAAGAGAACCCAACCCAAAAAGTTTGGTTGATTAGTCTGTGGCATTCTGTTAAACTGTTGCTTATGGCGGTCTCTGTGAGCTTCTCAGCGACATTCAGCCAGCCAGGTATCCTGCCTGCAGTAGATGGAATGTGGCAATGGAACGCTGGCTGCGCGTGTCATAATAGGCTCTGAGCCTTTATATACCTGTGCACAGCAGCAGCCACCTTCAGTCTGCTGCTGGACAGCCAGCAGCAGCAGCAGCAGGAGAGGTATGTAATCAGGAGCCCTCCTGCTAAGGGTAGACAGCTGCTCGTTCCACCCCACCCCCCGCCTTAATTGGTTCTCCTCCCTTCCAACGGTGTTGAGGCAGGTGGGAACAGCAGGGGGTGAAGGTGCTGTGTTTAAAGAGGTGGAGTTATGCAGATCTAAAACGCGTGGATTGCAGCAGCAGCAAGCCGAAAAGTGCAGGCATGTAAGGGATCTAGAGGTTGACAACATGTCTTCTTAACGGGAGTCCAGGAGCTCATCTCCACAAATGGACTTTTCAGGATCCTTGGGTGGCTCCGTAGTTTGAAACCAATTCTGGTTATCGCTTCTCGGCCTTTTGGCTAAGATCAAGTGTAGTATCTGTTCTTATCAGTTTAATATCTGATACGTCCCCTATCTGGGGACCATATATTAAATGGATTTTTAGAACAGGGAGATGGAAAAAGAGCTTGCTCTGTCCACTCCACGCATTGACCTGGTATTGCAGTATCTCCAGGACCGGTGCACCCCTTCTTTAATGCAGTTTCTAAAATCAGAAAGAATTGAATTCAATGTTTTTTGTTCATTTTGCTTGTTTGTCGGATTTTGGGATGGACTCTTTGGCTTTGCTTTTCTTCTCCTCATTGGATTTTTCATGTTCAAAGTTGCAGAAGCCAGATTACAAGCTCATTTTGGTTCAACTTCAGCAACTGTGCATTGCATTGCCATGTAATGTGATGCAATG
This sequence comes from Phyllobates terribilis, assembly GCF_046119375.1. Lineage (NCBI taxonomy): Eukaryota > Metazoa > Chordata > Amphibia > Anura > Dendrobatidae > Phyllobates > Phyllobates terribilis. The sequence continues at coordinate 576,029 of NW_027363137.1, forward strand.
CTATCTTTCTAGCTCTCCCTTTTTACTTCCTTTTGGATAAACAGACATATTAGGCAAGCATTTTGGAGCTTTCACCTAAATAACTACAGGTGGTGAGATAAGCTGCACAATATAATTGACCTTTCAGTATATTGTTGCACACACACCATCTATTTAGCAAATGCCCTTGTTATCAACAGCAGCCTTTTAAACTCACCTGAGCTAACAGGTATGTGCGCTGGTTACTCTGCTGCGCTTAAAATTTCTTTTTTGGTTTGCTACAATGCCTTTTCTGAAACGTTGTCTCCTTCTGCTGGAACACTGACTTCTTTCATTTAATGCCTGCAGACTATAAAAGAGAACCCAACCCAAAAAGTTTGGTTGATTAGTCTGTGGCATTCTGTTAAACTGTTGCTTATGGCGGTCTCTGTGAGCTTCTCAGCGACATTCAGCCAGCCAGGTATCCTGCCTGCAGTAGATGGAATGTGGCAATGGAACGCTGGCTGCGCGTGTCATAATAGGCTCTGAGCCTTTATATACCTGTGCACAGCAGCAGCCACCTTCAGTCTGCTGCTGGACAGCCAGCAGCAGCAGCAGCAGGAGAGGTATGTAATCAGGAGCCCTCCTGCTAAGGGTAGACAGCTGCTCGTTCCACCCCACCCCCCGCCTTAATTGGTTCTCCTCCCTTCCAACGGTGTTGAGGCGGGTGGGAACAGCAGGGGGTGAAGGTGCTGTGTTTAAAGAGGTGGAGTTATGCAGATCTAAAACGCGTGGATTGCAGCAGCAGCAAGCCGAAAAGTGCAGGCATGTAAGGGATCTAGAGGTTGACAACATGTCTTCTTAACGGGAGTCCAGGAGCTCATCTCCACAAATGGACTTTTCAGGATCCTTGGGTGGCTCCGTAGTTTGAAACCAATTCTGGTTATCGCTTCTCGGCCTTTTGGCTAAGATCAAGTGTAGTATCTGTTCTTATCAGTTTAATATCTGATACGTCCCCTATCTGGGGACCATATATTAAATGGATTTTTAGAACAGGGAGATGGAAAAAGAGCTTGCTCTGTCCACTCCACGCATTGACCTGGTATTGCAGTATCTCCAGGACCGGTGCACCCCTTCTTTAATGCAGTTTCTAAAATCAGAAAGAATTGAATTCAATGTTTTTTTGTTCATTTTGCTTGTTTGTCGGATTTTGGGATGGACTCTTTGGCTTTGCTTTTCTTCTCCTCATTGGATTTTTCATGTTCAAAGTTGCAGAAGCCAGATTACAAGCTCATTTTGGTTCAACTTCAGCAACTGTGCATTGCATTGCCATGTAATGTGATGCAATGCTATCTTTCTAGCTCTCCCTTTTTACTTCCTTTTGGATAAACAGACATATTAGGCAAGCATTTTGGAGCTTTCACCTAAATAACTACAGGTGGTGAGATAAGCTGCACAATATAATTGACCTTTCAGTATATTGTTGCACACACACCATCTATTTAGCAAATGCCCTTGTTATCAACAGCAGCCTTTTAAACTCACCTGAGCTAACAGGTATGTGCGCTGGTTACTCTGCTGCGCTTAAAATTTCTTTTTTGGTTTGCTACAATGCCTTTTCTGAAACGTTGTCTCCTTCTGCTGGAACACTGACTTCTTTCATTTAATGCCTGCAGACTATAAAAGAGAACCCAACCCAAAAAGTTTGGTTGATTAGTCTGTGGCATTCTGTTAAACTGTTGCTTATGGCGGTCTCTGTGAGCTTCTCAGCGACATTCAGCCAGCCAGGTATCCTGCCTGCAGTAGATGGAATGTGGCAATGGAACGCTGGCTGCGCGTGTCATAATAGGCTCTGAGCCTTTATATACCTGTGCACAGCAGCAGCCACCTTCAGTCTGCTGCTGGACAGCCAGCAGCAGCAGCAGCAGGAGAGGTATGTAATCAGGAGCCCTCCTGCTAAGGGTAGACAGCTGCTCGTTCCACCCCACCCCCCGCCTTAATTGGTTCTCCTCCCTTCCAACGGTGTTGAGGCAGGTGGGAACAGCAGGGGGTGAAGGTGCTGTGTTTAAAGAGGTGGAGTTATGCAGATCTAAAACGCGTGGATTGCAGCAGCAGCAAGCCGAAAAGTGCAGGCATGTAAGGGATCTAGAGGTTGACAACATGTCTTCTTAACGGGAGTCCAGGAGCTCATCTCCACAAATGGACTTTTCAGGATCCTTGGGTGGCTCCGTAGTTTGAAACCAATTCTGGTTATCGCTTCTCGGCCTTTTGGCTAAGATCAAGTGTAGTATCTGTTCTTATCAGTTTAATATCTGATACGTCCCCTATCTGGGGACCATATATTAAATGGATTTTTAGAACAGGGAGATGGAAAAAGAGCTTGCTCTGTCCACTCCACGCATTGACCTGGTATTGCAGTATCTCCAGGACCGGTGCACCCCTTCTTTAATGCAGTTTCTAAAATCAGAAAGAATTGAATTCAATGTTTTTTGTTCATTTTGCTTGTTTGTCGGATTTTGGGATGGACTCTTTGGCTTTGCTTTTCTTCTCCTCATTGGATTTTTCATGTTCAAAGTTGCAGAAGCCAGATTACAAGCTCATTTTGGTTCAACTTCAGCAACTGTGCATTGCATTGCCATGTAATGTGATGCAATGCTATCTTTCTAGCTCTCCCTTTTTACTTCCTTTTGGATAAACAGACATATTAGGCAAGCATTTTGGAGCTTTCACCTAAATAACTACAGGTGGTGAGATAAGCTGCACAATATAATTGACCTTTCAGTATATTGTTGCACACACACCATCTATTTAGCAAATGCCCTTGTTATCAACAGCAGCCTTTTAAACTCACCTGAGCTAACAGGTATGTGCGCTGGTTACTCTGCTGCGCTTAAAATTTCTTTTTTGGTTTGCTACAATGCCTTTTCTGAAACGTTGTCTCCTTCTGCTGGAACACTGACTTCTTTCATTTAATGCCTGCAGACTATAAAAGAGAACCCAACCCAAAAAGTTTGGTTGATTAGTCTGTGGCATTCTGTTAAACTGTTGCTTATGGCGGTCTCTGTGAGCTTCTCAGCGACATTCAGCCAGCCAGGTATCCTGCCTGCAGTAGATGGAATGTGGCAATGGAACGCTGGCTGCGCGTGTCATAATAGGCTCTGAGCCTTTATATACCTGTGCACAGCAGCAGCCACCTTCAGTCTGCTGCTGGACAGCCAGCAGCAGCAGCAGCAGGAGAGGTATGTAATCAGGAGCCCTCCTGCTAAGGGTAGACAGCTGCTCGTTCCACCCCACCCCCCACCTTAATTGGTTCTCCTCCCTTCCAACGGTGTTGAGGCGGGTGGGAACAGCAGGGGGTGAAGGTGCTGTGTTTAAAGAGGTGGAGTTATGCAGATCTAAAACGCGTGGATTGCAGCAGCAGCAAGCCGAAAAGTGCAGGCATGTAAGGGATCTAGAGGTTGACAACATGTCTTCTTAACGGGAGTCCAGGAGCTCATCTCCACAAATGGACTTTTCAGGATCCTTGGGTGGCTCCGTAGTTTGAAACCAATTCTGGTTATCGCTTCTCGGCCTTTTGGCTAAGATCAAGTGTAGTATCTGTTCTTATCAGTTTAATATCTGATACGTCCCCTATCTGGGGACCATATATTAAATGGATTTTTAGAACAGGGAGATGGAAAAAGAGCTTGCTCTGTCCACTCCACGCATTGACCTGGTATTGCAGTATCTCCAGGACCGGTGCACCCCTTCTTTAATGCAGTTTCTAAAATCAGAAAGAATTGAATTCAATGTTTTTTGTTCATTTTGCTTGTTTGTCGGATTTTGGGATGGACTCTTTGGCTTTGCTTTTCTTCTCCTCATTGGATTTTTCATGTTCAAAGTTGCAGAAGCCAGATTACAAGCTCATTTTGGTTCAACTTCAGCAACTGTGCATTGCATTGCCATGTAATGTGATGCAATGCTATCTTTCTAGCTCTCCCTTTTTACTTCCTTTTGGATAAACAGACATATTAGGCAAGCATTTTGGAGCTTTCACCTAAATAACTACAGGTGGTGAGATAAGCTGCACAATATAATTGACCTTTCAGTATATTGTTGCACACACACCATCTATTTAGCAAATGCCCTTGTTATCAACAGCAGCCTTTTAAACTCACCTGAGCTAACAGGTATGTGCGCTGGTTACTCTGCTGCGCTTAAAATTTCTTTTTTGGTTTGCTACAATGCCTTTTCTGAAACGTTGTCTCCTTCTGCTGGAACACTGACTTCTTTCATTTAATGCCTGCAGACTATAAAAGAGAACCCAACCCAAAAAGTTTGGTTGATTAGTCTGTGGCATTCTGTTAAACTGTTGCTTATGGCGGTCTCTGTGAGCTTCTCAGCGACATTCAGCCAGCCAGGTATCCTGCCTGCAGTAGATGGAATGTGGCAATGGAACGCTGGCTGCGCGTGTCATAATAGGCTCTGAGCCTTTATATACCTGTGCACAGCAGCAGCCACCTTCAGTCTGCTGCTGGACAGCCAGCAGCAGCAGCAGCAGGAGAGGTATGTAATCAGGAGCCCTCCTGCTAAGGGTATACAGCTGCTCGTTCCACCCCACCCCCCGCCTTAATTGGTTCTCCTCCCTTCCAACGGTGTTGAGGCGGGTGGGAACAGCAGGGGGTGAAGGTGCTGTGTTTAAAGAGGTGGAGTTATGCAGATCTAAAACGCGTGGATTGCAGCAGCAGCAAGCCGAAAAGTGCAGGCATGTAAGGGATCTAGAGGTTGACAACATGTCTTCTTAACGGGAGTCCAGGAGCTCATCTCCACAAATGGACTTTTCAGGATCCTTGGGTGGCTCCGTAGTTTGAAACCAATTCTGGTTATCGCTTCTCGGCCTTTTGGCTAAGATCAAGTGTAGTATCTGTTCTTATCAGTTTAATATCTGATACGTCCCCTATCTGGGGACCATATATTAAATGGATTTTTAGAACAGGGAGATGGAAAAAGAGCTTGCTCTGTCCACTCCACGCATTGACCTGGTATTGCAGTATCTCCAGGACCGGTGCACCCCTTCTTTAATGCAGTTTCTAAAATCAGAAAGAATTGAATTCAATGTTTTTTGTTCATTTTGCTTGTTTGTCGGATTTTGGGATGGACTCTTTGGCTTTGCTTTTCTTCCCCTCATTGGATTTTTCATGTTCAAAGTTGCAGAAGCCAGATTACAAGCTCATTTTGGTTCAACTTCAGCAACTGTGCATTGCATTGCCATGTAATGTGATGCAATGCTATCTTTCTAGCTCTCCCTTTTTACTTCCTTTTGGATAAACAGACATATTAGGCAAGCATTTTGGAGCTTTCACCTAAATAACTACAGGTGGTGAGATAAGCTGCACAATATAATTGACCTTTCAGTATATTGTTGCACACACACCATCTATTTAGCAAATGCCCTTGTTATCAACAGCAGCCTTTTAAACTCACCTGAGCTAACAGGTATGTGCGCTGGTTACTCTGCTGCGCTTAAAATTTCTTTTTTGGTTTGCTACAATGCCTTTTCTGAAACGTTGTCTCCTTCTGCTGGAACACTGACTTCTTTCATTTAATGCCTGCAGACTATAAAAGAGAACCCAACCCAAAAAGTTTGGTTGATTAGTCTGTGGCATTCTGTTAAACTGTTGCTTATGGCGGTCTCTGTGAGCTTCTCAGCGACATTCAGCCAGCCAGGTATCCTGCCTGCAGTAGATGGAATGTGGCAATGGAACGCTGGCTGCGCGTGTCATAATAGGCTCTGAGCCTTTATATACCTGTGCACAGCAGCAGCCACCTTCAGTCTGCTGCTGGACAGCCAGCAGCAGCAGCAGCAGGAGAGGTATGTAATCAGGAGCCCTCCTGCTAAGGGTAGACAGCTGCTCGTTCCACCCCACCCCCCGCCTTAATTGGTTCTCCTCCCTTCCAACGGTGTTGAGGCGGGTGGGAACAGCAGGGGGTGAAGGTGCTGTGTTTAAAGAGGTGGAGTTATGCAGATCTAAAACGCGTGGATTGCAGCAGCAGCAAGCCGAAAAGTGCAGGCATGTAAGGGATCTAGAGGTTGACAACATGTCTTCTTAACGGGAGTCCAGGAGCTCATCTCCACAAATGGACTTTTCAGGATCCTTGGGTGGCTCCGTAGTTTGAAACCAATTCTGGTTATCGCTTCTCGGCCTTTTGGCTAAGATCAAGTGTAGTATCTGTTCTTATCAGTTTAATATCTGATACGTCCCCTATCTGGGGACCATATATTAAATGGATTTTTAGAACAGGGAGATGGAAAAAGAGCTTGCTCTGTCCACTCCACGCATTGACCTGGTATTGCAGTGTCTCCAGGACCGGTGCACCCCTTCTTTAATGCAGTTTCTAAAATCAGAAAGAATTGAATTCAATGTTTTTTGTTCATTTTGCTTGTTTGTCGGATTTTGGGATGGACTCTTTGGCTTTGCTTTTCTTCTCCTCATTGGATTTTTCATGTTCAAAGTTGCAGAAGCCAGATTACAAGCTCATTTTGGTTCAACTTCAGCAACTGTGCATTGCATTGCCATGTAATGTGATGCAATGCTATCTTTCTAGCTCTCCCTTTTTACTTCCTTTTGGATAAACAGACATATTAGGCAAGCATTTTGGAGCTTTCACCTAAATAACTACAGGTGGTGAGATAAGCTGCACAATATAATTGACCTTTCAGTATATTGTTGCACACACACCATCTATTTAGCAAATGCCCTTGTTATCAACAGCAGCCTTTTAAACTCACCTGAGCTAACAGGTATGTGCGCTGGTTACTCTGCTGCGCTTAAAATTTCTTTTTTGGTTTGCTACAATGCCTTTTCTGAAACGTTGTCTCCTTCTGCTGGAAAACTGACTTCTTTCATTTAATGCCTGCAGACTATAAAAGAGAACCCAACCCAAAAAGTTTGGTTGATTAGTCTGTGGCATTCTGTTAAACTGTTGCTTATGGCGGTCTCTGTGAGCTTCTCAGCGACATTCAGCCAGCCAGGTATCCTGCCTGCAGTAGATGGAATGTGGCAATGGAACGCTGGCTGCGCGTGTCATAATAGGCTCTGAGCCTTTATATACCTGTGCACAGCAGCAGCCACCTTCAGTCTGCTGCTGGACAGCCAGCAGCAGCAGCAGCAGGAGAGGTATGTAATCAGGAGCCCTCCTGCTAAGGGTAGACAGCTGCTCGTTCCACCCCACCCCCCGCCTTAATTGGTTCTCCTCCCTTCCAACGGTGTTGAGGCGGGTGGGAACAGCAGGGGGTGAAGGTGCTGTGTTTAAAGAGGTGGAGTTATGCAGATCTAAAACGCGTGGATTGCAGCAGCAGCAAGCCGAAAAGTGCAGGCATGTAAGGGATCTAGAGGTTGACAACATGTCTTCTTAACGGGAGTCCAGGAGCTCATCTCCACAAATGGACTTTTCAGGATCCTTGGGTGGCTCCGTAGTTTGAAACCAATTCTGGTTATCGCTTCTCGGCCTTTTGGCTAAGATCAAGTGTAGTATCTGTTCTTATCAGTTTAATATCTGATACGTCCCCTATCTGGGCACCATATATTAAATGGATTTTTAGAACAGGGAGATGGAAAAAGAGCTTGCTCTGTCCACTCCACGCATTGACCTGGTATTGCAGTATCTCCAGGACCGGTGCACCCCTTCTTTAATGCAGTTTCTAAAATCAGAAAGAATTGAATTCAATGTTTTTTGTTCATTTTGCTTGTTTGTCGGATTTTGGGATGGACTCTTTGGCTTTGCTTTTCTTCTCCTCATTGGATTTTTCATGTTCAAAGTTGCAGAAGCCACATTACAAGCTCATTTTGGTTCAACTTCAGCAACTGTGCATTGCATTGCCATGTAATGTGATGCAATGCTATCTTTCTAGCTCTCCCTTTTTACTTCCTTTTGGATAAACAGACATATTAGGCAAGCATTTTGGAGCTTTCACCTAAATAACTACAGGTGGTGAGATAAGCTGCACAATATAATTGACCTTTCAGTATATTGTTGCACACACACCATCTATTTAGCAAATGCCCTTGTTATCAACAGCAGCCTTTTAAACTCACCTGAGCTAACAGGTATGTGCGCTGGTTACTCTGCTGCGCTTAAAATTTCTTTTTTGGTTTGCTACAATGCCTTTTCTGAAACGTTGTCTCCTTCTGCTGGAACACTGACTTCTTTCATTTAATGCCTGCAGACTATAAAAGAGAACCCAACCCAAAAAGTTTGGTTGATTAGTCTGTGGCATTCTGTTAAACTGTTGCTTATGGCGGTCTCTGTGAGCTTCTCAGCGACATTCAGCCAGCCAGGTATCCTGCCTGCAGTAGATGGAATGTGGCAATGGAACGCTGGCTGCGCGTGTCATAATAGGCTCTGAGCCTTTATATACCTGTGCACAGCAGCAGCCACCTTCAGTCTGCTGCTGGACAGCCAGCAGCAGCAGCAGCAGGAGAGGTATGTAATCAGGAGCCCTCCTGCTAAGGGTAGACAGCTGCTCGTTCCACCCCACCCCACGCCTTAATTGGTTCTCCTCCCTTCCAACGGTGTTGAGGCGGGTGGGAACAGCAGGGGGTGAAGGTGCTGTGTTTAAAGAGGTGGAGTTATGCAGATCTAAAACGCGTGGATTGCAGCAGCAGCAAGCCGAAAAGTGCAGGCATGTAAGGGATCTAGAGGTTGACAAGATGTCTTCTTAACGGGAGTCCAGGAGCTCATCTCCACAAATGGACTTTTCAGGATCCTTGGGTGGCTCCGTAGTTTGAAACCAATTCTGGTTATCGCTTCTCGGCCTTTTGGCTAAGATCAAGTGTAGTATCTGTTCTTATCAGTTTAATATCTGATACGTCCCCTATCTGGGGACCATATATTAAATGGATTTTTAGAACAGGGAGATGGAAAAAGAGCTTGCTCTGTCCACTCCACGCATTGACCTGGTATTGCAGTATCTCCAGGACCGGTGCACCCCTTCTTTAATGCAGTTTCTAAAATCAGAAAGAATTGAATTCAATGTTTTTTGTTCATTTTGCTTGTTTGTCGGATTTTGGGATGGACTCTTTGGCTTTGCTTTTCTTCTCCTCATTGGATTTTTCATGTTCAAAGTTGCAGAAGCCAGATTACAAGCTCATTTTGGTTCAACTTCAGCAACTGTGCATTGCATTGCCATGTAATGTGATGCAATGCTATCTTTCTAGCTCTCCCTTTTTACTTCCTTTTGGATAAACAGACATATTAGGCAAGCATTTTGGAGCTTTCACCTAAATAACTACAGGTGGTGAGATAAGCTGCACAATATAATTGACCTTTCAGTATATTGTTGCACACACACCATCCATTTAGCAAATGCCCTTGTTATCAACAGCAGCCTTTTAAACTCACCTGAGCTAACAGGTATGTGCGCTGGTTACTCTGCTGCGCTTAAAATTTCTTTTTTGGTTTGCTACAATGCCTTTTCTGAAACGTTGTCTCCTTCTGCTGGAACACTGACTTCTTTCATTTAATGCCTGCAGACTATAAAAGAGAACCCAACCCAAAAAGTTTGGTTGATTAGTCTGTGGCATTCTGTTAAACTGTTGCTTATGGCGGTCTCTGTGAGCTTCTCAGCGACATTCAGCCAGCCAGGTATCCTGCCTGCAGTAGATGGAATGTGGCAATGGAACGCTGGCTGCGCGTGTCATAATAGGCTCTGAGCCTTTATATACCTGTGCACAGCAGCAGCCACCTTCAGTCTGCTGCTGGACAGCCAGCAGCAGCAGCAGCAGGAGAGGTATGTAATCAGGAGCCCTCCTGATAAGGGTAGACAGCTGCTCGTTCCACCCCACCCCCCGCCTTAATTGGTTCTCCTCCCTTCCAACGGTGTTGAGGCGGGTGGGAACAGCAGGGGGTGAAGGTGCTGTGTTTAAAGAGGTGGAGTTATGCAGATCTAAAACGCGTGGATTGCAGCAGCAGCAAGCCGAAAAGTGCAGGCATGTAAGGGATCTAGAGGTTGACAAGATGTCTTCTTAACGGGAGTCCAGGAGCTCATCTCCACAAATGGACTTTTCAGGATCCTTGGGTGGCTCCGTAGTTTGAAACCAATTCTGGTTATCGCTTCTCGGCCTTTTGGCTAAGATCAAGTGTAGTATCTGTTCTTATCAGTTTAATATCTGATACGTCCCCTATCTGGGGACCATATATTAAATGGATTTTTAGAACAGGGAGATGGAAAAAGAGCTTGCTCTGTCCACTCCACGCATTGACCTGGTATTGCAGTATCTCCAGGACCGGTGCACCCCTTCTTTAATGCAGTTTCTAAAATCAGAAAGAATTGAATTCAATGTTTTTTGTTCATTTTGCTTGTTTGTCGGATTTTGGGATGGACTCTTTGGCTTTGCTTTTCTTCTCCTCATTGGATTTTTCATGTTCAAAGTTGCAGAAGCCAGATTACAAGCTCATTTTGGTTCAACTTCAGCAACTGTGCATTGCATTGCCATGTAATGTGATGCAATGCTATCTTTCTAGCTCTCCCTTTTTACTTCCTTTTGGATAAACAGACATATTAGGCAAGCATTTTGGAGCTTTCACCTAAATAACTACAGGTGGTGAGATAAGCTGCACAATATAATTGACCTTTCAGTATATTGTTGCACACACACCATCTATTTAGCAAATGCCCTTGTTATCAACAGCAGCCTTTTAAACTCACCTGAGCTAACAGGTATGTGCGCTGGTTACTCTGCTGCGCTTAAAATTTCTTTTTTGGTTTGCTACAATGCCTTTTCTGAAACGTTGTCTCCTTCTGCTGGAACACTGACTTCTTTCATTTAATGCCTGCAGACTATAAAAGAGAACCCAACCCAAAAAGTTTGGTTGATTAGTCTGTGGCATTCTGTTAAACTGTTGCTTATGGCGGTCTCTGTGAGCTTCTCAGCGACATTCAGCCAGCCAGGTATCCTGCCTGCAGTAGATGGAATGTGGCAATGGAACGCTGGCTGCGCGTATCATAATAGGCTCTGAGCCTTTATATACCTGTGCACAGCAGCAGCCACCTTCAGTCTGCTGCTGGACAGCCAGCAGCAGCAGCAGCAGCAGGAGAGGTATGTAATCAGGAGCCCTCCTGCTAAGGGTAGACAGCTGCTCGTTCCACCCCACCCCCCGCCTTAATTGGTTCTCCTCCCTTCCAACGGTGTTGAGGCGGGTGGGAACAGCAGGGGGTGAAGGTGCTGTGTTTAAAGAGGTGGAGTTATGCAGATCTAAAACGCGTGGATTGCAGCAGCAGCAAGCCGAAAAGTGCAGGCATGTAAGGGATCTAGAGGTTGACAACATGTCTTCTTAACGGGAGTCCAGGAGCTCATCTCCACAAATGGACTTTTCAGGATCCTTGGGTGGCTCCGTAGTTTGAAACCAATTCTGGTTATCGCTTCTCGGCCTTTTGGCTAAGATCAAGTGTAGTATCTGTTCTTATCAGTTTAATATCTGATACGTCCCCTATCTGGGGACCATATATTAAATGGATTTTTAGAACAGGGAGATGGAAAAAGAGCTTGCTCTGTCCACTCCACGCATTGACCTGGTATTGCAGTATCTCCAGGACCGGTGCACCCCTTCTTTAATGCAGTTTCTAAAATCAGAAAGAATTGAATTCAATGTTTTTTGTTAATTTTGCTTGTTTGTCGGATTTTGGGATGGACTCTTTGGCTTTGCTTTTCTTCTCCTCATTGGATTTTTCATGTTCAAAGTTGCAGAAGCCAGATTACAAGCTCATTTTGGTTCAACTTCAGCAACTGTGCATTGCATTGCCATGTAATGTGATGCAATGCTATCTTTCTAGCTCTCCCTTTTTACTTCCTTTTGGATAAACAGACATATTAGGCAAGCATTTTGGAGCTTTCACCTAAATAACTACAGGTGGTGAGATAAGCTGCACAATATAATTGACCTTTCAGTATATTGTTGCACACACACCATCTATTTAGCAAATGCCCTTGTTATCAACAGCAGCCTTTTAAACTCACCTGAGCTAACAGGTATGTGCGCTGGTTACTCTGCTGCGCTTAAAATTTCTTTTTTGGTTTGCTACAATGCCTTTTCTGAAACGTTGTCTCCTTCTGCTGGAACACTGACTACTTTCATTTAATGCCTGCAGACTATAAAAGAGAACCCAACCCAAAAAGTTTGGTTGATTAGTCTGTGGCATTCTGTTAAACTGTTGCTTATGGCGGTCTCTGTGAGCTTCTCAGCGACATTCAGCCAGCCAGGTATCCTGCCTGCAGTAGATGGAATGTGGCAATGGAACGCTGGCTGCGCGTGTCATAATAGGCTCTGAGCCTTTATATACCTGTGCACAGCAGCAGCCACCTTCAGTCTGCTGCTGGACAGCCAGCAGCAGCAGCAGCAGGAGAGGTATGTAATCAGGAGCCCTCCTGCTAAGGGTAGACAGCTGCTCGTTCCACCCCACCCCCCGCCTTAATTGGTTCTCCTCCCTTCCAACGGTGTTGAGGCGGGTGGGAACAGCAGGGGGTGAAGGTGCTGTGTTTAAAGAGGTGGAGTTATGCAGATCTAAAACGCGTGGATTGCAGCAGCAGCAAGCCGAAAAGTGCAGGCATGTAAGGGATCTAGAGGTTGACAACATGTCTTCTTAACGGGAGTCCAGGAGCTCATCTCCACAAATGGACTTTTCAGGATCCTTGGGTGGCTCCGTAGTTTGAAACCAATTCTGGTTATCGCTTCTCGGCCTTTTGGCTAAGATCAAGTGTAGTATCTGTTCTTATCAGTTTAATATCTGATACGTCCCCTATCTGGGGACCATATATTAAATGGATTTTTAGAACAGGGAGATGGAAAAAGAGCTTGCTCTGTCCACTCCACGCATTGACCTGGTATTGCAGTATCTCCAGGACCGGTGCACCCCTTCTTTAATGCAGTTTCTAAAATCAGAAAGAATTGAATTCAATGTTTTTTGTTCATTTTGCTTGTTTGTCGGATTTTGGGATGGACTCTTTGGCTTTGCTTTTCTTCTCCTCATTGGATTTTTCATGTTCAAAGTTGCAGAAGCCAGATTACAAGCTCATTTTGGTTCAACTTCAGCAACTGTGCATTGCATTGCCATGTAATGTGATGCAATGCTATCTTTCTAGCTCTCCCTTTTTACTTCCTTTTGGATAAACAGACATATTAGGCAAGCATTTTGGAGCTTTCACCTAAATAACTACAGGTGGTGAGATAAGCTGCACAATATAATTGACCTTTCAGTATATTGTTGCACACACACCATCTATTTAGCAAATGCCCTTGTTATCAACAGCAGCCTTTTAAACTCACCTGAGCTAACAGGTATGTGCGCTGGTTACTCTGCTGCGCTTAAAATTTCTTTTTTGGTTTGCTACAATGCCTTTTCTGAAACGTTGTCTCCTTCTGCTGGAACACTGACTTCTTTCATTTAATGCCTGCAGACTATAAAAGAGAACCCAACCCAAAAAGTTTGGTTGATTAGTCTGTGGCATTCTGTTAAACTGTTGCTTATGGCGGTCTCTGTGAGCTTCTCAGCGACATTCAGCCAGCCAGGTATCCTGCCTGCAGTAGATGGAATGTGGCAATGGAACGCTGGCTGCGCGTGTCATAATAGGCTCTGAGCCTTTATATACCTGTGCACAGCAGCAGCCACCTTCAGTCTGCTGCTGGACAGCCAGCAGCAGCAGCAGCAGGAGAGGTATGTAATCAGGAGCCCTCCTGCTAAGGGTAGACAGCTGCTCGTTCCACCCCACCCCCCGCCTTAATTGGTTCTCCTCCCTTCCAACGGTGTTGAGGCGGGTGGGAACAGCAGGGGGTGAAGGTGCTGTGTTTAAAGAGGTGGAGTTATGCAGATCTAAAACGCGTGGATTGCAGCAGCAGCAAGCCGAAAAGTGCAGGCATGTAAGGGATCTAGAGGTTGACAACATGTCTTCTTAACGGGAGTCCAGGAGCTCATCTCCACAAATGGACTTTTCAGGATCCTTGGGTGGCTCCGTAGTTTGAAACCAATTCTGGTTATCGCTTCTCGGCCTTTTGGCTAAGATCAAGTGTAGTATCTGTTCTTATCAGTTTAATATCTGATACGTCCCCTATCTGGGGACCATATATTAAATGGATTTTTAGAACAGGGAGATGGAAAAAGAGCTTGCTCTGTCCACTCCACGCATTGACCTGGTATTGCAGTATCTCCAGGACCGGTGCACCCCTTCTTTAATGCAGTTTCTAAAATCAGAAAGAATTGAATTCAATGTTTTTTGTTCATTTTGCTTGTTTGTCGGATTTTGGGATGGACTCTTTGGCTTTGCTTTTCTTCTCCTCATTGGATTTTTCATGTTCAAAGTTGCAGAAGCCAGATTACAAGCTCATTTTGGTTCAACTTCAGCAACTGTGCATTGCATTGCCATGTAATGTGATGCAATGCTATCTTTCTAGCTCTCCCTTTTTACTTCCTTTTGGATAAACAGACATATTAGGCAAGCATTTTGGAGCTTTCACCTAAATAACTACAGGTGGTGAGATAAGCTGCACAATATAATTGACCTTTCAGTATATTGTTGCACACACACCATCTATTTAGCAAATGCCCTTGTTATCAACAGCAGCCTTTTAAACTCACCTGAGCTAACAGGTATGTGCGCTGGTTACTCTGCTGCGCTTAAAATTTCTTTTTTGGTTTGCTACAATGCCTTTTCTGAAACGTTGCCTCCTTCTGCTGGAACATTGACTTCTTTCATTTAATGCCTGCAGACTATAAAAGAGAACCCAACCCAAAAAGTTTGGTTGATTAGTCTGTGGCATTCTGTTAAACTGTTGCTTATGGCGGTCTCTGTGAGCTTCTCAGCGACATTCAGCCAGCCAGGTATCCTGCCTGCAGTAGATGGAATGTGGCAATGGAACGCTGGCTGCGCGTGTCATAATAGGCTCTGAGCCTTTATATACCTGTGCACAGCAGCAGCCACCTTCAGTCTGCTGCTGGACAGCCAGCAGCAGCAGCAGCAGGAGAGGTATGTAATCAGGAGCCCTCCTGCTAAGGGTAGACAGCTGCTCGTTCCACCCCACCCCCCGCCTTAATTGGTTCTCCTCCCTTCCAACGGTGTTGAGGCGGGTGGGAACAGCAGGGGGTGAAGGTGCTGTGTTTAAAGAGGTGGAGTTATGCAGATCTAAAACGCGTGGATTGCAGCAGCAGCAAGCCGAAAAGTGCAGGCATGTAAGGGATCTAGAGGTTGACAACACGTCTTCTTAACGGGAGTCCAGGAGCTCATCTCCACAAATGGACTTTTCAGGATCCTTGGGTGGCTCCGTAGTTTGAAACCAATTCTGGTTATCGCTTCTCGGCCTTTTGGCTAAGATCAAGTGTAGTATCTTTCGAAAAGGCGGTTTTGGATGTTGGCCGCCCTAGTAGATTGATACATTATGCACACTGGGGTTTAGGCGCTTGTTAGTACGCCAGGTGGCTAATATAGTCATATGGTGGAAAGCATGGCCCCCCAGGATCGACGCCATTGGGCCGGGGAAGATCGAAAGCCCGAAGTGTGAAGTGCCCCAGGAGTGGTGACCCTGGGGTGCCTTAACTCACTGGGATTGGGAACCCCACTTGAGTTTATGGCACATTTGCACAAGCACTTCAAATTTTCTTTCTTCGCACACACCCTTATTCCGGGCCTTTTGGCCTTAGGATGGGGAATTTTTCAATTCCCGGTCGAAGGTCCGGGCAGTATTATACTGTGAAACCTTCACTATTTATTTAATTTCTTTGTCACTGTGTGTCCACTTATTCACGTGTGTCACGTCCTACTAGGATTTTGTCGGGATGCGGTTCCCTTACGGGTTCCTCTCTTGGCAGGTCTAGGGGGGGAGTGTGTGGCCATCAGGTTCCGCTCCCCCCTGAACCCCCCTGGCTCTCCTCTTTCGGGAGGAGAGCGTTGTTGGCTCCCCTCTTCCGGGAGGGGAGCACAGTCTTTGGCTCCCAGTGCCTTGCTCGGGTGAGAACTCGGGCAGGTGCTGGGGGTAAGATTGGGTCGCCTCTGGCTTCGGATGGAGGTGGCTTTTTGTCCCTGTTCCTCGCTGTGGCCTTTTGGCTCGGAGGGACGGGGAATGGTTTGGGGGACCCTTCTCCTTTTGGAGAGGGTTTCAAGAAGACCAGCATCCTAGTGCACTTTTTTTGTGGCACTTGTCACTTTTTTAAGCGCACTCGGGTTTTGTACACGATTTCGGGCTTTCAAAAAAAAAAAATCTGTTCTTTTAAGAACACAAGAGCTACGATCTACACTTGACGAGAGCGATCGAACTCGGAAGGAGAAGAGCTTCGGATCCCAGCTGACATCGGAGAACGAAGGCGGATATCGGTGGGAGGAAGAAGCTCTAAAGAATCCAGAAGAAGACGAAGACTCGGAGAAGAATCGGGCTGTCCTGTGGAATCTTCGAGGAAGAAAATCATCGAGACAAAGACCTTTCGGGGAATTTGTCCAGAACACGACGGGAGAAGAATCTGCATAGCTCCACCCATTCCGGGAAGAGTTCCAGATCCAGCTCCAAGAAGTAACTGCAGGAGGAAAGCCATGGCAAGCGCTGCGAGGAAGGCCGAAAAGAAGAGCCTGGAGCTGGGGACAGCCAGGAGGGCCCAGCCAGGAGCCGATTCTGACCCCAAGGACTCTGCCTCCACGACTGGCCAGCAGAAGGGACCCCAGAAGCCCCGCCACGAAGCTCCAGCCCTGGAGCCATGGATGCGGCAGACGGTGGCCCTGAAGCTGAAGGAAGTGGATGGGAGGGTGCCGGACATGTCCTCGGACGTGTTCTGCCAGAAGATGCTGCTGGATCGAGGCTTCTCCAGGTCGGACACCCTCAGCATCCAGACCTTCTTGACGGGGATCTTCTTCGTCACCTTCGCCACTGTGAACACCTGCAGGAGGTTCTGGGAAATGGTAAGCGCAAAAGGACCGGATAATTCTTTCTCTGCCTTTACAGGTAGCTGCCCTATCCAGAGGGATGAAAGGAGGATCACGGTCTCCATGCGCAACCCGCACACCCCAGGCCAAGACATCTGTACCTTCCTGAGACGCTTCTGTTTGGTTGTGAAGGAACCCTCTCACATCCTGAATGGACTCGGCTTCTGGACAGGTAAGTGGTCGGTGACCGTTAGACTTCACAGGGACCTGGCGTACTCAGACGGACTTCGGCACCTGCCCCCGACATTCTCCCTGGGCAACTCCTACGGCCTCATCTATTACCCGGACATGCCGCGGAACTGCAGGAGATGCGGCAAGAACGGCCACGAGATGAAGGACTGCAAGGAGGATGCCTGCAGGATTTGTCGAGTGACGGGACACAGCTCGAAGGACTGCCCGAAGAAGACGTCCTGCAACCTGTGTGGGCTGGCGGCTCATCTGTACAAGGATTGCCCCAGGCGTGAGAGATCCTGGGCATCGGTGGTTGCGACGACTCCAGCTACGGAGGACAAGGCCCCGACGACCAGGCCTGTGAAGGTCAAGGACGCGACGACCAAGGCCCCAGCGGCCAAGGCCGAGACGACCAAGGCCAAAGCGGTCAAGGAGTCGGTGGCCAAAGCCCCAGCGACGGTCCCAGCAGCTCCGAAGCAGAAGAAAAAGTCAAAGGAGGGTAAGAGTTCTGTCACCCCTCTCTCGATCCCTCCCCCTGCCACCCCCGTCCAATCCCCCCCCACCCCGGCCACCCCTGCTGAGGATTCCACTTCCTCTTCCTCCTTCCCCTACTCCTCAGCAGGTGTCCTTTCCCCTGCCCCGGCAGCCACTCTCCCTCCCCAGACCATGGTAGCGGTGGAATTAACCTTTCCTCCACCCGCCGCTATCTATTCCGAGGAGGATTTTCCCCTTCTTGTCTCCCCAGTTCCAACCCGGGGAAAGAGGAAGGTGGAGGACAGCCCTGCTACTGAATCCTCCAAAAAGAAGATTCTGGATTTCGTAGGCGAAAAGGAGGATACCCTCCCTGAGCCAGAAGAGATGGAGCACATGGTTGAGACCCTGGTGGCCGAGCCAGAAGAGGAGGAACTGGTGGTCGCCGAGATCGAGGCCGCGCTGCTTGACCAGATGGAGGAAGAGGGCCTGCTAGTGATCCCGTCACCAGCAGTCAACACCGACGAGGGACCACCCGACCGGAGTGGTAACTAAGGTGTATTGCCTGCGCTAACTTTTTCTTTTTTCCCTACATGATGGCTAATATTAACTTATTTTCCATTAATGTCAGGAGCATCAAGGACAAGTTCAGACGTCAGACTATTTATGCCTTCCTTACTTCCCAGTTGTGTGATGTTTATATGTTGCAGGAATGTTCCCTTCCCTCCTCTAGGTCCTTCAAACATCTGGCCAGGGAGTGGTCCCACGGTCCATCCTACTGGTCCGGTGGGGGTGACTGCAAGTCTGCGGGGGTCGCAATTCTGATCAGGGGGGGCGCATTCACGCTTGAGTCCGTCCAGGAGCTCATCTGCGGCAGGGCTCTTGTTGTAGATGGCAACTGGGCGGGAGAACCTGTCAGGTTCATCAACGTGTATGCGTCCCCACTGAAGAATGAGCGTTTGGAGCTTTTCCAGACCCTGCGGCTTCAGCTTGCCACCACCAGGACCTTAGTGATGGCCGGGGATTTCAACTGCCCCATCGAGGAGGACGGTCGTAGTTCTGGCACATCTGCCAAGTTGGACATCACGTCCAAGCTGCTCATCGAGATGGTAACCGAGGCCTCTCTTCAGGACGTGGTGGGCTCCATGGGGAGAGGCTCCACGAACTATTCGTGGAGCCGACCCGATGGCTCACTCCGCTCCAGGATTGACTTTGTGTTCACCTCTCGGGCAGTCAGGCAGAGTAGGCACTCGATGGTCTCCTGCTTCTTCTCCGACCACAGAGCCATTCACTTACAAGGTGTCCTCGGCGACGGTTTTCCGTCCGGCCCCGGCTCCTGGAAGCTGAATTGTGCTCTGCTGGCTCAGGATGAAGTCGTGGAGGAGCTGAGAGCAGCCTACGCAATGTGGCAGTCCTACAAGGGTAGCTTCCAAACAGTCTCTGATTGGTGGGAATATGTTAAACTTGAGTTTCGCTGTTTCTTTCAGGCCAAGGGTCGACAACAGGCGTGTGAGAAGAGGAGGGACTTCAGAGGGCTGCAGCGCGAGCTGCGGTCGCTGCAGGACCTTCTTCACTGCGGCTGGGACGTGAGGGAGGAGCTGGAGGAGACCAAGAAGAGCCTGAAAAGGCACTTTGAGGAGGAGTCCAAGCGAATCATCTTCCGTTCCAAAGTGGAGAATCTGGAGAAGGGTGAGAAATGTAACTCATTCTTTTTCAGGAAACTTCATGCCGGTCACACGCCCCTGAACGAGCTGCGAGACGAGAGCGGAAACATGCGACGTGGGAAGGAGGACGTGATGAGGGTCGTCAGCGACTTCTACAGCGAACTCTACTCCCACAAGACTACCGACCCCGACGCTGCTGATAAGTTCCTGTCAGGTATCACTAACCATCTTGATCCTGCAGGCACGGCAGCCTTGGACAAACCTCTGATGGTGGGCGAATTGCTCTCTGCCGCTAAATCCTTTAGGACCGGCAGGACCCCGGGCAGTGATGGTCTTCCAGCGGAGCTCTATGTAGCGCTGGGAGACCTCATCTGTCCGGACCTGTTGGACCTGTACGAGGAGATGGTGGTGGAGGGTAGAATGCCTCCATCTTTGAGGGAAGGAATGGTCACGATCCTGTACAAGCGGAAGGGAGAGAGGTGCGACCTGAGGAATTGGCGTCCCATCACTCTGCTCAACGTGGACTACAAGATCCTGGCCAAGACGATGGCGACACGACTTAAGACGGTCATCGGACGGATCATCCACCCGGACCAGACCTGCGGCATCCCTGGACGTCGCATCGCAGACAGCCTCGCTCTCGTGCGGGACACGGTCGAGTACATCAAGGTCCGCCGCGCACACGCGGCCCTGGTCTCCTTGGATCAGGAGAAGGCCTTCGACCGGGTTTCCCACGAGTTCATGGGCCGAGCTCTGCACCGGTTAGGTTTGGGTAACATGTTTTGTTCGTATGTCCGTCTGATGTATTTTGATATCCACAGCTCGGTGTTGGTGAACGGCTGGAAGACTGACCCCTTCCCTGTCCTCTCTGGGGTCAGACAAGGCTGCCCTCTATCACCTCTTCTTTTTGTTTGTGTTATAGAACTCTTCGCAGAGGCTATCCGGCAGAATGGAGAGATCAGAGGGATCACCGCACCGGGTCCGGGACGACACGAGGTCAAGTGCTCGCTCTACATGGACGACGTCACCGTCTTCTGCGCTGATCGTGGTTCAGTCGACGCCCTCGTCCAGACGTGTGAGAGGTTCGGCCGGGCTTCAGGGGCCAAAGTCAACTGCAGGAAGTCGGAAGCCATGCTCTTCGGGGATTGGCAGCCGGCCTCCTCCGCCCCCTTCCCCTTCAACATTCAACCGGATTTCCTCAAGGTGCTGGGAGTCTGGTTCGGGAAGGAAGGAGCGGCCCTCAAGTCCTGGCAAGAACGCTTGGCCAAGGTGAAGCAACGGATCGGACTCTGGAGCCTCAGACACCTCACTTGTGAGGGTAAGGCACTCATCCTGCGTAATGAGGTCCTGCCCGTCTTGCAGTACACGGCGCAGGCCTGGCCCCCACACGTCACTGTGTGCAGGGCCATTACCAGGACAGTGTTTCACTTTGTCTGGGGATCCAAGATGGACAGAGTCAGGCGGGCCGTCATGTACAAGGAGCCTCGCAAGGGTGGGAAGGGCGTTCCAGATATCCCCACCCTCCTGCGATCCTCTTTTGTGTGTGATTGTGTCCGCCGGACTTTGCAAGTCAAGAATGGCTCCGCGGGCAGGTCCATGTCTCGCTTCTTCCTGCTTCCTCTTTGGAGGCGACTCGGCTGGGACAAGTGGGACAGCTCCTTCCCCTACAACTGGACGACGCCATGGTTCTACGGAGACGTCGTTCGATTTGTGGGGGAGCATCAACTGGAGGGACTCAAGCCCGACTTGTGGAAGCCCAAAACTATCCACAAGCTAATCAGAGCCAAGGATGACGTGGAGAACATCACAGGACTTCACCAGGACACGCTGGAGACTGTGTGGACAAATGTGTCGTCTGACAGGCTGACCAACGGGCACAAGGACTTGTCGTGGATGGCGATTCAGGGCGGACTGCCCGTCCGGTCATTCATGCATGCCCGGAACCTGTGCAAGACCCGGTACTGCCCAAGGTGCCCCTTCGTGGAGGAAACATCTTTGCACACTTTTTGGGACTGCGGATTTGCACAGCGCCTATTGACTGCACTTGAGGACGACCTGAGGAACTCTGTCCCCAGGGCGAGCCTATCGCACCATTCTGTGCTTTACGGACTCTTCCCTGGGGTTCATACCGTCGGAGCCATCCAGGAGGCTTG
Source organism: Phyllobates terribilis (assembly GCF_046119375.1). NCBI lineage: Eukaryota > Metazoa > Chordata > Amphibia > Anura > Dendrobatidae > Phyllobates > Phyllobates terribilis. Next base: position 597,383 of record NW_027363137.1, read on the forward strand.
GCGCCTTATGAACTGCTTCAAGGATGCCGTTTGGGTCGCCAGGAACCGGCTCATCTTGAGGAGGGAGAGGATGTCCATCCAGGACTGCCGCAGGCTGATCCACAGCCTGCTCAGAGACTATTCCATCATGGACGGTCCGGAGGACGAGGACTAAACCCCTCCTCCCCCTCTCCCCTTATGTGTCTTGTCTTTCAATAAAGCTTCGGGCCAGTGATTTTCCCCTCCCCATCCCCTTTTTCCCAATCCCCATCCCTTATCACGGTTCGTCGTACTGTATTGATTGACATGCTTTTCTTTCAGATTGAGTGTTTTGTGTAGCATAGGGGTGTGATGTGTCTAGTTAGTGCGTCGTATCCTCATGCTATGTAAATATGATGTAGAATTCTGTGTGTACTGGGCTGCGGCACTGTACACTGTCTGTTAACTTATTTTTTGTGCTAATAAAAGATATATTCAATCAAAAAATCTGTTCTTATCAGTTTAATATCTGATACGTCCCCTATCTGGGGACCATATATTAAATGGATTTTTAGAACAGGGAGATGGAAAAAGAGCTTGCTCTGTCCACTCCACGCATTGACCTGGTATTGCAGTATCTCCAGGACCGGTGCACCCCTTCTTTAATGCAGTTTCTAAAATCAGAAAGAATTGAATTCAATGTTTTTTGTTCATTTTGCTTGTTTGTCGGATTTTGGGATGGACTCTTTGGCTTTGCTTTTCTTCTCCTCATTGGATTTTTCATGTTCAAAGTTGCAGAAGCCAGATTACAAGCTCATTTTGGTTCAACTTCAGCAACTGTGCATTGCATTGCCATGTAATGTGATGCAATGCTATCTTTCTAGCTCTCCCTTTTTACTTCCTTTTGGATAAACAGACATATTAGGCAAGCATTTTGGAGCTTTCACCTAAATAACTACAGGTGGTGAGATAAGCTGCACAATATAATTGACCTTTCAGTATATTGTTGCACACACACCATCTATTTAGCAAATGCCCTTGTTATCAACAGCAGCCTTTTAAACTCACCTGAGCTAACAGGTATGTGCGCTGGTTACTCTGCTGCGCTTAAAATTTCTTTTTTGGTTTGCTACAATGCCTTTTCTGAAACGTTGTCTCCTTCTGCTGGAACACTGACTTCTTTCATTTAATGCCTGCAGACTATAAAAGAGAACCCAACCCAAAAAGTTTGGTTGATTAGTCTGTGGCATTCTGTTAAACTGTTGCTTATGGCGGTCTCTGTGAGCTTCTCAGCGACATTCAGCCAGCCAGGTATCCTGCCTGCAGTAGATGGAATGTGGCAATGGAACGCTGGCTGCGCGTGTCATAATAGGCTCTGAGCCTTTATATACCTGTGCACAGCAGCAGCCACCTTCAGTCTGCTGCTGGACAGCCAGCAGCAGCAGCAGCAGGAGAGGTATGTAATCAGGAGCCCTCCTGCTAAGGGTAGACAGCTGCTCGTTCCACCCCACCCCCCGCCTTAATTGGTTCTCCTCCCTTCCAACGGTGTTGAGGCGGGTGGGAACAGCAGGGGGTGAAGGTGCTGTGTTTAAAGAGGTGGAGTTATGCAGATCTAAAACGCGTGGATTGCAGCAGCAGCAAGCCGAAAAGTGCAGGCATGTAAGGGATCTAGAGGTTGACAACATGTCTTCTTAACGGGAGTCCAGGAGCTCATCTCCACAAATGGACTTTTCAGGATCCTTGGGTGGCTCCGTAGTTTGAAACCAATTCTGGTTATCGCTTCTCGGCCTTTTGGCTAAGATCAAGTGTAGTATCTGTTCTTATCAGTTTAATATCTGATACGTCCCCTATCTGGGGACCATATATTAAATGGATTTTTAGAACAGGGAGATGGAAAAAGAGCTTGCTCTGTCCACTCCACGCATTGACCTGGTATTGCAGTATCTCCAGGACCGGTGCACCCCTTCTTTAATGCAGTTTCTAAAATCAGAAAGAATTGAATTCAATGTTTTTTGTTCATTTTGCTTGTTTGTCGGATTTTGGGATGGACTCTTTGGCTTTGCTTTTCTTCTCCTCATTGGATTTTTCATGTTCAAAGTTGCAGAAGCCAGATTACAAGCTCATTTTGGTTCAACTTCAGCAACTGTGCATTGCATTGCCATGTAATGTGATGCAATGCTATCTTTCTAGCTCTCCCTTTTTACTTCCTTTTGGATAAACAGACATATTAGGCAAGCATTTTGGAGCTTTCACCTAAATAACTACAGGTGGTGAGATAAGCTGCACAATATAATTGACCTTTCAGTATATTGTTGCACACACACCATCTATTTAGCAAATGCCCTTGTTATCAACAGCAGCCTTTTAAACTCACCTGAGCTAACAGGTATGTGCGCTGGTTACTCTGCTGCGCTTAAAATTTCTTTTTTGGTTTGCTACAATGCCTTTTCTGAAACGTTGTCTCCTTCTGCTGGAACACTGACTTCTTTCATTTAATGCCTGCAGACTATAAAAGAGAACCCAACCCAAAAAGTTTGGTTGATTAGTCTGTGGCATTCTGTTAAACTGTTGCTTATGGCGGTCTCTGTGAGCTTCTCAGCGACATTCAGCCAGCCAGGTATCCTGCCTGCAGTAGATGGAATGTGGCAATGGAACGCTGG